>NW_024100715.1:4402189-5025717 GCF_016161935.1 Mauremys reevesii
TTGGGGTCAGAAGAACATTTTGTACATGTGAGCAGAGTTTTAAAATAACTTCTCATTGTACTGGACCTAGGTGGTGATTGGGAGCCAGAGAACTGGAATGCAGTCGAGGCTGTGTGATTTCTTTTTGGCCTCTTGACCGTGTGGGGAGTGTGGGACTCGGAAGCACAGTTTGTGACTAGTTGAGGAGTTTAACTGAAGTGTTACCCGCCAGTCTTGGGAGTATCTGCTTTCCCTTTTGCAGCCTGCCCTCACCTTGCATTGCCAGTGAGGGCTTCCCCAGGCACCCAGGGTCACACAGGCCTTCACCCAGCCTTGTACTATCTGTTCCCTTTATTTCATTATTTTCATTTTGTCGTGCAAGTACACCAGTAATCGTGAGCTGATGCTTTGTTGCATCACCACTCTCTGCCCTTCGTTTTCTTTTTCTGTCGCTATAACATGATGTGACTAGGTGGTCCTTTTTAAGATGGTCAAGAACTTTGCTGCAAACTGTACAAAATAACTTCCCTCCACCCACATGGAGCACCTTCATGCCAAATTCTTTAATTTGTCCTCAGGCGTAACCGTTTTAGGCATTGCTAGTGAACGGCCGAAGCACAAGGTGGAAAATCCGAAGGAATCGGCATGCGGGAGGGCCAGGGAGAGGCTCCAGCTATGAGGGAACTGCACTGAGTCTGCAGGCAGCTGGGGCAAGGTCCAGCTGTGTGCGGGAGTGAGATGTGAGCTGGGAATCTAGAGCCAGCTGTGCACTGGGGAGAAGGCCTAGAGCCAGCTGTGCACTGGGGAAGTGGGGGACAGATGCTGGGCACTGAGGGCTAGAGCCAGTCGTGTGCTGGGGGCAGGAGCCAGATGTGTGCAGGGGAGAAGCACTGTGGACGCTGCCAAGAGCAGGTGTGAGCACCATCTGCTCTGCAGCACGGTGAGGGAGCCAGACGCCCGGCTGCCAAGTGCCCTGCCTGCCCAGGGGGAGCTCTGCAGTGGTTTGGCCGAGCCCAAGCCTGTGTGAGGAGGGGTGAAGTTGGTGGCAAGTCTCACCATTAGCCAGCCCCCAGCCTCTGTCCTGCGCCCTGGGGAGGAGTCAGATGTCTCCTGGCAGAAATCAGGGAGGGGAAGGTATGTTCTGCCATATCTCCTCTATTCCCCCCACCCCAACACTGGGGAAGTGGTCATTTAATTCTGGTGTTATGGGCTCTAAGGCTGCAGGACACAATGCGCTGCATATAGCACTGGCACTAGATAGAGTTGATGGAAGAGCCGTGTTCTGGGAGTAGCGTCTCTGTCGGTGCTTCACTCTAGGTGTGTTCGCGCCCCTGTGCCTCACATTGGAGGTTGTAGGTAGCAGGGTCCATTTGGCCCACACATGCTCCCCCATCTCATGCCCTGCTTCAGGGCGATGTAGCCCTGCATGGGCGACAGCCTCAGTTCCTTCAACCTCCGCAGCATCTGATCTGAGGTTACCGCATCTATATTCTCCTTTCTATTCAAATTATTAGCGTTTAATTCACAAAGGTGCTGTTAGTTGCTGTTAATACTCCCCTTTTTCTTCTTAAAAAAATTTTCCTTTATCATGGTGCTAGAATAGCCAACATTCTGTCCTTACTTAGCTCTTCTTTGTCTCTTCCCTCTGGGGAAGAGACACCCAGATGGGAAATGTGCTGGGTTTTCCTGGGTTTAAACATTGCCTCTCCTGCCAAGAAGCAATTCCAGTCAATTATGGACATTGTCACTGCATTTGCTGCCTTGAAGAGTCACGTGTGCCTCAAAAGTGTACTTCCTGCCCGAGTGTAAAATCAAGGGCTAGAAAGAGCCATGAACTGAAACTAAGACTTCTAATGATGGAAAGTTCACTCCCTCTAAAGACTTGCTGGTCTCAGAGATAGAATCATAGACTATCAGGGTTGGAAGGGACCTCAGGAGGTCATCTAGTCCAACCCCCTGCTCAAAGCAGGACCAATCCCCAGAGAGATTTTTGCCCCAGATCCCTAAATGGCCCCCCTCAAGGATTGAACTCACAACCCTGGGTTTAGGAGGCTAATGCTCAAACCACTGAGCTATCCTTCCCACCTCACATTTCCCCCTACTCAGCATTGTCACAATCTCAGTACCTACCACATTGTGGTCCCCTGATGTACATGTGGTACCAGGGCACTGCCCCTCAGCATCTAAGGACCTGGATTTTTCTTTTTTCCCACCCAACCCTGAATTCCCTTGTTACTGTCAGTCACTTCTCCCGTCAGACGCTCTGGGAGAGGAGCCCGGAGGCTCAGGCAGGCTGGGCCTGGCAGAACAGCCCCTCCTTCCCCTCAGCCCAGTGCCCTCCCTGGCACCCCCAGCCAGGCTGTCACGGGGCCTGGGGAGCTCAGGGGCACAGAGACAAGGACCCACATGTTTTGGTGGCAGGAGCTCAAGCTGCCCCCCCATCCCCTCCCCCGCTGTGCCCCCTGCCGAGCACTGGCTGGGCCCACACTGCCGAGTGCACCTGTCCCCGCACACTGGGGTCTCACACTGGCCACACACAGCAGAAGGGGGGAAAACGAACCAGGCAGAGCTGGGCCAGGGCTGTCCCAAGGGGTCTGACACACCCAGCCCCAAAGGCCCCTGCGCAGCCCCATGGCCACCACTGTGTGCACCAGACAGGGCACCGATCCCTGGCTCACAGCTGCTGAGAGCCCCTGGGGGAGACCCAGTCCCTGCTGCCAACAGATGGGGGGTTGCTGGGCACTGGCTGCTGCCACTGAGAACATGGCCCCATGTGGGGCAGCCTCAGGATCTCTCTCCAGCCTGTTCCCAGGCAGCGACGCCCCATTACCTGGATCTACTTAGTTCTTCCTGTATCATCATTCATTACATGGCATCAATGTTTTTTCGCTCTCACTGGAACTTGCTTTTTGCCCCCTTTCTCAGCGACACTCAGGCTACAGACTCTGCTTCAGGCGCTGGGCTGGGGTTGGCTCCTCTCTGTGTAACTGGGTTCGATTCAGCAGCAGCCGAGCCGAGGTCCTGGCCCTGGCTCCCCCTCCCTGCTCCAGACTCTCCAGACTATCTGAAAGCCAAGACGGACCAAGCAGGACAGGTCACGGGTGGGAGGTTGATTTGTGGTTTCTAGTTCCCTGCCCAACCGCCTGCCAAAGGCAGTGTCATGATGATTAAAACCACCTTAAACTCCATTGGTCCCTCCCCACCCAAAGGGCTTCAGAGACCTGATCTGCTACAGAACCCACACGCCGGGCCCTGCCCACCTGTGACAGGCACCCAGCTGGGGGGTTTGCTGACGAAGTGCCAGTGTAGACAAAGCCTTTCTGTTTCAGGTCCTGTCTCATATATGAACTGTACACGCACACACAGGGCTGCCCAGAGGGGGGGGGCAAGAGGGGCAATTTGCCCCAGGCCCCGGGCCCCACAGGGGCCCCCACGAGAGTTTTTCAGGGCCCCTGGAGTGGGGTCCTTCACTCGCTCCGGGGGGGCCGGAAAACTTGCGGGGCCGGGCGCAGGAGCTTCTTCCGCTCCCGGTCTTCGCTGGCAGGGGGTCCTTCCGCTCCGGGGCGGAATGACCCCCCACTGGCGAATTACCGCCGAAGCGGGACCTGCCGCCGAAGTTCAGCTCGGTCTTCGGCGGTAATTCGGCGGCGGGGGGCCCTTCCGTTCTGGGACCCGCCGCCGAAGTGCCCCGAAGACCCAAAGCGGAGGCCCCCCGCCGCCGAATTACCGCTGAAGACCAGGCTGCACTTCGGCGGCGGGTCCCGCTTCGGCGGTAATTCGGCGGCGGGGGTCCCCCGCCGTGGGTCTTCGGGGCACTTCGCCGGCGGGTCCTGGAACGGAAGGGCCCCCCGCTGCCTAAGACCCCAGGCCCCTGGAATCCTCTGGGTGGCCCTGCACACACACACACACACACACACCCATCCCTCCTGGTTCCTTAAATGGATAACTGCGCTTTACACCAGCCCCAAGACAGCTGTATGAGTTAATGAGGTTAAATCTTCCCTTTTTGAATTACAAAGAGGGACTGTGCAATGGCTATGCACAGAAGATAAGGAACGATGGACCCCTCACAGGAATAAAACTTGCAGGAAAACATCGGAGAAATAGCTTTATATGCAAGTGATTTAGTAGTATATTTATCTAAACCAAAAATTTCCCTCAAATGGGTTTCTAAAGAAATTCAGGACTTTGCGAAAGTGTCTGGATTTAAACTAAATTATGTCAAATCTGAAATAGGTAGAAATTTGCCGGACTATGAAAAGTCTCTCCTCCAGACAACATTTGGATACAAATGAGCAATAAATTCTACAAGATACCTGGGAAATCCTATCTCAAACAAGCTAGAAGAGCGCCCTGATTTCAATGTCAAACCACTGCTTCAGCAAACGAAAAAAGACCTTCAGTGCTGGAGGATATATACAATTTCTTGATTGGGAAGAGTAGCCAGAGTCAAAACAAATCTTCTGCCAAGGATATATTTCTGTGAGAGTTGTAGATAAAACCCCCCAGCAGGAAAACTGAGGACGTTGTTAGAATTTATATAGAATAAAAAAAGACCAAGAGTGAGAGAAAATACTTTGTACAGACCTATTAATTGGGATGGACTAGCTTTTCCAAATATTCTATCAAGCCAGCCAGCTCAAAGCAGTAGTGGATTGGGAGTGCTGGAGCCCAGTTGAACAAGAAAATTACAGGAGTGTAAGCTTTACTAGGCCACCATGGATTACTAAAAAATCAAGCCCACCAGAAATGTATATGCATCTGTAATGGGGTGGCTGCCGCACTCTATGAAGAAAATGGCTGGAACAGGCCAGAGAGGCTGCCCAGACCAGCAGCCAATCAGCAAAGGCCTGTGGAGAGCCAATCAGGGGAAAGGAAGAGGGAACCAATCAGGGCTGGGCTGGGCCCTATATAAAGGCGGCCTAGTAAAGGAATAGGCAGTCTCCTCCTGATTAGCGGAGGAGGACGAGGACGAGGACGAGGATGAGGACGACTTCTGACTTCTGAGGTAGCACCTTGGGTAGAGAAGTGCTGGGCAGGCTTGGGGGAGGGGGGATCAGAGGGGAGCTCTGGCCCAGTTACCTGCCAGGCTGTGGCCCCTGCTAAAAAGGATTGAGAAGGTGCATGGGGCTAAAGGAGAAGTGGTCCAGGGAAGATAGGTGGATAGGAGGGGAGAGAAGGAGGGCAGAGAGAGGTTGCTGCTAGAGGGTCCCTGGGTTGGGACCCAGAGTAGCAGGTGGGCCTGGGTCATTCTCTTCTACCCCCTCCCCCACAACTTCCCCCCTTGCACTGCACCTGACCACAAGGGATTGTGGCCAATACAGACTGCAACTTGCCCCTGAAGGAGTGGCTAGACTTTGGGTTGTGGTTGGCCATGGAGGCAGGTGCAAGCAGAAAGACTGTTTTTTACCCCACCCCCACCCCACAGAAGGGGGTGAGAAGGGAGTAGTGGGTGCTGCCGGAGGGCCGTGTCCTGAAGCAGACACTACCGAGGGGGGAGCAATGTGGTTCCCACATCAGCGGAGCAGCCAACAGGTGAGACACCACGTGCAGAGGGTGCTCCGCAGTGGACAAGAACTAATTCCTATAGCAACCTGCAGGAGGCGCCAGTGGTGGTGAGTCTTGACACTGTCACAGCATCCTTTAGCAAAGGCTACTCTATGGGTTTGGGATAGAACTAAAGTACAGGTCATTTCTCTCACCAATGACATCCATTGCGAATAAGCCAGATCTTAAACCGTATCATGAACCAGAGAGCTTGAAAGATTGGAAGAGCCATGGAACACCAGGGGTTGGCCCGCTACTCAGTAAAGAAACTTTTCTAACTTATTTAGAGATCAAAACTAATTTTAACTGGCCACTCTCCCCTCCTACCAGTACTTTGAAGTCAGGCACTATGTTTCTTAACGTTCTAGAAAGCTTTTGGTATAAAACAGGTTAACTTGAATAGAAGTGATGATGTCTGGTCAATTAGGAAACAAACAACATTATAACTAATTTATAGCAAGCTCTGCAGCCAGATTTCCTAAGAAAAAAATGTCCATGTTGGACATGCTGGGAAAAGGGTGTGGATAGAAGACTTACCCCAGAGGAAGGGGGTTTGAGCTGGAAAAGAGACGCAGCAACCTCAACCTGCAGCACAATAAAAGAAAACTCTGCTAAGCTGCTGTTTTAATGGTACCTCACACCAGTCAGATTAAAAACCAGCAAGAGACTGAATGGGGATAAATGTGGCAGAAACTGTGGTGAAAAAGGAGATTTTATGAACGCATTGTGGATGTGTCCAGTCATGAGAGTCTTGGGATGCAACCGGTAACCAAATATCCCAAATTGTTGGATATTTATTAGCAAATGATCCTTTGGTAACTCTCTCGGGGCTTCCTAGTGGAAATGGGCACACCAAGGAAATGAATTAATCTCTCATCTGCTAGTTGCTGGTGGCTAGTGGTAGCCTCTCACTGGAAAAAAAAATTGCCCAACCATTGAGAAATAGTTCAAATAATATGGGAGGTTGTGGTTATGGAAAAATTAACACACCAATTATGTATCTAGCAAAATAGACCAAGAATAGATATTTGGTTACATTTTATTCAATACTTGGAAAAAGTACATTCACCCACAAAAAAGTCAGCACATCTGCCCAACTTTATTTTTTGAATATGAACATTTGGCAGACACGACAGGTTAAATATATCTATACAGAGCTTTCATTCAATTTAATAAAATCACTAGAAATGACATAGATGTAATGGTGTATGGTACCACCCTGTTAAATAGAAAGATCTGATGACTATATTCCTCTGTAAAGTCTCTTTAAACACAAGCTAACTGTTGCAATGCTTTGTTCCTGATAGTTACATGGCAAGGATTTGTAAACTCATAAAGCTTCCTAAATAAATAGTTTTAAACAAATTAAACACACCCACCTTTTGAGCCTTCATCATAGAGAAGCAAATTAAAGAAAAAGGTGGGGGAAAAGATGGAGAGGGAGGGATTCCCACCTCTTCCAGAACGTCTTAAAGGCTAAGTTGCAAACTTTGCCCATAATATCCAGAGGAACACTATGGTCTTAGAGATCTTCAGATACCCAATTCTGATTGAAAATTGGTGCCTAACTGCCCTGCCTGCCTTTGAAAATCTCACCCTGTCTGGATTTCATAGTACCTCAACGCCTTGGAGCTAAATTTTCAGAGATTATTGCCTCTCTAAACTTGCCCACCCAATTTCTTTTTGGTAGCACAGAATCTCAGTTTTGGGTAAATAAATGGCATTTGTTCACCAGACTGGTCAGCTGAACACACAACTACCAGACCTGAAGAAATAAATTGGAGATTTTGGGCGAACAGAATTAGAAGCTAGTTCTAAAAATTTGGCCCATGTGCAAGAGTTCTCAAACACTTATGTTTGTCAAACAAACCAAAACAGCACTTGGGTGTCCCAACCTGCCTCTGCTATAGGCTTTGAAACAGTTGTTCACAACAGAAAATATGATTAAGATCAAGATAAGCAGAAAATGGCTGGCTTTTCAGGGATTCATAGCAGCTTCTCTTAAAACCAAGAAATAGAAGAATAGACCCTGTTTCTAAAGTAACAGACCCTGAGAATTAAAATGATTATACACAGATTCATTTAAAATAATCACATTACAAATTAGCACTGTGGATGCTTTAGACTTCAGTTCCATTAATACACATACTTAAAGATGCTGTTTATATCTGGAAGGCTTCTTTCTGGCAAACCCATTTGAATTCAGCACCACAGATTTCAGAACGAATCTGTTCCCCCTTCATCACCCCACAACTGTTCTGTTCAGCAAGGCCAGTTACTGGGAACCTGTGGAATGAAGACAATATATTATTGGATTTTTAAATGTATTCAACAAGTTATATTGCAGTTACCCATCCTCATTTGTGTGCAGTGGGAATGCACATGGAGAAGAGGCAACTGTTTGGAGGAATGTGATAGGGTTGTCTGGTGCTTTGTGGAGTTGTCATAACAACAGTTAGGTAGAAAAGATGGGATAATTGCCCTCAATCCATGTCACAAGGACACCCCAAGCAGTGGATCTGGCTTCGGTTTTAAAAAATCAAACAAACAAACACTCACAGGTGCTTTCCCTCTCTCAGTGGTGGAATAAAAGTTTCACTTGGTCTCCTCTGAGCTGGGAGATGGTTGGATTGCAAACCCTCCACCCTCAAAGTCCCAATTCAGGTTCCCCAGCTGGGTTTTTCCAGCAGTCCTCCGAGCTTTAAGCCCCAGCATATGTAGTTTACCTGCCCCAACTATCAGGAGCAGGAGGCCAGGAGCTTCCAACATTTGAATTGTCCCATGGGATAGTCTCCTCCCCATAACATATTAATCTGGTATATCCTGCTCAGGGCATCCCTGCAACAAGGAGCAAGTACTTCATACTGAATGCCCAGGTTACCAGGTTAGTGCTTAGATTCCACGACATGTGTGCTGTAGAAAAACCGTAACCTACACAGAAAGCCAAGTTACATGTGAAAGCCAAGCCCTTAAGGGAAATTAATTTCCCAGTAACATACATCATGGCTTTCAATTCCTAGTAGGCTACTAGGGGATGCCATATCACCTGCTGTACATTTTAAATCAAAATATGGATTGAGGTGACTAACTTTAAGCACTCAAGTTGGAAAGTAACGGACTAAGATTTTCTGCCACAGTTATAAAAGAAACACGTTAAAGGTCAAAGAGCACTCACAGTGTTTGATTGACTAGGGAGCCATCCACCCACATCCAGTTCTTCTCAGGGGATGTAACGTTAAGTCCAATCCAGATATGATTTACAGCTTTTGTAACATTCCGTATGAAATCCTGTGAAGTGTAAAGCAGAGGGACTGGGTAAAATCACTAACACAGGCTAGAATTCCCTGTGTGCACCTGCACAGATACACCCTGCTTCTTGCTTCAGGGGCTCTGCCCCCAATGCCTCCGGGGGAAATCCGCAGTCCTGCTCTGGGGACCTGAGAGCGAAAGCAGCATCTGCCCCTGGGGAAAATGGAATCTCAGTGTAGGACTGAGAGGTTCACACTGTAGTTATAAGAAAAATCCATTTGCTATTGAATTGTGAACAAGTTCTTTTCTACTTAAAGTATAAGAATTTTTAGGCAAAAATAATTAAGATGCGGAGCCACAGTAGGAACTGCATTGTTTATTATTTTTCCCCTTTCTGCTCCCAGATATAAAGAATGTTTTGGTTTAGCTTTAATTAAGCCAAATTTCATACAGCTGAGCCTCCTTCCAACATTTTCTTTCTGTACTTATTGCTGACACAAGTCCTTGTATTCTACTATAGACCCATTTCTCCAGCTGAAGGTTCAGCATCATATTTTCTTTACCATCTCGTCCTGGTCCTGGATCACGAGCATTTGAGACCTCTTCACTGTACAGTCCTCAAAGCTCTTCTTCCAGTATTTAACTTCTTTAGAGACCCAATAGCACTTCCTTCTATGCAACAACCAATCCCTGGGGCAGAGTTTGCACTTGGAGCCCTCTAGAGGGGGACAAGGAAAGAGGGTGTCAGGAATGGCTTTGAAGGTTTTAAGTAAAATCATGTGTGGAGCTTTCAGAGACAGTATCCCAACCAGGGTGTCTCTTTGGATTGTGTTCGTTGAGGAAAGGCTCAGGTCTTAGCAAGACACACTTTAGGGCAGGATTAAGGTCTTTTGCAGAGCTCGGGTGAGTCAGGAGTGAGCTGTGTTATCAGGTGTTTTTAGTAGGTTCATCACTGCAGTACATGAACAGCCCCTGGAGGACGGGACCAGCAGGGAATAACTCAGGCCAGGTGTCCCCTGCCTCCTTGCTAGCTACTCACCAGACTGCTGTGAGGGGAATCCAAGCCTCTGGGTCCCTAGATCCCCAGGTGTTTAAACCTCTGGGACCTGAACCAAGTCCAATCTGTACCCCAATCTTGGGATCCCAAGACATGCTCTCAGGGCACAGACCTATCTGGCCCCCACTTCAGTTACAGTTGAACTCTCTCTGGAAGTTTGTTGTAGGGTTGTGAAGCATTTAATACACAGAGACTTTGCTCAGCGTCTAACACAGTTAATTGCTCTTTTACTTAATTACAGAAAGCACAAGAGAGAACAGGTCATACAGAACACAGCTGATCTCAGAGCACTTTTCCTCTTTAATGGGTTTAGCCGCATGACACCCCGGGGAGGCAGGGCAGTGCCGTTATCCCCGTTTTACAGATAGGGAACTGAGGCACAGCGAGGTTAAGCGATTGCCCCAAAGTCACATGGGACGTGTGTGGCACTGCAGGGAAATGAACCCTATCTCCCAAGTCCTAGGCTTGTGCCCTAAATACCGGACCATTCTCCCTCACTAATAATAGCACAAACCTCGACAGCTTGAGCTAGAGACGCTGGTTCTCCAGGTGGGAGCTGTAACAGACCCATGTTCCCTGTGGGCCAGCCAAAGAGGGGGACGTGTAACACACACTGAGTGAGGGGGTTACATGTGCACAATATTAAACTGAAGCTCCCAGAATAATAGTTGCCAGTTCTGCTGTATTTCTTCCAGAATATTTAACGGTAGAAGGAAGGAGTCTGGAGGTTCTCCTGGAGAATAATGGCACATAAGGGTATCAGGAACACCCATACAACTGAGAGCAGCGTGCAGACAAATATGTTTACTCATGCACAGTCTGGATAGCTGCATTCAATGCCTTCAAAACTCAGAAAAAAGAAAAAGGCATTTCCAGATTGTGCAGTTCACCTCTTATTAACTCAGTTGCTATGTTTCTAACTTGTTCCTGGACCCTCAGCTGCTATTGCTCCAAAGAGAAGAGAGTCGATGGATACGTTAAAACCTAGCACTGGGATTTAGATTTAATCAGATCTTACAAGTTTAACAGGATCATAAGTGAGTATGTGGATGGGGAGACCTCCAAGGAAGACCATGAGTGCTAGGTGTTAAATGACGTAGATAACTAATGCAGCTGGGATGCACACTCTGACATCAATCCACCGGTGGTCGATTTAGCGGATCTAGTGAAGACCTGCCAAATCAACAGCAGATCGCTCTCCAGTCGACCCCTGTACTCTACCCGTGACGAGAAGAGTAAGGTAAGTCGACGGGAGAGTTTCTCCCATTGATCCCCCATGGTGTAGACCTTGCAGTAACTTGATCTAAGGTATGTTGACTTGAGCTACGTTATTCACGTAGCTGGAGTTGCGTAGCGTAGGTCGACTTACGTGGTAGTGTAGATGTAGCCGCAGAAGGAAAAGCAGCACCTCGTAAGTTAGAATTAAACCTAATGCCCAAACCTACCACTAGGTGGTGCTATGCTACTGGCAATTCCTTCCTTCATCTGAGAAATAAAACTGAAGTCTGCTTGTGATCATAAAAATCCTATGGCCTCTTTTGAATACCGAGTTCTAAACAGCTTGTGTAACAAATTTTGCCCCTCGTAAAATCTCCCTGAATTTCTCTAATGGTACCCAGGACACTCCAGTTCCTGTTCCATTTCTCTAATGGCACCCAGGAACTCCCTGAACATGTGATTCTGTCTCTTCCTCCATTTCCAGCTGCTAAATTTTATTAAAACATTTAAAAACACCTGAAATACTTTCCTAATATGCAACAATTGTAGTTGTCCAGGGAAATTATGATATGGGAATGTCCTTCACTTCTTAGCTATTGTGCACAGTTGCTGTGCACTGCTAAACAAATACTAAGTTTCACCCCAAATAGGGTGACGAGGTTCCGGTTTACAACCAAAACACTCGGTCAGAAAGCGATCCTGGTGTCTCCGATCAGCACTGCTGACAGGGGCCGTTGACTGTCTGGTTGGTGGTGCTGCACAGCAGGGCTGGTAGGCTCCCTGCTAGCCTCCACACCACGCAGCTTCCAGGAAGAAGCCGGCACGTCCCACCTCATCCGGCTCCTATGAGTGGAGGCAGCCAGGGGGCTCCGCACGCTGCCCCCACTCCAAGCGTTGCCCCCGCAACTCCCATTGGCCAGGAACTCTGGCCAATGGGACCTGTAGGGGCGGCACCTGCGAATGGGGCAGCGCACAGAGCCGCCTGGTCATGCTACTGTGTAGGAGCCAGAGGGGGGATGTGCCACTGCTTCCGAGAGCTGCTTGAGGTAAGCACCAGTCAGGGCCTGCACCCCTGAGCCCTCCCAGCCCCAGCCCTGAGCCCCCTCCCACTCTCTGAACCCATCGATCCCAGCCCGGAGCACCCTCCTACACCCCAAACACCTCATCCCCGCCCTACCCCAGAGCCTGCACCCCCAGCCACAGCCCTCACTCCCTCTCGCAGGTCAGTGCCCTGAACCAGCCCAGTGAAAATGAGTGAGTGAGGGTGGGGAGAGTGAGCGACGTGGGGGAGTGTAGTAAGTGGGGGCGGAGCCTCAGAGAAGGGGTGGGGCATGGGTGGGGTCTCAGAAGAAGGGCAGGGAAGGGGGTGGGGCAAGGGTGTTGGTTTTGTGCAAATAGAAAGCTGGCCACCCTAACGCCAAAGGCAGTTGCATTTTTGTAGTGGGTGGAGAGATTCTTGTATCTGCAGCATAATCTGTCAAGTACTTTGGGATCCCAGGTGCTGTGAGAAATATTTATTACACTTCAAGTTGATTGCGCTGTACTTACTGGGAATTACCCTATCTGGCCACTAGATGTCGCTGCTTCTGCTCAGCACCCAGTGGAAATGATAACAAGAGAACTAAAGACAGAGAGGATCATGGGGGTGTGGCACATCTCTGCTATACAGAAAACAAGAGCATTTTGACTGGCCAATTTGATTTTAAGTCGCAGCGAATTCTTCCGGTGGGTATGAAATCGGAGAAAGGAGCTCAATGAGAGCGAGGTTACCTGTTGCGTTGCTGAGTGATGAAACACAAAGCGTTTGTTTCAATTGAGATCGGAAATCGTCCAGGCAGGATCCTTTGGTTACTACTTCAGGATTAGGGGGAAAAAAGGTAGAGGGTATTAAATCCATTAAGAGGAACAGAGGAAATCTCCTTCATTCCACTTTTCCCTGCACGTTTAATGACTGAAGCTGTTTTAGTCCAATCACACACACATCTTATATCCCAAGCTCTTAACTATATCTACTTAATGTGAAGTTTTGATGTGCATGGTCCAGTGTGTCATGTATTTCATTCACAAATAAACTGAATCAGAAATGAGGGCTCAGTGGGATTGTGAAGTAACAGGTGAATTCAAGGTGCACATTTAGTCTGTGAGCTCCTTGGCTAAGGGATTGTCTTACTGTACCTGTATAGAACCAAGTGAAATGGAGGCCCTGGGAGATATAGTAATAATAACAATAATATAAGGCCTGGAACTACTCACCCCAGACACCCAGCACAATCACAACTCCCGCCAGGATGACATTCCCAGCCCATCCAACTCCCAGAGCGATCCGATGCCAATGTGGGCACTGAGGGAGACCTGCAAGAGTCAATATTTAGTGAAAATCCTTTAGCATCCAGTGTGAGGAATAAGAAACATGGCAACTTGTTCTCCTTTGAGCCTGTGCAGCAGTATTTTCAGAGGTTATAGAAGGTTGCTTTTGAAAAAAAATAAATTATTCTTTGGCTCACAATTCCTCCGTAATGGCTGGGCCTAGAAACTCCAGATTTGTTGTGGTTTTTCTATACCAAAACCAGAATAGATGTCTCTGCTCACAGGTTCTTGTAGCTTGGGTATTGGGCTCTGATGCAGAAGACAACTTGCCTCAGATGTTCAGCTCTGTGTGTGTGTTCCCTGTGTTCTCCCTGTGTGCTGCCCCAGCTCTGTGCAGACAGCCCGGCAGACCTAGAGTGAACCACCCAATGACCACAAGATCCGTTAAGGCATAAAGGTACCAGGCCAGATTTATTGTCAACAAAGCACGGTAATAGCACCTGGCAGTCTCTATGAGGATACTAAGACATGTATGCCCATGACAATGAATGCAGCTCAGTCAGCGGCGGGAGTTTCCATTCCCACCTCGGCTGGACAAAGATACTTCCTCTGAGATGCATCTTTATACCCTGATACAAACAAGGTAATACTGCCCCTTTGACACAGCTAGTTACTGCCCCCTGACGTGGCTAGTTATCACCCCTCACCTTGCACATGTTGGTTCAATCAAAACATCTCTCTTACGTACTGTCATCCTGACCTTACCTTTTAGGAGAGGTCAGTGTGTTCCTGTTACCCTTGGGGAATGTTTTTGTACCATCCTTGATATTGGGATGTTCTGGTACCACTTGATATCGGGATGTGTTTGCGTGAGTACTCTGTGCCTAGCATTTTCTAGGAATGTGTATTTCTGCAATATCAGTCCTGTTCTTCCCAGATTCTGTGAGCAGGTCCTGCCTCATACCAGGCCTCTGATACAAGGGCTTATGTCTCAGGCTCTCTTCCTACTACAACAGGGATTTCAAAGACAGCATTTTTCTCTTAAAAACAAAGTTATTTACTTAGTTAAGAGAAAAACACAGCAACAGGATGATTTACAAACATAGCTACATATCTTATCTGCAAAAATAACAGGGTTACTTGTGGCACCTTAGAGACTAACAAATGTATTTGAGCATAAGCTTTCGTGGGCTACAGCCCACTTCATCGGATGCATGCAGTGGAAAATACAGTAGGAAGATCTATATATACACAGAGAACATGAAACAATGGGTGTTACCATACACACTATAGGGAGAGTGATCAGTTAAGGTGAGCTATTACCAGCAGGAGAGAAAAAAAACTTTTTGTAGTGGTAATCAAAATGGCTCATTTCCAGCAGCTGACAAGAAAGTGTGAGGAACAGTGGCGGGGAATAAACATGGGGAAACAGTTTTACTTTGTGTAATGACCCAGCCACTCCCAGTCTTTATTCAAGCCTAATTTAATGGTGTCCAATTTGCAAATCAATTCCAATTCAGCAGTCTCTCATTGGAGTCTGTTTTTGAAGTTTTTTTGTTGTAATATTGCGACTTTTAGGTCTGTATTTGAGTGACCAGGGATCATGGCCTTAATACTATTAACTTGATAGAAGAAAGTTGTTCAGAAGTTATGAGTGGGGGGGAAAAATTGGTGGAAACAATTTCCAAAAAGTGAAAAACTGTCCCCCTCTCTTCTTTCTTATCACTAAAAAAATAAAATGATTGTTGAATTTACTTCAAACTTTCTGAAGAACATTCTCATCTAGCCTCAGACTAACACATTTCAGGCTAAAATAAACCATTTTGTTTGTTTTTTTTTAGAAATTTAGAAGCAGTGGAATTCTAGATCAGGCTTATACTGTAAACCGTCTTTCAGTTTGACTTATTATTTGAGGTTACTACCATGTTTCCACAGAAAGTTAGTTTTCATTTCAAGTTTAGGGACTAAAACCAATGGGACTATTCCGAGTCGCAAGCTCTCTGCTCAGTAATGTTTGCAGAGTAGTTGTGACATTGGAAATAGTAAGTTTCAAATTATTTACACAGTCAATTCTCAACATAGCATAATTTTCACTAAGAAACTGAACAATTTGAGGGGCAAATTCAGCTATCGGTTACATTGATGTAAGCTGGGAGTAACTCCAGGGACTTCTAATGTTACTCAAGAACAGAATCTGGCTCTTAAAATATTTTTCAAGAGAAGACTATCCAGTGAAAGTAATGTCTGAAGGGCATTGATATAGTTTTATAAAAGCTTACATCTTGACAGATAGATAAGAAGGGTCTTATGCTAAAACAATAAATGTCATGAAAATATAAACCATTAATACAACTCTAAAGGGGTACTTTGTTAAGAATCATTTTCAGGCCCTGTACAATAATTTAATTATATTCATGTGGGTGTGTAAAAAGAAAATAGCTTTATAAATACAGTTCATGTGTAAGTTCAAAATAATTACTTTAAAATACCAATAAAGAGAACATGATAAAGCCAGATTGATACAAAAAATCATCACTGTGAAATAGCATTATGTGTAGTACAGCAGTGTTATATATAGAGTGTGTAAGTAGCTTGATAACATGTTTGGGATATTTACTTAGCAAATTAAATAACAATGCAGTGAAAATATGAAGGCTCCGATCAACAGTTTAATATAGTTAATCATTTAGCCCAATTATCCTGCTGTACTTACAGAAAACACACTCTGAAGATATTAAATAACTAACTGACCTTTATCTTTAGCATAGTTCTCCAAAATATCAGTTTTAAAGTTTTTAATTTTCAAATGTTTTCAGAAATGTATACTATGATTTGCATGTTACAGCGTTAAATTAAACCACACAAATCTCCCCTCATCCTCACTACCCTGCCCCTCTCTGTTGATCTCCCCTAACTCCCAACTCATTACACTGCAGCTGACTTGCATTCCAGTGGCTCCTCCATGACCATGCTCAGAAATGGAAACATCATCCCTGTCCTTGGAAACCTCCTGTGACTTTCTGTCCATTTCAGAACCCAGTACAAAAAGTCCCTGGTTGCCTTCATCATCCGCAATGGCCAGGTTTTCATTCAATTCTTCCTCCTCTTCAGCCCCATCTCCTGAGAGAACAGACCCCTGCCTCTCTAGCTGCCTGTACACAATACCTAGGAGAACCCTTCTCTACCTGCCCCCCAGCCTCTGGTCGTGCCTCCAGGACCTTCTGGCTCCAGAGCTATTTTCAGATCCCATCTCTTCTCCCCAATCTGTGTTAAACTTCTGCAATACAACAATGAAATCCTCCTGCTCCTTGAGTCTCTCAGATTCCCTGTGTTCAGTCATTCTTCCCCAGACTCATCCAATGCACGACCCTTTACGTACTATAGTGAGCAAGTCAACGTTTTAGCTTAAATGCTTTGCTTGGATCCCTCAAATGTGTATGAAAGGTGTGCAACGTAAGACTGTATTGCCCTGCACTTCAATTTGTGTGTATAGAGACTGTCACTGGCTATGAAGTTTTCTGTGACATGTATGGACAAAATTGAAATAAAATATCCTGTATTGCATTAGAGAGATTCCCTTACCAGTTCTGACAGTGACAAAGGACTTCACATTAGCCAAGTCCAGCCACTCATATGGTACATAAAACACAGACCTGCTCTTTATTTCTTCTGAATCTCTCTCCCCTCTGTCTAATTTATCTGTGCTGCACTTGAAGGAAAGAAAAAACACTTGAAAAATAGGAGCCCCCTCAAAGATAGAGGGTATTAGATATAAAATCAATAAGTTAAATCCACTTACTGAGGTGCTGGGATGGATAGGGTGGTCCTGAAGAGGCTCCAGCAAAGTTTAAATCAGCATAAACTATATTTCCAGCCATGACAGAGCAGAGGAAGGTGTGAACGTACAGAAGAGAGACTGTGTCTCAGAGCAGCCTCATAGGTACGTCTTAGCAGGATGACAGACACATCCAAAATCAGGAAGTGTTGTCTTTCAGATATTTGACTTCCTTTCCCTGGTAACATACCAGAAAAATCCTTGCAATATAGGTAATTTGTGAGTAGGTCTCAGATTGCAAATCAAAAATAAGTTTAATTACATGGGCAATTCCTGAACTTTCCATAGGCGAAAACCATCTTTACATATACTGCCCTCCTAGCTCTTCCAGCTCTTGTTCAGTATTAGCACTCTGTGAGACAACTGGGTAGTTGTGATTCTATGGCCGAGTGCCCCATTCAAGGGAAGGACTGCTTCTTCCATGGTAGAACTCAACTCTGCAAGATGCGCTGAGCAAGCTTAATTCTCTCTGAAATCAATGGGAGGTGAGGGCAAGCCACACCTCCCAGGATTGGGCCCTGTATCTAAAAAGGGAGTCGTGGTTCTATACTTGTGCCTACCTTAAGATGGTCATGTTCCCACAGTCTCACAAGTTGAAGTTGTGGTGCATGGACCTTGTGCTGTCCCTCTGCACAGAGATGAATTTCACCCACAATGACCTAACTAGTGGGAAGAACACCTGGAAGGAATCAGGTAGGGGGCTAGTGGATTGGCCACTAGACTGATCAGGAGACCTAGGATCTAATCCCAACTGTGCCATTGGCTTGTGCGACCTTGGCAGGGGTGCAGGTAGAATTCGTTTCTTACTGGTTTGCCGCACTCATGGGAGGGACACAAAGAGGGGGCAGCAGTTTAAGAAGGGACACATGACCTCCCCACGTGATCCCCCCCATGTGACTCCACCCCGCCCCCATCCTGGGGCCCCCACGCTCTCCCCGTGCCCTCCACATCCATCCCACGTTACCTAGGGGGAACTCTGTCCTCCTCCCACTGAGCCGGAGACTTCTGAACCGCCGGGCTCTCCGGAACCGCAAGGGTGAAAGGAGCAGAACATGGGGCCACTGGGCGGCCCCATGCTGGCAGCTCCTCCGGAGCGGCTGTACCACCTCCAGCCCCACCCCATAAAATCCATATTTAAACTTTTACACCATTTTTAATATTTAAAAACAAAATTTAGCAATCATTGCTTCTGACTCCATGGTTTCCCCAGTACGTCCCGGGTCTCTGTCCCAACGGCCATTATTAGACATGTGACTTTTAAAATGTTTCATCCTGGAAGTGGGGGGTGGAGGGTGAGCAGTGGACAGGAGGCATAAAGGTGAAGTGGGCATGAGGCTGGTAGAAATAAATTAAATATTTAAACTAATTTAATTTACAATTACATGTGAACTTTTGAAAATAGGGGATAGATTTTTCTGGAGGAATTGTTGCGTGTTATTGACTAACAGGAAAGAAATTTACCCTGAGTATTTCCAGGGACAATGAAGCTGGGACTCATGTCATCTATCTCTGCACCCTTAGACTGATGTGCATACTAAGAGATTGTACCAATATATGCTCCCCCCCTCCCCATGCTTCTCAAGCAGATGAAAGAGCAGAGAAAAAGGATTTTGTTTGTTTCTTCCTTTAGATGTATTTTCTACAATGGTATTTGTAAGTTTGCTGTACTACCCTACTGAAAGGTACTGACCACAAACACTTCAGCAACAAAGTAACCAAATCCTGTCCAACCAGTGACTGGCTATGTGTTGTTGTTTTTTTCCCCCGTGTGGTACGAAAACATCATTGATCTGGTAGCGTCAAAGTGACAGAAAATGTGTTCTTTCCGATGCTTCTTGTGAACACACTTTCCTCTTCATCTTTTTCCACAAACAGAACCGTTTTGAAACATGACAAACATCTTTTTAGAACTAAAGCAACCAAAATATCTGACAGTAGGTGCAAAAATAGAAAGCCTTCATGAGACTGAAGTGTATTTTTTCTAATTCTGAGTAAGCATGATTCTTGCATAAACGATGGAGAACAGGCTAGTTATTTTGCTAGCTACCATTTAACACAGCTTCGCTAACATGGGATGCCAGGCCTGATGACGCAGGCTACTGCTCTTTCAGTCCTGGCACTTTGCATATTGTTTTGTAGACGGCGTGTAACAATTTGGAATCAGTAGAAATGCTTCTGTAGGAAGAGTGAGTTTGAGACTCCCAACTATTGATGGGAGATGGGCTCCAAACCCTTTGGGTGACCTGCTTTGGATTTAAGTTCTCCTTCCCAAACCTTTTCAGGGTGGAGCAAGGGCTTAAAGTGTGCAGCTCAGCCCGCTCTATGGGAAGCACCAGGTAAGATACTTGTAAATACCACAGCAGTGTATTCATAGTGCCATTCAGGCAAGTGCTTCTGTGACTTACTAGAAAGATGCCTCAAGGTCCAGGCAAGGTGCACTGGTGCAGGGGATTTTCTTTTTAAAGAAAACACTCAGAAAGTTTAGGCCGCAATTCTACAAAGCACTTAAGTGTTACTTGAGGCACATGCTTCAGTCTTATAGACTTAAGTACACACTTAGTTTCAAACATGTGTAAGGGAACTGTTGGCCCCTTATTAAAACTCAGTGTGTGCGTGTGTGTGTGGGGTGGGGGAGGGGGTTGGTTGACTAGCATCCAGTACCAAAAGGAGAAGGGTCAATGGAAAATCAGGACCCTGAGACTGACAGTCCCAGGAGTAATGGGGAGAGGCCACCGCTCCAGGTCAGTTTGATTGACAGGGCGGGCAGGCTAATCAGGGAGTCAGGAGGCTGGGTTAGTCCCGTCCTCCGTGTGAGCTGGGATTGCCCGGTCAGACAGAGTGGGGCCGAGCTAAGGAGAAAGCAGGGGCCCGAGCTGAGCTGGGGAGCAGAGCTGTGTGACATCTAGTGGGGCCAGAGAAGCCGCCCAGGAAGCAGGTCAGAGCTGGGAGCAGAGTCACAGAAGCAGCCCTGGGAGCAGACCTGTCCTGGGAGCAGAGCTGCAGCCACCAGAGCCAGAGGAGCAGCACAGGGAGCTGGAGGCAGCGCAGCAGCAGCAGCAGCAGTGCTGAGGCAGAGTGGAGCAGGAGCTGAGGCAGAGTGGAGGAGCTGGAGCTGGAGCAGTCTGGAGCCAGGTGTGGTGAGCAGTTGGGGAGAGCGAGGACGACCCTGGGCAGTGAGCCCAGCACAGGGAGAAGCCCCCAGTGTTAGACCTGCAATAGAGGTTTTCAACATTTTCCATATTTTACTTGGAACATAAAATTGGTTTTGCCCAAAAAGTTCTAATAGTCCTTGAGCTTAAGTCCTTGCTTCGATTGCTAACTTGCAGTGCATGCATTTGTGTTAAACATGCATCATTTATACCAGGCCTTAATACCTTATAACCTATATCTAAATAACAGTGTATATTGATATATAGATATATATATCCCAACACCAACCAAGAGGCTCCGCAGGCCAGACTTGGAGGGGGATCGTAACCCCGACGGGGCTGGGGTGACGCTGGGAAGAAGGGTCCTGCCACCTAGAGCCTGAGGGCGTGTGGCCACCGCCAGAGCAAGTGTCCGACCCGCAGTGTCCCTGCAGCACAGCCAGGGCCTGAGCAGGGGCCTGGGACTTGTGAGGAACAGACTGAACTGCCCTTACATCCCAGAGGCGCTGGCTGTGACGTCCCCGTGCCACAGAGCGGGGTGATGTGTTTTCCTTTCACCTTTCTCATTTTTTCCATATTTTTAAATTGATTGCTGTTTAATGAATTCTATTTGCTTTGAAACATATGTAATGATCAGTGGATCAGGGAAGCACCCAGTGTAGAGAGAGCACCCTGGAGCGGGGACACCCTAGCCCCTGCCCTCCTGATTGAGAACCACTGATCTAAGAGGAAAAGGTTTCATTCCCATTACTTCCTCATTCCGACAGCCAAGGGTGGGTCTCAGACCGATCCTAGACCTGTGTCAACTAAACTGTTATCTCAAGAACTTAAAGTTCCACATGTTCTCCTTGATTTCCATCATTCCCTCGCTGGATCCAGGGGATTGGTAGCTGCCCTCGATCTAAAGGATACGTATTTCCACATATCGATTTTCCAAGGCCACAAAAGGTTCCTCTGATTTGTTGTGAACCAAGCTCATTACCAGTTTGCGGTTCTCCCATTTGGCCTCTCAGCCGCCCCACAGGTCTTCACCAAATGTTTGGCAATAGTGGCATCTTTCCTGAGGAGAAATGGAGTTCACAAATTCCCATACCTCAATGACTGGCTAATCAGAAGCCAGTCCAGAGCTCAGGTGGAATCGATATCCATCTTATCCTATCAGCCTTCCAGGTGTTAGGCATACTAATAAACTATCAGAAATCCACCCTTATGCCTGTACAAAGAATAGAGTTCATCGGGGCAGTTCTCGACTCCTTACGGGGAAGACCATACTTCTGGAGGATCGTTTTCACTCAATCTTGACCCTGATAAATTCCCTATAGGCACATCCAGCCACAATAGTCTGGAAATTTCTGGGCCACATGGCATCATGCACATACATGGTACATCAGGTAAGGCTACACCTCAGACCTCTCCAAGCATGGCTGCACATGGTATATTGACCTTTGTGCCATCGTCTGGCCTTGGTATTCATCATCCCAACTCAAGTCCTCAATTCACTGACATGGTTGAACCAACACATGGTCTGTGCAGGAGAGTATCCTTTTTGTGGCCACAACCATTGATATCTCTGGTCTCTGGTGCATGGCAGTGGGTTGGGGATGGGGAGTCAACCTAGGGTGCCATTTGTCATTCCAGTAAACAGGCCAGAGTTTCTAAATATCCTGGCATCATGGACCTTTCCAGACCACCCCACATTAATATTGACCTTTTCACAGTGTTCAACCAAGCCTTGCAGCACCATCAGAGGTGAAAGTAAGCCGGTCCGGTCTGGTACGGCGTACCAGCAAGAGCCAGTACACCGTGCTGGACCGCACTGGCTTCCGTGGAGGGGATTGAAAGGGCTCTGGACTGCTCGCAGCTGCGGGCAGGCCAGAACCCTTTGAATCCCGGCCGTGGCTCCGACAGCCGGGCTGGGGCCAGGATTTAAAGGGCTCGGGGCTCCCCTCAGCGGCAGGAGCTCTGGGCCCTTTAAATCCCTGCTCCAGCCCTGCAAAGCTCGGGATTCCCCCCAGCTGCCAGAGCCCCATGCTCTTTAATTGGCCCCTGAGCCCTGGGGGGCTCCCAGCCACCTCTGCAACTGGGAGCCCCTGTTTGATTTAAAGGCCCTAGGTCTCCCAGCCACAGCTGCTGCCCCAGGGCCTTTAAATCTTGAGAGGCCCCGCCCCCCTCAGGACTCTGGCAGTACCGGTAAGTCCTGTAAGTTACTTTCACCCCTGGGCACTATAGAGAAATACCCCTTTCTGTTAATGAACTCAGAAGCCTGGGGGAGAGGGGAAGCAATAAGCTTGGAGGCCCCATAGAATCATAGAACTGGAAGGGACCTCGAGAGGTCATCTAGTCCAGTCCCCTGCACTCATGGCAGGACTAAGTATTATCTAGACCATCCCTGACAGGTGTTTGTCTAACCTGCCCTTAAAAATCTCCAATGATGGAGATTCCACAACCTCCCTGGGCAATTCATTCCAGCGCTTAACTACCCTGACAGTTAGGAAGTTTTTCCCAATGTCCAACCTAAACCTCCTTTGCTGCAATTTAAACCCATTGATCTTTGTCCTTTCTCAGAGGTTAAGAAGAACAATTTTTCTCCCTCCTCCTTGTAACAACCTTTTATGTAATTGAAAACCATTCTCGTGTCCCCTTCTCAGTCTTCTCTTCTCCAGACTAAACAAACTCAATTTTTTCAGTCTTCCCACATAGGTCATGTTTTCTAGACCTTTAATCATTTTGTTGCTCTTCTCTGGACTTTTTCCAATTTGTCCACATCTTTCCTGAAATATGGTGCGCAGACCTGGACACAATACTCCAGTTGAGGCCTAATACACGTGGCATAGAGCGGAAGAATTATGTCTTGTGTCTTGCTTACAACACTCCTGCTAATACATCCCAGAAGGATGTTTGCTTTTTTTGCAACAGTATTACACGGTTGACTAATATTTAGCTTGTGGTCCACTATGACCCCGAGATCCCGTTCCGCAGCACTCTTTCCTAGGCAGTCATTTCTCATTGTGTATGTGTGCAATTGATTGTTCCTTTCTAAGTGGAGTACTTTGCATTTGTACTTATTGAATTTCATCCTATTTACTTCAGACCGTTTCTCCAGTTTGGCCAGATCATTTTGAATTTTAATCCTATCCTCCAAAGCACTTGCAACCCCTCCCAGCTTGGTATCATCTGCAAACTTTATAAGTGTGCTCTCTAGGCCATTATCTAAATCATTGATGAAGATATTGAACTCAACCCCCGAGTCCCAAAATCCCCAGTGAACCCTCCTTCCAGTCGCCTCACTTTTAGCCACAACCCGCTGGCTCCTCCCCAGCTGGTCAAACAGGCTGGCTTCCTGCAGAAAGTCAGACACCCAGGGCTGTTAGTTGCTAGACATCAGATATCCAGACCATCAGAGCAACCATTGTCTGCTGAGACTCTGCACAAAGGAAATACCCTTCCCAGCACTAGTGGAACATGAAGCACATGGGGGGAACTGGGGCACATACATCTGAAGAAGTGTTTTTTTTACCCACGAAAGCTTATGCCCAAATAAATGTGTTAGTCTTTAAGGTACACCGGACTCCTTGTTTTTGTGGATACAAACTAACATGGCTACCCTCTGATATGGGGCACACACAATATTCTTCCAAAATTTTATGAAAAATTCCCACTTCATCACAGATGGCCACATGCCTCTTCATGTGGACGGCTTCACTGGGATGAGCTCTGCATAGATCCATGGGAAATTAGACATCCTCATCCTGAAATTCAGCCACCACCGTTGGTCATCCCAGCTCAGCATCACAATTCTGTCCCACCATTCACTGCTAGTTGCCTGAGTTTAGCAGTGGCGCTCCACAGAATAAAGCCATTCCAGGAGAACATTATGCAGAAGTAACTGCTTGATTTCATCTTCCTCCTCTAGCCATATTGGATTCACTGGCCCATTCAAAGCCGTCCAGCTGCACAACTGAACGTCCACGTGGATCAGCCTATTCATATTGAGTGTCAGGACCACAGCATTCCGCACCGTGTCCTCAATGCTACCTGACAGCATTTTGAAAATGAACCCCATCTTTATTATTAAAATATCGTGTTTCCTAAGCCAGTCTCATGAATTTGTGTAATTATTAAACAAAATCATGATGTTTGGGAACAAGTCTTCTGTGTGCATGTCCGCAGCAGTTTGTAAGACAAAAAGTGGTCTGTTTGCTTAGCAAAGGCAGGCAGGAAACAAGGATGCAGCATTGGTGGTTAGCAAATTATACCAGGGCTATGCAGACCACGGAAGTTTTTGCTAAGTGTTAATAACAATGACCCTATTCTAATGCACAGAGAATGCAAAGATACTTTTAATCAGATCTGGTTTTCTCTACTAGGTTTTGCATTCTGAGAAGGCTGCCAGGCTTGAAATATCACAGCTTGATTGCTGAAGCTGTCCATTTCCTTTCTTTAAAAAGGAAATAAATAGCAAAAAAACTTTGCAAGATTATGTTTAACACACTGTGGTTTGGAACATATACTGTAATGGAAAGTACTGGATTAAAGAACAGAACTAGAAGGACAGAACAGTTTAGTCCAAAAAGCAAATAGGCTTGAAAGTGTTGTAGTCACATGAAGAATTCTAAAATATTGCTAAAAATAAATATGGAGCATTTAGTTCTCATTTTAAAAAATTAGTATTAGTCGAGGAATATGGAATCATAGGACTGGAAGGAACTTTGAGAGGTCATCTAATCTAGTCCCCTGCACTCATGGCAGGACTGAGTATTATCTAGACCATCCCTGACCGGTGTTTGTCCAACTGGCTCTTAAAAATCTCCAATAATGGAGATTCCACAACCTCCCTAGGCAATTTATTCCAGTGTCTAACCACCCTGACAGTTAGGAAATTTTTCCTAATGCCATTCTATACCTCCCTTGCTGCAATTTAAGCCCATTGTTTCTTGTCTTATCTTCAGAGGTTAAGAAGAACAATTTTTCTCTCTCCTCCTTGTAACAACCTTTTATGTACCTGAAAACGGTTATCATAACCCCTCTCAGTCTTCTCTTTTCCAGACTAAACAAACCCAGTTTCTTTCAATCCTCCCTCATAGGTCATGTTTTCTAGACCTTTAATCATTTCTGTTGCTCTTCTCTGGACTTGTTCCAATTTGTCCACATCCTTCCTGAAACGTGGCGCCCAGAACTGGACACAATACTCCAGTCGAGGCCTAATCAGCGCGGAGTAGAACAGAAGAATCACTTCTCGTGTCTTGCTTACAACACTCCTGCTAATACAGCCCAGAACGATGTTTGCTTTTTTTTGCAACAGCCTTACATTGTTGACTCATATTTAGCTTGTGATCCACTATGCCCCCCAGATCCTTTTCTGCAGCACTCCTTCCTAGGCAGTCATTTCCCATTTTGTATGTGTGTAACTGATCGTTCCTTCCTAAGTGGAGGACTTTGCATTTGTCCTTACTGTATTTCATCCTCTTTACTTCAGACTGTTTCTCCAGTTTATCCAACATGTACAAGATGATGGGTGGTAAGTAGCCACGGGAAGTAACTAACTGTGTCAAAGGGGCAGTATGTACCTTGTTTATGTCAGGGTATAAAGATGTGCCTCAGAGGGAGTGGGTTTGGCCAGCCTAGGGGGCAGTGGAAAGTCCCACCACTGACTGAGTGGCATCCATTGTCACTGGCATATATGTCTTAGTATCTTCATAGGGTCTGCCAGGTTCTATTACCGTTCTTCGAGATGTGTGGTCGCTATTTGTAGTCCAAACACGGGTGCGCAGGTGCACCGTGCGCTGGAGCCAGATGATTTCTGTAGCAGCGTCCATTGCCCGGCACATGCATTGTATGTCGCCTCCTGCTCCAGGTGAGGTTATATGGTATTTCAGTTGTAGATGAACTGATATATTCTAGGATCCAATTCTGCGTACTCAAGCAAAAGAATAAAAGAACAGAGCCTCAATTTCAAAATACCTTCTGAATCTACCATTCCAATGCAATTATTCATGTACAAGAAACACATTTGATGTGCAAAGATCATTGGCAAGTATAGTGGGCACAGAGTACTCATGCAAAAACATCCCGAGATCAAGTGGTACCAGAACATCCAAAACGTTCTCCAAGGAGAACAGAAACACACTGACCCCTCCTAAAAGGTAAGGTCAGGATGACAGTACATAACAGAGATGCTTTGATCGAACCAACATGAACAAGGTGATGGGTAATAACCAGCCACATCAGGGAGAAGTAACTAACTGTGTCAAAGGGGAAGTATGTACCTTGTTTATATCAGGGTATAAAGATGTGTCAGAGAGAGTGTTTTTGGGCAGCCTAGAGGGCAGTGGAAAGTCCCACCACTGACTGAGTGGCATCCATTGTCACTGGCATATATGTCTTAGTATCTTCATAGGATCTGCCAGGTTCTATTCCTGTGCTTCGTTGACAATAAACCTGGCTGGGTGCCTTTGTACCTTGTGGTCACTGAGCGGGTCGCTCGAGGTCTGCTGTGCCAGCACACAGGAAGAACACACAGACGCAGCCGAACATCAATCAACATCTAACCACAGCAAGTAGTTAGTCTAAGAAGAGGTTACTTACCTGTAACTGGAGGTTCTTCGAGATGCTTGGGCACGATTTGTATTCCAAACACGGGTGCACATGTGCACCATATGCTGTAGCCAGAAGATTTCGGTAGCAGTGTCCATTTCCCTGCACATGCATAGTATGTCGCTTCCTGCTTCAGGTGAGGTTATATGAGGCCATGCGAGGCGACGCCCCTTCAGGCACCCTCTTAGCACTGAGTAGCCCCGTCTGCAGCATGGCTCAGCTCATGGCTGCCTGTTCTGCCATTCTCTGGGCGATGGTGTAATGGGGGGTGAAGGTATGCATGGAACCACCAGGTTGCTGCTCAGCAGATGTCATGCCAGGATATGTCTGCCAGGGAGGCAAAGGTGGTCACGTGTGCCCGCGTTGAGTTTGCCATAATCCAGCCCGGCGGGGTGTTAGACCGTACATAGCACTCTCAGATGCATGTGGAGACTGACTTTGAGATGCGTGGGGAGGAGAGGGTGTGGCCCCGGGACCTGTCTGCAATAACCACGGAGAGGTGTGGAGAGGTGCGAAAGGCACGGGTTCTTTCAAGGTAGAATGCAAGTGTAACTGTGCCTTTGTGGGTCACAACTGAGGCTGCCAAATTCAAGACAAACCGCTGAGAAATAGAGTAGATACACCCCAAGACTGGTGGCTAATCCCCCAAAGGATATACCAACGCAGCAACAAAAGTAAACTTCTGCTTTACCACACTGGCTAACAAGAAGTCATAAAAGCAGTTTCCTTAGAAATTCCAGCTCTTATATCACCACCAAGAAAACTGGATTCAGAGATGAGTGGTTCTTTACAACTGTCTCATCAAATAAAAAGTTCTTCTGATCCCAAAGGACCAGCCACATACCCAGGTCAGTATATAACTTAGATCTTACCCCAAAATCACATTGTTGCCAATCCTTTAGTATCTAAAATCTAAAGGTTTATTCATAAAAAGAAAGAAAGGTGAGCGTTAAAATTGATTAAAGGAATCAAATACATACAGTAATTGCAAAGTTCTTGGTTTAGGCTTGTAGCAGTGGTGGAATAAACCGCTGGCTTAAGTCCAATCTCTGGCTGCTTCCAAATCATTGGAAGGTCCTCAGTCCATCGGTTAGATGCTCCCATTAGTATAAGTCCATAGTCCAGAGGTTTGAGCAGGAAAGAGGCAAAATGGAGGGGTTTCCAGGGCCTTTTATAGCTTCTGCCATGTGGAGGGAAACCTGTTGTTCTTACTGTGGAAAAGTACAATAACAAGATGGAGTTTGGAGTCACATGGGCAAGTCACATGTCCATGCATTTCACCTTGTCATTGCAGGAAGCCATTACCTATACCCCAGGCAGTACATTTGAAGGTGTTGAGGAGGCAGAGATCGAGTGCAGGATGGAGTCGAGAAAGTTCAGGGAATAGAATCCTCTGCCAACGAAAGCTGAGCACCAGCTCTATCATGCCCTTTGCCTGGAGGGCGATTGCCTCGTGCTGTAAGAGGTTGCGATGAGAGAGACTCCCAGCAGGTGTCCGGGAGGAGCCCTGGTGTGGAGGGAAGGCAAGAAATTTGATAGCGTAACCATGCCATCTCTAGTACCCAATGGTCTGAGGTTATCCTGCCCCAGTTGTGGGCAAACAGGGCAAGATGACGGGGTGACAGGGATGGTGACGGGGGGCAGCTTTCAGCTCTTGACTGGGCTTGGGCTGGTGCCACGGTAAGGTGGAGGCTGCTGATGGCTGGGGTCGCTGGTACTGATGACACCTTTGTGTAGGTTGTAGGTCTTGATATCAGGGATAGGCGGTCTGACATAGGAGCATGGCCAGAAAGGTTGTCACTGCTGTTTCTGATGGGGTGCCAGGGTGTATGTCCCGAGAGACCAAAGCATCACTCTCGAGTCCTTCAGGGAGTGGAGGGACTCATCCGTCTTTGCCGAGAACACATTGTCCTTGTTGAAAGGGAGGTACTGGACTGAGATGGCAAGCTGGAGGACTGCTGGCGCATTATGACGCTTATGGCGACGGAGCGGGAGGACGTATCTGCAGCATCGACAGCAGCTTGGAAGCTCAACTTCATAGTCTGGCAGTCTTCCTCCACAAGAGCTTGGAAGTGTTGCTGTTTGTCCTGCAGCAGATCATCCGGGAACTCTGGTAGCTTGGCATAGTTGTTGAAGTTATACTTCACTAGCAGAGCGTGGCAGTTGGAAATGCGAAACTGCAACACCACGGAAGAATATACCTTACAGCCCAAGAGGTGAAGGTGTTTTGCTGCTCTGTCTGTGGGAGTAGAGATGTGAGAATGCTATCGTGCCCATTCGGTCAGTGTGTGCACCACCAAGGAAGTAGGCACAGGGAGAGAAGAGAAAGTTGGCCCCTTTGGAGGAGATGAAGTACCAGCGTTCCACTGTTTTGGGCATAGGGGTACATGAGACCAGCATGTGCCAAACTGCCTGTGCTGGTTGGAGAATAGCATTGTTAACGGGCAATGCAACCCGAGATGGTCCCCTGGGCTGGAGAATATCCAACAACTGGTGGTGTTGGTCGTGTACCTCCTCCAGGGGTATGCCCAAGTCAATAGTAACCCATTGCAGCAGCTCCTGGTACTGCTGATGTCGTTGGGAACATAGGCACCGACTCCGTGAGTGCTCCGGGGCTGGAGCACCCATGGGGCAAAATTGGTGGGTGCTCTGCACCCACTGGCAGCTCCCCGCCCCCCCACCCCAGCTCACCTCTGCCTCCACTCCGCCTCCACCTCTGCCTCCTCCCCGAACGCTCCCCCTCTCTCCCTCCCTCCCTCCGAGCACTTGTGCCGCAAAACAGCTGTTTCGTGTGGCAAGCGCTGGGAGAGGGAGGAGGAGGAATGCGGCACGCTCGGGGAAGAGGCGAGGCCGGGGTGGTGATTTAGGGAGGGGTCACATAGGGGCAGGGAGGGGGCAGAGTCGGGGTGAGGCTGGGGGGGGGCACCTGTGGTCGGGAGATGAGAGGGCAGGGGAATCAGGGCATCACCAGGGGAGGAGGAAGCGGCCGGTGGGACTGGCAGTACCAGCTCTGGCTCTGCTTCAGGGTTGGAGCTTGATGGGTCTGGTGCAAAAACCCGGACAGAAAGGTGTGAAGCCTGGGAAGGCGAGTATGGCCAGTGGTAGGGGTATTATGGTGGCTAATGTGGCCAAGGGGTCGAGTCCTGGGGATACGATGAGCTCCAAGGATACCGGTACCATGGTGGTGAGGCAGGGGCACACCCTGCCAGGTGCACCGGCTGAGCACAGTAATCCGGGCTGCACCTGAAAATGGGAGAGAAGGATGGCTCCACCTCGGAGAAGGTGTCAGAATCCAAGGAAGCCTCTAGTAGCAGGGGAACTGTCAGTACGAGCAGTCCGTGGGCAATGGCCAGCTATGGTCTCTGCCCCAGGAGGAGTGGTGTGTCCGCTGGAGTAGCAGTTCCTGTAAGCGGTGGAGAGAGCAGATAAGGTAGGTCTAAATGTGCCCCTGGAAGGAGGGGTTCAACACACCCAGGAGTCCAGGGGGTGTCCCTAGCAGAGCCAGAGCATGGAGGCCCTGGAGTGCTGTCCCAGCATGTGGTTGGTGCATCGGGCAGTAGTACCAGTGCAACCTTCTTCCTCTTAGCTTTACCCTCGGAACGGGGAAACTTAGGAGGTGGCACGGCAGGGTCTGCATGCAATGTCTCACCCGACCTGGCACAGCGCAGGGAGGGAATGCTGTGCTTGGCGACTGTCTGCAACGGGGACTTGCTGCAATGCCTATTGGAGTGTTTGTGACTCTAACGTTTAGGGTTGTCTTGCAATGGTGGTACCCTCAGATCCAGGTTGTTGGATGTTCTGTGAAGGGCAGTTCACCGCTGGGTCTGTTGGTCCCAAGTCAGACTCTGCATGTGGCCGGAGAGCCTCCTCCATAAGGAACTTACAGAGGCAGAGTAGACGAGCCTTGTGGGTCTGCGGGGGAAAGGACCTGCAGATTTCACAGTGAGCAGTGAGATGTGCTTCTCCGAGGCAGTAAAGGCAACGCTGGCGCTTGTCACTCACTGAGAACAAGCAAGAGTACGAAGCCCAGTGTTTGAACCCCAGACAAAGCTGGGGCAGGCCCTGAGCAGGGTAAAGGGGGACTAACTACACTAACTAACACTACCAACTAACTATACCAAAACCCCAAAGGGAAATAAGAAACTATGTAAAAGAACAGACAAGAACTCTCACGTAATCAAACTACAAACACGGAGGAGCGAGCATTCCGACTCCGACCATGCGGCAGTAAGAGGGAACTGAAGGGGCATCGCCCCGCATGGCCTCATATAACCTCGCCTGGAGCACGCAGAGATGTACGACATACTTGCAGGGCAACAGACACTGCTACAGAAATCTTCCGACTCTGGCGCATTAACTGACCCGTGTTTGGAATACATATACGGACCATCACTCAATGAAGTACTTGTGGCACCTTAGAGACTAACAAATTTATTTGAGCATAAGCTTTCGTGGGCTACAGCCCACTTCATTGGATGCATGCAGTGGAAAATACAGTAGGAATACAATCTTCATATATATATATACACACACACACACAGCTACACAGGGGGTGCCCCACTGGAAAGGCACTGTTTATGTGCAGAGGGATGGCCCAGGAATCCTCCATGGAGATCTCCAGGGAACTTTCATTGAGGTCCTCTGCAATCTGTTGCAGTCGGTTCCTGGGGAGTGTGGCCTTATTTCTTTCCCACGGTAGGACACTTTTCCACGCCACTCTGGTATTAATTCTGCTGACAGCATTGTGGTACACAGCATAGCTGCAGGTCTGTACCCAGATGCTTGCAGCATCTGCTCCCTTGCTGCCTCTGTTACCCTCAGAAGACTGATAACACATAGGGTCACCTAGGGCGATGGTGGTAGTTTTCATTGCAAGTGCTTGTACTGCAAACAATAGAGCATGTTTCCCCACACCCACGGTGATTTCTGGGTCCCTCAACCACAATCTCCCTAACATGCCGGTGGTTTGGGTGGCAGGGATCAGTGTTGACCTAAGAATCTGCAAGCCCAGAGCGACTGCTACCAGCAGCATTACAGGAGGGGGAGGCAGGGGTTTCCTGTGTTCTTTTGTGGCTTTAAACACTGATACCCACCCCGGAGCCACCTCAGACAAAGAACACACTTTGAGAGGTTCAATGCTGGTCCCTGGTCTCCATACACTGTCCATGTTGCTAGGCGAGGGGGCATTGTCCACCTGCCCACCTGTGCTCCCAACACGGGTTCCCCACAAATTGCAGCACAAGGCCCATCTCCCATGTCCCTGGGCCATGCTCACCATGGCTGGAACAGCAAACAGGTGCATTGAATAGCTAGGGACAGTGATTATGTTCTGGCTTGAACTTCAGTGGAATAAAGGGATTGAATTTTAAATAGCAACTGGGTGCCCGACCAGGGGCGGCTCTAGCGATTTCACTGCCCCAAGCACGGCGGCACGCCGCGGGGGGCGCTCTGCCGGTCGCCGGTCCCGCGGCTCCGATGGACCTCCCGGAGATGTGCCTGCTGAGGGTCTGCTGGTCCTGCGGCTCCAGTGGACCTCCCGCAGGCATGCCTGCAGATGCTCCACCGAAGCCGCGGGACCAGCGGACCCTCCGCAGGCACGCCTGCAGGAGGTCCACCGGAGCTGCCTGCCGCCCTCCCGGCGACTGGCAGAGCCGACCCCGCCCCCGCGGCATGCCGCCCCAAGCACGCGCTTGGCGTGCTGGGGCCCGGAGCCGCCCCTGTGCCCGACCCAGGGTATGCACTGATAATGGTCACCTTGTGCTTTGCCTGCCTCACAGTGGAAAGCTTGGCCTTCAGCACAGCCTCTGCACCGGTGCAGAGGCGTTCCCAGATTAGAAGATGGAAGAAGGGAATGCGTGATGGCATGTTGAATGGCACAGGGACAGCTGACCCGGACCTCAGATCTAGGAGGATTTCAGTCTCTGAAAAGATGGACATGGACATGGAGAGCAGGAGAGCATCCCAGGAGCATGAACATTGTCTGTGTAGTTACATTCTTTTCCTGGTCTTTCAGTTTCTTTACGTTTGTGCAATAAAAGTCAATGTTTCGAGAATTAAATACTCAAACTTTACTATAGCAGTGCCAGCGCTCTGCTGTAATTTCCGTTGTTACAATTAATGGCTTGATCCAGCAAACACTTACTACAACGTAAGGGGTTTTCGACTCTGAGTCGCACCGCTGACTTCAGACCCTACCCATGAAATGAAAGCTAACTTTGCTGGGACTCGGCAGAAGTTGCAGGAGAGAAGCTGGCAGAGTCTAGTGATGGGCTCAAAGGTGTGAGGGAAGGCAGAGGAGTTGAGTGTCACTTGTGTGCAGAGCCCGAATTTCCTGTGGTTTCTCATGAGGGGGACAGTGCTGCTGCTGGAGGTGTGAGCCCTGAGCTGCAGAGCCTGAGGGTCAGTTGGTAGCTGGCTCATTTCCCGCCTCTGAGTATTTGCTGAACAGAGTTCAAACCCAGGATGAGCCTGGCCAATGGAGGATGAAGAGGGGTACATGGTATGCAACCGTCATCAGAAGATGACAAGATCAGACCGGCTGTGTCAATCTGGGACCCAAGGTAAGTGACTTACTGTCTCCCTGTGGTGTCCATTACTGACTGTGCCTTTACATGTCACCTGGCAGGGAGGGGACAAGGGAAAACATCTTGTATGTGTGGAAATTCTGGATGCGCCATCGTGATACTCTAGTGATGGTGCAGATAACTGCAGAGGGCAGTGGATAGAGATGATGTAGTGAGCTTGGGACTATGTGGGGGAGGAGAGAGAGAGAGCTTGTACAGAAAGGGTGGGCTCTGCCTTAACTAGAGCGGGGCCAGACTCTTGGCACATGCAATAAATAGGATTTGGGGTGATTATTTAAGGTAGGAGCTGGGGAAAAGCAAACGGGTGCTGAGGAGCCTGCTAATGTCAGACATATTAGTAATACCAAGATGCAGGATCCAGTAAAGGATAAGACATAAATTACTGGATGGCTGATCATGAGGCTGGACAAGGTAAGATCACAAAAGTCAATTCTGCAAAAGGGCATCAAGGGAGTTAAATAAAAATAGGCAGATGGTCAAAAATAAAACCTGTACGTGTGTATCTACAAATGCGAGAAGTGTGAAAGCAACAAACAAGTGAATTGCAATGGACACTGACAGAAGACCTGATATAGCAGGTGGTAGAATTCCCCAAATCAATGGCACCTGTCTGTGCACTGTACACAGGGCCGGCTCTAGGCACCAGCAAACCAAGCAATGCTCCAGAGGCGGCATGGTGGGCATTCCAGGGGCGGCATTTTCGAAGGGTTTTTTTTTATTATATTTGCTTCGGTAATTTGCTCCTGGAGGTTTTCATTTTTTTTTTTTTAATTTTTATGCTTGGGGCAGCAAAAAAACTAGAGCTGGCCCTGACTGTACAGGAAGGAGAGATTATATTTGGGTGTCGAATTGTGCCTGTATAATCTGCCTGGCTACAAATCCCACGTGCTCAGAATACAGATCCACTAATACGCACACTACTGGACCAGTTTACAAGGTCCCTCACAAGAAGTCAGTAAGGAAAATAAGGAGTTGTCTACATGGGTAAACTGACCAGGACAGTGATTTTAAAAGTGATTTTATTCCAGAATAATGACTCCTCTTCGAAAGTGCACTAATTATTCTGGGAGAAAGAGATTTTTAATCAGAATAGAGTGTCCACATGGTGAGCTATTTGGGAACAACCATCCAGTCAATTTCCCTGTGTAGACAAGCCCTAAGAATTCATGGGGTGAATGGCAAAGTACTAGCCTAGAACAGAAACTGGCTAAGAGACAGGAAACAAGTAGCAGGACTTAATGGCCAGTTTCATCTCAACAAAAGGTTGGCAGGGAGCTGCCACAAGGTTCTGCACTAGCCCTGGTGGTTAATATATTCATGATCTGGAAAGGGGGTTGCAAAGCTGGGGGATGTCAAGGGATTGGTTAGGTCTGTCGGGATCGGAGAAAACTGTGGGGGACGTCAGACACCACCACGGTGGGTGAAAGAGCAACAGGCTGGAAAATGAAATTCTGATGTTGACAAAAGCAAAATAATGCACAGCGGAAACACTGATCTGAGCCTCTCCTGCACCTCGCTGAGTTCTAGATTTAGTGTATCAGCTCAGGGGAAATCTGTGCTCAAACTATACACCTGAGCGGCTGCTTCTCTCCCCTGTGAGTTCTGTAATATACAGGACTTCGGAGCCTGTCTCCCATCCAGAATTAGATCCCTTGGGTTCAATTCCCCTAAAGAAGCATCTCCCCCGATCTATAAAATCAGACATAACCGTGTGTTTCATTGTCACCTTCCGGAATTAATCTTTAAAAAGGTCCCAGGAGTGGAAGCCACTGTCCCTAGGGCCAGGAGGGCACAGACTGGGGTAGCTGAGGCTTAAGGGCCCAATCCTGCATTTCTTGTGATGGGAGCTCTGGGCACTCAGGAAGTACAGGAGCAGGCTCCAGGCTTGTTTAAAGCTGCCAGACAAGGCTTGGAACTAGCGGGGGGTGGCAGAATCTTAGAGTACGTCTAAGGTGGGATTTCAGCGTGGGCCGACATATCCGCAGTAGCTCTAATCGAGCTGTGCACTAAAAGGAGCAGCGTAACTGGAGCAGCGCAAACGGCAGGTCGGGCTGGCCGCTCAAGTACGATGCCATCCGAGATGCTGGGTACAGGCTCCGGCAGCTAGCACCTCCCACCGTTTGCACCACTGCAGCTCCACTGTTATATTTTGTGCGCTAACTCAAGCAGTGCTAGCATGGGTACGTCTACATGGGCTGGAATTACTCCATCCAGCTCCAGTGTAGACAGATCCTTAGACCTTGAACAGGGTTTAACAGTGTGATGTCTGATCACATCAGCTGGCTCAGTCCAACTAACACCTTCCAAAGCTCTCGGCCAGACAAGGCCAGGTGTACGGCAGCATGTGCGCTATACATGAATCAAGTGAAAGCTAGAGCAGGAGCCTCGGCTTTAATCTGACCAGTGTCGAGTGTACGTGCTTATGCTGGACTTCCAGAGTGTGATCACTAGCGCCTGGTGCTGCTCCTTTACATCCCAGACAAGGCCTGGGGGGACTGAAGCACAGACTTGCCCCAGGGCTCAGGGGCGAATTAAAGGGTTCGGGGCTCTGGCCACCACGGAGCTCCAGGCCCTTTAAATCACTGCGGGAGCCCTGCCACCACTACACTGGGGCAGCAGGGCTCTGGCAGTGATTTAAAGGGCCCGGGGCTCCCCGCAGCAGCTGGAGCCCTGGGCCCTTTAAATCACTGCCGAAGAAGCCAGTCCAGTCCGGCATGGCGTACCAGCTCTTACCGGTACACCGGACCGGACCGGCTTACTTTCACCTGAGTGGGACATAACCACATTGTTAACTTGTGACGTTGCTAACAGGAGGTCGGTGTTCGCATGCTCATCAAGTTCCAGTATTTCGTCTGGTTAGTCACAGGGCTGCCCTAAGAGTGACTTGCTCCTTGACTGACAGGTTCAAAATTATCCTGCTGTTATGTGAGGGGGAACATAACCCCCATCGGAGGCTGCTGCACCGGCTCCACTGGAAAACAGCTGGCCATGATTATTTCTTGCACTATATGCAGATGTTTCACCAAACCCTGACTCTTCCAGGTCACCCTCAGTGTCCCCGCTGGCATCGGATGGCTCTGGGGGTCGGCTGGGCTGGGAACATCGTCCTGCTGGGAGCTGTGGTAGCGATGGGCGTGTGGGGTGAGTAACTCAAGGCTAGTTATTCACTTGTGTGTAATGCTGCACCATGAAATTTCCTCTTCCCCCACATTTCCACGGAGACTCTTTCTTGTTCCTAGAATCCTGGAAATGTAGGGCTGGCAGGGGCCTCATGGGCTCGTCTAGTCCAGCCCCCTGCACTGAGTCAAGGTTATCGATTCCAACACATTTGTGAATAAAATCATGGACGCTTCATCATTCCAAAGCAGAGCAGAATATTCCATGAACAATGTGTAGCTAAGAGCTGGATACATGAACCCCTGTGATCCAGCTATGGCAACTCCTCTGTTAAGCGTGCAGGGAAAAGGGAAGGCATCTTACAATGTGCAACGAATGAGAGTTTCTGTCTTGTTCTTTCTCTTTCCCTACTCTAAACTTGTCACCGCATGTGCACGTGTTTGTTTTGCACACACACACTCTCAGTCTCAGGTTGCGAACTCGGAATAGTTAACTCTGGTTCACAATCATGCTCTTTCCTTCCTGTCAAAAGGAAATTTTAAGAGCCTGGGGAATGACGGTGCCAATGAGAGACCCAGCTACGGCTATAACTGCAGCACTGAGCTGAAGGATTTTCCGTTCTGCTTCAAACAGTTTCTATGTGAACCTCCATCCAGCAACTCAAGAGGTAACTTCTGCTCCTTTGCTCTCTCAGCTGCTTCCCCGTAGTTCAGTGACACCTAGTGGTCACTTGGGGTAATCTCAGTGCGTACAGTACCAAATGCACTAAGGATCCTACTTGTGTAGATCCTTTCGTCCCAAAGGGCTTTACAAACTACTTATAGCTTGTAGCTGGTAGGGAACCTAAATACAGGCATCACTTACACTTGCCACTGGCAAAATTTCTTCTGACTTTTTAAAGAAGCTCTTGCAGCTTATTGTTTGACAGCCTCCGAACCCAACAGCCCCTTCCCCCACATCACAGCCTTTTCCTACCAGCAGCTAACGCAGGATGCCTGTCACTGAAGGGATCCAGTCTGTGCTGACGGTTCAGGGTGCAAACCCTGCTGATGATTCACACTGGGCATGTTGCTTCAGTTGCACATCATAGAATTATTGTTCTTTTATTTTTAAACTAGGAAATTCCAAAACATTATTTTGGATGGCGGGAAAATCAAGCACTCAGAAGTCGGGAAATGACAGATTTATGGTGCATGGATAATTCTGCCCCTTTGCGCATATGTATTAATAGACAATCTTTAATTACATGATCACATACTATTGTTTTCTCAATAGGGCCTTGCCTCATTCAGTGCACAAGGTGGACCCACATGGGGGCAGAATTAAGGTTGCACGGGCCACAATAAAACAGACATTTCCTAACTTCCGAGTGCTTGCCTTTGCAAGCTAACACTGCCCAATAGCTAAGGAGAGAAAGTGAAGGAGAATCCCAATTGAGCATAACCTGCATTAGCCAGTACAGTTCCAGGACTGGAGTGCTCACATCCTCCACCATACCCCTCACTCCTGGCTGCAGCGCCTCCTGCTGACTGAATATGGGACCTGTTCCCAAACAAAAATAAGGGTAGTAGTTCTAGCTGCATGAAGCCTCTGTGATTGACTGGGATGAAGTTCAGCATTCGTCAGAACCTTCAGCTCCATTACGTGTTTCCATTTTCCCCTCCAGAGGGATCAGGGTGCAAGCTCTGCCCCCCAAACTGGCTGCTGCACAGGGACAAGTGCTACTGGGTGTCTAAAGAAAAAACTCCCTGGAACAAGAGCCGTGACGACTGTTCAAAGAGGAGCGCTCGACTGTTAACGATTCGGGATCAGGATGAGATGGTAAATAAAACCTCTGGGGAGATGAGCATCATTAGTAATAATTAATACACAAAACTGCTGTTGTGTGTCAGTTAAGGTTACGCTATACACAAGGCACCTACACAAGCTAAAAAGCAAAGGACTTAAAAAATTAAGTACATACCCTATGCTCTACAACCTGGCACTGGACACTTCACTAGTAGCACAACATAGACCACAAAGAACGTACCACAACCTTAACTCTGTCCCAGCTGAGACAGAGGCTAAGTGACTGGCCCAAGGTCACACAGGAGTCTGGGCTGGAAAGGGGAATAAAATCCAGCTGTCGTGAGTCTCTGGCTAGCACCTGAACCACTATAACCTCCTGTCTCCCTGTCAGTTTATTGTTCCATGTCATTTACAGGCCTTCATACAAACTACTTCCAAAGACGCAAACCGGATCTGGCTTGGACTCACCATTACATTCCCTGCAAGGAAAAGGATTTGGGTGGACGGCTCCCTGTTAAATCAAACACTGTGAGTGTTGTTATCCTTGGAGTCCATGTAAGATGCCCAGCAGGGAGCAGGGGGTTGTTGACTTTCCAGCATTGCTGTGAGCAGAGGCTACTTATGCACACAAGGGATGTTCAGTGCTAGGCACAGTCCTCTGCACAGAGGGATGGTCAGTCCTAAACCTCAAGAGATGATTTACATCAAGAGTGTGGCTAATCCTGAGGGTTGTTTTTTCTAATGTGAACAAGTCGTGTTCACTTCTGGAAAACACCAGCCAGCAGCTTCTACAGGATCATGTGCCGGGAAGTCTTATCAACCAGGGCTCTGTAGGAACAATTCAGGTGTTAAGGAAGAAATTCGTGAGAGGCGTCAGAATGAGGAAAAGCTGCTATAAATCTTGTTCAAAAACTAAACAGTGATTTTGTTTCCCAGGTTCAAGGTGGTGGATCCTGCTGAAGGGAACAGCTGCGGGGTGATAAAAGCAGATCGGATTCATTTTGAAACCTGCAGTGCTGTATCAAAATGGATTTGTGAAAAAGACGCTCTCCTGATATAGACAGTGACATTAGTGCTCTGCACTTGTGTGTGTGAAGGACAAATGCTCTTTAGTGTCAGTCTGTCACGTGAATGATGAATAACGTAGGTGAGCTTCAAAGGGAAAAAATGGACTTATGCCCTTTGCCTCTCCTTGCTTTCATAAAATGGATAGAAATGGCCCCAAAGCCTTTTCTTGCATTTGAAATTCAGGTCCTGTCTAGGCTGGAAGATTATAGTGATGGGAGAACTAGTGAAAAGACATCACAAGTAGAGGTGGGGGACAATTTTCCACTATATCATTTATTTGCAACCTCCCTCCCTTTAAAAAAATGCACTTTTGGGCCGAACAAGACTATTCACAAACTGGTGTTGAATTTACTGAATAGTTTCAGCTAAAATAAAAACAAATAAATAAAATTCACACTAGTTTCACAAGAGGACTGGAGGAGGAGACAGCAGCTAACCCCACCCAACAGCCGAGTGGTTAATGCACCAGGTTTGAATCCCTGCTCTGGAACAGTGTGAATAGATTAACCATGTACATCTAGCCGTGTTTGTGCTATTTTAGGACAGTTTTCTGTCAGCAACAGAATCCATTCCCAGGAAAGAGCTCAACATACCTAAGAATCAGGTCCTAGTACGACAAATGTATTGCAGAGCAAGGTTACACAGTGAAGATCAGGCACCTTCAAGAATCTAACTTGCTGCAGAGAAGGCACATAACTCAAGCAGCAACAATCTACCCTCTGAAATTAGGAATAATTAGCATTTGTTTCATTAGCAGCCTGGACTTTCCAGCACTGCACATTTTTGCACAGTAATTTCTTTATAAAAGACATGTAGGAAAATAGTTTACAATAAAAAGTGCCTTAAAGAAATCTATCCATCATATTACGCTTTTGCTCCTGTCCTTAGGATGGATTTGTGTGTTCTTTGTTATCTGTGTGTAATGTGCAAGTATTGGAGTGTTCTGGTATCATCCTGGCATATGTTTGTATGTGTATGGTATGTGTATTTTAGGTATGTGTATTTTTGCAACATCAGCCCTTTCCTTGCCAGCTCCTGTGAGCAGGGCCTGCCTCTGGCTCACAGCTTAACTTTGCGTTAGCAAAGTCTTGACCATTACCTTAGTTCAGGCCTTAGGCCTCATACCGGGCCTCTGATACCAAGGGTTTATGTCTGAGGGCCTCATCTTACCACACTCCCCCACTTTTTATCATTTTATGGGGAGGATGTTTACCCATCGTCCCAGAAAAGCATAATGTATGGACTGAGGATAACCCAGTGGGCTAAACACTGTTATATGGTTACCATATTTTACCATCCATACACTCATGCCCCATCTGTCTTTTTAGTCTGCACATTCCCTTGTACTACGGAGAGACAGATTTTATTATCCAATTATTTTTAGTCCCTTATGATGGGCCTGGGAATGTTAGGCCCAGGACCATGACTGAGGAATGTAGTATTATGATTGAGCCTTAGAGGCACTCCCAAATAATTACTATATATGGACGTGGCATACATATTTGTAGCATATATGGGCGTATATGTATAGTATGTATGTGTACATATAACAGCCCTTTATATCCAAACATAACAATTCTTTTCCAATCTGGTGTTGTAGTTCGGCCCTTGTGGTACTGCAGATAGCAACCCCCTTTTATTAGGGCAGTTACAGTTACCATCTGTATCATTAGTAGTAGGCTGAGTGTTTTGAAATACTGGGATAGGGATTGTAATAATGTGTCCCATAGTGCTATGTATATGAGAAGTTAAACAGAAATTTGGAGTAGTGACACTACCACTGAGGCCTTTAAATATAAATATATTGTAATTACTTACTACCCAGTACTGTGCATCCATGTTATAGATTAACCTTACGGCTGATTGTCACCCTCTGGTAAGCTTCACTGGGCAGGAAACAAAAGTGGGTAGCTTCTCTGTTCCATTGGTTGCACAGCTCTGTGATACACCAGTAGTTGACATAGATCCAGTTTTTTTTTATGGATGTTATTTTTCAGAAAATGTACTGAATGGACAGTAACCAATTGATCAAGTATTGCTGTGTCAGGATTTAGTATTGGTACCCAGACACTGAACAAAATTGTTTTGAATAACAAATGCTTTAAGGACGTGCATGCAAGGTGGAAACTGCAGAATTTCTCCAAACCTTTATCACTTGGAAGGGCCCTTCCCCCCCCTCACCCCGTTGGGCAGCCTGAAAGCATCGGCCTCTTGCACTTAAGCTGGGCTGTCTGAAAGGTCAGGCAGACATCTGTCCATTTGTCATTTCTGAAAGAATTTGTAGCCATAAGAGCTAGAGCTACTTCTTCTTTTTAAATTAAAGCTTAGCTTGAGCACAAGACACAGCCACCAACAAAAGGTACCAGCTCCTGTCCCAGCATAAAATGTTCAACACCTGGGCTGGACTTATTCCAAAGTAAATGCCTGGCCCAACTCTACCTGAGCAGGGGTGGGAAAAACTGCTGCAAAACTTTCTTAAGCTTTGCATCAGTGTCTGGTTCATGCTAAGGAATGTAATGCATTAATATCAACTTCCCCATTCACTTGCAACAGACAAGGAACGTGGAGTGACCACTTGTCCCTTATTTTAAGGGACCTCGCTTGATCATTTTAAACAGTAAATTGAGCAGCAGAAATACACCTATGAGAGAAAAATTCCTGCTTTGCTGAGGGCTATAGGGCTTCCCTAAAATAGAGCATGGGGTTCCTTAGCTGCATCCAATAAAGGGGTCACCCCAAGAGCATCTCACGAGTCTAGTCTCTGCGTGCACAAGCTCCGTCTTTTGTTCGTTTCAGCTTCAACCCCCACCCCCCCAGGCTAGGGGTCAGGAGAGGGTAATATTGGCAACTTCCCCTTTAAGAGGAAATAGACCACGGCCCCTTTAAACCCGCTCCACCCGCTTGCTGCCGGTCTCGCTCTCGTTGCCCGAGCTCTCGCGGAATTTCCGGCGCTATAAATAAGACCCGGTGCGGGCCACGCTGCCGTGTTTCTTTGCCTGCGTTCGCAAGTGCACGTGGTGAGTGTGTCCGGGCGGGCGCTTGGATCCGCCGCCGCCGCCGCCTTCCCCTGCGCTACTGGGGGGCGACGCGCGGCCCCAGGAGGGGCCCGGCCGGGCCTCACCCGTCTGCGGCCGGGCCCCGTGCGCTGGGCTCAGCCCTGGAGGAGCCGCGGCTGGGGGGAGCCGGGGACCGGGCAGGCCGGTGCCTCTAGCCGGACCGAGCCGGGGGCAGGACTCTCGGCTCCGGGGAGGCTCCAGGCCCGGGGCGCCCTGTGGCTCGGAGCGTGTGAAACCGGTTCTGTTCCCTCTCCCGACCCGCTGCCCGCCCGCGGGGCGCGATCCTCGCTGCAGACCCGCCCCGGGGCCCCCTGGGCGCAGCGGGTTTGTCAGGCCCGGGGCGACCTGATCCCAGCCACGCGTGGGGGAAGCCCTGGTGCCAGCCCGGCGCTGCAGTGTGTCCGTCTGGCTGCAAGGGGAAGGGCAGCCGCTGGCCTCGGCCCCAGGCTGCCTGCAGGAGCTGACACTCAGGCAGGGACTTTCATGGGGCCTGTCCCGCTTGGACCTCTCCATCCCAGCTGCGGCAGCTGCTGGGCCTGGCAGGGTGTTATTGCCTCTGCCTTAATTTCATCTCCTCTGAGATGGCTGTAAACATACTGCTCATCCAACGCACCTGGGATAATTGGAGCTGTGTAAATTAATGTTTGCAAAGACTTCGGGAGTCACATAAAACACAGTTCTGATCTTGATTAAACAGGGGGATGTGCTGTGTAATGCTGACACCTAATGGCGACTTCTTACCTTCATCATTCTTCTGCAAGGCTAATACAACACCAACAGATGTCACTCGCTGCATTATGTTAACTTTTCTTGATGACACAGTATTATCGGAGAAGAAATAAGGGGAAACAATTTATTGCTTGCTTGTGTGCTGCTTATGTTTTAGTCTTATTAATAAAATGTTCATAATTGTCTAATTATGGAGTTCTCTAGGGTATGTGATGAGCCAGGTGTGTTGCTAGTGCTGCTGCTCTTGGAGCTCGGATGTTAGCTGCACTAGCAGAGAGCATAGTGTGGTGATTCAGCAGACCTCAAACTAGTCATAGACCACTGGCTTGTGGGCCCCCCCCCCCAAAAAAAAATGTAGTGGGGCAGTCTACATAATGCTGTCCCCTAAGCCTGTACAAAGATGCCCCTCCTATGACATTTTTTTGGGTTTACATTGATACAAAAAATTGCATATTACACTGGGTAATGTTAGTTACTATCCTTGTATTTGTACATCCAACAAAATATCCTCATTCATTATCCATTCATCCCCTCTTCATCTTTACAAGGGGTCAATGTGTTGAGAACTCTTGTCTCTGCATGATCATCTCAGGACAGGAACATACTTACTTGGTTAGCTGACACTTACTGTGTTACTATTCTGTCAAGTCCTACTCTGGTTCATATTCTTAGTTATGCCTAAGGCTCCAGCAAGGCCTAGAACTTAACTAAAATAGTACAAAGGGAGGGGTGCATCACAAATGGCCCCCAGGTGTTACTCTCCTGAGTTAGCATTATAAGAGCAATGCTTCTCCAGACTATTAGTAATTTGGGGATAAAATTACTTCATGCTCAATGCCTTAAAACAGCCCTTTCATTCCAGGCTGTGTCCAAAAATACCACAGAACTTCTTCCAGTGGATTATTGACTTGATCCTCAGGAGATGGGTCTATCACAGGAGTGGATGAGTGAGGTTCTGTGGCCTACCATGTGCAGGAGGTCAGATGAGATGATCATGATGGTCCCTTTTGGCCTTAAAGTCTGAGCTTTGCTTAACAGCATTGTGTTACTTCCTTTGCAGGAATATTCTTGGATACCAACAGGACAGACTGTCACTGAGCACTGACTGATCAGATAAGTATTATTCAGCCACTCACCTCTTACTCAAACTCTCTAATCCCAGCCTTGCTTCTATGTAATATACTATTGATTCTTTAGAGGATCTGTCTGCTCTCTCCCCTCAGGTTCAGCTCCAAGACCAGCTCAAAAGTTGTCCCAGGAAGTGACAATCAGTTTGACTACTCTGGAGGATTAGGCTGCCCATCATCTGCTGGGATATCTGATAGGAAGGGTACAGGAATCTCAGAACCAGACATGAATCAGGTGAGCGGCTTCCCTTCTGAAAGACCCTTGGCGTTTCAGGCCTGGCTGCTCTGGATAAAGGTTGCAAACTAGTTTACTTTGTAGCTTCCCCATCCTCAGATGCTCCTGAGTTTGTCAATTGCCCAGAGCTGGGAGGGAGCAAGGCCCAGGTCCTCAAAGGTATTCAGGTGTCTAACCCAAAATCTGGAGGGCTGTTTTAGTTTGATCCCATGCATGTGCCTGCCTAATAGATGGACAGAGGCCTTCCAGTTGGAAGGAGGTTCTCTGGCTGTGGGCTCTTCTCTTCATAAGTAGGTTTGAGCATGATGTGATTTTTGTGAAGCTACAGCTGGCTTTACGGTTTGTGCTCTCAGCCTAGGAGGGTTGTGAACGCATGTCAAACAGTTGCATTTGTACTGCCTGAATTGAGTGGGGTCCAAGCTAGACAGCCGGTCTTGAGGATTGGTATGGAAAAAGTTACAAATCTGTCATGGTTATAACAATGCATCTGTCTATGTAATGAGAGCTCAGGAGCGAGTCAATCTGTGAATAGGATTGATAAGGGCCAGATAAGGCATAAACATCCTGGCTAGTGCCCTGGCTCCTAGAGTCATGTCAGGACCTCGGACTGTGGTGTTTTGTGTGTTTAAAGTTGAGTCGTTGGGAAGAAAAGATTGGAACTGTGACTTTAAGCAACGCAGAAACACCTGCCTGAGTCTGCAGAGAGCCTGAGACCGTTCTCTGAAATGGGGGGAGCTACCCCATGCATCTTGATGGAGTGTTAACCCCAAGACCTGCTGTTGTGGAGGACCTGTGTCAAGACCCCTGGAGTAAGATTCTGCATGTGGCAGGAGGGGAAGAGTGCAGTGGGTCCAGCTCTTGCAGCCCCCACCCAAGTAAAAACATTCGTCCACAGCGTGGATTTGATTTAAATTTCACATTTATCTCCAGGCTTCTCCTTGTCCAGAAATATTCTACCCCCAACAGCTTTCTATTCATTGAACTTTTTGAAACTTTGCACTCTTAGAGAGAGCTAAGGGATTGACTCTGTGTACACATTTGCAGAGGGACAATAGGGTTGAGGTCTGTTTCTCACCTCTATATGTTTAAAAACATTTTTGCTGTTAACAAGCATGTTATCTCTGGAGACACAAATCCACAGTTTGAGAAATGCAAAACTAAGCCTCACTGATAGTGCTCAGTCTAGAAGATAACCTAAATCTATCTTTCTATACAGAAGCCCCTGGAACCCCATAAGATTGGGTCCCCAATCCATGAACTATTGGAACTCATCTAAAAAACTTAGACATTACATGAATATTGTCTCATACTATAGAATTAGAATTTATAATCCCTATTCTGTGATGCTATAATCTATCTAAAGATAGTTTTAATTAAGATGTTTTTTCCTCAAAGCATTTTATCAAACTGTTTTTTAATCACTGATTTTATCCATCCTGCACCATCTCCTTGCCCCCTTCATTCCCCTGCATCTTGGGAAGAAGTTGGTGCATAGACCTGGGGGTGGGAATCATGGATTCTGTGAACCCTACAATCAAGGGGAGACACTGCGAAGAGGACTGTGGCCCAGGAAGGACCAGGGGGCTTGAGTTGTTTTCCTTTGGAGTCTCACTCCTCCCGGAGGAGGGAAGACAGTTGTTGGCATGGTGACTGTCGAAAGCTACACTGAATTTACTGCTCAACTGCTATGGGGAAGCTGAGGTAAATTGAGGAACAGGCTCACTGGATTCCAGGGCAGGTAAGGGCCTCTAACAGAACCCATTAACTGGTAACTTGTGGCTGTTTGGAGTTTCTGATAGGTTTTTATGCTGCTTTGGAAAGCGATGGTGGTTTTTGTTACAGAAAACTCTTGGTAACATCAAGCTGCAATTTCATATGTAGTTCAGATTTATACCACACCAGTGGTGTCCAGTTGAGCTCTAGTGGTGTGACTACAACGGCAATGTGTGGTTCTGTTTTAGGATTTTGTATTGCTGCCCATCCCCCACAGTATCTGTGTCCATGTAAACCAGACTGTTTGTTTTGGTCTCCATTCCTCTCTCTAGAAAGAGAACTGCCTGTTTTACTTCAGTGTTTCTATACTGATGCTTCTCACAGTGGTATTTGGGCACCTTCCATGTAAAATCAATAGCTAAGCACCTAGTGGTCTTCCTGGAGTCTCTGGCACATCTTCCTTTTACAGGGTAAAAGCCATGCTTGGAATAGGGTGTTTGGGGTTTGGGGACTGGTTGGCTGATTTGAGTCATCTTGAATTTGGGGGCATTAGGGTAGACGGAGGTATTAATGCCATGAGTCATTCTTGTAATGGTGGAAAGACTTTTTTGAAAAGGAAGGTTTGGCCCTCATCATAGGAGCTGGGTGCCCCCTTGTAAAATCATAGGCTTTGTGAAGTCCCTAGTGGTCTTCATGGAGTCTCCAGCACTTACCTTTTTGAGATAAAACCTCTACCTGGAGTAGGTTGTTTTGGCTTGTTTAAACTGGTTGGTTTGAGTTCTGTTGAGTGTCAACTTTGATACAGTAGAAAGGGCTTTTTTGAAAAGCTCTTCTGCATTTCCTGAAATGTGTTTTGGTGAATGGGTGTGTCCATACTGTGCTGTCTGTGTATATTAATGAGGCCAGGTTGAAGAAGTGAACCCTGTTCTTGGGACAGAAGATGGTGGTGATTGTGCTGCTTTTTACATCCTTTGGTGCCTTAAGACTGAGCCTTTGCGGGGTTTGGTCTCTGTTCAGCTCTATCCTTGGGAGAGCAGAGTCCTACTCTGCTTGAGGAGCAAAGTTGAGTGGTATCTTAGACGTATCTTGGGCCCAGGCTGTTAACTACCTTGAAGATGAGCACTTAGATCTTGAACTTGATGTGATGTCCTCTAGGGTGCTAGTGTAGTGAGTTGAGAACATGTATCATGTATTCAGTAGCCTGTTGCACAAAGCCCAGCAGCTATGCTTCCTCACCAAGTTGTGGTTACTCAGGGCGGACAGTTTAATGCGCATGGTTACTGCTGATTCCACTCAGATCAGTTGGCCAGTTTAAAATACTGGGGAAACAAAGGCTCCCAATCCTGATGACAGTTTACTCACAAGAATCACATTAAGGATCTGCATAAAAGTAGATCACACGACTGCACAAGTGGGGCCTAAATGAGAACCTAAAACTGATGACTGGTACCTCAGTTTGGATGGAGGTGAGATCTGCCACTGAATCAGAAGTTTGTCCAGTTATATATAACCAAAAGCCTAGTCTTATGATTTTACCTGCATCTACAACAGTCAGTCTCCAGTATTGACCATTTTATTTAAGTGACTGCTTGGCAGTGATCCCAGTATTTCCTGTACTGTGGTTTGACTTAATTTTAACTTAGAGGTTTTTTAATTTAACCTTGCAAGATAGAGTAATAGTGTTATTTAAAGTGATACATGCTTTGGGGGGGAGCAGGCAGGGGTGTGTGAGACAACCTGTCCCTCGCCATTGTGGTATGCTCATTGTGGAGGGGCAGGACTTTGGAGTGCTTCTAAAGAGGTAGGCATGAGGCAAGCTCTATTCCTTCAGGCAGAGCAGAATGTAGTGGCCTGCCTGTTTAAGCCTTTGGTGAGGGACCTTGTCAAAGGCTTTCTGGAAATCTAAGTACACTACGTCCACTGGATTCCCCCTTGCCCACATGTTTGTTGACCCCTTCAAAGAACTCTAATAGATTAGTAAGACACGATTTCCCTTTACAGAAACCATGTTGACTATTGCTCAACAGTTTGTTTTTTCTATGTGTCTGACAATTTTATTCTTAACTATTTTGACTAATTTGCCCAGTACCGGTAAGTCTAATGTCGGTCTGTAATTGCTGGGATCACTTCTAGAGCCCTTTTTAAATATTGGTGTTACATTAGCTAACTTCCAGTCATTGGGTACCGAAGCTGATTTAAAGGACAGGTTACAAACCTTAGTTAATAGTTCTGCAACTTCACATTTGAGTTTTCAGAGCTCTTGGATGAATGCCATCTGGTCCCAGTGACTTGTTAATGTTGAGTTTATCAATTAATTCCAAAACCTCCTCTAGTGACACTTCAATCTGTGACAGTTCCTCAGATTTGTCACCTACAAAAGCCGGCTCAGGTTTGGGAATCTCCCTAACATCCTCAGCTGTAAAGACTGAAGCAAAGAATCCATTTAGTTTCTCTGCAATGACTTTATCATCTTTAAGCGCTCCTTTTGTATTTCGATCGTCAAATACAACCCCACTGGTTGTTTAGCAGGCTTCCTGCTTCTGATGTACTTAAAAACATTTTGTTATTACCTTTGGAGTTTTTGGCTAGCCGTTCTTCAAACTCCTCTTTGGCTTTTCTTATTACACTCTTGAACTTAATTTTGCAGTGTTTATGCTCCTTTCTATTTGCCTCACTAGGATTTGACTTCCACTTTTTAAAGGAAGTCTTTTTATCTTTCACTGCTTCTTTTACATGGTTGTTAAGCCGTGGTGGCTCTTTTAGTTCTTTTTCTGTGTTTCTTAAATTGGGGTATACATTGAAGTTGTGCCTCTATTACGGTGTCTTTAAAAAGCACCCATGCAGCTTGCAGGGATTTCACTTTAGTCACTGTACCTTCTAACTTCTGTTTAACTAACCCCTTCACTTTTTGAATAGTTCTCCTTTTTGAAATTAAATGCCACACTGTTGGGCTGTTGAGATGTTCTTCCCACCACAGATGTTGAATGCTATTGTATTATGGTCACTATTTCCAAGCGGTCCTGCTATAGTTACCTCTTGGACCAGCTCCTGCGCTCCACTCAGGACTAAATCTAGAGTTCTCTCTCCCCTTGTGGGTTCCCGTACCAGCTGCTCCATGAAGCAGTCATTTAAAATATTGAGAAATTTTATCTCTGCATTTCGTCCTGAAGTGAAATGTTCCCAGTCAATATGGGGATAATTGAAATCCCCCACTATTATTGGATTCTTAATTTTGATAGCCTTCCTAATTTCCCTCCTAAATTCTCCAGCCCTCACTTGCTCTTCAGTTGCCTACGATGTAATATTGAGCATATGGCTGCATATGTTTACTGACTAAGTACAAGGGTCAATACTTTGGTCTTATCCACACAGAAGCTCAACTGCTTTATCAAAACCAGTATAGTTAGAGCAGTACAATTCTTCCCAGTCTGGATGTGGTTACACTGATATCAAAGGCGCTTACAATGGTGTAGCAGGTCCCACAAGGGGGACCTGTACACTTATGGCTCCAAATGCAACAGTTGCAGAAATCCAACAGGAGTAACTTACAGACACGTTTCACAAGAAACAGTGAGAGCAGCTCTGGAAGGCCAGAGTGCGGGGGGGTCCGAGTGAATAACTCGGAAATAAGCAGCTAGCTCAGATCTCAGAGAAACATTTGATTGTACCCAACCCCCACAGCAACCTGCATTTCCTGTTCTTGTATGCTCTAAGCTTCAGGGCCCTGCAGCAGCACTTTGATGTGTGAGTGGGGACACATGCGAGCGCTGGGAGAGCTCTCCCCGCGCTTCTGTTAATCCACCTTTAAAGTGCTCAAACTTGCTGTGCTGGGGGGAGGGGAGGGGTGATTTTTCACACCCCTGAGCCACCAAGCTAGAGCACTATAAAATGAAGTGTAGCCAGGCCCACACGCTACAGGCTGGAGCTGTCCCAGTTCCCCATTGGCTGACTCTGTCCCTGCACCAGACTCCACTTTCTCTTCAGTGAAGGACAGTTCAGTGGGTGTGTGCACAGGGTGTCTCAACCAGTCCCATCCCATGACAGAACACAATTTGCATGTGGTTGAGTCGGCAGAACCACAAGTTCGTGTGAGTTTAGCAGTTCCTGTTCAGGAGAACCAAGCACTGTTGTCCTGGCTGCACAGCCACCGACTCTGCACTGCAGTCCCTAGCCAGGCCTGGCTCTGCATCCCAGTCAGTAGGGCTGGAGCTGGGGACCCAGCAGGGCCACTGCAGCTGGTTGGTGAGCATCTGATCCCTGGGGCCAGTGAGGAGAGGGGAGAGACCCAGCCCCATAGACCAGCGGGAGAAGGGAGATACTGTGGGGAGGGGATGGGGGGTGGGAGGAAGAGGGGTGGGACTTAGAGGCCCAGCCTAGAGTGCAGGGGAAATGGGGAGGAGAGGGGGGACCTGGGGCAGAGAAGACATGGGGTAGGGGAGGGGAATTAACATCAGGGGAGGGTGGCATTGCCCCAGTACATGGGGGTGGGAAGGAGATCCTAGGGTAACTTCTGGCTGTTTTGCTTCTAGTGAGTAGTAGAACCATATGTGGAATTGGGAGGTGGAGGGGGGACAAGGACTCAGGCCACTGGGCTGTGTGTGGGTTGCAAGCTGGTGTGGCAGATCAGCTGAGTGCACCCTACCTGTCCTGAAATGGCACCCATTTCTCTCCAGACAGGTTTGCAATGCTCAGGTCCAGCCTGGCTCTCCTAGAGCCATGTAAGTGTCCAGCTCTCCTGTGGCATGGGCTGGGGACAGATTCAGAATAATTAACAGCACCCTTGGGTGAGTTAGGGCTTGTTTACTGCTGCAGTGTCGCAGGAGAACAAATGCACTTCCTTGTCTCTTGTGGAAGACATGTCTCACCTCCTGCCCATCTGCCAGAGAAACAGCTCCCTTCTTGGAGAAAAGCCACTAGATAGGAAGAGAGATCAGCTTGGAATTAAACCCAGTTTTCCTTCTGGAACGGGGAATTTAATCCAAAACTCGCCCCATTAATTAATTGAACCTTGTGTAGCTACAGCCCTGTGCCTTAATGCTATGGTGGGGGAGCCCTACTTCCCTCACCAATGTTCCCTCTAATTGTTGACAGGCTGTATGCGCAAAAAAATACTTGTGTGCAAATTGTTGTGCACGTGGTGTTTTGCTGTGTGTGCAGGGTTTAGAATCTGTGTGTGCATGAATACAGCTTAGAGGGAACAGTGTCCCCCACCACCAAAACTGATACAAGTGTAGCCTTGGAAGGATTAGGTCTTTATTGGTAAATGTCAATAAATGCTGACTTCACCATGCGGGCACCTAGGCACATCCAGGAAAAATATTTCCATCCATAATTGAAATGTACAGATAAGCAGCTGTTTTTACTTGCTCTGAGAACTTAGAGCTTGACTTAAGGCTATGGAGTGTGTGTATTTTGGCATGTGATGTTGACAGTGTGTTGTAATGGTTTACAAACTTTCTGAATCTCAATGTCTGTCATTAAATAATTCTGACACCCCCCCCAGTTTCCCATAACTGACCATTTAAATCAATAAACTTTTTTTACAAAATCTCCATTGGAGCTTAGGGTCCTGCTATGCACTCATCTTCCTTTAACTTTAATGGAAGATGTGTCCAAATCTAACAGCTGTGCCTCCCCCCTGACTATACTGAAAAATGTTTGGGGGGGATCTCCAGACCTGCATCTTTCTCTATCCTGTTTCTTAATAGTGCAAAACCATCCCTACTCAACCCCTTTTTTCATAGCATTTACCTGTCTGGTGAGGTAATTCCTTTGAAATTTAATTTCATAGAATCATAGATTAGGGTTGGAAGGGACTTCAGGAGGTTCTAGTCCAACCCCCTGCTCAGAGCAGGACCAACCCCAACTAAATTATCCCAGCCAGGGCTGTGTCAAACCTGACCTTAAAAACCTCTAAGGAAGGAGATTCCACCACCTCCCTAGGGAACCCATTCCAGTGCTTCGCCACCCTCCTAGTGAAATAGTGTTTCCTAATATCCAACCTAGACCTCCCCCACTGCAACTTGAGACCATTGCTCCTTGTTCTGTCATCTGCCACCACGGAGAACAGCTGAGCTCCATCCTCTTTGGAACCCCCTTGGGATGTCATGGGGAAGAAAAAACAGGAAGGAGCAGTGGTTTTTCTCTCCCTAGATGCCAGGTGAAGGGATTAAGGGCTCACTAGGGTCTGGAGAGCAAATAATTTGATCACTGCAGTAGTTGCTGGTCTGTACACTGTAGAGGGAGAGTTACTGATCCACTTTGTGCCTAAAAAGGCTAATCCTCAGGAACCCAGAGTTCTTGTCCCAGGGCTGGTGGGGAGAATAGTGGTCAGAGCACACGTTTTAAACCCAGCTATGGGAGGAAGCTGTAAAAGATTAAAACACAGGACTGTCAGGATGCCTGGGTTCTATTCCTAGGTCTGCTACTGACTATGTGAAGGCAGCAGGGTGTAGGTTACGGCCTCTGCCTTACATCCATCTCAGAGGATGAAAGTAAGTGTGCTCACCCCGCTCTGGAAAGCACCTTGGGATCTGTGGATAATTGGTTCTGTATAAGTGCAAAGAATTGATAACCCATTAGTGTTTGCAGAGTCCTTGGTATTCCTTAGATCAGGGGTCTCAAACGCAATTTACCTTAGGGCCAGTGCCAGTCCTCAAATCCTCCCAGCGGGCCAACAGTGTCACTGAAGCTGGTCTTCAGAAAAGAAAATATTTATGTTCATTTTTATTTCTAAGAAATTCAAAATAAATACATCATACGACTTTATACAATTCTTCGCCTCCCAAAGTTTTTAGTGCTGGCCAGCCACCTGGCAATGCTTCAGTTCTGTCAGTTTGTTGCTGTTTGGCCTCTGACTGAGCAGTTGAAACCTTCAGGATTGCACAAAAGGGATACATCCAATAGTTGTGTTTAGTAGTTCAACTTGTATTCATTGTGGGGGGGGGGGGTGCTGCCTCCATGGCTGACTCTGCCCAGCAACTAATGAAGGTATCTCTGTCCCTCTCCCCCAGCCAATCGGAGATGTGGGGTGTGTGTGCCTGTAGTTGAGATTGCCAGCAGTCTCTCTGCCTGTATTCTCCTTGGTCTCTCCTCTGCAGGCCGGGGTCAGGAGGTTCTTGGGCTGCAGATGGCCCATGGGCCAGGATTTTGAGACCCCTGCCTTGGATTAAGAGGGTTGCACTGTTTAATACTGACTCCTGCACTGAAGCAGAATGGTGATGCCGTCCTGCGGCAATGTAGACATTTGCTGCACTACACTGGTAACTGACCATCAAGAAAAGCTGTCTGCAGAGGCAATAATGGTCAAGAACAAGGCTCCAATATGGCTGGTGGGCTGTGCTGCCGGCTGTGGGGCCTAGGAGCGGAGCTAGGACTGTAGATGCCTTGCAGAGCTCCAGCTGGCCTACGGACAAGCCCCTGCTGCCAGTGTTGCCCATGAGCTCTTCCCACAGACAAACCAATGGAGTTCGCAGGAAAGGCGTGAAAAGGAGAGTACGGGCCACAGAGTAGGGCAGCGACAGCAACAGCAGGGACTGAAACAGCAGAATTCTGAATTTTAGAGTCTCCATTTAGCTACTACAGTGTGAAAGGGGAAAATGTTCCGTTCTGTCCTTCACCAGATCTCCATAGAACCAATACTTAACACACACAACCTTCCTCAGTGCAGGCACCACAGTCCCTAGGAAGTGCCTAGCAACATGTCTCAGAACTAGGCCCCTGGGCGATTGCTTCCACCCTTCTCACAGTGGGACTCTTCCATTTTCAAGTCTCAAAGAAGCCTCCTATGATCCTCCTACCCCATGGGCAGCTTCTCTCAATGGATATCAAAGGGCATTAAACCCATCCTAGATGTTAAGGCCCACAGGCACCATTGTTAGTCTTGTTTGACCTTGTGCATAAACACAGACCTGAGAATTTCACCCAGTGACTTTAGCATCCAATCTTGTATAAGAATGACACACTGGGTCAGACCAAAAATCCTTCTAGTCCAGTATCCTGTCTTCCTTCAGTGACCAGTGCCAGGTGCCCCAGAGGGAATGAACAGAACAGGGAACCATCAAGTGATCCATCCTCTGTCGCCCATTCCCAACTTCAGGCAAACAGAGGCTAGGGACACCATTCCTGCCTATCCAGGCTAATAGCCATCGAAGGACGTATCCTCCATGAATGTATCTAGTTCTTTTTTGAACCCTGTTATAGTCTTGGCCCTCACAGCATCCTCTGGCAAGGAGTTGCACAGTAAACCTGTGGGCTGTGTGAAGAAATATTGCCTTTCATTTGTTGTAAAACTGCTGCCTATTGATTTCATTAGGTGACCCCCTAGCTCTTGTTATGAGAAGTAGTAAACAACACTTTCTCTACACCAGTCATGATTTTATAGACCTCAATCATATCTCCCCTTAGTCATCTCTATTCCAAGCTGAAAAGTCCCAGTCTTATTAATCTCTGTTCTTAGGGAAGCAGTTCCAGACCCCTAATAACTTGTTTCCCTTTTCTGAACCTTTTCCAATTCCAATATATATTTTTTGAGATGGGGCGACCACATCTGCACACAGAATTCAATATGTGGGCACACATGGATTTATATCTACTTGATTTTAAAGTGATGGAAAATCTGTTGCATCCCTTTGGAAACTGTTCTAATGGGTAACTCCCTTCACTTAATTTGCATCGTATTTCCAATTTGTATTTTTTCTAGTATCAATTCTTAGCCACTGCATCTTGTTCTGCCTTTGTCTGCTGGATTCAAAAGCCCTCTAGCATTAGATGGCTTCTTCCCCTATGGGGAAGATGTTTTCTTTCCATGTACGGTCCTTGAGCAAGTGGCAGCAGACCAGGTTGGGGCAGGATTTGGGCTTTGTGGTTGGAGCAGGAATCCAAGCCAAGGGTCAGGACTGAAGTTTGAGCCAAGGGTTGGAACTGGATCACTAGGAGTTAGGGAAGGCAGGAGCAGGGCTTGTTTTGAGACAGAAGCAAGGCTGGAACTGGATGGGAGCAAGGCTGGGCACCGGGCAGGATCTGAGCTAGAGCTGCAGAGAAGAGAGCTTGCAGAGGGAGGCAGAGTGGGCATGGGTGTGTGTGCATGTGCTGAGCAGCTGCTGCTGCTAGGTTTAAGAACCAGCCATCTGGCTTCCTTTGCCAGTCAGGCAGGGTGCTCTATCAGGCAGCCTGCCTGGCTTGTTGTGACATCAGAAGTACCAAGCAGGTGCAGCTGTGAGGGCCTTACTCCTGACAGAACCTCTCCCGCATTGGTTGAGGGAGCTCTCTGGGTGCCCCTGGGCCTGGTTTCTTAATGGTCTCTGAAATGCCTGCAACAGATGCAGGGCACGGATGTAATTTACTCATTCTTGGGACCTCTTGTCTGGGCCATAATCCTCCCAGTCAACCAAATATTGGAGCTGCCCTTTGACTTGTCAGGAGTTCATGATTTACTGACCCATGTCCTCCTATGGCAAGGTTGTGGGCAGCCCGGCGATCCCCATCAGAATGATAGTTATATATATGGTTTCTTGGCTGCTTGTAAGTGTTCTTTGAGTTCCCAGTGTACCTGGTGGAGATGGGTAGTTAGATCTATGATCGAGGATACTGGGGAGTTTGTGGGGACATCCAGAAGAAAGTAGTGGTGAAAATTGTAGTCCCTCGCCCGCCCCAATGGGGTTTGCTGGGTAGAGGCGTGCATGCCATTTATTGTAAGCAAACTTGGCACATGGGAGCAGAGACAGCCAGTTGTTTGTGATTATAGTTCAAGAATCAGTGCAGGTATTGTTTTAAGAATCTGGTTGGCCTGCTATATTCATCCATTAGTGTGTGAATGGTAGGCAGTTGAAAGGAGGGGCTCAGTCTCCAGAAGTTTTAGAAATTCCCACCAGAACCAGGAAGTGAGCTGAGAACCACAGTCTGATGTGCTTCATGGCAATGCATGGAGCTGAAAAATATTTTCCAGGAAAGAGGCAAGCTGTTTCCTGGGAAGTAGGGATGGCACAGCAGGGGATAAAGTGTGGAATTTTGGTTAATCCCAAGTAGAACAGTTGAATGTTCCTGGGAAGGCAGAGCCACAATAGTCAACAGAAATGGTAGCCCATGGTTGAGATTAGGCTCTGGGTCTTGAGGTACTTGAAGTGCCTTGCAAGGGATGCATCATGACAATTTAGGAACCTGCAGCTTAGGTTGCCCATTCAGATGTAGGTATGGTCCTTATGATAGAGGACCCCATCGGGACTCGAACCTGGGGGCTGGTGGGATGTCCGCATTCTCCTGAAATGGTCATTGGGTAACAAGGTGCGAACTGACCCATTAGGCTGTTGTCTGCTGTGCCACTGAAGTTGGATGCCTTTAAAATTGTAGAGTTTTCTCATGCATTTGCAGGTACTCAGCCTCATGGGACAGTGTTCCCATTTCTTGCTCCTGAGTGGTAGGTGACAGGTCAAACTGGGCAAAGAGGAGGGACCAGCAGATCTGTCACCGCTTGAGGTATCTGACTGTTCAAATACATTCCAGGTTCTTGTGATCTGTGAGCACTTGGACAGGGGACCTGCCCCCCTCTAGTAGGTGCTGCTATTGCTCAAATACTGCCTTGATAGCTAAGAGTTCTTTGTCCCATGTATCATAATTCTTCTCTGCTCATTGAAGGCGGTTTGGGCTTCCAAGGACCAGGTGATTACTGATGCGTATTACCGTAGAACAGGAAAATGACAACTCAACAATTGGTTATTCAAATTAAGAACACTTTCCTGTTTGTTTAGGAAATCAGTTCCCAATAGACAATTCCCTTGGGTCTGTTAGATTCATACCTCTGCATTGATGAAATTTTCTTAGGTGACCTATCTGTACTTCAATGGGTATAGAAAGTGTGGTAACAATCTGATTACTTACAAAAGTTGCAAGTGTTTTTGTACACCCCAGTGACAAAGAGGAGGCTCTAAGATCCTTAGTATGGATAATGCTAATGACTGCCCCAGTATTTATAATTTCTGTGGCGGCTCCCTACCATTGCAGATACTGTGGGTCTTCTGCTTGCATCCCTGCCTAAAGGGGCTATGACTACACTCGGGGCCAATTGGCGTTATGCCAAGTAATTTGTAGCGTATGCAGACAAATCTATGGGTTCATCTATCCGGAGGCTGTCCACCAGAGAGAAGGAAATGGGTTAATGATGCAGCAAGGGTGCTGGGCCTTTGCCTTCCATTACCAGCTCATTCAGGTGGGCTTGGAGTTTCGAATATCCCATCATTGAGCCTCACCCGTCTGCTTAAATATTACAACTGAGTTCTCAAGCGTGAATTGTTCTGTGCAGCATTTGAAAAGAGAAGAATATGGTCCTGGGCCCCTATATGGGACCCAAATGCATAATCCTGTCGAGGGGCGCACCCACTCAAAGGTCCAGGGTTATTTGCTGACACTGGTACCAAGGCCTAACCCTGGGGGTCTGTGACAGGTCCTCTGCCCACCCCTCTTCCTGGGGCCCACTGGTTGCCCCAGTAAAGCTCAGAGAGGCTTCTAGTTATGCAGCACCCGTGGCTTTATTTACACAACATTCTCCCACCACCAGTGTTATGCTATGTACAGAGCTTGCAGGCCTGATAATCTCCTCTCCTAAACAGTCTGCCCTCAGCCTGGAGATTGACCTTCCCCTGGCCATTCGCCCTTCTGGCTGCCAACCAGCCTTTCTAGCCTTGAACCCTCAGGCCCACAGGTGCAGCCAATTCTAAAGGCCAGGCACCAGCCTTCTCCCCAGCCCCAATCTATTTCCCCAGGGGCTAATTAGGTGCTTTTGCACCAGCACCCTGCTACAGAGTCCCTTAATTCTTATGGGATTAGCTCATGGTTCCTGAAGTATTGCTCTGGAGATAATCCTGGATGAGCACGATAACTTTTTATAGAACCTTTATGTCCTACACTCAAGGCATCTCAACACTGATGCAAGACACTTCTTAGTCTGTTCAGATCTGGTGTAGTGTGGTGGTTTACTGGTACACCAGGTGATACTAACTAACATACACCAAAGGGGTGTAGAGGGCCCATGAAATGTTAGGGACCTAGGCAATGTGAATGATTGCCCAAATGCCAATAATTGTCCACCCAAAGGGGCTGAATTTTCTGATTTATATGGTGCCAATGTAATATTGGGTGGAGAAGCAGGAATTGCATCCCTTGATGGTTGTATCTCTCTCTGTCGTAATTTAGAGATTACTACATCACAGGCAGTAGTGTCACTTCACTGCATCTTTTAGTCCTTGAACAATTAGTTTCTAAAGGCAGTTCCTCTTCCCAATGGGGGGCGGACACTAATAGAGGAGAGGATATTTGCTACCCATTTGCTCTGCTCATCTCCTTTACGTTACTAGTCGCCGCCTCTGACACTCAGCTTCCTCTTTATTTGCAGACTACAAATAGCTGCTGCTGCTGCACTGCTGACTTCCTTTTCTGACTCTCCCTGTGGCTTCTCAGGCTCAATTTCCAGCTCCACTACTAAAGGTACTGTATTAACCTGAGCTAATTCTCTTACCTACTTCTAGTAATTGACCCTACAGATTTTTTGTCTCCATCGGTTCCATCATGCTAATAGGGATGGGAACTGATTCTTTGTTCTCCTCTAAAACATTTTCTAACTTCTTAACTTGTTTTTTTTTTACCCAACAGCCAACCATGGTTTGATTTATAGTTGTGCAGCAATTTTAAGCTGGCATCCAAAGTTTGCTGGGCTTTTCTGAGTAACTTTAATTTTTTTATTTAATCTTTTCCCCAATTAACTATAAGCTACGAGCAGACATTTAACAGCTATTTCCTTTACCGGTTTAGCTGTTTTTCTTTTTTTGCTCTGTGTCACGGAGTCCCCGGGCGATGCTCTGGAACTGCTCCCAACAAAGCCAGTCAGGACTTTGGGGAGCCTCCTCTCCCTTGGAGCAGACTGTCTTCAGGGCGAGAAGCTCACACAGCTTCACCTCTTGGGTCTCTCCTTGGAGCATTCAGCATATGCCCCTCCATGCGCTTCCCACAGCGAATCTGCCCAGGCGGGGTCCTGGGGAAGCCAGAGGGTCCTGCATGCGCCCTCACCTCGCTTCGCAGTCAGACGTGACTCTCAGCCAGCCAGTAAAAGAGAGGTTTATTCGATGACAGGAACATGATCTAAAACAGAGCTTGTAGGTACAGAGAACCGGACTTCTCAGCTGGGTCCATTCTGGGGTCCAGTGAGGCAGACACCCATGTCTGCCCTCACTTCCTGTCCCCAGCCAGCCCCAAACTGAAACCCCCTCCAGGCCCTCCTTTCTGGCCTTTGTCTCTTTCCCGGGCCAGGAGGTCACCTGATCTTTCTTCTCCCACACCTTTAGCATCCCCTTGCAGGAGGGAAGGGCCTGGGCCATTAGTTGCCACGGAGACAGTGTTGGCCAGAAACTGAGGCACCCACACAGAATTCAGAGGAAACATTAAGAACAGCCCCACTTCATCACACTCTGTTTCTACATTAAATACGTTACTCACAAAACCCCATGGGTTACAATGCTTAGAGATTATCTTGTTGTTCCTCAACTGTTCTAAACCTTTTTCATGTTGCTGAATATATTTTTTGGCAAAGTTTTCCAAAACAGTACTGCAGGCAACTTCAATAGGCTTTACTTTTGCCCTTGCTCCACTCACCTTAACATGTAACATAGAACTCAGTTTTAGAATTCAAATATCTTGTGTAATAAACTATAATGAACACGCTACTGTTTTTACTCTGTAACTGAAGGCGTTCCATCACAGAAACAGGAAACAATACCCCAAACCAGTGTTTACACCTACTTCAATAAGTCCCAAGTAAATGATAGAGGGGTGGGGGCATGTTGTCCTCTCTTCCCTCGATGGCCCGTAGCTGATCAAGAGGGTTTTTTCTCTCTGTCGGGACCTGCCAAACTCCAGGGATACTGAGGTAGCCGGATTAGAGATGGAGCCCAGGAGAGTTGTGGGGACTGAAGAATTGTACAAGTTCTGAGTTATTGAGGCCTTTTGGCTGCAATTAATACATAGATTTATCAACTCCCCCGCCACCACTAGTGTGGGTCATCAGGCCCGATGCTACTGCTTATAACAAATGGTACCAATAAGATATAACTTCAACCTTTAACAAAGCCCCTTACACGCATATGTCACTTTTTAAAATAACATTACTATTACTTCACTTATCTTGCAAGATTAAATTAAAACCAAGTTAAAACTTTAAGCCACAGTACTGAACAGGAAACTTCTGAGACTGCTGCTAAGATAGTCAACCACAGGAAGTCAAGTTCCTGTGAGTTGAGACACAGTTTTTGGTCTGTATCAGAGGGGTAGTCGTGTTAATCTTGATGAGTAAAAAGCAACAGAGTCTTGTGGCACCTTATAGACTAACAGACATATTGGAACATAAGCTTTTGTGGGTGAATACTCCATCACATGCATGTAATGGAAATTTCCAGTGGCAGGTATAAATATGCAGGCAAGAATCAGTCTAGAGATAACGAGGTTAGCTCAATCAGGGAGGATGAGGCCCTCTTCTAGCAGTTGAGGGGTGAACACCAAGAGAGGAGAAACTGCTTTTGTAATTGACTAGCCAGCTCAGGATTAAACAGACTGAATGATGGTGTCAAATTTGCAAATGAACTGAAGTTCAGCAGTTTCTCTTTGAAGTCTGGTCCTGAAGTTTTTTACTGCAGGATGGATACCTTTACATCCGCTATTGTGTGGCCGGGGAGATTGAAGTGTTCTTGTACAGGTTTTTGTATATTGCTATTCCTAATATCTGACTTGTGTCCATTTTATCCTTTTCCGTAGGGACTGGCCAGTTTGGCCGATCTACACAGTAGAGGGGCATTGCTGGCATATGATGGCGTATATTACATTGGTGGACGTGCAGGTGAATGAACCAGTGATGTTGTGGCTGATCTGGTTAGGTCCTGTGATGGTGTCGCTGGTGTAGATATATAGGCAGAGTTGGCATCAAGGTTTGTTGCATGGATTGATTCCTGGGTTAGAGTTACTACAGTGCGGTGTGTAGTTACTGGTGAGAATATGCTTCAGGTTGGCGGGTTGTCTGTGGGTGAGGACTGGCCTGCCACCCAAGGCCTGTGAAAGTGAGGGATCATTGTCCAGGATGGGTTGTAGAGCAAAAATCAGTGATCTAACTTTAACTCTTTACTTATGCCTTAGGTGAGATTTTCATGGGTCTAAGGATGCCTGGAATCCCTGAAAATTCCTGTCACACTCCTTGAGCTGTCTGGCTGGCTTGCCAGTCTGTAGTCTGATTTAGGGTGTACTAATATTCAGTTTATTAATTTAATATTAATAAGTGTGGGTTTTAGGCTTGCCAGTCTGACTAGAAGATAAAAGTTCTTGTCTCGAATCAGGCTCCACAGAATTTACAAAGGAACCTTGGTGTGACAGGAAGCTTACATTGAGACAGATATAGTCGTAAAGACTTTATTAAAAGTAATGAAATAGTAAGTAAATGGAAAAATAATCAGTTACAAAATTACAATGGCATTACTGCTATTCAAAAGATATATCTGGTAATATAGTATTAGATGCTACAAAGCTTTGGTTAATATACTCACACCCTTCCTTGATAACCTGGTGGTAAGACACAGGACCAGCCTTGTGGTTCAGGTTTCTCAATTCTTGAGTGAGGGATGCAGTGCTTAGACACTAATACTAAGAGCTGTCAAAACTAACTTAGGGTTTACCTGACTAACTTAAAGTTAAAATCAAAAGCTAATAAACTAAGAATAAAAACGTAGGGGAACCAAGCTTAGCCTAGTTCCCTTGAAACTTAAAAGTTTAGAAGAACAAGTGCGGCCTAGTAAGAGTAGTAGTCATCATAGATAGAATAAAATAGTGAGTGAAAGTAAGAGTAAAGTAGAGAATACTCTAGCGAGGTGGGCTACCTCTTTTATAGGGCAAGTGCCAGAAATTCTTCCTCTTATGCCCAAATTTTATTCCTTGCCCACAGAAATGTTAGGGTACACTTACCCCATTGGCTAGTATGTTTGTGTATGGATGACGTACATATGCACATAAGTTTCCTTGTGGTGTACCTATTAAGTCTGTGGGTACAACTTTGAAACCCCCCCATGCCATTTTTCCATTGTCTATTGGTCTAGATAAAGGTCCTAGACACATGCATGGATACTTATCTGTTTAGGTAACAAGATATAGATCAACTTTGCTTTCTGGGTAAAAGGTCTTAATATAGATTTATTAACTTTGCCTTAGCTTAACATACGAGATATGACCTGTAGGTCTCTTGCATTACGACCAAACTTATTTTTAATATAAATCTATACCCTTATTACAATACATGAAATACTTAAATGATAAGAAATGATACATACACACTTTATATATATATATATATATATAATGCACACACACGAGCAAGCTGGTTAGTCCTATAGGCTACAGATGTCCTCTTTTAGGCTGATGCAGACATGCTAATGCTGCACAGCCTTGCTCCATTCAGTATCTGCTACCAAGCAGTGGAACTTCCCAGCATCTTTAGCGACAGACGGATATCCCTGCTGCAGTGCCCAAAGGGCTTCCTCGGCTGTATGCTCACTCCTAGGGTCGCTGAAGATCCCTGTTGCATCTTCCAAACAATTCATATACAGTAACTCCTCACTTCACGCTGTAGTTCTGTTCCTGAAAAATGTGGCTAAGTGAAATGATGTTAAGTGAATCTAATTTCCTCATAAGAATTAATGTAAAGGGGGGGGGGGGTTAGGGTCCAGGGAAACTTTTTTTGCCCGATAAAAGGCATTATATAGGCTTTAAACAATTCAAAACAAGCAATTTAATACTACGCTGGGGGAGTGGTGTGCACGTGCTGTGTGTTTACAAACATACAGTGCAGTACTATAGTTGGGAGGTGCCCCTGCACAGGCACCACCCAGTAGCACGGAGATGAGGCAGGCAAAGAGGCTGAAGGTGCTGTAGGCTCCCAGAAGCACATTGCGCGGTATTTCCTGCTCTGTACTGTGGTTTGACTCTAAACTTTAGTTTAGAGAAGTGGTCGCCAACCTTAATGTGCTACTGGCCACAAAATGTTTTCAGATGCATGTGGCGGCGCCAACAATTTTTCAAGGCTTATTTTGTCCTGGCTCCCCGCTCCTGCCTGGGGCAATCCAGCTGGCTATTTTGTCCTCACTCCCCCCTCCTGCCTGGGGCAATCCAGCTGGCTTGTGGTATTTAGGGGAGATGGGGGAGGAGCAAGGACTCAGTGCACAGGCTCGCTTCCCCTCCCTCCCCCCCGCCTTCTGCCCCCAAAATGCTGCAAACCAGCTGATTGCTGTGGGCGGGGGCGAGAGAAGGTGCTGAGCTGGGTGGGGTCTGCCGGGCAGGAGGTGCTGTGGGGAGGAGGGGGCGTAGGGAGGCTGCCAGCTGTGGAGAAAGCAGGCAGCCAAACAAGGTAAGAGTGGAGCCTTGCATGACTTTAAATGAGCATGTTCCCTAGTTGATCAGCAACGAAACAATGTTAACCAGGATGACTTAAAGTGAGGAGTTACTGTACCTAAGGCCATGTCTACCCTACCAGCTTACATTAACTCATGTTACATCGGCATGCGGTCACCACAGCTAGTATGTCACTTGTGCACGCGCCTACTTGGCTCCTTGTGTCGGTGGTGAGTGTACTCGCCAGGAGCGCTTGTATGTATTCAGAGTGCAGTGCACCATGGGTAGGAATCCCACTGTGCAACTTGCCACCGTCCACTGCACTGAACCGTGGGAAGTTTTGGCACTATATGGTGATTCCCGCATGGGGAGCATGGGATCAACTTCCCATAATGCAGTGTTCAGCATCCCATAACTGTATATGTATCCCATGATTTTAGCACCTTTTTTCCCCTAAATCCCACAAACCTGCATGGCTCTCCTAGCTGCCTGCCATATCTTTGACAGAAGCATGGAGCCTGCACAGCTCTGCACTATTGTTATGGGCAGTTCTAGGGACTCGTGCAGGCCGCCACGACGTGGTCTGGAGAAGAGGAAGTTCTTGTGGGAGAAAGAGGTTGGGCGGTCACATGAGGGGGATATGGGGGAGAACAGAGACGCTTGTCACCCCACATTCTCCCCTCCCCTGTGGATGCCAGGATCTGACAGGCCCAGCTCCTTGTAGTCCAGGCTTGGGGCTAAGACCCCGCTGCTTAAGTGGATGCGCTGCACCAGTAGGTACATGTAGGAGGCAAACCATGGACATTCTGCACATGCACAGCCGGAGTCTGCAGTGGGTGCAGTGCATTGTTTACTGTGGGTATGTCTACACTACAAGACTATTTCGAATCAACTTAATTCGAATTTGTGGAATCGACCTTATGAAGTGGAAGTTGTGTATCCACACTAAATACACTAGTTCGACTGTGAGAGTCCACAGTAATGGGGCCAGTGTCGACTTTGGAAGCGGTGCACTGTGGGAAGCTATCCCACAGTTCCCGCACTCCCCGCTGCCCATTGGAATTCTGGGATTTCCCCCCAATGCATGCTGGGGGAAAAAATGTGTCGAGGGTGGTTTTGGGTAACTGTCATCATTGAACCGTCAATCACGCCCACCCTCCCTCCCTGAAAGCGCCAGCGGGAAATCTGTTCGTGCACTTTTCTGCTCAGTGACAGCGCGGGCGCCACAGCACTTTGAGCACGGATCCCGCTGCAGTTATGGCCGTTGTCAACTCCTCGCACCTTATCGTCCACCTCTTCCACAGTCAGCTGCTGAGAAATAGGGCTACTTTTCAATGGTGCTGCGAGCACTGGTGGACCATGGGGGACGTTTTACCAACATCAATGTCGGGTGGCCAGGCAAAGTTCATGACGTGCGTGTTTTCAGGAACTCTGGTCTGTTTAGACGCCTGCAGGAAGGTAGTTTCTTCCCGGACCACAAAATAAGTCTTGGGGATGTGTAGATGCCTATAGTGGTCGCCGGGGACCCAGCCTACCCGCTAATGCCCTGGCTCGTGAAGCTCTGTGCAGGCGCCTTGCACAGCGACAAGGAACTCTTCAAGTACCAGCAAGCAGTGAGCAGCGTGACCTGAGACTGTTCAGTTTCTTTACAGAGAAGCTGAACCTGCCCCTGTTTCTTTACCAAGTTACTGTTGACTAGCATCTGCAGTTACATACCCCGCCCACCCCACTTCCCCAACTTCCAACACACGTTTAAAAATAAAATACATGTTCCACTGTAACTTTACAATGGTTTCTTTATTGATGACTTTGCGTTACAAGGTTGAAACTGGGACACGGACTGTGCTGGATAGGGTGTGCAGTGATGTAAAGACCGCCTGTAATTCGAGGAATGACAGGTTCCTGCTCCCAGAGCGGTCTGCAGTGCCGGACTGGATGTTTCAACGGAGCCTGCCATCCCTCCTTTTTGGGACTCTGTGTGCGGGGGCTATGTGGCCTTTTGGCGGGGGAGGACGGATACAGATTCCTCTGCTGCGTGGCTCTGTGGTCCAGGACAGGGACCGTTGCATGAGATCTGTAACCCCCCTCCCTCGCTACAAAGTCACGTACCCCCCCACCCACACAGAACCTGCAAACCACCTCCCATAGCGACCAGGGTGTGTACTGACTGCAGTGTGTGTGTGACCTGCTGCTGATCCTGCCCCCATGTCTGTACCCTGGTAAAGGTGATTGTCCTGTCCAATTACCAACCCCCTTCCCCTCCTTCAAACACAGTCTCCTCTAAAAGAACATGACGGAAACAGTAATTAACAGAAAAGTATTTTTTATTATCAACTAGACAGTTGGGGGATGAAACTGGGATGGGGGCTTGGGTGAGGCGGGAAGGAAAGGACTTCTCAAAATGTAGGCTATGAGAGCTTTTGGGTACTTGAGCACTCTGCTGGGGTGCAGTGACAGTTTACACGGCCTCTGGCGCCCCTCCTTCTGGTTATTTTGGGTGAGGGGGGTATGGGACTTTGTGGTGGGGGAGGGCGGTTGCAGATACACTGCAGGGGGCTCTGTCCTCCTGCCTGAGGTCCTGCAGAACATGCACACGGCGCCGGAGCATGTCCGTTTGCTCCCTCATTAGTCCAAGCAGCGTTTGAGTCGCCTGCTTGTCTTCCTCACGCCACCTCTCCTCCCGTTCGCTGTGTGAGCGCTGGTACAGAGAGAGGGTCTCCCTCCACTGGCTCTGCTGGTCCGCCTCGTCTCGGGAGCACCCCATAAGTTCAGCGAACATCTCGTCCCATGTCTTTTTCTTTCGCCGCCTAATCTTTGCCAGCCTCTGTGAGGGGAATGCTGTGGCAGGTCTGGAGACAGTCGAAGCTGTGTGATGGGAAAAAGGGAGTGAATTCCTTGCAAAGATAAATTTTTGCGAACAATGAACACAGTCTAGTCTGTCTCTGTGAATTCTGGGTTGAGATCCCAGTGCCTGATGGGGCAAAAACCATTTTCGCGGGTGGTTCTGGGTAAATGTCGTCAGTCATCCCTTCCTCCGGGAAAGCTACAGCAGACAATCATTTCAAGCCCGTTTTCCCTGGATTGCCCTGGCAGACGCCACAGCGTGGAAACCATGGAGCCTGTTTTGCCTTTTGTGCCTGTCACCGTATGTGTACTAGATGCCGCTGACAGAGGCGGTCCAGCAGCGCTACACAGCAGCATGCTTTTGCTTTTGCATGACAGCAGAGATGGTTACCAGCCATACTGTACCATCTATCATACCATAAATTGGCAATAAGATGGTCATGGTTACCAGTCCTTTTGCACTGCACCATTTGCTGCTGTCATAAGTGCCCCTGGCTGCTCTTAGCCAGGGGCACAAAAGCCAAAATTGGGAATGACTCCCTGAGTCAATCCCTCCTTTTTTGGTATCTAAAAATAGAATCAGTCCTGCCTAGAATATGGGCAAGTGTACTAGAGAACCACTGTATCAGAGAACCAGAGAGCACAGCTGCTCTGTGTCAGATCCTGCATAGATTATGAGCTGTATGCTATTCACAGGGGGTGCTCCTGCAACAACCCCACCTGTTCATTCCATTCTTCCCCCAGCCTTCCTGGGCTACCATAGCATTGTCCCCCCCACTTGTGTGATGAAGTAATAAAGAATGCAGGAATAAGACACAGTGACTTGTTAGTGAGAAATGGTGGAAGGCAGCCTCCAGTTGCTATGATAGTCCAGATAGGACATTAAGGAGTGTGGCGGAGAGGAGTCCAGCATCCCTCTGCTAGTCCAGGGGCAATTGAATCTTTTCTTTACACATGAAGGGTGGGGGCTGACGAAGCTCAGCCCCCTGTTGCTATGATGAAGATGGTTACCAGCCATACTGCACCATCTACCATGAAAAATTAGGTTCACCTGACACTGGGGGACCTGACAGATGCTAGTCGGCATGGTTACCAATCCTTTTGCACTGCCCCATGTGCCAGTAGGCTGATGATGACGATGGATATTAGTCATATTGTGCCGTCAGCCACCCATGGCCGGGGGGGGGGAGCAAGGATATTGGTGTTGAGTGCTGCAGCATCGCATCTATCTGCAGCATTCAGTAAAGATACGGTGACATGTAAAAGAGTCAACAGAGGATTGTTTTCCCTTTCACTTCTGGGGGGGGGGTGCGTAAATTGCCGAGCTATGCCCTGACCCACCGCGGACACTGTGTTTGACCCTAGAAGCATTTGGAGCTCAGCCAAGAATGCAAATGCTTTTCGGAGACAGCAGGAACTGTGGGATACCTTGCGTCCTCAGTCCCCCCTCCCTCCATGAGCGTCCATTTGATTCTTTGGCTTTCCGTTACGCTCGTCACGCAGCAGCGTGCTGAGTCTCTGCTATGCCATCTGTCCGGAGATTTTTTTAAAATACTTTGGACCAGGCGTAACATTACAGTAATTCCCCTAATTACATGCAGGAGTCTCCGAGCGAGATCACCCTGAGGACAGTCACTGAAGGAGATAGAGAGCGCATGCTGCGTGAAAGCCAGCACAAACCAGGGCCCTATGCAGCCGTGCTCGGGGAGGCAATGCTCCCTGAGTACCTCATGAAAGCCTCGTGCGGAAAAGTGTGCTACCACGGAGCACCCAATAAGGCAGCTCTCCCCAGGAACCTCCTGCGGAGGCTTTTCGATTACCTCCAGGAGAGCTTTGTGGAGATTTCCCAGGAGGATTTCTGTTCTATCCCCATATATAGAGAGACCTCCTTTTCACATACTTCAGATTCCTGTTATATTAAGAATAAAAGTTTACATGGTTAAAGCACTTACCGACTGCTCCTTCCCCTGATTCAGGATCCGGGTTAATGGCCGGGGACGGTTGGTAGGGGATCTCCGTGACGGTGATGAAGAGATCCTGGCTGTCGGGGAAACCAGCGTTGTAAGCGCTGTCGCCTGCCTCGTCCTCCACAAACCCTTCCTCATCTTCCCCGTCCGCGACCATCGCCGAGGAACTGCCCGTCAACACTGTCCCATCGTCAGAGTCCATGGTCACTGGTGGGGCAGTGGTGGCAGGCTCCGTAGCGTCTGTTTGCAGCTTTGATTTTTTGGTAGCCTTGTCTGGGGTCCTTGATTTTCACGCGGCGCTGCGTTGCATCCCGGCTGTATCCTCTGTCTCTCATGGCTTTGGAGACCTTCTCGTAGGTCTTTGCATTCCGTTTTTGGAGCGCAGCTCAGCACAGACTCCTCGCCCACACACCGATCAGATCCAAGAGTTCCCGGTCAGTCTATGCTGGGTCCCTCTTTCTATTCAGAGATTACATGAACTCCTCTGCTGGAGAGCTCTGCATTGCTGCCGGTGCTGCTGAGCTCGCCCTGATGTCCAACCACGAAATGAGATTCTAACTGTCCAGAAAGGAAAAGGAATTCAAATTTTCCCGGGGCTTTTCCTGTGTGGCTGGTCAGAGCATCCAAGCTCGGACTGCTGTCTAGAGCGTCACAGAGTGGTGCAGTGTGGGATAGCTCCCGGAGCTACTAAGTTCGATTTGCATCCACACCTAGCCTAATTCGACATAGCCATGTCGAATTTAGCGCTACTCCCCTTGTCGGGGTGGAGTACCGAATTCGAACTAAAGAGCCCTCTAGGTCGAATTTAAATGGCTTCCTGGTGTGGACGGGTGCGCGGTTAATTCGAATTAACGCTGCTAAATTCGAATTAAAGTCCTAGTGTAGACCAGGCCTGTCAGACATGCTATATGCACCTCCCTCCACTTCCCCCACGCACCCCGGTGTGTTGGGGTTGCTGCAGGGCAATGATGCCCCCTCTCCCCATGTCCTCTGGTGGGAAACACCTAGTGGCTGGGCATCACAGTCCCCTCCCGCCCTCCCATCACTTGCCAGGATGCTGCCCCCTTATGAGTCTCTGCTCACTCTCTTCCAAGAAGGGGGGGGTGGGTGCAGACCTGGGGAGGGGGCTTTTCTCTCCCCTGCATAGGTGGGTACATCCCAGGGAGTGGGGGAAGGCAGGGAAGTTTCCATAGCAGATCAGGTCTCTGAAGCCCTAGGGGGTGGAGAGGCCAATGGGATTTAAGGGGGTTTAATCATCATAGCACCACCTCTGGCAGGGGTTGGGCTGCTGGGCAGGGAATGAGGAAACCACAAATCATCCCCCCCTGACCTGTCCTGCTGGATCTGTCTCAGCTTTCAGATCAGCTGGGGAGTCTGGAGCAGTGAGGGGAGCCAGAGCCAGGATCCCCACCCCCGCTCGGCATTGCTTCTGCTGAATTGACTCAGTCAGCCCGAGAGTAGCCCGAGTGTCAATGAGAGAGACGTTGGGGCCAGCAACTGGGGCTGCTGAGAGGGAAGTGCCGCTGCAGGGGAGAGTTAACGGCGATGGACACCTGAAGACTGGATGGTGGCCAGGTAATGGGGCGTCGCTGCCTGGGAACAGGCTGGACAGAGACAGAGGCTGCCCCATCTGGGGCCATGTTCTCAGTGGCAGCAGCCAGTGCCCAGCACCCCCCCGTCCATGGGCAGCAGGGACTGGGTCTCCCCCAGGGGCTCTCAGGGCACCGATCCCGGCTCACAGCTGCTGCCTGGCGCACACAGCGGTGGCCGTGGCCCCTCCCCACTTCTGCTGTGTGTGGCCAGTGCGAGACCCCAGTGTGCGGGGACAGGCGCACTTGGCAGTGTGGGCCCAGCCAGCGCTCGGCAGGGGGCAGAGCGGGGGCGGGGATGGGGGGGGCAGCTTGAGCTCCTGCCACCAGAACATATGTGGGTCCTTGTCTCTGTGCCCCTGAGCTCACCAGGCCCCGTGACAGCCTGGCTGGGGGGTGCCCAGGGAGGGCACTGGGCTGAGGGGAAGGAGGGACTGTTCTGCCAGCCCCAGCCTGCCTGACCCTCCGGGCTCCCCTCCCAGAGCGTCTGACGGGAGCAATCGACAGAACGGGGCATGTTCTAGGGCAGCTCCAGCCCTGGTGCTCTCAGTGAGACGTGTCCTCGCGGCCCGGCCTGACGGGTCTTTGTGTTTCAGAACTTAGTCGTAATGGCAAGAAATGCAGTCGCCCTCGCAGTCACCCTCGCAGCCGCTGTGTTCTTAAGTCTCATCATCGCTGTTATTGTCCTGGCAGGTGAGTTCTCAGCCCTCCCTGCCCCTCTCTGCACATCCCATTCCCCCTGGAGCCACCACAGTCACAGTCTGTCCTCCCAGCCTGTCTGGCTTCTGCCCCTGGGGCAGAGGATTCCTGGGGGATGTTCCTCCATGACCCTCCTCCCGCTCCCCCCAGACCCCTGCACCTGGGCGCTCTCTGTGTCGGACGATCTGACTGACATTCGCTCCCCCCAGCCCAGCTCTGAGCCCTTGGGGCCCAAGTCACTATTGCTGGGCCCCAGGCACAGTCGCTGGTACCCCTGTGCAGAGTGGGGGTGATTGACAGGAGAAGGCGCAGGGCAGCGATGAGCTGGGCCCTCTGCCTGCAGCATGTCACCCTGAGGTACCAGCCTGGCCTGCCTGCATCCCCGGGTCGTGCCCAGGGCCGGGCTGGCAGGTGCTGGCGTGTCACTGAAATGAGCTGTAGAACGCAGCACAGACACCTCCATTAATGCTGTGTGAAACCCACCAATGAGTGACTTCGGCAGTGCAGGGCCCCGTAGCGCTACTGACTCCCCCACCTGCACAGACAGCGAGTGCTAGCGCAGAGGGCGGCTGTTTGTGGTGAATGGGAACCCGGCTGTATCTGCCAATAGTCTGGGGCGGGGGGGAGGGAGGGGCTGTGAGACTGTCAGGGGTGTGATTTATCTGTTGCCTTGGGATCTGATCACTGGGCCTCAGGAGGGTGAATCCAAGTGTCTGTATTAGGAATCCTTTGTGCTGATGTAATGACATTGATACAGTGCAAACTGCTAATGTAGAAGGGCTGCAGTGGTGCAGAAAGGGGCTTGCCCTGGGGCTGAGCACTGCAGTAAGTTACCACAGTGGGGGACACTGCTGCAGCACATCTGTGTAATGTGCAACTGCTTCCCCGTCCTTACACCGGTGCTAGCCGCGAGTCCCAGCTCCCTGCTGGGCTGGCCGGCTATTGCAATGGGCAGCGTTGGCTCACACAGCGTAAGGTGGGATCTGTGAGCTTGGGGTTCTACACCCGTGGGTCAGGGAGCCACCAGGCCTTGACAGATGGCACCAGACAAGGCCTCCCAGAGCTGAAAGGCTCCTTGCTGTGCCCTGTCCATCCTAACCAATACTGGAAGGGGCCCACAGGCCTGGCAGCTTTTCTCTTGGGGGGGCTGTGTATTCCCATATCCAGCTCTGTACAGGATGTGAAATTGTGCCCCACCCAGTTGCAGTTGCTTCCTGAAATGAGACACATCACACACAGAGCAGCAGTTTATGCACTGACTGCCCTGCTCCATTCATGTGTGAGCATTAGTGTGCACAGCACACTGCACCATGACAACTCCGGGGAAATACACGCCTGGCACATGCCCTGCTCATTCTTTGATCAACTTCTGCTGCTAATGTTCTCCCAAAGGTAGGTGTGTCCCAGCCGCAGGGGACAGCTAAGGCTGAGAGCAAGTAGCTGTGACTGGGGGCAGTAAGGTAATTGGTACATCTCCAATTATTACTTATCTCCTAGAACTAGAAGGGACCTCGAAAGGTCATTGAGTCCAGCCCCCTGCCTTCACTAGCAGGACCAAGTACTGATTTTTGCCCCAGATCCCTAAGTGGCCCCCTCAAGGATTGAACTCTCAACCCTGGGTTTAGCAGGCCAATGCTCAAACCACTGAGCTAACCCTCCCCCCATCTTCCCCATAGTGACCCTGATAACCCTGCCTCGGGTTATTCACCTACTGCACTGACCTTGCCAATAGCTTTGTGGTGTGAGTTATAGGTGACCCCCACTGCTGCTGCCCTTCTGCGCCAGGTGTGGGTGAGCAGGCTCAGCCCAGCAGGATCCAAGTGTGGAGGAGCTTGGTGTGGGGTGTTAGGGTTCTATGTGGGACAATCTGGGTGTGGGTGGCTTGGTGGAGGTTCCAGGATGCAAGATTTGTTGGGGTGTGAGTTAGGATTCAGGGGGCTTATTGAGGTTCTGGGTGGAGGGGTGATGTGGGTCTGGATGTACAGGGGTTGGGTGGACAGTGGAGCTGCTCCCTTAACAGTGATCCCCTCCCTGCCACACTGAGGAGCAATGGGGGCAGGAAGTGGGGTGAGGGTGGAGCATCCTGCAGCGGGAGAGGTTTCTGCGGGAGGGTCTGACCCAGCCCTGGCCACTCCTTGCAGGGGAAGAGGAAGTTCCATCCTCCCCAGCCCATCTGGGATTAGCAGCTGAGCCTGCTATAGGGTAGGAGCCACTGGTCAGGGCATCTCCACCCTCCCCAGTTATTTTTCTCTCTCTATTGGCTGCTCCAGGCACCTGAATCAATGCACCTGCTCTGCTGGGGAGGGGCATATGACTCCTTTGCCTTCCTGTCAGTCATTTTTCTGCAGGGAAGCAAAGAAATCTGCAGGGGACATATGTTCTGTGCACGCACAGTGATGCAAAATCCTCTAGGATTAGTCTAGTGAGTTTCCTTCCAGCTGCTGTATTTGGAAGGAGAAATAATGCACTTCTTCTGTAGAGGTAAGTTGCAACTGGCCAGTCAGTGTCACAGGCCCTTTCTATTGCTGGAGTTCTGGTACCACCTTGTGGCCATTTCATGTTCCTGACTGAAAGTTACTTCACTTCCCTCTCAGTTGTTCATCTGCCTTTTATTGCTCTGTTGATCATGTGGATGTTGCTCTTGTGCTTGGGATGAACTGCTGTGAGCTGTGTTAGTCCCCCCAAGCTGGGAGTGTCACAGGAATCCTTCCTGCCAGGTAAACATATCACAACAAGCATCTCCATCGCACTGTGCTGGACGGGCCCGGGCAGCAGGCGTTCAGTCTCCTGAAGGGAAGGGTGTTTGTTCCCATCTTCATCTCAACCTGCCTCTCCGGGGAAGCCAAACACAGAGCAGGGGAATGGGGACAGTGGCCCAGGCTAGCAGAGCTCCTCAGGGTAACAGTCCTGGCAAATCCTGCTGAACTCAACTTCTTATCCAGTGTCGCTCTTCTGCCCACCCCCTGCTCTAACACTGAGCTTGGGCCTGGTTCTCTGTGCTTTAAATCACGAGCTGTTTGTCAGCTGCATCCCTAATGAACATGAACCCGAGACAGTGGCCCAGTGAGACCGGGCTTAGATAATCCCTCTCTGGGGCTGGATTCCCAGTGTCCTCCTGGCTCCTGAGCAGCCTCCCAGCAGCTGTCAGGGGAGCCTCAAAGCCTGGGATGTTGGGGCTCATTTCTTCCCACAGATGGGTAGGTCCCCTCTTACACCATGTGTTACTGTCTCATTTCAGTGTTGTTATCTGAGCGTTCTTCAGCTGTTCTCAGCCCCTGGTGCCCTGCGTGCCCAGACGGCTGGATCGGGTACCAAGAGAAATGCTACTATTTCTCTGAGGCTGAAGGGAACTGGAACCACAGCCAGAGACACTGCTCCTCCCTCAACGCCTCCCTGGCTGTGATCGACACCCTGCAGGACCTGGTGAGAGAGATTCTCATTGTTCTGGCCCTGACTTGGCACAGCAGCTGCTACTGCAGTAGGACCTGGTCTCTGCCCCTGCAGGGCGAGGAGCAGCTCTGAGCCCTCTCGTGCTGGGAGGCCACAGCGAATGGATTTCCAGCTGTTGAATGCCAGGCTCCTAGTGTCAGTGTGTGACCATGGGGATTGCCCACTCTCAGCCCTCCCAGTAGGAGACTGTCCCACTCTAGGGCTGGGCTGGCTCAGGTGTCTACTGGCCTGTTGGGCTGTATTGGGCTGGAGAGGGACTGAGATCCCAGCTTGACTTGCAGAGCCAGTGCTCCTGGGTAGGCGAAGGGCAGCTCGATGGTGCGGGTGAGGGGGCGGCTTTTCTCATCTCTGGCCTCTCCCAGCATCTCCTATTCAGATCAGCTGGGCTCTTTCCTTCCCCTTCCCCTGCCATGGTGAGGGGAGCTCAGCTGCCCTGTAAGATGCAGCTTTCACCCAGAACCTGGCCTTGCATGGAGCGGTGTGGGGGGCGCTTAGACCCAGCAGCACCCAAGAGCTGCCCCAGCCCAGGGCAGATTGGGGTGAGGGGAGCTGGGTTTGGGGTGGGAGGGTTAATACTGAATTACCCAGAGCTGTGTAAGGGGAAGGTAAAGATCCCCAGCCAGTCCCTGGAAACACTCAGAGCCCTTCCGTGTCCACCTGGGATTCCCTGCCTGGAGCCTGGGGGAGCAGCAGGGTCGGGGCTCTGACACCACCTCTCCCTCTGCTGTTTTTAGGCTTTCCTGCTGCGCTATAAAGGCAAACCCGACCACTGGATCGGCCTCCGGAGGGACCCAGGACAGCCCTGGAAATGGGCCAATGGCACCGAATTCAACAACCTGTGAGTCTTTTTGACTCAGCTCTTCTGTGCGGCGTTACTGTCGCTCCTTATGCTGCTACTCACCTGGAATCTCCCCCAGGGCAGACTGAATGGGTTGGGCCTGCAGGGGCCCATCCAAACTCAGCTGGGGGTGTGTGAGGAGCAGGAACTGGGGTTAAAATATCCCCCCGGCATAAATGTTCCATGGAGGCCAGTTGATCTTAGAGCCTCTCCTGGCCCTGCTGCCCCGCTGCCCCCTTTCTCGCTGCCCCCTTCTGCTGGGGGGCTGGTGCAGGAGCGGGAATCGTGAGGGGCTGTGAGTGCAGCAGCTCCCTGCACTGTGCGAGCAACTCCCCCTGTCTGCGACTGACGGGAAATGCCCAACTCCTGCCTGACACCAGCTCCCTGGCTTCTGTCTTTTAGGTTTCCAATAACAGCAGATGGTGACTGCGGGTATCTGACTGATGAGAATAGGGTCAGCAGCTTGCGGTGCACCAGCGAGAGACACTGGATCTGCACCAAACCTGAGGCGTTTACAAAGGTGAAGGAGGCTGCAGTGGAAGGGGGCGGATAACAAGGGTATTATGGAAATTAGCCCTGGAAAAACCTGACTGTGATCTCTGGCCATCACATCTGACAAATTCCGGAATAACAGGGATTGCTCTGAGCACGAAAGACAATTATCTATGTAACCTTTTCAAATATTTGCTGGGGGTGCAGCTAGGGGCCCAGCTACTGCTCCTGAAGCGTTTGCCTGGGGCTGCCCAAACAGTGGCTGGCCCCAGGGCTGCCCCAGCTGCTCGAGTGGCCCTGGGGTCAGCTGCACCGGGCCGCTGCAGAAGTCATGGAAAGTCACAGAGGTCATGGAAGTCACAGATTCTGTGAAAGACTCGCAGTCTTACTCAAGGGACACCTAGTGCCTGGTATGTAGGAGTAAGGGGAGAGAGAGCTCTGTTCACTCCCTTCCTGGAGCCCGGTGGGTAGAAGAGGGCAGGGAGTGGGTAGGTATGACACACACAGACCAGGTACCGGCTCATGCCAAAGTCCCCGTGTCTCAGTAGGACACTGAGAAATCCCCAGCTGGGGCCAGGCTGGCTCACCCGTGTTAAAATAGGTATTAACATCATAAGAATCTGCTTAGACTTTATTGAATGCTTGTGCGCGGCTGCAGTGTTAAATCACTTCTGACAGTCGTATCCCACATTGTAAGGTATATTGGAGCATCTGTACTGGGAGCCTCTGACTGTAACACACCAGAGTGGAGAGAGGCATTAAGCAGTGTGAAGTGCTGATCTCCAGCAGCTCAGAGCACAAGGGAGGGGATGGGATACAAACCCTGAACAAGAAATAACTATCTCTGTGCTACTTGGACTCCCTGTTTAAATATGACTAGTACTATAGTGAATGAAACAATGGATTCATGCTACCGTGGCTCTTTTGGGTAATGTTGGTTGCTAATTTGGCTTCTGAATCACTGAGCATCACTGCTATAGATGTTTGTTACCTTGTGAAACTTAAGATTCTAGCTTTGTGAGTGTGTGTGTGTAATATATATATAATTTATATGTGTATATGTATGTAAATAACTCCTCTCCTTTTTGATACATTGTCCTATAATAAACTTGATACAAACATTGTTTTTGGTCTGATATCTAAGATGTAATTGACCTGGGTAAGTGCTTTTTGGATGGGGAGTAACCTGAATATTGCAGTGATTCTGGCTGTAAGGAACCATCTGTCACAAAGGCAGGCTCACCTGAGTGGTGAGACAGATCAGAGTACACAAGGGGACTCCATGGTTAGGCTGTTACAGTGCCTGAGTTTACACTAGATCAGTGGTTCTCAAACTCTTTTTTCATGGACCACTTGAAAATTGCTGTGGGTCTTGGCGGGCCACTTAATGATCTTTTCAAATATTGTTTGTACCTTAGCTAACTATTGTAAAGCGCTTTGGATAAAAGCGCTATATAAAAAACCTTTTATAATTAAAATTTTTTTGTTCTATAAATAAAAGCACACAACTCATATTTTAATATTGGTAGTCTTACCTTTCTAATGTGATGTGCCCTCTCTCCTCTACAACGGCAGCCTCAGAGCTGGGGCTGGGAAGGAGGAGAGGGTCTCTCCCTCTCTCCTCTGCCGCAGGAACCCCTGAGCTGGGAAGGAGAAGGGGGGGTCTCTCCCTGGCAGCCACAGCCCTGAAGCTGGGGGAAAGTCAACTCTTTCTCTGGCTGCCACATTCCAAATTCCCTCCCACCCCCTCTTCTCACCCCACTGTCCCCTCCCACCTACCCTCTATTCTCCCCAAGGCCACCACCTCACCTTATGTGGGCGTCTTCTCCAGGGTCCAGGCACCTAATTAGTGGAGCCACACCTGTGCGACTCCACTAATTAGGTGGTTGACTCTCTTCATTTTCTTGTGTGCGGCCACCCAGGTGGCACCTTCGAGGGAACTATCCGCAGACTACCTGAATGGAGCTTGTGGACCACAGTTTGAGAACCTCTGCACTAGATGGTTGGTTGGTGAAATCTGAGTCTAGAACTCTCAGCCAGTTTGGGTTTGTGCCTGGTTCCCAGCAGTCTGCCCTGAGGTTGTCACTCACCCTCTCCACACACTGCAGCCAGCTGTATAGCCGGGTATTGGCTCCAGTCCCTCTCCTTACAGGACAGAGGAGCTGAGTCAGCCCAGAAAGGGGGTTTGGGGGCAAGGTGTAAACCAGGGAACCCTTGGTGCCAACTGGCAGAGTACAGGGGGTGCAGAGGGTTTACAGGGATCCCCTGGCACTGATGGCTACATAATAGTTCACCAAAAGGTGGTTATAATCACTGCAAGATGTGCGTATGGATAATAGGTAAGGAACTCAGTATCTATACTGACATTAAAAATGAGGAGTCCTTGTGGCACCTTAGAGACTAACACATTTATTTGGGCATAAGCTTTCGTGGGATAAAACCCACTTCATCAGATGCGTGGAGTGGAAAATACAGTAGGTAGGTATATATACGCAGTACATGAAAAGATGGGAGTTGCTGTACTAAGTGGGGGGGCAGTGCTAACGAGACAACTCAATTAAAGTGGAATGATGCCCTTAAGGTCTTGCAGTTAAGGCAGGTCACCAGGAGGTGATGTATCTCAAATGTTCTTTTTGGGCAGGTGGTAACAGGTTATCTCCTTGTCTAGTCAGCTGTGTATTGTGTGTACCTGTAGCTGGATGCCTATTTGCATAGTGAACCAGGTGCAAATTGAGAGATTTTCTTCCTGTAAATTCCTTCTTTTTTTGAGGATTTTGCAAACAGCAGAGGGGGTGTCCTGTTTAAGAACAAAGATAAGGGGTTGGTCTGGTCTATCCTGGTGTGCAGACATACATACTGGATCCCTCACCTGAGAGGCAAACTGCCAGCACATGTCTCGTGAAAGAAAGGTCACAACCTGCCTGGCTGTAAAGCGCTGCAAGGATTTTGGGTGAGCTGTACGTGGTTAGGCAGAAGAGTATCTTGGTAAATAAGTCCAGGCTCTAGAACATGACTTTATTTTATATGTAACCGTTTGTTTCCAACACTTCTACTTGACTCTTGGCTTTGTTGAACTGACACGTGATTTCACTATGAGCATATGTCACTGCTGTGTGTTAAGCAGAGCAGAGAGCTGAGGTGGAGCTGGTGGGCGGGGGCATTCCTGTTCCCTTGGAAGCAGCAGATCTGTGAATACTGCCAGGATCCAGGGGCTGGATGCTCAGAGAGCTTCAGGGCAGAGTGGGCCTATTGCTAACTGCAGTGATTGCAAGCCCAGCACGAGCACGTGTGGCCAGTGGAGTTGGGGAGCTGACCCCTGGCAGACACAGACGAGGCTCCCTCAGGCAAAAGGCAGGAGGTGGCGAGGGGCCTCCCAGGCCTGGGTACCAATTTACTGCAGGTTTGGGGCAGTTATAAATTACACCCCAAGGCCCCAGCCTAGTGAGAAGGACCGAGGGGAGGAACTGTGACTGCAAGGGGCACCTGAGTCCCAGCACCTCCCAGGCCTCTGCTCTGCCCCCGGCTTAGAGCTCCGTCTAAAGCCACAATCCAGCCCCGTGAGCCCAAATGCAGGGGACTGCATGTTATAGAGACACAAATACAGAGCCTCCGCTCCACCGTTTATATCACGGCAGCTTCTTTCTGGCAGATCCATCTGAACTCAGCACCACACGTCTCAGACTGAATCCGGCTGCCTCTTATCAAGCCACAGCTGTTCCCTTCAGCAGAGCCTGAGAAGCTGCAGAATTAAAGAGAGTCAGTGTCATTGTGGTCCCTGTAACAAGGAAAGGCCCATGGGTGAGTCTTTCCTCCCCTCACTCTAATGGGAAGCTTGGCTCTGGCATTGGCCTTCATCTCTGTAACTTTCCTACAGAGCATCAGTCAAGCATGTGAGCTGAGTTAGGGGGCCTCTGGCAAGGAATGGAGGAGGCTGAATCTCATGGGGTTGGTGACCTGATACTTTCTTGTTGAAAGTGGCCACCTTGAGCTACCACATCTCAGCTTTCCTTTAAAAACACAGTCTGAGGCTTAGCGGGGAGAGGAAACCTGCACCATGTGACCTGGGTCATAGACGGCTGCAGATGGCCTGAGGACTTGGCCGGATGAATGGCTGGGTTCACAAAAGGACTTGAGTGCCTAGTGGCCACTTTAGACACCTCCATCCCAGAACCACGTCCCCCCTGGGATTCACAAACCCTGGAGGTGACTGAACTGCTCGGTGCCTTAATATTCAGAGTAAAAGTTTCCTAGGTACCTGTGTCTCTGTCACTCAGCCCATGCACTGCTGGCTACCTAAGCCCCAGTGTGTGATGCATGAGCCAGCAGCAGATAGGCGTTCCTCTGCCTAATGCACCTGCAGGCCCTGAGCCACTCAGCATGTTCAAAGGCCACTTACCAGCTTGGGTCCCACAGGTGAACTCCCACAAAATAGCAGGGAGGAGCAAAACCAGGGGTTGGGGCACTCACCTGGAAAGTGGGAGACCCCATTTCAAGTCCCCCCTTTTGCCTGCAGGGGAGAGAGGTTTTGAACAGGGGTCTCCCACCTCTTAGAAGCAGCTGCTAATACTGAGCTAGGGGATAGTCTGAGGTGTGTGGTCGCACGTGTCTCAGTCTCTTGTGTGAATAAATAAAGCGGGATTGGAGCAGAGGGAATGTCACCTCAGGGCATGATCCAGAGAGATGATTTTTAGCCCCCATCCGTGATGGCTGCTTGGAGCAGCTGGGCCTGGCACCCGCAAGGGGAGAGGCAATTCCTGATTTAGTCCTGAGTGGAGCACAGGATCTGCCCCAAGAGGTGAAGGGAGCTGGACTGCCCGGTAACAGTGCCCACAGGGTAATGACATTTAGCCTCCCTGGAGGGGCATAATACCAAACCAGCCCACAACAGTCACGTTTCACTTCACAAAGGGGAACTACATGAGCAGCAGGACACTTGTTGGATGGAAATATCACAGAGCTGTCGCCGGGGTGAAATGCCTCCTAGCAGCACAGAGACTACTTAAAAACACCATCAGAGGCTCAGCCTAAGGGCTTGTTTACACTTACAGCGCAGCAGTGAAGATGCTACCTAAACTGATGGAGGGCTTCTCCCATCAGTGTAGATAATCCACCTTCCCAACAGGCAGTTGCTGTGTCGACAGGAGAAGCCTCTCCAGCAACATAACGCTGTCTACACCCAGTGTTTAGGTCAGTATAATTGTGTCATTTGGGGTGGATTTTTCCCACCCCTCAGCAGCATAGTTATACCAATGTAAGTCTGTAGTGTACACCAGGGCTAAATGTGTACCCTCCCCCCACCCAAAAAAAAAAAAAAGACAGGAGGAGGGCCAAAAAATTGCCACCCTGGCTAAACAGCAGAGTAATGGAGGCCATTAGAGGCAAAAGGCACCGTTTAAAATTTGCCAGACAAATCCTAATGAGGAACATAGGAAGGAGCACAAACTCCAGCAAGTGAATTGTAAATGTTTAAGGAGGCAGGCCAAGGAAGAGTTTTTAGCAAGTTGTTTCTCAGATGCAAAAACGATCCATTTTTTTAAGTACATTAGAAGCAGGAAGCCTGCCATACTGACAGTGGTGTGTGCAGTGTAGTTGTAGCTGTGTCGGTCCCAGGATGTTTGAGACACAAGGTGGGTGAGGTAATATCTTTTACTGGACCAAGTCCATTGACCTAGCTACCGCCTCTCAAGGGGGTGGATTTCCTAAAGAAACCAAACCCACGTCCATCACTGTAGAAAGTGTCCACATTGCAGCGCCGCACTGGGACACTGTAGCACGTGTAGGGCAGGTCTAACCATAAAACGTTGCACCAGTGCAGTTGTGCCACTGTAGCGCTTAAGTGAAGATGCTTCTACATGGCCAGGAGAGCGTCTCCCCTCAGCGTAGTTAATTCCCCTCTGAGGGGCGGTAGCTCTGTTGATGGGAGAAGCCCCCCCATTAACATAGTGCTGCCTACACAGGGAATTAGGTCAGTGTAACTACATGGCTCAGGGGTGGGGATTTTTCACACCCCCGAGTGATGTAGCTGCACCACAGTAGGTTTGTAGCGTAGACCTGGCCGCGGCGTAGATGGAGTCTTGGGCGCCAAATTCCCCGAGAGAGGCGGCGGTTGGTATCCTCCCCCTCGTCTTCTCTCCCATTGTTCCCCGCCTAGCGTGCTGGCTTTGTGACTAACACTCTGGGGCACCGATCTCTCCTCATGCATTGTACAGGGAACCCGGGCACCTAACTCAGGCTTTGAGAATCCCAGGGATTTTCTAGGCACCGTGACACTCAGCATCCCAACGCACAAGTCCCTTTCTGAATCTAGCCCTTAGGGCGTGGCAGGCGGGGGTGTAAATGTAGCTTGCGCTCACTGGCCGTGTGGACAGTCTGACCGCGTCTCTGCAAGTGCCATAGGGAATTTTTAGTGCACAACAGGAGGGTCCCCAGGGCAGTCCGTGTGCACACAGAAAGCTTGTGTGAGGTAGGTTTACATCCCAGCCTGCTGCCCACAAAGTGCTTGTCTAGACAAGCCCCAAGACAGACTCTCTAAGCTGGGCGAGCTGCCCCCCGCACCGCAGTGGGGTCTTAACGCCGATCTGCACTGATGATAAATCCCACTGTTCTAGTGGAAGGAAGGAGAGGGAGGATCAAGGGATAAGGGTTTGGCCAATTGACTGGGAGCAGCAGCTCACTGTGACCCCACAAAAGGGGGTGCCTGAGACACCACCACTTTCTGCCCCCACCCTCCATCTGGCACTGGGAGCACAAAGACCGGAGGGAGGACAGAGCCCAGGGGAACCCAGCAGAGCCCACAGACAGGGCTGTAGTAAGACATTTGAGGGCCCTACACACCACCTCTTCTCAGGGTCCCCCTTGCACAGGCAGGAGCAGTGGCCACATTCTTACCAGTGATTACATGTCACAGCCTCCAGCTGCCGGCCCAGAGGAGCTGACGTGCGACAGGAGGAGGATGGTTGAATTCCCTGCTCTGCCCCAGGGCCGCCCAGAGGGGGGGGCAAAGGGGGCAATTTGCCCCGGGCTCCGCAGGGGCCCCCAAGAGAAGAGCGGGGGCTCCCGCCTCCGCCCCTCTCCTGGAGCCTCAGCGCATCAAACGCCGAGTCTCCGCCGGGGCCCCTGAGCCCCGCCCCGCTCCGAGCCGCGTCGTCAGGGGGCGGGGCTGGGAGCTCTGGGCTGAGCTCGGCTCCCTCCGCTCGGCGTGGAGCTCCCAGCCCCGCCCCCTCCCCACGCGGCTCTGAGCGGGACGGAGCTCAGGCCCCGCCGGCCACACGCTGCGGCTGTTCCGGCGAGGCGCTGAGACTCCGGGTGAGAGGGAGCCGGGGTAAGAGGTTGGGGCGGGGAAGCGGGGCCGCCGCGGCGCAGCCCGGTCTTCGGCGGTAATTCGGCGGGGGGGGGCCCTTACGTTCCGGGACCGGCCGCCGAAGTGCCCCGAAGACCCGCGGTGGGGGCCCCCCGCCGCCGAAGACCGGGCTGCACTTCAGCGGCGGGTCCCGCTTCGGCGGTAATTCGGCGGCGGGGGGGGGGGCCCGCCACGGGTCTTCGGGGCACTTCGGCGGCGGGTCCCGGAACGGAAGGGGCCCCCCGCCGCCGAAGACCCCGGGCCCCCGGAATCCTCTGGGCGGCCCTGCTCTGCCCATGCTCTTGTGTCACTCTGGGCAAGTCATTTAGGGTGGGATTCACAAAAATACTTAGGTACTTAACTCCCCTTGAAATCAATGAGCATTAGGCACCTAAATACCTTTGTGAATCCCACTGTTGGGCTCTCTGTGCCTCAGTTTCCTCATCTGTAGCATGGGGATAATAGCCCTGCCCTGCCTCACAGGGGTGTGAGAGGATAAATACAGTAAAGGTACTGAGGAGCTCAGATACTATGGTAATGGGGGGCCAGATCAGCACTTTAAGCCTTGTCTACACTAGGAGGTGTTTCTGGTGCAGTTATACTGGAAACCCTGTAGTGTGGACACAGCTATATCCATTGCTAAGTGTTTCTACCACTACAGCTTATGCCAGTGCCCCCGATCAGCATAAGCTACACTGCAGTAAGCGCAGGCACATTGGTAAAACTGCAGCTACACTAGGGCCTTTGCGGGCACACCTATGTTAGGAAAATACCCTTAACCAATGTAACTACGCTGGTAAAAGCTGTGGGGGTCTTGTTCTGAACTGTATGTTAATCAGCCAGACGCCCCAAAGGGGAGAAAACCCCCCAGTGCGGAGTTTGATTAACTGGGGGGAAAGGAGAAATGAGGCAGAGGGGTAGAGTCAGGCTGGATAAACCTGCTGCTCTGGGACTGTAACTAGGGACACACGTCTCTCTCCAGCTGGAGTTTGATGAGCCTGTATTTTGTTACCATCTCCTCCTGGTTGCGGATCGCGAGCATGCGAGAGCTCTTCCCCGAGCAGTCGTCACGGCTCCCAGTCCAGTTTTTACGCTCCTTAGACAGCCAGTAGCACTTGTCCCCATGCAGCAGCCAGTAGCTGGGACAGAGTTTGCACCCGGAGCCCTCTGGAGCGGGAGATGGGAACAGAGGTGTCATTCATTCTGAACATGCAAATTACGGCTGGGTGAAAACTCTTGTTCAAAGTTCTTTTTTTTTAATGGAAAATGTCATTTTGACCAAAATAAAAGTGTTTATTGTAGTTGTCATTTTTTGATGGGGAGAAGGGACTCAAAATGGAAATACTGATTTTTTTTGTGGGGGGGCGGCAGTAGCGATGGAGGATTTCATTCAGTTTTGGAGGGGAAATAAACATTTACTCTCAACATTTCCCCCCATTGGGAAAGAGGGGGAGGACTTTCACTTTTCTACTTCCTTCAGAGGACATCAAACTGTCATTTCTTTTTATATTTATCATGAACTAGGTTTACAATGTATCAGCTCTAGTTTTAGATATTGCTTAAGTTTTTCCCTACAGCCATGTAAAAAGCCTTCAGACTCAATGTACGAGTGAGGGCTTTTCTCAGGGTCAGCACTCAAGCAGCCGGCATGCTGTAGGCCAGGACAGCAAGGTGCTGGCAGAGCTGGGAGGCCAGAGAAGAGAAAATTCACTTGAAGTCTTTACACAGAGTTGGTTTCTTACTAAAGATCTGCTCTGACTCAGTCACAAGTTCTGGGCTCTATGCAGGAATCACTGGGTGGGATTGTCCGGATTGCTGCAGTAAAATGTAGTTCCTGGGGATCTGACCATGTCAGATCATAAAAGTTGAACACAGACAGACCCAGCCTGTACCCCGATGGGAGACCTCAAGGGAAACTGAAGCCTGGTCTACACTAGGCGTTTAAACCGGTTTTAGGAGCGCAAAACCGATTTAACGCCACAACTGTCCACACTAGGAGGCACCTTATATCGATTTTAATGGCTCTTTAAACCGGTTTCTGTACTCCTCCCTAACGAGAGGAGTAACGCTAGTATCGGTATTAACATATCGGATTAGGGTTAGTGTGGACGCTGATCGACGGCATTGGCCTCCGGGAGCTATCCCACAGTGCACCAGTGACCACTCTGGACCGCAATCTGAACTCGGATGCAGTGGTCAGGTAGACAGGAAAAGCCCCGCGAACTTTTGAATATTTCCTGTTTGCCCAGCGTGGAGCTCCGATCAGCACGGGTGGCGATGCAGTCCGAAATCAAAATAAAAAAAGAGCTCCAGCACGGACCATGCGGATGTGATCGCTGTAAGGGCAGGCAAATCTGTTCTATCAGCGCTCTGTTACAGAAGATGAAATTCAGAATCCTTTTTTAAAAATCTCCAGACAGACGCCATAGCAGGGACTCAGCGCACTGCAGCGTGACAAGCGTAACGGAAAGCCAAAGAATCAAATGGACGCTCATGGACTGGAGGACTGAAGCTATCCCACAGTTCCTGCAGCCTCCGAAAAGTATTTGCATTCTTGGCTGAGCTCCAAATGCTTCTAGGGTCAAACACAGTGTCCGCGGTGGGTCAGGGCATAGCTTGGCAATCTACTCACCCCCCACACACACACCCAGAAGTGAAAGGGAAAACAATCCTCTGACTCTTTTACATGTCACCCTATCTTTACTGATTGCTGCAGATAGACGCGATGGTGCAGCACTCAACACCAACATCCTTGCTCCCCCCACGCCATGGCTGGCTGATGGTACAATACGACTGGTACCAGTCCTCATCATCAGCCTATTGGCACATGGGGCAGTGCAAAAGGACTGGTAACCATACCAACTTGCTTGGGACAGGTCGATCAAGGTCGCCTGGTCCTAATTTTTCCTGGTAGATGGTGCAGTATGGCTGATAACCATTGTCGTCATAGCAACAGGGGGCTGAGCTCCATCAGCCCCCACCCTTCATGTGTAAAGAAAAGATTCAAGTGCCCCTGAACTAGCAGAGAGATGCTGGGCTTCTCTCCTACACACTCCTTACTGTCCTGTCTGGACTATCATAGCAGCTGGAGGCTGCCTTCCACTCATATCTCACTAACAAGTCACTGTGTCTATTCCTGCATTCTTTATTACTTCATCACACAAGTGGGGGGACAATGCTACGGTAGCCCAGAAAGGCTGAGGGAAGAACGGAATCAACAGGTGGGGTTGTTGCAGGAGCACCCCCTGTGAATAGCATACAGCTCATAATTTCTGCAGGATCTGACACAGAGCAGCTGTGCTCTCTGGTTCTCTGATACAGCGGTTCTCTAGTACACTTATTCTATTCTAGGCAGGACTAATTCTATTTTTAGATACCAAAAAGGAGAGATTGACTCAGGGAGTCATTCCCAATTTTGGCTTTTGCGCCCCTGGCTAAGAGCAGCCAGGGGCACTTATGACAGCAGCAAATGGAACAGTGCAAAAGGACTGGTAGCCATGCTCATCTTATTACCAATTTATGGTATGGTAGATGGTACAGTATGGCTGATAACCATCTCTGCTATCATGCAAAAGCAAAAGCATGCTGCTGTGTAGCGCTGCTGAATCGCCTCTGTCAGCGGCATCTAGTACACATACGGTGACAGTCACAAAAAGCAAAACAGGCTCCATGGTTGCCATGCTATGGCATCTGCCAGGGCAATCCAGGGAAAAAAGCCACGAAATGCTTGTCTGCCGTTGCTTTCCCAGAGGAAGGAGTGACTGACGACATTTACCCAGAACCACCCGCGACAATGATTATTGCCCCATCAGGCACTGGGATCTCAACCCGGAAATGCCAAGGGGCGGGGGAGGCTGCGGGAACTATGGGATAGCTACGGGATAGCTACCCACAGTGCAACGCTCCAGAAATCGACGCTATCCTCGGACCATGGACGCACACCACCGATTTAATGTGTTTAGTGTGGCCGCGCGCACTCGATTTTATAAAATCTGTTTTACAAAACCGGTTTATGCAAATTCGGAATAGTCCCGTAGTGTAGACGTACCCTGAGTGTTGAAACAAATAATATTGAAGACTGAGATAGAAGGACACCACCTAACAAGGCAGAACTGAACCTAGTGCCCCAGTCTGGCAGTAGGGGGTGCTGTACCACTGCTAGTGCCATGGTTCAGCTGTAGGGTGACCAGATGTCCTGATAAAATTGGGACTGTCCCGATATCTAGGCGTTTGTCCCGCATCCCAACTATGTTTGGTCAGGACGCAATTTGTCCTGATATTTTGCAGTACTCCATTTGTTTTGTTTTTTTGGTTTTGCTCTGCCGGTGACCCTGCACCCCGCCCCCCCATGTGTCCCGATATTTTCTTCCTCTCATCTGGTCATCCTATTCAGCTGAGAACTAAAAGCAAGGTCCACTTGGGTTCATTAAGAGCTGCCATACTGGGTCAGACCACTGTCTGTATTGCTCAGTATGCTGTCTCTTACGAAGGCCCATACCAGAGCTTCAGGGGAGTGTACAGAACAGGGCAATTATGGAGTGATCCACCTCTCTTCCACTCCCAGCTTCTGGTAGTCGGAGGTTCAGCATCCCTCCAATCCTAGCATTGTATCCCTGACCGTCTTAGCTAATAGCCTTTGATGGATCTATTTCTTTTTTGAACCCAGTTATACTTTTGACCCTCACAACATCCCATGGCAATGAGTTCCACAGGTTAGTTATGAGTTGTGTGAAAAAGTACTTCCTCTCGTCATATTAAACCTGCTGCCTATTAATTTCATTGGGTGACCTCTGGTTTCTGTATTGTGGGCAGGGTAAATAATACTTCGCAATTCATTTTTTTCCACACCATTCATGTCCTATCACAGGGGTCGGCAACCTTTCAGAAGTGCTGTGCCGAGTCTTCATTTATTCACTCTAATTTGAGGTTTCACGTGCCAGTAACACATTTTAACATTTTTTAGAAGGTCTCTTTTTATAAGTCTATAATATAGAACTAAACTATTGTTGTATGTAAAGTAAATAAGATTTTTAAAATGTTTAAGAAGCTTCATTTAAAATTAAATTAAAATGCAGAGTCCCCGAGACGGGTGGCCAGGATCCGAGCAGTGTGAGTGCCACTGAAAATCAGCTCGCGTGCCGCCTTTGGCACCCGTGCCATAGGTTGCCTACCCCATCCTATAATATGCCCCCTTCGTTGTCTCTTTTCTAAGCCGAACAGCCCTCATCTTTTTAGTGTTTTCTTGTATGGAAGCTGTTCCGTACCATTGATGATCATTTTTGCCTTTCTCTGAACCATTTCCAGTTCCACTACATCCTTTTTGAAATGGGGTGACCGGAACTGTACACAGTATTGAAGGTGAGGGTGCACCATGGATTTATTTATAGGCACTATGATATTTTCTGTCTTATTTTCTATCCCTTTCCAAATAGTCCCTAACATACTGTTAGCCTTTTGAACACTGCTGAATATTGAGAAGAAGCTTTCATTGAACTATCCACCATGACAGCAAGATCTCTTTTTTTGGGTGGTAACAGCTAATTTAGAACCCATCAGTGTATACGTATAGTTGGGATTATTTTTTTCCAATGGGCATTACCTTGCACTTATCAATGTTGAATTTCATCTGCCATTTGTTGTCAAGTCACCCAGTTGTGAGGGATTCCTCGGTAATGCCTCACAGTCAGTTTTGAACTTAACTATCTTGAATAATTTTGTATCGTCTGCAGACTTTGCCACTTCACTGTTCACCCCCTTTTTTCAAATAATTAATGAATATGTTCAACAGCTCTGGTCCTAGTACAGATCCTCAGGGGACCCCACTATTTACCTCTTTCCACTGTGAAAGTGGACCATTTATTCCTACCTTTTGTTTCCTGTATTTCACCCCGTTATTGATCCATGAGAGGACCTCCCCTCTTATCCCTGGCTACTTACTTATTTTAAGAGCCATTGGTGAAGGACCTTGTCAAAGGCTTTCAGAAAATCCAAGTGCGCTATAGCCACTAGATCACGCTCATTCACATGCTTGTTGACTCCCTTGAAGAATTCACTTATGTTGATTCTTCCACAACAAATCATGTTTATCTATGTATCTGATCATTCTGTTCTTGGTAGAAACTATAGTGAATTTGCCCAGTACTCAAGCCAGGTTCACCTCTGGAGCCCTTTTTAAAAACCAGCATTACATTAGCTACCTTCCAGTCATCTGACTCTTCTTGAATCATAGAATATCAGGGTTGGAAGGGACCTCAGGAGGTCATCTAGTCCACCCTCCTGCTCAAAGCAGGACCAATTCCCAACTAAATCATCCCAGCCAGGGCTTTGTCAAGCCTGACCTTAAAAACCTCTAAGGAAGGAGATTCTACCACCTCCCTAGGTAACCCATTCCAGTGCTTCACCACTCTCTGAGGGAAAAAGTTTTTCCTAATATCCAGCCTAAACCTCCCCCACTGCAACTTGAGACCACTGCTCCTTGTTCTGTCATCTGCCACCACCGAGAACAGTCTAGATCCATCCTCTTTGGAACCCCCTTTCAAGTAGTTGAAAGCAGCTATCAAATCCCCCCTCATCCTTCTCTTCTGCAGACTTAAACAATCCCAGTTCCCTCAGCCTCTCCTCATAAGTCATGTGCTCCAGCCCCCTAATCATTTTTGTTGCTCTCCGCTGGACTCTTTCCAATTTTTCCACATCCTTCTTGTAGTGTGAGGCACAGTACTCCAGATGGGGCCTCACCAATGTTGAATAGAGGGGAATGATCACATCCCTCAATCTGCTGGCAACATCCCTCAATCTGCTGGGTGGTCTGAATACTGGGTGGTCTGAACCTGTTCAAATTCTAGCCTGGGGTGACTTCAATTTGTCTCTCTAAAACACCTCCTGCAGTTCCAACAGACTATGGGATTCTTCTTCAGTCATTTCCCTTACACATTGTATAGCAGTGCTCTGTGCTGCTGAACAGCTGTTGAGTTTCACCCCAGAGGTGGATGCATTTCAGTAGTGGGGGAAATGATTCCTGTGAGTCCTACAGAGTTTGTAAAACACTTTGTGATCCAACCTCTATAGCAGTTGTAGTACATTATTATTAAAACTGTCTATGCTCTACCAATGGGAATTACTCTGACCACTAGCAGCAAAGAGGTCCTGTGGCACCTTATAGACTACCAGACGTATTGGAGCATGAGTTGTGTCCGATGCATCTGACCACTAGATGTCACCGCTGCTCCTCTGCATAAACTGTTGAGAATTATGATTTAATTGTACTTAAATTGTAAGCTATTTGGGTCAGAGACTGTCTTTTTATGAATTTTGTTAACAGCACCTGGAACAATGGGGCCCTGATCCACAACTGGGTCTTTTGGCATCACTGCAATATAAATCAATGGTTAGTATTACAGGAGAACAGAGAACAGAGGCCACAAAAATGAATATGGACCCCATTGTGCTAGGTGCTGCACATACCCATAGTAAGACAATCTCTGCCCCAAAGAGCTACCAATGCAAACATAGGATGAGAAACAGGTGGAGATACATAAAGAGGGAACAAGATGACAGGGAGAGTGAAATAACCGTATTGGTACAGAAAGAGGCAGTTGCTGCATTTACCTTGCACCCACCTATTGGGACTGATGAAAAGAGAAAAGACAGAGGAGCTTGGGGTGTACAGTACATCACTATCACACCTAAAGCATTAGAGCATATTAAAAAGCGTCCCATCTACTTAAAGGTCACCCTGAACATTGTTTTCCCAGATGTAGTTATGAGTAGAGTTGATTCATAAAAAATTGCCTTTTTTCAAAATGAAAATCTTCACAGAAAACTTGTTGCATTTGAACTTTTCTAGTTGTTGTTGAAAAAATCTTCTGAACAACTTTTGTTGTTGAAAAAATCTCCTGAACACTTTGACTAAAAAAATGAAAGTTTACTCCCATGGTTTCGCCCCTTTACACTATCACTTTGGCAATGTTGCCGTCTCTCATATTTTTATCACACATCTTGTGAAGTTTGGTGTTTTCTTTTAAGCCCCACCTCCTGGAGTCAGGGGATTATGTGAGAATGTTAGTTTCATTAACAAAAGTTTCTGTCCCTCAGAATTGCAGAGAAAAGCTGACAGCAGGCCCCCAAGTGCAACCTAAAGGCTCAGACACCAGAAGGCAAACATAAAGAACCCAAAATGTATAATTTTCCTAAAATAAGTCAATCTCATAATTTTTAGGGCATAACTCATGGGTTTTTGGATGCGTGGGGGGTCACAACACTGGAGTAATGTATATAAAGGGGCCTCAGTATGAATGAGAATCTGGTCCATTGTGTTTCAAGCTGACAGTGTCCCTTTAACATGGTGAATGGATTTTCAATCATAGCTAGAGTGCTGCAAACTCTTCCAGGGAGAGTGACTCATGGCTCTGGGACAGTATGAGCCGGGGTTACCTGCCAAGCTGCCATTGTGGGGTTTCAAGTGAGACCGGAAATCCTCTTGGCAGGAGCACTCTGCTTCATTATTCTCCGATGTATTCAGAGTTCCTCTGGTCTGTCCTTCACAAGAGATATGCAACTGGGAAACTTCAAAACAGCATCAGTGTCAATAAAAATTACTTCTATTGCAGCTATTTAGGAATTAAAAAACAATTGTGGAGGGTGTAAAATCATCAGTGTAATGTGTCCATCACAGCTAGGGTAGGGATAGAGGAAGAGAAAATCCTATTCACTACTCAATGTTGGTGCATTTCTATCCTCCACCCACATGTAACAGTGAACCTGTCTTAGTTGGATCACACAACTTTCATGCATCTAGCTTTTAAATGCACCTTGTTCTGGTAACATTTTGACCTGGCTGGTGATGTAATGCCAAGGATTTCATTCTTAAACGGACTGGAATCAGGAATGGAATATCAGTGGGATTTGGGAATGAGAAGAGAATTAGTGGAGCACCATTAAGCCCAAATGGATAAATAGATTGGCTCTACTTACCCCAAGCCCCCAGGGCTATCACAGCTATTGTCAGGACGATGTTCCCAGCCCATCCGACCCCTACAGCGATGCGATGCCACCGGGGACATGGAGGGGAACCTGTAAGAGACAATGTTTGGAGAAACACCATCAGCCCCCAGCGTGAGAAATAACAATGGAACTTGTTCTTCTCTGGAGCCTGTCTCAGCCCCCTTACCTGGGAGTTCCTCTCCTCTTCACATAACGCTAGGGGCGGCTTTACCAATGGCAGCTTCTTTCACCCATTTCTCACAAAAGCACCTTCACCCCTTTTCCCCCACACTGTCCCTTATGCATGATTTAGGCCCTCCATAATAGCTGCCTCAGAAGGATTCTCCAGATCTGCTGGCCAGACACCATCAGTAACATCCACCTCTTGGAGAGGACCCGTCAACTCCCAGCAGAGGAAGAAATTAGAAGGAGAAGGTGGAGCTGGATAGGACATACACTACGCAAGCAGCCAACCAACATCACCAGACAGGCACTGCGGTGGAACTCCCAAGGCAAGCGGAAAAGAGGCCGTCCAAGAAATACCTGGCGACGCGACCTTCAGGCTGATAGCAAAAAAATGGGCTATACCTGGAACCAGCTAGAGCAAATGGCCCAGGATAGAGGACTCTGGAGATCTGTGGTTGGCGTCCCATACCCCGATTGGGGTGACGGGCATGAGTGAGAGTGAGTAAATCATTCTACACAGCCAGATCCTTTCTTACATTCCCCCTGTAAAGTGACACCCATGTACATTGGCCAAACCGGACAGTCTCTAGGCAAAAGAATAAATGGACACAAATCTGACATCAGGAATCATAACATTCAAAAACCAGTGGGGGAACACTTCAACCTCTCTAACCACTCAGTGACAGACTTGAAGGTGGCAATTTTGCAACAACAAAACTTCAAAAACAGACTCCAAAGAGAAACTGCTGAACTCGAATTAATAGGCAAATTAGATACAATTAACTCTGGCCTAAATAGAGACTGGGAATGGTTGGGTCATTACACTAATTGAATCTATTTCCCTATGCTAAGTTCTCCTCACACCTTCTATCGGTCATCTTAATTATCACTTCAAAAGGGTTTTTTTTCCTCCTGCTGATGATAGTTCATCTCAATTGATTAGACTTTTCCTGTTGGTATGCGTGCTTCCACCTTTTCATGTTCTCTGTATGTATAAATATCTCCTGTCTGTGTGTTCCATTCTATGCATCCGTAGAAGTGAGCTGCAGCTCACGAAAGCTTATGCTAAAATAAATGTGTTAGTCTCTAAGGTGCCACAAGTCCTCCTGTTCTTTTTACCCATGGTAAACTGCCTAGTAATAACGGCTAAGCAAAAAACAAACCATGTGAAGCCTCCAAATTGTTAACCAAGCTAATACATATCACCTTGTATTCCTGTGACCATCCCCCTTGTCTTCCCTGTCCCTTCCTTCATGTTCTAAATACCCCGGTTGTGTTTTGACCCCATTTAGACCCCCAATCCTATAGATACTGTTACGCCAGGAGTCACCAGGTGGTGCTGTTACACACCGTCATATACATTCTTTTTCTTAATGTGTGAGCACTGGTCAGTCTTTGAAGCAGTGTTATATTATTGTTTATTTTGTGGTATACAGTAGCTTCTTTGTGGAGGAGCTGTGGCACCAGCAGGGGAGTTTGCTTTCTGCCTTAATTTTTCTAACTAGAGTCATATCTTGGGACAGAGTTGCTTCCTGGGAACCAGGTATGGTTTTTGGGCTGAGACTCCTGAAAGAGGGGTTTGTTTGCATGCCAGTTGTGACCACCTCTGTACCAGGACTGGTGTATACAGTGTAAATAAATAAATTAAACTTAGAAATACCCAGCCTCCATGTCACTACATTTTACTCGATTGTGAAAACAGACCAGGCTCCAGTGTCTACTAACACTAAAAACAGGGTGACAATACTTGTGCCTGCACTTATCTTTAAGCATGTGAGTAGTCCCATTGACTTCAAAAAAGACCACTTATATGAGAAAAGCAAAGCACATGTGTAAAGTGTTAGCAGCGTGGGGCCTTAGGTTGAAAATGATTTGGTTGAGAACCAAATATACTTGTGCAGTGCCTAGCACAATGAGGCCTCAGTCATGACTGGGGCTAAGTTCTAGGTGCTACTGTAATACAAATAACAATAAATCTGTTGATCAGAGGCCAAGTCACCTCTGGGACACCCCTGCAAGTCAAAGTTGAAGAAAGAACTAATGATTAGAGGGAGGAGAGAATTAATCACATTTCAAAAGGTGTTCCCAATTTTTTTTAATATTAAATTTTTTGCCTAGTTCTGTAGTTAGAAGGAAAACACACACACACACACCCCAGATCGGAAAGTTTGCAAATATTTTGTTGAACATTTTCCCCAATTTTATTTCTCAAATTTTGAAATTTCAGTGAAATTTCAAAATTCTTAAAATTATAACCATTTTTACTGATGAGACCAGTTATTAACTAGATAACTTATCAATGCTATTTGACGATATGGCTGCATGGTAAATCTCTTGTGTTGATGAATCAGCACTGTTTACACAGAAAGGAGTAAGGCAGTGGAGAATTAGACTCTACATTAGAGACAGGGCTGCCCCAAGCAGCCAAAAAAAAAAAAAAGCCACGATTGGCGGCACTTCGGCGGCAGCTTTACCGCCGCCACTTCATTCTTCGGCAGCAATTCAGCGGCAGGTCCTTCCCTCCGAGAGGGACTGAGGTACCCGCCGCCGAATTGCCACCAAAAAGCTGGATGTGCCACCCCTTTCTGTTGGCTGCCCCAAGCACCTGCTTGCTTCGCTGGTGCCTGGAGCTGGCCCTGAAGGTTACTACTCACCTTGTGCAGTCATTGGGGTTCTTCGAGATGTGTGTCCCAGTTGGTACTCCACTTTAGGTGTTGGTGCATCCCTGCATCTTTGATTGGAGAATTTCAGCAGCAGTACCCACCTGGGTCATGCATACACAGTCCCCATCTCGCAGCACCATTGGAGCCTCCTCTAGTGTACATGAGACCCGACCCTCTCAGTTCCTTCTCTACCGCAGAGTCTGGAAATTGAACTCCAAAGTAGAGGGGAGGAGAGTGGGTAATGGAGCACCCACAGGGACACATATCTTGAAGAACCCGTTACTGCACAGGGTGAGTAACCTTCTCTTCTTTTATGTCCCTGTGAGTGCTCCATGGGGGTGACTATAGGGTAGTACCCAACGTTGGACTGAAGGGGCTTCAGAGTTGTAGGGGTGAGTGAAGACAGCACTGTTAGCCCTAGCAGTGCATCTGATCTTGAGCTCTGGGTGATCGCATAGTGTTTTGTGAATGTATGTTCAGAGGCTCAGGTGGCAGCTCTACATATGTCTATGAATGATACGTTTTTTAGAAAGTCTACTGAGGTATTAATGGATCTAGTACAATGAATTCTGATCCCGGATGGGGATTGTTAGTTCTTTCGTTGGTAACAGAGGTGAATGCACCCTGAGATCCACTTTTAGAGTCTGTGCGTGGAGATCGTGGCTCCTTTAGAATGTTTGGTAGTGGAGACGAAGAGCCTTGGGGATTTTCTGGAAGGTTTAGTTCTATCAAGATAAAAGCTAGTGCATGACTGACGTTCAGGGTATGTAGTACTGATTCCTGTTTGCTCTCGTGAGGTTTGTGAAAAAATACAGGAAGATGGATTGATTGATGTGGAAGGATGAAGATATTTTAGGTATGACCACTCGGATGTGGTCTGAGGGTGACCATGTCCTTGGGAATAAAAGGCATAAGGTGGGTGAGCCACGAGAGCCCCTAACTTGCCCACACAGTGGGCTGATGTAATAGTGACTAAAAATGCTTCCTTCGTTGATAGATGTATCAGAGAGCATGTCACTAAGGGTTCGAATGGGGCCCCACTGAGGCAGCATAGTACCGTATTCAAGTCCCACAGCAGCACGGGAGCATATAATTCAGGCTAAGTGCTCTGAATGCCTGTAAGGAAGCGTTTGGTAATCGGGTGTGCAAACAGTGACATCCCATCAATCCTGTGATGGAAAGTTTTAATAGCCATCAGATGTACCTTGATCAAACTAGTGGATAGTCCTAAGGTTTTTAGCTCCAAGATGTAGCTCCAAAATCAATGGTAGAGGTGAGGAAACCAAAGTGTCTTGCTTCGCTTGGCACTATATGGCGAACCTCTTCCATTTTTGAAGGTAAGTCTTGTGCATGGTTGACCTCCTACTGTTTAGTAATATGTGTTTAACCTGTTCCGAACAAGCTAGTTCCTCATGATCGAACCATGTAGGAGCCATGCCCGCAGGTGAAGTCTCTCCAGGTGTGCATGGTAGACCTGCCTGTCCTCCTGTGATAGAAGGTCCGGTTAGAGTGGGAGAGTGCGTGGAATACATAGCAACATCTGTATCAGTTAAGACTAGCAAGTCTGTCTGGGCCATGTTGGGGCTATCAGTATGACTTTTGCTTTGTCCATATGTATCTTGTTTATCGCTGTCAATAGCAGTGGTATCAATGGGAACACGTATAGAAGTGGTGCTTCCCATCTGAGGAGGAAGGCATCCCTCAGTGATTGGGGTTCCCAGACCTGCTCTCGAACAGAATTGTGGGCACTTGTAGTTATGTGATGTCGGAAAGAGGTCAATAGATGGGTGGCCGCATTATTGAAATATGTTCTGCAGGACCATGTCGTTTAGTTCCCATTCATGATTGTGAGAAAATTCTCTGCTTAATGTGTCTGCTGTAGTATTCTGACAGGCTGGAAGGTAGGAGGCTTAGATGTTGATATTGTGTTGGATGCACCAATTCCACAATTTCATAGCTTCTGTGCAAAGGGAGTAGGATCTGGTATTGTCTGGTGCTGGTATTATCATTGCTAGTGTGACAGCCTGAACAACTGGACCCTCACAAATTTGTTGAGCTTTCTAGGACTCACTTGGTGGTGGTGGTGACGGAAGACCACGTTGAATAAAAGGGAGTCAGACATTCCCCAAAATGGAAGATGGACAGTGTCATCAGCACTACAGAGTAAGCAAGATTGTTAAAACCTTTGACCAAGCCCTCAAAATTGTTGCTTGGAGAAGGAATATTGAGACGATGGTGATGGAGGTCGGCATCTCTGTGGTCTCTGCCTTTGTGGTTCGTGCTGCCATTGATGTTGGATATATGAGGCATACCTGTTGCATTGGTAGGGCTGGTAACTGTTTTGTCTACTCTTTGTGGCAGGTGTATAAATTCCCAACGTTCTGAGGGTCATTCATGAGTTTGTCATCATGTGGAGGACTTTGTCCGTGTTGGCGCTGAAGAGTTTTCTGGCAGTCAAACGGGAAGTCCTCCACCATGGACTGTATTTCCCTGGGAAATCCCAAGGAATGCAGCCAGAAAGCCTGGTGCATTGACTATCGTGGTGGCCATGGATCTTGCTGCTGTGTCAGCCATGTCTAAAGTTGCCTGCTTGTGTTTCTGCAGCAGTGAGGTTACAACTGAGAGTTAACACCAAAAATAGAAGTTGCATTTTCTATCTTTGCTGTTCTTTTCTCTCCCCTTTTGTTTGTCTGGTTTTCTCTTTTAGAGAATCAGGATCAGACTTGAAACAGCAACAGCTCCAGCCCATCTCTATTAACCTTTTCTCTTTTCCCTAAAAAGGACAGTTATTAGCATCTTTAATACAATAAAGACTGTCAAATAGGGGGGTTTTTTCTCTCAAGATAAAGGGAAAGGAAATAAGGAATGGTGTTAAAATGAAAGCCTTATTTAATACTTTATATTTCAAATGCTTCAACTGCTTTTCTTTGTTTTTTGGTATCTTTAATCAAAGGTTAAAATGATTTGTAATGGTGTATTTGCCATGGGTCTAAGCAAGCTGAGGAACTTGTATGTTAAACCCTTAAACTTGTTTAACACTGTTCAATGCTACACAGTGACGGGGTTTATTAACACCTTTGATCTTTTGGGCCCATTTATTCCGTCAAAATTAACACAATGGTGCCATAAATGGACTGCCCCTCCCCTGCCAAGAGGGGAGACCATGATGCATCATGGGAGATGTATTCCAAACTGGGAGTCCAACCCATAGAGGAAATTGGAGACATGAGGCACCCAAATTACAAATCCCATGACACACCATGGCAGCATTTCAGAACTGAACTATTTTGGTTTTCAGATGAAATATTTCAGTTACACGTTTTTTTTTGCCAAAAAGTAAAAAATTTCTGTGAGGCTGAGGGAGGAAAACATCCTCCAAAAAGCTCTAAATGGATTTGTACAGACAATACTCAGAGAATTTGCGCCGCAGAACATGTGTTGGTGGTGATAGTACATGAAATGGAAATAGTCCAGCTAGGGCCTTAGATTTTCAAGTAATTCAGAGGTTCATAGATTTTTAAGGCCAGAAAGGACCATGACAATCACCTAGTCTGGCCTCCAGCGTCACACTGACCAGAGATTTTAATACATTTTACATCGTTTTTCACAAAGCTGTTGTCTTATTTGATTGATCATTTTTGTATTCAGTCTTCAATGAAATCGACTAGCTAGTATTTGGCATCCACTTGAACAGGGCCGGCTTTAGGAAGCGGCGGCCCAATTCGTTGCAGTTGCCCCGGGCCCAGGACAAAAAAAAAAAAAAAAAAAAAAAAAAAACGGCTTGGGGCTCACCTTCACCAGGCAGTGTCAGTCTTTGCTTTGGCTTTGTGGCGTCTCAGGCACCAGCGCAGCGCGCGCATGCGGGGCGCGGGCGGCGCGCGGCGCGCGCGCTCGCCTGCCAGTGGCAGGCAGCAGGCCTGGCAGCTTGCCTGTGAGGGGCTGTGGTCTGCTGTGCCGCTGGGGCAGACCTCAGGCGTGCCGCAGGGGAGGTCCGGGAGGTCGCGCAGCAGCAGCGACCCCGCGCGCTCGGTGCTGTGCAGAGCCGCCCCTGACTGGGCCGGCGGGACCTTTACTCCTCCAGGTCGGGAGCAGTGCTGAAGGAAGGCTGAGCCTGAGAAGTGCCAAGAGCCACCAGAACCCGCTGCTGAGAGCCGAAGCCCCGCACCCCCGCGCCCGAAGTAAAAAAAAAAAAAATTAAAAAAAAAAGGCTTCTCACTCTAGCCCAGGGGGCTGGGGCACTGGGGGGGGGGGGGGTGGGGGGAGAGGGAATAGGCCTGGGAATTGGCCTAAAGCCACCCACCATACATGTGGATTATCATTTCCCTAAATATCACTATGGCTGTAACTTTCAAAGGAGCCTAGTGGCATTTCAATGGTGACTGAAACCCCTTAGGCGTCTTTGAAAATCCCAGCCCAAAGAGTTTAATGATTTGCTCCTTTCCTGAGAATTGTACTGTGGAATGAAGACAGTGAGCCAAGGCCTATTCTCAGTCACCCAGGTGTGCACTAAATGCAGAGACGTTCCGCTAAGGCAATGTTTCTCAGCCTGGGGGGCGGGTTTAGGGGTGTTGCAAGGCCAGGGCTGGTGTTAGGTGGTGGCAAGCGCAGGTCAACTGCTCGGGGTCCCACATCACAGAGGGCCCCGTGATGCTAAAGTACATGCTTCAGCCCCAGGCAGCGGGGCCTGGGCCTCAGCTTTGGCTTCCCTGGAGTCTGAGGCCCACGACGCGGGGTCAAAGCATGTAACTTAGCTTTGCAGGGTCCCCTGTCAGCGGTGGCTCCAGACACCAGTGCTCCAAGCGCGTGCCTGGGGCGGCAAGCCGCGGGGGGTGCCCTGCCAGTCCCAGCTAGGGCGGCAGTCAGGCAGCCTTCGCCGGCTTGCCTGCGGGAGGTCTGCCGGTCCTGCGGATTCAGCGGCAATTCCTGCCTGCCGTGCTTGATGCGGCAAAAAGCTAGAGCCGCCCCTGTCCCCTGTGGTGTGAGGCCCTGGGCAACTGCCCTGTGTGCCACCTCCTAACGCCGGCCCTGAGTATTATTAATAATTTACTTAATAATACTTAAGGTAAGAGATCGCAATTTTTTCAAGTCTTGGTATGGGGTCACAATTATTTTTTTAAGTCCAAAGGGGGTTTCCAGCACAAAAAGATTGAGAAACACTGGACTAAGGTAACATCCAAATTTACACAGAAGTGACAGTGCCGTTACAATGGCTCAGCGTCTTAATTTTCATCAGTAATTTTTTTGTAAACAGAAACACCATTAAACCAAACTCACACTACATTTTCAAACTGCGTTCTCTAGGGAAAGGGTTAGAAACTAACTTTTTGCTACAGATGAAGCTCGTGACACTCTTAAGGCTACTCACAGAGTTTATAACCACTACAGAAGACTAAAATTTCTTCCTGTTGTAACCACTCTTAATTCTGGGTCAGTTCAAAAATTGCATCCTTCTGTTCATAAAAGTGGATCTTTATTTGAGGATTCTCACAGACACCTAATTCAGATCGCTACTTTTAACTTTACAGAACTAATTGTTCTGGAATTATAAGTGGAAAAAAATAGTGGAAATAATTTCTGAATAGTTAAAAATTATTGTACCATCAGAATGAGGCCCCTGCTCCTAACTAGAACCTCTTAGCACCATCATCTGGCAAATTTCATATTAATTAATGCTGGGTATGGTTGTGTTTTCTGTCTTCATTTTAAAATGGCTCGTTGAATTTACTTTAAAATTTCTCAGGAAAATTATCTTGTAGCTTCAGACTAACATGAATTATTTCAGGCTAAAAGCAGAGGGGGTTTTAGGAACAGGAAGTAGAAAAGTCAAGATCTTCTGTATATTGGAACCTATCTTCCAATTTTAACTACAGTATGAAGTCAATTCTGTGACTTCATGATTCTACCAACAACTTATGAGACAAGTTAATTTTAATTTCAGCATTAGACTCTGATCCTGCAAAGATTTCAGAAGAGGTGTAATGTTAAACGTATGAGTGGCTGCTTCAGTGGAATGACTCATTTGAGTAAAGTTAAATGCGCACATAAGCGTCTGCAGGTTCAGGCCTTGGGATGACCCATAGCACAAACCTCTACACCCTTGCTGCAAGCATTTGGAGCATCAGGCCCCTAGTAATAAGACAGGAAATACATTATCGCCAAGGGTTGTGGTGGATTCTTCATCACTAACAATTTCAAAATCAAGATTGGATGTTTTTTCTAAAAGATACTCTAGGAATTATTTTGGGGAATTCTACAACCTCTCTTATAGAGGGCATCAGACTAGATGATCACTGTGGTCCCTTCTGGCCTTGGACTCTGTGAATGAAGGCCCCACTCCTGCACATGTGAGTGGACCCTTGTGCCTATTGACTTCAATGGGATTCTGTACAGGTGTAACTGAAGGTCCACCCATAAGGATCAGATCAGATCACAGGAATGAGGCCTAAATTTCCAGTCATTAACATAGTGTCAGTCTTCATCTTAACAACATTATATAGCTGCAGCTAGAGAAACAATTTAAAAAACAAATTCAGTTCTCGGATACACTTGTGTAAATTTGGAGTAACTTCACCGACCTCTATGGCATCACTCTGGATTTACACTGATGTAACAAGCAGAATCTAAATCCTAAAATATTTTTCAAGAGTAGATAAGATCCTGTCTGAAAATAATATCGAAAAATGGATGGATACAATTTCATGACAGTTCACAATAAGAATTAAATTTGACTAGACAGCCACATATTATGCTAAGCTTTACTGTGATGTAAATAGATACCAAAGCAAGATCTGTTGAAAAATATCAACTGTTAATAAAATTGCACCAGGTATTTCTATAAGAAATGGTTTCAGAAGATGTACAATAATTCAGTTATGTTCAAGAGCTTTAAGTGTACAGCGATACATTTTTTTTAAGTACAATACATTTATAGCTATACTTAGAGGAAAACTTATGAGATAAAGGAAGCCAGAATCATTGGCAATATTCAAGTATAACTGAAGGTAGTTAACATATAATATGTTTGACTATAGCAAGATAAACTAGATATACAGCTTGATTAAATATTTGGGCTAATAGAGTGGGATTCTTAGAAACATCTAAATCACTTAGGCACTTCTGAAAATTTTACTCTTCATGTAACTCTGTAGTCTTACTGTACTTATGGAAAATACACCCTAAAATAGCTATTTAATATTTAAATGATTCCCCCCCCAAACAGTCTCCAAATATCAAGATTTTTAACTTTTTTAATATAATTTTTCAGAGGAATCACAAATAATTTATGATACTCAGTTTACATCCTTTAACTTAAATTGTAACACATGGTTCCTTGTATTTTAAATATTCCTAAAACACTGATAACTCTTCATTGTTCTCAGCTCTGCCACTGTCTTCTCCTTGACAGTCCCTCCTGACTGTCCATACTTCAGTGGAGCTACAGTGCAATAACTTGCTGTCTCTCCTGCGCTCAGAAACAGAACACGTCATCTCTGTCCTTGGAAAGCTTCCCTGGTTTTGTGTCCATTTCAGCATCCAGTAGACAAATCCCCTTCATTATCTCTGTCATTCCCTCCCTGCTCGCCTTTGGCAAGGTTCTTCTCCGGTCCCATTCCTCAGATACCAGGCGTCCCTCTCCCTACTTACATCGCTTACCCACCCCGACACCCCCCAGTACCCACCATCTGCCAGTCTCCATGACCCTCTGCACATAATTGGCTCCCTACCTAATTTCAGGTCCACCTCTTCTCTCAGAAGTATATGGATTTTAACTTTCTCTCTAACAAAACAATTAAATTCTATTCTACGAGTCCCCCCACATTCCTTGTGCTTTGTCATTCTTTCTCAGACTCACCCAATGTCCTGCTCATTGCCCCCAACTATAACCCACTATACTATGTACTGTTACCTCAATAGTTTGCTGATATGCCTCAAATATGTATGTATGTCATACAAAGTACAGCTATATTGCATTGCATTTGTATTTGCATGTTTAGACTGTCAGAGGCTAAGAAGTTTTCTGTGACACACTGGACTAACAAACTAAAGTGCACTATATTACCTTAACGAAATTAAGTTGCCAAATGCTGAGAATGGTAAAGAATTTCATATTAGCTAAGTCCCACCACACACAAAGCAGAGAGCTGCTCCTTGGCTCTGGACACAGTTTCTCTAAGCTGTCTCTGCTGTAAGCCAAACAAAAAAATATCTGAGAAAAATGGAATCCTAACCAAAGACTAACCACCTTGATGCAAAAATAAGAAACTAAATCCACTTACTGAGGTGCTGAGATGGTTGTGGTGGCCTTGAAGAGGAACTGGCTCCAGGAATTTTTAAATCAGCATAAATTATTTCTCCAGCCATGACAAGTACAGAGGAAGGTGTGAGCGTACAGAAGGGGATCTGTGTCTAAGAGCAGTCTCCTGTGTATGTCTGCCCTCTTCTGAGCAGTAACATATTTCTATTCTGTTCTATGCAGGATCTTACACCACACTCATCATCATAGTATCTGTGAGACTTCTACTAGTGCATTAAGCAACGTGACTAACATCCGTTACATGTTTGTTCTTCTTCGATTGCTCATGTGCATTCCACAGTAGGTGTGCGTGCTCCCCAGGTGCACCAGTCCTGGAAGTTTTCCCCCTAGCAGTACCTATAGGGGAGCGCCCCTAGTGACCCCTGGAGTGGTGCCCCATGGCATGGTATAATGGGCGCTGCGTGCTCCTCCCACCCTCAGTTCCTTCTTGCCGCCAGCGAAGGTGCATTGGAAATGCTCTGCTCCAGCCTTGCTGTAGATTCCCCCTTGGACTTCATTAGTTTATATCTAGTAGTTCCTGTAGTCGAAGCAGTTTTTAGTTAGTTTAGAGTTAGTTAGTGTGCCCAGGTCGGGGCATGCCATGTGCCCTGGGCTTTAAGTCGTGTGACACTTGCAAGCGGCCAATGCCAGTGAGTGATCCGCACGTGGACTGTTTTCGCTGTCTGGGAAAGACCCATCTCAGTGATCACTGCAAGATTTGCAGATCCTTCAAGCCTCAGACCAAGAGGGAGCAGGACATTTGGCTCCGAGCCATTTTGATGGAGTCGGGCTTGACCGTGGCACCATTGTGCTGCTCTGAGTTGACGCCGAGCACCGGGGCATCGGTGTGTGGTGATCCTACAGTGCCCTCCACCAGCCAGCACTGCTCCCTGTCCACAGGGCACTCCAAGAAGGCTAAGAAGAGGCCTTCTCCACTGAGACACTGGAGCAAGACCGGGGAAGAGACTAGACCCACGTTGGGCTGTTCTCAGTCCCCATTGGCCTCCCAGCCTCCAACTCAAGTTGAGTGGAGTAGCCCAACCCTCTCTGAGCCTGCCTCCCTGGACATCCAGATGCCCTCCACGCTGGAGGCCCCGCAGGTGGCCTGGGACATTATGTGTCCGCTGGTATCAGGGGCACCGCCACCATTGGCTCCCAGAGGCAAGCCGTCGCTTGGATCCCTGCAGTTGCCACTGGACGGTACCGGTACCGGTCTAGGGAAGGTTCCTGATGCCGTTCCCCACTCAGTGACCGCCCTGTGTGCAGTCCGTGCTGGTCACCGTCGACCCCCACCAGGTTGTCTGGCTGGGTACCGACTGGCAGGGGTTCCAGGCATCGCTCTGCCTCAAGGAACCGTAGACCTCGTGAAAAGAGCATGTCCCATCGACACCAGGAGAGTCAGCACCAGAGGTTCTCATCTCTGAGAGGCTACCATAGCCCATCGTGGTACAGGCATCAACGCTGTTCCTGTTCTTCATCTCGCTCAAGGTCCCCACCGTGGCACTGCTCTTGAAGTACCAGGCATCGATCACCAGCACCTCGCCATCACGGATCTGCCTGTTGGAGCCAATCGCGGAGCAGCTGCTACCAGCGGGACTCGCACTCCTCCACACCAGGATCCCGGTCTTGTGGTCGGCATCGTTCCCGCAGTGGCACCAGACTTCTTGGCTGGCATCGTGGTACCAATGGGGCCTGAGGCTGCTCTGATTCAGCTCATTTTAGACTACTTCCTTCACCTTAGGGCCCAAGGCCTAGCACCCTCGTCCATCAAGGTGCACTTGGCGGCCATATCGGCCTTCCACCCACTGGTGCAGGGCCACACGGTGTTCTCCCGTCTATGACTGGCTGGTTCCTTAAGGGGTTGGATCGTCTCTTCCCATACATCAAGCCCCCAGTCCACAGTGGGACCTGAACTTGGTGCTGAGTTCTATGGGAAGGGGAGGGGCAGTTCTATGGGAAGCCAGTGTAGAGAGCGGAAGACAGGCTTGATATGTTCATGGTAGCCTGTGCTGTTGAGGAGACACACTGCAGGGTTCTGTACTAGTTGGTGTTTCATAAGCGCTGAAAGTTTCTTGCCCAGGCATATTATATAGCTGTAATCCAGCTGAGAGGTAACAAAAGTGTAAATAACTGAGGTTAGGTCTTCATTTGCCAGGGTGGGATGGCATCCCTAACCAAGCAGAGATAATAGAAAGTGTTACTCACAGATGCTGCTACGTGAGTGTTCAGTATCAGCAAGAAATCCAAGAGTACTCCTACATTACAGACTGAATTGACCATTGTGGATGTGTACCTTCAACCAGTGAAGACAGCACCATGGCTGTAAGTTCTTCAAAATACTTTCCTCTGCCCATCAGCATCAGTTCCTTCTTATTCAGATTCAGATTCAGCCGGCTGCTCTTCTCCTTGGAGGGACTGGATGCATTACACTGTAGGTAACTCACCTGCAGTCTCCTTAAAGGAGGCGGGACTTTGGATTACTTGAAGAGAGACAGCAGCACTGACTTGCTGAAGGTGGCATCATCCCAGGACACTTGAGCAATAACATAGTGTCTGAAAAAATGTAGTACAGATGACCACATTGCTGCTATGTGAATGGCCACTATCAGTATGCATGTGAAAAAGTGGGTTTTTTACCCACAAAAGCTTATGACCAAATAAATCTGTTAGTCTTTAAGGTACCACCGGACTCCTTGTTGTTTTTGTGGCTACAGACTAACACGGCTACCCCCTGATACTTGACACGATCAGAATGTTGCTCAAGAAGGCTGAAAAAGTGGAATGAGCTCTAGGGGAATGGGCTGTTAGCCTCTGAGATGAGGAATCTTTGCTATATTATAGCAGAGCTTGATACAGTCAGAAATCCAGTGTGATACACCCTGGGCTGTAACCGACTGCCCTTTAATCCTTCAGAGAAGTCCACAGAAAGTCTAGGCAATGACCCGAAAGATTTTATGATCACCAGGTAAAAGGACAGAGCATTCCAAACCAAAGTATGACATTTCTCCTCAGCTTTGCTAGAATGAGGTTTAGGAAAGAAAACTGGAAGATAAATGGTCTGATTGAGGCAGAATACAGGTACAACCTTAGACAAGAACTTAGGGTGCAGTCAAAGGGAGACGTAGCCCTTGTGAAAGGGTGGTCAGCTAGTGGTACCCTCCTCGCAGAAGTAGGTGCTACCAAAAAGACAGTTTTCATTGATAGCAATGATAAGGAAGTTGTTAAAAAGTTTGAAGGGGAACCATTAAACAAGGCAAAACTTAATTCAAGTCTCATGAAGGTACGGAATCAGACACAGAAGGGTACAGATGAATAAGGCTCTTTAAAAATCTAGATACCCAGAGATGTGAAAAGATAGAAAACTCATCTACTGGTAGCTGTATCACCAAGATGGAAGGTAAATGGACTCTCACAGTACTGATGGAGTCCTTGGGTTGGACAAGAGGGTTTTAGACGGAGACGATGGACAGGAATCTGTCCATCAGCATATAAGCTATAGTAGTAATTGAGTCTAGATCCACTCCTACAAAAATTATTCTTTTGGTTGTAATGTCGATTTGTCTACTTTCAATTTTAGCCCAAGATGAGAAAACAGATGTCTGATGACCAGGATATTGTTCTAGACATGGAACCTTGATCTTCCCCAAACTAGCCAATCATCCAGGTAAGGAAATGTCTGAATTCCTGAATGGTGCAGACAATGCTTTTGCAGCAAAGGTGAGACGGGCAGAGGAGACACAAATGCTTGTGGAGTCAATGGCACTGACAGCAGAGGTGAGTGCACAGCTGCCAACACTGGTTCCAGACCTGACAGTGCTGCGGTCGAAGATCTCTCCAGTAAGGGTGAAGGCACCGGTCTTGAGGGTGCCTCCCGAGGTATCAGTGCTTACGACCAGACCTCAGCTCGGCACTGGAGGACTTGAAAATTGCCTCTTTGTGAGGTGAAGAGCAAGATTTTGACAGTTTATCAATCTCAGATGGATCTGAGTGCTTTCAGGAGACCACAGGAGAGGAAGTGGGGTGATATTGCTCATCCAAACCCTGTTTCAGAGCCAGGGCAGCCTGAGGGGCATTCCCCATAGAGGGAGCTCTCTACTCTCCAATGGTCAGGGTCAGTCTCCAAGGAGGGACACACCACTTTTTTGAGAAGATGAATTTTAAGGTGGAAATCCCTTTGCTTCTTTGTTCTCATTGGAAATGAGGTGCATATAAGACATTTGTTCCTCCATGTCCCTCACCTAAGCAAACTAGGCAACTTTTGTGTCCGGCACCTTGTTGAAATCCTGGTGATTTCTGCATGGCAAACTCCCCCTCCCCCAAACAGCTAACTGACTAACTAAACTAGTTCTAGTGCTAGAACTAACACTAAACTATATGCAATAAGAGAAACTCTCTTTTTTAAAGCCGGCTAACCAAAGCTGATGAGCGACAGAGAGCTCCAACTCTCACCAGGGGTGGTAAGAAGAACTGAGAGGGAAGTGACAACCGTGCCTCCATATATCATTGGCTCTGTGCACAAGGATAGCAGGGGCACATGCACTGAGTAGTGGTACTGCTGGCAAAAGTCTCCCACCGGAGTGCATTGGGTGCACATACACCTACAGTGGAATGGGTCTGTGCGCACTGACTCGAAGTAGAACTAACTTTGTCAATGTAGAGTTCCATTCAGAGTGCTTATATGTAACCAACTCATAACGTGTATGACATTAGCACCTTTTCAATAACAATTCCAAAATGCTACCACAACATACATGTTCCTGTTTGATTTAATGTATCAGGAGAGATGCTACTGTAGGAGGAATGACTGCAGGCAGAAGAGTTGTCCCCAAAAGTGATTTATTCTGTGAAGATGTATTATGTGAACATGAACGGAGCAGTTAGTGAAAAACATTGGTCTGCTGGCTTTGCAAAAACATGCAGCAAACAAGGGTGCTATAGTACTGGTTAACAAGTGGTTACAAGGCTATGCAGTTAACAGATTGCAAAGACCTCTCTGCAAATAACAAGGCCCTAAACCCAACAACAAAGCGTTAGAATGTCCTTCAGATTATTTGTTTTTTCTCCACTAGATTTTCAAGCTCACTCTGTGTATTGTAAAAAATGCAGTAGGGCTGATGAGCTGAGGGACCTGAGGTGTGAGAGTTTTGAAATGAACAGTTTAATTGTTGAAACCCTCCATTTCCTTTCTCTGAAACCCAGCAAACAGCAAAATACTTTGCAAGTCTATATTTAACTCAGCGTGGGCAGTAACACTCTCTAATGGAAAATATTGACTGAAAGAACAGGAATAGAGGGACAAAGTCAAGAAGTTCAGGCAGAAGATCAGGGGTTGACGTTTTCGTAGTCAGATAAAGAATTTTAAATGTCAATCAAATAAATATCCTGTTCTTAATTACCTTTAAAAAATGGTATTACTGGAAGAAGGTAGGACCTACCTTATTTTGTTGTTGTTTAGCACTGGAACAAAAACGAACTCCACCTATCTCTAGCACTGAGGTTATAGTATTCTTCTTTAGGGCATGGTTACACTTGCAGATGTAGAGCGCCAGGAGTTAAACCAGCCCACAGAGACCACAGCAGGGAAAGCGCTGCAGTGTGTTCACACTGTCAGTGCAAGCGCAGTGGCGTGGCCACACTTGTGGCACTTGCAGCGGCATTGGCAGCAGTGCATTATAGGCAGCTGTCCCACAGAGCACCTCTTCCCGTTCTGGCACTGTGGCCTGTGGGAAGAAGGAGTGGGGGTGCCAGGCCTTCTTGGGTCCTGCCCCAATGCCCCGTGATGCATCGCTTCGCATCCCAGCAATCCCTGTGCTTCCATCCACCATCTTTCAATGGGTTTTTGTACTGCGCACTCTGTCTTCCCTTTCAGTCTGCAGGAATGGATCTCGATCTTGTAAGGAATATGCTGATGGGTCTCGCCAGCATGTCACAAATTGCAGTCGAGTTACTCCTTAAGCTACAAAGTGCCAGTGAGGAGTTCGACGATAATGTCGACACACATAACGCGTACGACACGATAGTGCTTGTGGCATTCACAGACATGCTCACCACCATGGCATGGCGCTTTTGGGCTTGAGAAACAAGCACTGAGTGGTGGGATCACATCGTCATGCAAGTCTGGGATGACGAGCAGTGGCTGCAGAACTTTCGGATGAGGAAAGCCACTTTCATGGGACTGTGTGATGAGCTCGCCCCGACCCTGCGGTGCAAGGCCACAAGATTGAGAGCTGCCCTGCGGGTGGAGAAGCAGGTGGCTATTACAATCTGGAAGCTGGCAACTCCAGACAGCTACCAACCGGTTGCTAACCAGTTCAGAGTGGGAAAGTCGACAGTTGGAATTGTGTTGATGCAAGTGTGCAGGGCCATTAATTGCATCCTGCTCAGAAGAACTGTGACTCTGGGCAACGTGTGTGACATTGTGGCTGGCTTTACACAAACGGGTTTCCCTAACTGCGGACGGGAGATAAATGGCATGCATATTCCAATTCTGGCACCAGACCACCTAGCCTCCGAGTACATAAATTGGAAGGGGTATTTCTCGATTGTTCTCCAAGCACTTGTGGATCACTGTGGGCGTTTCATGGACATTAATGCAGGCTGGTCCAGAAAGGTGCATGACGCACACATCTTTTGGAATACAGGCCTATTCAGGAAGCTGCAAGCCAGGGCTTTCTTCCCAGACCAGAAGATCACTGTAGGGGAAGTCGAAATGCCCATTGTGATCCTTGGAGACCCTGCTTACCCATGAATCATGAAACTCTACACAGGGAGCCTTGACAGCAGCAAGGAGCAGTTCGACAACAGGCTGAGTCGGTGCAGAATGACTGTTGAATGTGCTTTTGGCCGTTTAAAGGGCCGCTGGTGCTGTCTGCATGAAGCTGGACCTGGCCGATGACAACATCCTCACGGTTATAGCCACGTGCTGTACCCTCCATAACATTTGTGAAGGGAAAGGTGAAAGCTTCACTCAGGCATAGATCACAGAGATTTAACACCTGGAGGCTGAATTTGAACAGCCAGAGACCAGGGCTGTTAGAGGGGCCCAGTACACGGCTGTAAGGATTAGGGATGCCTTGAGGGAGCAATTTGATGCTGAAAGCCACCAGTAATGTTTGGTGCCCTGCACAGGAGTGAAGTGCAGTGATTCCAGTGCTAGTTAGCATTTGCATTTGCTACGTATAATGCACTGACTTGCAGTGCCTGTTGCTTTCCTGGGCTACACTATCTTTTACTTAATGCAATAAAGAATGTTTGCAAAGCCAAAAAATTCATTTATTGAAAAGAAACAGAACTGCTGGGGAAACACACATGGCATGATGGGGAACGGGACAATCACAGATTTGCATATGTCCTGTTATCATATTCAGCCTTCCTGTCTGGAGTGCTGTGCAATGAGTGCTGCACTTCAGGCTGGCTAAAATGCATGGTGATGGGGGTTGAGTGCAGTGGGTAAGGATCGTAGTTTGCAGGACTGGGTGGTGAAGCTACAGGTGTTGTAGGCAGCTGGTGGCGATAAGAAACTGTATGTTGGGGAAAGTGGGTTGAAGGTTACATGGGAAGACAAAGGCTGTGGGGGGAGGAGGGGAACGGGCACAGATCTGCTCCATCTGCAGTGCTATGAGCATCTGTATCACATCCACTTGGCGCGCCATAATGCTTAGGAGTCGCTCCATAGTTTGTTGACCAAGATTCACATTCTCCTGGCGGAGCCTCCTTTCGGTCACCTGCCTCTCCTGTACTTTTTGATTTTCAGTAAGTGACTTCATGCAGAAGGTCCTCCTTGCTTCTTGGTGGCCGTTTCCTGATTCTTTGCAGCCTTTTGGCCGTTGATAACAAGGACAGCTGGGATCTCAAGGGTATATCTGTAAAGCCAAAATGCAGCATTTAACAGAGGCAGCATTATTCACGCCAGACAGAGCAATGATTCGGCCGAACTTAAAGTCAAGCACAGTGCACACAATAGCAGAAAGTGCCCATCCCAAAGCGAGTGCACATAACCCACAAAAGCCCCAAAATGATGCGTAACCACAGGGGCCAGGGGGACTGATTGTTTCATGGCCGTACTGTCCTCTGGGGTTCTGTGCCTTGGGGAAAGCCAACAGCTGCAAAGGGGCCCATTACTGAACAGTGTCCCCACATTTTCCACTGGATGAGTTTGTCCTGGAAGATATCTCACTGCCGAGGGTGACCTGGGAAGCAAGGGAGGGTCTTCTGTACAATGCAGCTTCTGCCCTGGCCCATATGCAGCTTGCTTGTGTGCAGCAATGGTCCCCCCACACAGTGGCATGGACATGTTAGCCTGACTGGGACAAGGAGCACAGTAGCTGTGCCAAAGAACCTGCGCAAGTGGATTTCCCAGCTTCTGCATGAGACCTTTGAAGAGATCACTGAAGCCGATTACCGTGATGTGAGAGAGCACATCAATGCCCTATTCTGCATCTAGGCATGCACACAGCCCCAAGCCTTCTTTCTGCAACCCTCCTCGCCCTAAGGGCCTGCACTGAACAGCTCCCTTCTCAAAATAAAAGCCACTTACCAGGCACCTCTTCTGGTGTTTGTTCTTCCACAAGCATTGTCTGCTGCGACTAGCTACCTTCCTCCTGGCTTGAGAACAGCTCCTGGCTGCATGCATCTAGGGATGCCAGGCTGTCCTCTGGCTCTGGGACCCCCACCTTCTCAGCACCCTCGACCCCACTTTCCTCCTCCTGCCTTGTTGCACTCTGGGCTGCTGTGGCCTCTGAAGTGTCCATGGTGCTCTTCAGAGTGGAGGTGGGGTCACCCCCAAGTATTGTGTCCAGCTCTTTGTAGAAACGGCAGGTCATGGGCGCAGCACTGAAGTGGCGGTTTACCTCCCATGTTTTGCGGTAGGCATTCCACGGCTCCTTCACTTTAACCTTGCACTACACTGTGTCCTGGTCATGGCCCCTTTCTATCATGGTCCTTGATATCTGCCCAAAGGTATCGTAATTTCTACGGCTGGAGCACAGCTGGGACTGGACAGCTTCCTCCCCCCAAACACTGATGAGGTCCAGCACCTTGCCATTGCTCCATACTGGGGATCGCCTGGTGCGTGGAGCTATGGACACCTGAAAAGATGCGCTGAGAACACTCCACGCCTTGTTGAGCAAATAGGAAGGGGGATTTCAAAATTCCCAGAGAATTTAAAGGGCGGGTCTGATGGTCAGTCACCTGACAGCAGTCCAGCAGAGTTCAAAGTGATGACCAGAATGGCTAGAACAGGCATTGTGGGACACTTCATGGAGGACGATCAGAGCGCATTAATAGACCAGGGTGTGCACACTGGCACTGCGGCGCTCCAGCTGGGGTGCAGCAAGAGTTATGCTTCTCATGGAGGTGGATTACCAGGAGCGCTCCAGCCATGAGGTGCTCTACGTGCCTTGCCAGCGTGGACACCTCAGGAGTTAGGGCACCCGGGGCTGATTTAATGCACTCTAACTCACAAGTGTAGCCAAGGCCTTAGTTCTTGTTCTAAAGCGTTGATGTTAAATAGCAGATTTGGTTCATCTCAGAACAGCTGCATTTCGGTGACAGATGAAACAATAGACCAGAAGGCCTGGACCTGCAATAATTATTCAGATAAAACTCATAGAAAAATAAATGTAGAGCTACTATTTTGAACTTCTAAACTTATTTTTTTTATATGCAACTATTTATGCACAAGAAATACACAGTATGCAAAAGGCTTTTGCAGTTATTGACAAATATACAATGCACAAAATGGCTGTACACATAGATCTGGCTTTTAATTATAAAACAACACTTCCGGATGGCTTGTTGACAGGAGGAACTGAACCTACAACGTCTTGATCTAAACACATGAGCTGCTATTGCCTGAGCTAAAAGAACCTTCTCTGCCAGTTTACAGGTGATGGACTCAAACTTCTGTGGTGCAGCCACTAGTGGGGTTCAACATGCTGCTGTGTAAGGGTGGGTCACTACTGCACATTTAAAAGTGAGTAAAAGATGGGGCCATAGTTTCTTTCAGCACATGGCCTGCATCTATGATTCTTCATTTTTTGTTTTCTGTCCACACAATATCATCTTCCTCATCTTAAAGGTAGGAGGTGTCCAGTCTAATAAACACTTGAATTATTGCCCTTCTGTTTGTGTCTCTGCATGTCTCTAAGCTTCCTGTGTGGTTTCTCACTGCAGACCCCTGAGGAGGTGTCGTCATCTCTGCTGTGGGCCTATGCCCTAACTTGGAGCATCTCAGGACAGGTGTGGCTATCACTTATCTTATCGTCTAATCTTTTGCTGGAAGACAAAACGCAAAACAGAAGGTGCAGGCTGAAGGTGATCACACATCTCCAGCTGCAGAGAAGAAACACCAGCTGCCCACCTCAGGTGGGATCCAAGATAGAATAATTATTGCACGTTGCATGTGACATTTTTCAAAGCACATAGTACCAATTAGGGGAGGGATTTTCATAAGTGCATCAGTGTCCCATAATAAGGCCTGTTCTGCACAGTTTTTGTACCAGTATAACTCTTTCAGTTTGGGGTATGGTTTTTTTTAACCAATATAGTTATACCAGTATAACCCTAGTGTGGATGCAGCATTACCAGAAAAAAGGTGCCTCACAATGGCATAGCTTATTGCCCTTCCTGTACAAGAATAACCTATATGTGCATTGTGACCTGGGGCAGCCCTCACTGGCAATGCCAAGGTCGGGTCAGGCTGCAAAAGGGAGAGCAGATCCTCCCAAGACTGGTGGGTAACACTGAAGTTAAACTCCTCAACCAGTCACAAACTGTGCTTCTGATCCCCCACCCTGGTTATGAAGAAGCAAAAGAGAAATCATACAGCCCCCTTTTTTGCACTCCAGTTCTCTGGCTCCCAATCAGCACCTTGGTACAGTACAGTGAGAAGTTAGTTTAAAACTACTCACATATACAAAATGTTCTTCTGACCCCAAAGGGCCAGCCACATTACCAGGTCAGTATAGATTTGGATCTTACCCAAAATACCACACTGCCAGCCCATTCTTTAGTGTCTAAAACTAAAGATTTGCTATAAAGAAAAAAGAAAGAACAAGAAGAGAGATGTGAAATGGTCAAACAGTCACATACATACAAAAACTTCAAAGTCCATCAGGTTCCTAGCAGTATTGGTACGTTTGCTGACTTGAAAGTCACTCTGGAACATATCCACGGCTTGGATGGGTCATTCAGTCCTTTGTTCAGAGCTTCATTTGTACAAAGTTTCCTCCAGATGTAAGAAGCAGGAATGAAGACAAGATGGAGAAGATGCAGCTGCCTTTTATATTCCTTTTGTCATGTGGCCTCTACTTCCTTTGCCCCAAACACAAGCTGCCCAGCACATAGCTTGGAAGCCTTAGAGTTCTGTCCACAGGCATGCCCCTAAAAGCCTTGCTGAGTCACAAGGTATATCTGCCTTCTCTCAATGGGTCAATTGAATAGCTGATGGTCTTTGATGGGCCATCAAGCAGGCTAGTCAGTGCATTATCAAACTGTCTGAGGGTGTCACCCAGCAGCATAGCACAAGTTTTGTAATACATACATACATACATACATACATATCCATAACCCAAAATACAAAGGTGATACAAACATATAAAATAGATTATCATATTTGGCTGATTATAACATTCTTGCAGATATCTTACATGGCATATCTGGCATAACTCATTGCCGTTCTACAATATTGATATTCATAATATCCTAAAGTGTCCCCCAAATTCCACACAGCAGCACATACATAAGCACCTTTAATACCAGTGTAAGCAGAGTCAGGATGAGCTCTACCCTGACATCTGGTGGTGAATTATTGAGAGTGTGGAAAATAATTTCAGGGGCTGATCGTGTTTGCATAGGCACACCCACCCTACCTAGCATAGCCCACGGCAGCCTAAAATGGTTACTTTGACAGCTGTGGGATCCCCAATTTCTTTGTTATTGGGGCAGGAGGAATAAAGTGTTGGCATCCTGATTATGTGACTGAGGAACTATGAAACTGTTTTATGATAGAGGGTCTCACCATCAACTAAGTAGCACTCGCTAGACAAGGGACATGGGTTCCAAAATCCAGTGAATTGAGTGAGCCTGGAGATAGGTATCTGTACCTGGGGGTGTGGGCCACTTGTGTGAGCCAGAAGCACCAATTGTACCTTTGTCTCTCTCCACTGTTGAATAGCAGCTGATTTTTGATTCCTTTAGGAATCTAGTTACAGGTTACTGAGCTGAACTCACTTTGGGCTAATGGTGCACCAGCACTGGGGCTCCCCTCCTATGAGCTGAAATCACTAAAGAGCTAAAATTACTGAGCTGAGATCATTAAGTGCCGTGCTAACTAGTGGGGGAGCCTGAAGCTATATTGTAGAGCAGAGCAGCTGGCAGAGCAGAGCAGTTTGTGGGATGGTTGGAGCAGCCTACGGAGTGAGTGGAGCCGAGCAGTTTGCGGGGACGCCTGGAGCAGATCACGGGACGGCTGGTGGAGCAGAGCAGCTGGCAGAGCAGAGCGGAGCAGTTTGTGGGGATGGTTGGAGAAGCAGAGTGGAGTGGCTGGTAGAGTGGAGCAGTTTGTGGTGAAGGCGAAAGCAGAACCCTACGGTAGAGGCAGGGCAGTCGGCAGCGGACCACGTAAGGTGCCCCTTTCTACCCAGGATGGGGGTGGGGGCGAGAAACCCTGCAGATAGATTCTTGAACTCTGGGGCTGCACTTACCCAGGTCAGAAACTTTCGGGTTGCTGGACTCTTGGGACATTTGGGGTATTGGATTTTGGAGTCTTGGGGTGATTTGGGGGTTGCTGGACTCAAGAGCCCAGAGAAAAGGACACGGCCCAATTTCCTGGGATGGATCTTTGCTCATGGTTTGGTCTATGAACTCTAGTTGAGGTGTTTTCCCGATTTAATGCTATGTTGTTTATCTCATGTTCTTAAACCATAACTTTACAGATGTAAGTAGAGTCTGAACGAGCTCTCCCCTGACATCTAGTGGTGAGCTGTGGAAAAGGACTTCAGGAGCTGATCTGGTTTGCAGGGGCACACCCACCCTGCCTAGGTGCTCAGCATGATGGGACTGCTTGCCCAAATGGTCATTTTTGGCTGGTGTGGGATCCCCAGTCTCCTTGTTACTGAGGCAGGAGTAATAAAGGGTTGTTATCCTCGCTGTGTGAATCAAGGGTAGCAGAACTGTGCTTGGCATTTCCTCGCCTAAACAGCACTTGGTAGGCAGGGGACATGGGTTCCAAAATCTATTGAACAGAGAGAGGGGGGATAGATGTTTGTACCTGGGGGTGTGGGCCCTGTTTAAGGGTCCCAGACACCATTTGACCCTTTCTTTCTCCATGGTATAATGAAAAACTATTTTAGACTCCATTAAGAGTCTTGTTGCCTGCTGTAGAGCTGAAATCACAGATACCTAGGTCTGAGTATGAGACCTATTTTGAGATAGTGTCTCTATTGCAAGAGAGTGCCCAGTGTGCACCAGCAGTGAGACTCCCCTACTAACAGGTGAAATCACTGGGAGCTGTATTAAGTAGGGGGCTCTGAAAACATCTTGGCTGGTGGCTGGTGGAGAAGCACAGCAAGTGGCCACCAGGGTGGCTGGCAGGGAGGCTGATGAAGAGGTGTGACAAGTGGCCAGCAAGGCGGCTGTCAGAAAGGTGTGGCAAGTGGCCAGCAGGGTGGCTGGTGGAGAGGGCCAGAGCAGAGCCCCACAGAGAGGCACGGCAATCGGCTGTTTGGGCGACGAGTGAGTGCCCGAGTAGTGCAGTGTGTAGGATGCCTCCTTACCCCCGCCCCTGCCTTCCACACAGAGTGGGAGGTGAACTCTGCGGATGAACCTGTGAACTCTGGGGCTGCACTGGCCAAGGACAGCAACCGTGAGTGGGGTGCAGAGAAGGGTCAGGCACATGAAAGGGACTTTTGGGTTGCTGGACTTAAGAACCTGAGGGGGAAAGGACACTGCCCAGCTTACCTGGGGGTGGACCTTTTGCTCATGGTTTATGTTTATGAGCCCTGTCTGTGGTGGTTTCCCAAATTAATGCCGAGTTACCTCCCTCCTTTTATTAAAAGTTTTTGCTACACTCAGACTCTGTGCTTGTGAGAGGGGAAATATTGCCTCTTAGAGGCACCTGGGGCTGGTGTGTATTGTCCAGGTCAGTGAGTGGGGGTTCAAGTCTCTTGTTGAAAGGGAACCCCTAGACACTGAACCCGGCCCTTGTGGCTGCCAAGTCTGACGGCAGAAGGGTTACATATATAATGTTACAAAACACATTTCATGGTGATATTATTGACCAGCAAGTTATTAGTTTTCAAACAATGCCTTACAAGGTATGTTTTTGTAAAAAGATTATTAAAATAGAGAGTAGTGTGTGAATACAGGGGGACATGCTGTCACAGGGTGGTACCTCGCTGGAGTTGTTTAGTGACTCACCTCAATCAACCCCCACTGTTTGTAGCTCCTGAGGAGCTGTGGTCGCCCTCCCCATAGAGCAGTACACAAGCTTGCAGAAGCCATTCATACATTTAACACACTGGTCCCCAAAAACACTGCAGGGGGTTGCAATGTCCCAGATTCTCAGACCACCTCATGGCTCAGGATCCTTTCCTCAGCCCCAGCCTGAAATTTTCCCCCTTGCTCAATTCATGCCATTAGCTCCAGTTGCTCCCTGGTGCCTTTCATGATTTCTTGCCTTTCCGGGGTTTGCACCTATCAGACTGGGTCATGGCTCCTTGCTGTATCCACAAACTGCAACGCCTTCCTTTCTGCAGACAGCCTCCCTGCAACCCCTTGGGTGCCATAGGTTGGCTTGGGCCTTGGGCCCTCTGTGTTGGTTTCCACGTGATGTTGGCCCTTCCAAGCCCTGTCCACCTCTGCTAGCTACAGCCAGCAATGCAGCTGTGCTGCCCTGGGAGATACAGACTGTGGGTGTCTTCATGCAAACCCAGCCTCTGAATTTGTGCCTGGGAGCCTCCCTTTGTGAAAATGTGGCCCTAGAGACAGCTTGACATGCATTTTTTTTTCAGAAGGCACCTCTCTTTCCCCTCCCTGCCTCAACTTTTGTGCTGCCCCTGGTCACTGACTGCTGATTTTCACATCCGCAGGCTGCACTTCAGGGATAGATTTCTTTAAGCCACTTTTGAATGTAAAGTATTTTCTTATGTGTCTTTTATAAAGAAACTGCAGTGCAAAAATGTGCAGTCCTGGAAAATCCAGGCTGTAGCGTGACCAGACAGCAAGTGTGAAAAATCGGGACGGGGTGGGGGAGTAATAGGAGCCTATATAAGAAAAAGACCCAAAAATCGGGACTGTCGCTATAAAATCAGGACATCTGGTCACCCTATCCAGGCTGCTAATTAAACAAACGCTAATTATTCCAAATTTCAGAGGGTAGATTGTTGCTGCTTGAGTTATGTGCCTTCTCTGCAGCATTTTAGATTCTTGAAGGTGCGTGATCTTCACTGTGTAACCTTGCTCTGAAATATATTTGTCGTACTCAGACCTGATTCTTAGGTATGTTGAGCTCTTTCCTAGGAGTGGATTCTTAAAATAGCACAACCCCATCTAGATGTGTATGGTTCATCTATTCGCACTGTTCCAGAGCAGGGATTCAAACCTAGCGCACTAACCACTTGGCTGTTGGGTGGAGTTAGCTGCTGTCTCCTCCTCCAGTCCTCTTGTGAGCCTACCCTGAATTTTATTTATTTGTTTTTATTTTGGCTGAAACTATTCAGTGAATTCTACACCAGTTTGTGAATACTCTTGTTCAGCCCCAAACTGCCTTTTTTGGCAAATAAACTATATATTGGAAAATTTCCCCCTAGCTCTACTTGTGATGTCTTTTCACTGGTTCTCCCTTCACTATAATCATCCAGCCCAGACAGGACCTGAATTTCAAATGCAAGAAAAGGCTTCGGGGACATTTCTATCCACCTTATAAAAGCAGGGAAGGGGAAAGGGCATAAGTCCATTTTTTCCCTTTGAAGCTCACCTACGCTATTCATCATTCACGTGACAGACTGACACTACAGAGGATTTGTCCTTCGCACACACAAGTGCAGAGCACTAATGTCACTGTCTATATCAGAAGAGCATCTTTTTCACAAATCCATTTAGATACAGCACTGCAGGTTTCAAAATGAATCTGATCTGCTTTTATCACCCCGCAGCTGTTCCCTTCAGCAGGATCCACTACGTTGAACCTGGGAAACAAAAGAAATAAAATCACTGTTTAGTTTTTGAACAAGATTTATAGCAGCTTTTCCTCATTCTGACACCTCTCAAATTTCTTGCTTAACACCTGAATTGTTCCTACAGTGCCCTGGTTGATAAGACTTCCCAGCACATGATCCTGTAGAAGCTGCTGGCTGGTGTTTTCCAGAAGTGGACACGATGTGTTCACATTACAAATCCAGCCCTCAGGATTAGCTGCACTGTCAATGTAAATCATCTCTTGAGGTTTAGGACTGATCATCCCTCTGTGCAGAGGACTGTGCCTAGCACTGAACATCCATTGCGCTCATAAGTAGCTTCTGCTCACAGCAATGCTGGAAAGCCAACAACCCCCTGCTCCCTGCTGGGCATCTTACATGGACTCCAAGGATAACAACACTCACAGTGTTTGATTTAACAGGGAGCCGTCCACCCAAATCCTTTTCCTTGCAGGGAATGTAATGGTGAGTCCAAGCCAGATCTGGTTTGTATCTTTGGAAGTAGTTTGTATGAAGGCCTGTAAATGACATGGAACAATAAACTGACAGGGAGAAAGGAGTTTATAGTGGTTCAGGTGCTAGCCAGAGACTCAGGACAGCTGGATTTTATTCCCCTTTCCAGCCCAGACTCCTGTGTGACCTTGGGCCAGTCACTTAGCCTCTGTCCCTGCTGGGACAGAGTTAAGGTTGTGGTACGTTCTTTGTGGTCCATGTTGCGTTACTGGTGAAGTGTCCACTGCCAGGTTGTAGAGCATAGGGTATGTATTTAATTTTTTAAGTCCTTTGCTTTTTAGCTTGTGTAGGTGCCTTGTGTATAGAGTAACCTTAACTGACACACAACAGCAGTTTTGTGTATTAATTATCACTAATGATGCTCATCTCCCCAAACAGTTTTATTTACCATCTCATCCTGATCTCGAATCGTTAACAGTCGAGCACTCCTCTTTGAACAGTCGTCGCGGCTCTTGTTCCAGGGAGTTTTTTCTTTAGACACCCAGTAGCACTTGTCCGTGTGCAGTAGCCAGTTTGGGGGGCAGAGCTTGCACCCTGATGCTTCTGGGAGGGAAAATGGAAACACGTAATGGAGCAGAATTTTTGACAAGTGCTCAACTTCATCCCAGTCAATCACAGACCCTGCATGCAGCTAGAGCTAATACCCTTATTTTTGTTTGGGGACAGGTGCAATATTCAGTCAGCAGGAGGCGCTGCACCCAGGAGTGAGGGGTATGGGCGAGGATGTGAGCACTCCAGTCCTGGAATAGTAGCGGCTAATGCAGATCATGCTCAGTTGCAATTCTCCTTCACTTTCTCCCCTTAGCTATTGGGCAGTGTTGCTGTGCACAGTTTGACAGCCACTTAGAGTTTCGCCTTAGAGACGGTTGCTCTCCAGTTGGTGGATGTTGTGACCAAGCGGGAATTTTCCGTAATACTTTTTGTGTCTCTGTTTCTCTCAGTACTTGGCATTGCTGCCTAGTGGTTGCAGAAGGGTGAAATCTGCTCTTGGGACAGAGCAGGAGACGTGGTATTGGGTGACATGAATGGGTCATTAAAGGACTGAAACCAACACATATCAATGGAGGATCCAGAAAAACAATGGGAGCCCCAAGGACTGAACACCTAACACCGGGTAGGCAGAACATCTGAACTCTAGTAGATTGGTGAGGCATGATTTCCCTTTACAAAAACCATGTTGGCTATTTCCCAACAAACTATGTTAATTTATGTGTCTGATAATTTTGTTCTTTATGATAGTTTCAGCAAATTTGCCCGGTGCTGAAGTGAGGCTTGCTGGTCTGTAGTTGCCAGGGTCACCTCTGGAGTCCTTTTAAAAAACGGGTGTCACATTAGCTATCCTCCAGTCATTTGGTACAAAATCTGATTTAAATGATAGGTTACAGATGACAGTTAGTTCTGCAATTTCACATTTGAGTTCCTTCAGAACTCTTGGGTGAATCCCATCTGGTCCTGGAGACTTATTACTGTTTAGTTTATCAGTTTGTTCCCAAACCTCCTCTAATGACACCTCAATTTGGGACAGTTCCTCAGATCTGTCACCCAAAAAGAATGGCCCAGGTTTGGGAATCTCCCTCACATCCTCAACAGTGAAGACTGATGCAAAGAATTCATTTAGTTTCTCTGCAATGGCCTTATCGTCCTTGAGTGCTCCTTTAGCATCTCGATTGTACAGTGGTCCCAATGGTTGTTTAGCCGGCTTCCTGCTTCTGATGTATTTAAACATTTTTTTGCTATTACTTTTGGAGTCTTTGGCTAGCTGTTCTTCAAATTCTTTTTTGGTCTTTCTAATTATATTTTTATACTTCATTTGCTGGAGTTTATGCTCTTTTCTATTTTCCTCATTAGGATTTATCTTCCACTTTTTAAAGGATGCCTTTTTGCCTCTCACTGCGTCTTTTACTTTGTTGTTTAGCCACGGTGGCTCTTTTTTGGTTCTCTTACTATGTTTTTTTCAACTGGGGTATACATTTAAGTTGAGCCTCTATTACGGTGTCTTTAAAAAGTTTTCACGCAGCTTGCAGGGATTTTACTTTTGGTGCTGTACCTTTTAATTTCTGTTTCACTAACCTCCTCATTTTTGTGTAGTTCCCCTTTCTGAAATTAAATGCTACATGGACTGTGGCATAACCTTTGCTCCTCTGTGCTAACCTAAGGACTTCCCAGTGCTGCGTTGGTTGACTGGGTAAACCCTACTCTGGTTTAAACAGGCTGCCTGGTGTCACTGCAGATACTTGCTGAGGTGCGTTAGTCCCTGAAGAACGTACAAGTCCCTGACCTGGAGTCTATCTCAGTTGGACTAACCGGGCACCAGAACTGCTGGAGTCTAGAGACTTAACTGTGGAGGTGTGGAAACCAGGTAGCCTACCCTTAAGGAAAGTCTGGCATGCCAAAGGGGTCCCTCCAAGAGCCTGTTCAAAAAAGCTGGGGCGTGGCACAGATCCTGTGGCTCCATGACTGTACAGGGTATGTCTTCACTACCCGCCGTATCGGCGGGTAGCAATCGATTTCTCGGGGATCGATATATCGCGTCTCATCTAGACGCGATATATCGATCCCCGAACGCGCTCCTGTCGACTCCGGAACTCCACCAACCCGAACGGCGGTAGCGGAATCGACATGGGGAGCCGTGGACATCGATCCCGCACAGTGAGGACGGTAGGTAATTCGATTTAAGATACTTCGACTTCAGCTACGTTATTCACGTAGCTGAAGTTGCGTATCTTAGATCGATTTCCCCCCGTAGTGTAGACCAGCCCTCTGTAGATAACACTGAAAGAACTTTAGCGTGCAAAGGCAAGCACTCAAAAGTTAGGAAATGCCAGATTTCTAGCTGCCCGTGCAACCTTAATTCTGCCCCTTGTGGGTCCTTCTTGTGCACTGAATGAGGCAAGGCCCTGTTGAGAAAACAATAGTATGTGATCATGTAATTAAAGATTGTCTATTAATGCATATGCACAAAGAGGCCGAACTATCCATGCACCATAAACCTGTCATTTCCTGACTTCCAAGGGCTTGATTTTGCCTCCTAAACATTATTTGAATGGAATTTCCTAGTTTAAAAATAAAAGAACAATAATTCTATGATGTTCAACTGGAGCAACATGCCCAGCATGAATCATCACAAGGGTCTGAACCGTGAACCGTCAGCACAGACTTGGTCCCTTCAGCGACAGGCATCCTGCGTTAGCTGGTGGTAGGAAAAGGCTGTGATGTGGGGGAAGGGGCTGTTGGGTTCGGAGGCTGTCAGAAGGTTCCCATCTCAGCTCTCGCCCTGTCTCTGGGGGAAGCTTATGGGGCAAAAGCTACATGGTCAGGTGCTGGGCTCTGGGGAGCCTGGCCCAGCTCTCACCTTCCCAGCTACAGCTGCTCTGCCAGCTCCCAGTGCAGTGTGTGTCCAGACACAGGGGGAGCCCAGTACTTTAGAAGGCTCATGCTGTTATTATTTTAACATGTGACCAAGCTTTCCTCACCACCACCATTTCCAAAGTTCACATCTCAGCAGAGCCTAAGTGAAATTTCTTCAAACAAAGAAAAGTCCCTTCTCCAGCCTGAGGACTCTCCCCACGCTGAATTTTCAAAGGTCTGCTGTGAACTATAAGGTGCAAGAGCTTCTTTAAAAAGTCATAAGAAATTTTTCCAGTGGAAAGTGTAAGTGATGCCTGTATTTAGGTTCCCTACCAGCTACACACTATAATTACTTTCTAAAGCCCTTTGGGACGAAAGGATCTACTCAAGTAGGATACTTAACGCAGTTTGTACTGTACACACTGAGCGTTACCCCAAGTGACCACTAGGTGTCAGTGAACTATGGGGAAGTAGCTGAGAGAGCAAAGGAGCAGAAATTACCTCCTGAGTTGCTGGATGGAGGTTCACATAGAAACTGTTTGAAGCAGAATGGAAAATCCTTCAGCTCAGTGCTGCAGTTATAGCCGTAGCTGGGTCTCTCATCGGCACCGTCATTCCCCAGGCCCTTAAAATTTCCTTTTGACAGGAAGGAAAGAGCATGATTGTGAACCAGAGTTAACTATTCCGAGTTCGCAACCTGAGACTGAGAGTGTGTGTGTGCAAAACAAACACGTGCACATGCTGTGACCGATGTAGAGTAGGAAAGAGAAAGAACAAGACAGAAACTCTCATTCGTTGCACATTGTAAGATGCCTTCCCTTTTCCCTGCACGCTTAACAGAGGAGTTGCCGTAGCTGGATCACTGGGGTTCATGTATCAAGCTCTTAGCTACACATTGTTCATGGAATATTCTGCTCTGCTTTGGAATGATGAAGCGTCCATGATTTTATTCACAAATGTGTTGGAATCGATAACCCTGACTCAATGCAGGGGGCTGGACCAGACGACCCCGTGCGGCCCCTGCCAGCCCTACATTTCCCGGATTCTAGGAACAAGGAAGAGTCTCCGTGGAAATGTGGGGGAAGAGGAAATCTCGGGGTGCAGCGTTACACACAAGTGAATAACTAGCCTTGAGTTACTCACCCCACAGACCCATCGCTACCACAGCTCCCAGCAGGACGATGTTCCCAGCCCAGCCGACCCCCAGAGCCATCCGATGCCAGGGGGGACACTGGGGGTGACCTGGAAGAGTCAGTGTTTGGTGAAACATCTGCATATAGTGAAAGAAATAGTAGTGACCAGCTGCTTTCCAATGGAGCCTGTGCAGCAGCCTCTGATGGGGGTTATGTTCCCCCTCACATAATAGCAGGATAATTTTAAAGCTGTCAGTCAAGGAGCAAGTCACTCTTAGGGCAAACCCTGAGACTAACCAGATGAAATAGCTAAACCCAGGGTTGTGAGTTCAATCCTCGAGGGGCCCATTTGGAGATTGGTCCTACTGTGAGAAGGGGGTTGGACTAGATGATCTCCTGAGGTCCCTTCCAACCCTAATAATCTATGATTCTATGAAATACTGGAACTTGATGAGCATACGAACACTGACCTCCTGTTAGCAACGTCACAAGTTAACAGTGTGGTTTTGTCCCACTTACGGGTATATTCTAACGGTGACCATGTGGCTGCATAGCAAGTCTGTGCTTCAGTCCCCCCAGGCCTTGTCTGGGATGTAAAGGGGCGGCACCAGGCACTAGCGATCACACTCTGGAAGTCCAGCATAAGCACGTCTACTCGACACTGGTCAGATTAAAGCCGAGGCTCCTGCTCTAGCTTTCACTTGATTCATGTATAGCGCACGTGCTGCCGTACACCTGGCCTTGTCTGGCCGAGAGCTTTGGAAGGTGTTAGTTGGACTGAGCCAGCTGACGTGATCTGACATCACACCGTTAAACCCTGTTCAAGGTCTAAGGATACGTCTACACTGGAGCTGGATGGAGTAATTCCAGCCCATGTAGACGTACCCATGCTAGCACTGCTTGAGTTAGCGCACAAAAATAACAGTGGAGCCGCAGTGGTGCAAACGGTGGGAGGGGCTAGCTGCCGGAGCCTGTACCCAGCACCTCGGATGGGATCGTACTTGGGCAGCCAGCCCGACCTGCCATTTGCACTGCCCCAGCTACGCTGCTCCTTTTAGTGCACAGCTCGATTAGAGCTACTGCGGATATGTCGGCCCACGCTGAAATCACACCTTAGATGTACTCTAAGATTCTGCCACCCCCGCCAGTTCCAAGCCTTGTCTGGCAGCTTTAAACAAGCTTGGAGCCCACTCCTGTACTTCCTGAGTGCCCAGAGCTCCCATCACAAGAAATGCAGGATTGGGCCCTTATGCCTCAGCTACCCCAGCCTGTGCCCTCCTGGCCCTAATTCCAGAAGGTGACAATGAAATGCACAGTTATGTCAGATTGTCTAGATAGGGGGAGATGCTTCTGTGGGAGAATTGAACCCAGGGGACCTAATTATAGATGGGAGACACGGGCAAGGCTCTGAAGTCCTGTGTATTACAGAACTCACAGGGGAAAGAAGCAGCAGCTCAGGTGTATAGTTTGAGCACAGATTTCCCCTGAGCTGATACAGTAAATCTAGAACTCAGCGAGGTGCAGGAGATGCTCAGATCAGTGTTTCCGCTGTGCATTACTTTGCTTTTGTCAACATCAGAATTTCATTTTCCAGCCTGTTGCTCTTTCACCCAGCGTGGTGGTGTCTGACGTCCCCCGCAGTTTTCTCCGATCCCGACAGACCTAACCAATCCCTTGACATCCCCCAGCTTTGCAACCCCCTTTCCAGATCATGAATATATTAACCACCAGGGCTAGTGCAGAACCTCGTGACAGCTCCCTGCCAACCTTTTGTCACGATGAAACTGGCCATTAAGTCCTGCTACTTGTTTCCTGTCTCTTAGCCAGTTTCTGTTCTAGGCTAGTACTTTACCAGTCACCCCATGAATACTTAGGACGTGCCTACACAGGGAAATTGACTGGATGGTTGTTCCCAAATAGCTCACCATGTGGACACTCTATTCTGATTAAAAATCTCCTTCTCCCAGAATAATTAGTGCACTTTCAAAGAGGAGTCATTATTCTGGAATAAAATCACTTTTAAACTCACTGTCCTGGTCAGTTTACCCATGTAGACAAGTCCTTATTTTCCTTACTGACTTCTTGTGAGGGACCTCATCAACTGGTCCAGTAGTGTGCGTATTAGTGGATCTGTATTCTGAGCACGTGGGATTTGTAGCCAGGCAGATTATACAGGCACAATGTAACTCCCAAATCTAATCTGTCCTTCCTGTACAATTCATTGTCAGGTGCTACAGTAACCCACTGATTTGGAGAATTCTACCACCTACTATATCAGGTCTTCTATCAGTTTCCATTTCAATTCACTTGTTTGTTGCTTTCACTCTTCTAGCATTTGTAGATACACACATTTTTGATCATCTGCCTATGTTTATTTAACTCCTTTGATGCCCTTTTTCCGAATTTACTTTTGTGTCTTACTCTGTCCATCCTCCTGTCCAGCCATCCAGCTGAACAGGAGGATGGACAGGGTAATTTATGTCTTATCCTTTACTGGATCCTGCATCTTGGTATTACTAACATGTCTGACATTAGCAGACTCCTCAGCATCTGTTTGCTTTTCCCCAGTTCCTACCTTAAATAATCACCCCAAATCCTATTTATTACATGTGCCAAGAGTCTGGTCCCGCTCTAGTTAAGGCAGAGCCCACCCTTTCTGTACAAGCTCTCTCCTCCCGTACATACTCCCACACTCACTACGTCTTCTCTATCCACTGCCCTCTGCAGTTATCTGCGCCATCACCAGAGTATCACAACGGCACATCCAGAATTTCCACACAAATGAGACATTTTCACTCGTTCCCTCCCTGCCAGGTGACATGTAAAGGCACAGTCAGTAACAGATACCACAGGGAGACAGTAAGTCACTTACCTTGGGTCGCAGATTGACACGGCCGGTCTGATCTTGTCATCTTCTGATGACGGTTGCATACCATGTACCCCTCTTCATCCTCCATTGGCCAGGCTCATCCTGGGTTTGAATTCTGTTCAGCAAATACTCAGAGGCGGGAAATGAGCCAGCTACCAACTGACCCTCAGGCTCTGCAGCTCAGGGCTCACCTCCAGCAGCAGCACTGTCCCCTGCTCATGAGAAGAAACCACAGGAAGTTTGGGCTCTGAACACAAGCGACACCCAACTCCTCCACCTTCCCCCGCACCCTTGAGCCCATCACTAGACCCTGCAAGCTTCTCTCCTACACCTTCTGCCGAGCTCCAGCAAAGTTAGCTTTCATTTCAAGGGTAGGGTCTGAAGCAACCCTGTACATAGTAGTAAGTGTTTTCTGGATCAAGCAGTTAGTTGTAACAAAGGAAATTACAGCAGAGCGCTGGCTCTGCTGTAGTAAAGTTTGAGTATTTAATTCTCGAAACATTGACTTTTATTGCACAAACATAAAGAAACTGAAAGACCAGGAAAATAATGTACCTACACAGACAATATGATAGAATTGGGAGGGGATAAACCAAGTCAGCTTGTCTGTAAAATGACAATAGTCTTGCCCATCAAAGTGGAAATGGTGGTTGTTCCCAAGTTCACCGCTCAGCAGAGCCTAAGTGAAATTTCTTGAAACAAAGAAAAGGCCCTTCTCCAGCCTGAGGACTCTCCCCGTGCTGAATTTTCAAAGTCTGCTGCGAATATAAAGTGCAAGAGCTTCTTTAAAAAGTCAGAAGAAATTTTTCCAGTGGAAAGTGTAAGTGATGCCTGTATTAGGGTTCTCTACCAGCTTCACATTGTAATTAGTTTGTAAAGCCATTTGGGACAAAAGGATCTACACAAGTGAGGTTTTTTTACCCATGAAAGCTTAGACCCAAATAAATCTGTTAGTCTTTAAGGTGCCACTGGACTCCTCATTCTTTTTACACAAGTAGGATCCTTAGTGCATTTGGTACTGTACACACTGAGATTACCCCAAGTGACCACTAGGTGTCACTGAACTACGGGGAAGCAGCTGAGAGAGCAAAGGAGCAGAAGTTACCTCCTGAGTTGCTGGATGGAGGTTCACATAGAAACTGTTTGAAGCAGAATGGAAAATCCTTCAGCTCAGTGCTGCAGTTATAGCCGTAGCTGGGTCTCTCATTGGCACCGTCATTCCCCAGGCCCTTCAAATTTCCTTTTGTCAGGAAGGAAAGAGCATGATTGTGAACCAGAGTTAACTATTCCGAGTTCGCAACCTGAGACTGAGAGTGTGGGTGTGCAAAACAAACACGTGCACATGCGGTGACAAGTTTAGAGTAGGGAAAGAGAGAGAACAAGACAGAAACTCTCATTCGTTGCACATTGTAAGATGCCTTCCCTTTTCCCTGCACGCTTAACAGAGGAGTTGCCATAGCTGGATCACAGGGGTTCATGTATCCAGCTCTTAGCTACACATTGTTCATGGAATATTTTGCTCTGCTTTGGAATGATGAAGCGTTCATGATTTTATTTATAAATGTGTTGGAATCGATAACCCTGACTCAGTGCAGGGGGCTGGACCAGACAACCCCTTGAGGCCCCTGCCAGCCCTACATTTCCCGGATTCTAGGAACAAGAAAGAGTCTCCGTGGAAATGTGGGGGAAGAGGAAATCTCGGGGTGCAGAGTTACACACAAGTGAATAACTAGCCTTGAGTTACTCACCCCACAGACCCATCGCTACCACAGCTCCCAGCAGGACGATGTTCCCAGCCCAGCCGACCCCCAGAACCATCCAATGCCAGCGGGGACAGTGAGGGTGACCTGGAAGAGTCAGTGTTTGGTGAAACATCTGCATATAGTGCAAGAAATAGTAGTGACCAGCTGCTTTCCAATGGAGCCGGTGCAGCAGCCTCCGATGGGGGTTATGTTCCCCCTCACATAATAGCAGGACAATTTAAAACCTGTCAGTCAAGGAGCAAGTCACTCTTAGGGCAGCCCTATGACTAACCAGAGGAAATACTGGAAGCTGATGAGCATGTGAACACCGACCTCCTGTTAGCAACGTCACAGGTTAACAGTGTGGTTATGTCCCACTTATGGGTATATTCTAACAGTGACCATGTGGCTGCATGGCAAGTCTCTGCTTCAGTCCCCCCAGGCCTTGTCTACTTAGTCCAAGACCTCACAGGGGCCTGGAGGAGCAAAGGAGGATGCTTCTGGCAGAGCCACATGAGGGGGAAACCGCCTGGCAGTCAGTCAGAGTGTCACGGGTCTGGAGAAAAGAGGGAAGTTGTCTCAGAACAGACAGACAGACTGACAACGTGACAGCATTGAACTACCTGTGACCGGGTTCCCTGTCCCCAACCCACCCACCCACCCACCTGTGAACACAAAAATCCTGTCTGTCTCCTTCATACCTGCAACCCCATTCAAATTGCTGTGGTGACCTTCCCCTCCCCGTCTCTGTCCTGGAATCCTTTGCTGCCACCCCTGCAGAATGGGCACTGTGAAGCCAAGAGGTGCAGCTTTCTGAATGGTGAGTGGGGAAGGAGAAGGGAATCGGCCCTCGGCTGTGGCTGTTGGGTCAGACAAGATCTGGCTGGCTGGCACTTGGGATGGTGAGCCGGGGCTGCGGTGTAGGGTTCCTGAGAGAGCAGCAGCAGGGGGCCATAATATGCTGCCACATGCGTCCCTACTGGGGTCAGGCAGGGACGACAGAGAGTGAGGGAAGGGTCTGTAAGGGTGCAGCAGCTGCTCAGTGAGAGCCCATCCCCACTACAACGTCAGCCATGCTTGTTCTAGCCTTTAATTCCAGCAACTAATGATGTGGCTGTGGCAGTTTGTGTATGATCCCTAGTTGCAGTTTTAAAAGCACCATTTTCTTTTGTTTTCCATTTCTTCCCGGTTGTAGGAATTGGGATTTCTTGGAACAATCATTGCTCTTCCTCCAGGGGTTACTTGTTAGACAGCCAATAGCATTTGTTCTTTTGTGGCAGCCAGTTCCAGGAGCAGAATTTGCACCCAGGACCCTTTGGCAGCTGGATTGGGGATGAAGATGAGGGTACTGAATAACAAACACTTCCCATACAGTAATTTGAGGGACCATCGTGCTAAATAATGTGCACTGCATGCAGGAGCTACTATCTCAAGTTCTCTAGTCTGGGTTATCCAGGAGGTCATATTTAGATAAAGTGGCCGCTTCTGTTACTGTAATTTTATTTCTATATCTTTTGGTGTAGATAGGCTGCATCCTGGGAATAGGAAAGGTGGGTGGAAGAAACCAAACATAAATATGTTCAGTCTGTTATGGATTTTAGGGGAAAATGTAAGAGTAGAATGAATTAATAATCAAAAGAGGCCAAGGGAAACCTGAAGGGCTTTTACAAATATGTATATAAGCACTAAGGAGCATTGGATGCAAATCTTATTTATCTGGGAAGTTCTACAGGGAAACTTAAGACAGGGCCTGACCCAACTCTTGTAGAAATCGACTGTCATTGACTTCAGATCTAGCCCATAGACAGGAACAGGGCTGGTCAATATTTTAACGTTTTTTGCAAATATTATTGAATGAATGAAAACTTTAAACTTGGTTGAAAAACTTTCAGGACTTTTTACAAAGTTCACAGCTAATTTTCTCTTCGGTTTTTCCCCCTGCCATTTTTTGACCTTTTTCCGCTTGAAAAGTTTATTTCTTTAAATGCGAAAACACAGTCATGTGCTTTTCTCCCCTTTTCCAATGAGGGAGAGGACTTGCAAAACTGCAATGAATTTTTTTTTAATCAAAAACAATAAAACCTGAGACATTTCCACAGGAAACTTTTGTTTTTGTCAGAGCCATTTTTGTGTTTAAAAATAAAAAATTCAATCAGTTCTAGAAAGTAGGTCCATTAATACATGAGGAATATGGGACAGGGGAGAAGTGAAACGCTAACTGTTCCAGATGACAGCAAATTGGGAGGAGCTGTGAACACCAAAGAAGAAGAATACACAGGGATTAGAATGTTTAGAAATATGGATAGAAAATAGGATTCAGTCTGGAGGACAGGAAGGAAATACATGAGGGGAAAACTAGCTAACAAACCAACAGCTTACACTATGTTCCCATACTGTTTTGTGTGTTTGATACTATTATCCCCATTTTGTGGTGCTGTAGAAATAACAATTTAATACTGTAGTCAGTAAAATGTACTGCCTGACCACTAGGTGCTGCTGCTGCTATAGACAATCAAAGTTGAGAGTGTATTTAGGCCAAGCTTTTCAAAAATAGGAGCCTATAGTTGGGTGTCTATACGGATTTAGAAGCTAAGTGGCTTGGTTTGCAAGAGTGCTGAGCACCCAGTAGCTCCCACTAATGTCAGTGGCAGCTGTGGATGATCCCAACCTCTGGAAAACACACCAAGATGCCTCCAGCTGGGAAACCAGAAATTGAGGCACCTGAACAGAGTGGCCATTTTAAAAATCTGTGGTAACAGAACTCAGATTTCCTAGCTCCAGTTGAGTGCTTTAACTGTAAGCCTGTCCTTTCTTCCATCCTTCCGTCTCAGATCAGCGAGTGTTGGAGCATCTTGGGTTTAGTAGGGCTGAGGACCTAACAATAGCGTACTCCTCAGTGCTTTAAGGAACAATGGTAATAGACTTGCTCACCAGTCATAGCAAGTGTGTGGAGGATCTAAGATTTCTTGCTGTGCTGCTGTATGGTGCCTTATGCAGAATTTGTTTCAAACCGGAAATTCTCAAGGTGAATGGTGCCCTCTGCTCTGGCAGAATCTTAGTCAGAGGCATTTAGAGCAACTCTGGCCTGACCTTTCTGACTCGGACCCTGGAAGACTTAATAAAAGCATCTTTGTGGAGCGCATGGTAATGTCTGGGTGCAATAAAGCAGCAAATAATGTGCCTCATACTCAGCACAACTGAGAGCAGAAAGGGGGAGACTCTGATTCTGTAGAATTTGAAGGGAAATTTCTGTGGCTTTTCTGCATGATGTGAAAGTGACACTGTTAAAGGTCACTTGTAACAAGTAGGTAAATGGGGAGGGGAGTGTATTGAATGTGAGCACTTTCTTGCTGCTTTCTGGTGCATGAAGGTCTGAAGGGCTCTTTTATGTTAAATTATGGATGTGGGCATGTTCCCAGCATATACACAGAAAAATTAGATAGAAACAGAACTACTCTTGCTGGAAGGTTGCAATGTAACCCTGTTTGATTTCTTAGAATTGACAATGACAACGCAAGAACCCAAAACACACACACAGAGAAAACAGGCTGCTCCCTATGGTGGCGAGACACAACTCGCCCACCGTGCTGTACTCTAGCTCTTTCACACGCTTTGCCACCGAGCCCTTTGTCTGCAAACAAGATCAGGAACCTCCTACTCTTAAAGAGAGCGCTTGCAATTCCAATGCAGTCCTCAATACATGGGGGTGGGGTGGAGGGGATTTGCCTTTATATATTAGAAAAGTAGATCTTGCCTATCCTGTTTGTCTGGAGACTTTGTGGCTGACCAGAGAACTAGTGAGCTATGGTATTGATATCAGCATCTGAATGTGGGGTTTGTCAGTTGTGTTCCTTCTGTCTGGCTCAACAGCCGCCGAGCAACAACACTGGATGGAGCCACGTACCCAGATTTTGGGAGCAAATGACTTGGCACAGTAGCCCCTTTAAAGTTAAAGGGCTTGTTGATCAGAGGTTTTGAGCAGAACTGTTAACAATACGGATGCTCCCCGGGTTACGCAAGACCCGACTTATGCAAATATGCATTTACAGAAAAAGTTCTGTAAGCTAGAAATAGGAGTGTTGTTGGGTATTTTTGCATAATGGTTGGGTATACGTTTCCGACTCTTTAAATTCATTTCTGGTTTACTACAACTGACAAGCATTCAGGTATAAAGTCTTTATACATTACTAGGAAGTTAAATACATTTATCTCACAATTGTCAAATAATGTTTTTTTTAACTTATTCAGTGGCTTCTAACATGAAGATTCTTTACATCAAATTATATTTTTATAAATCTATAAAGTAATTTCATTGTTTTTATTCTCATCAAGTTGTTGATTGCATCCTAAGCATCTGTAGTTTATTTTGAGAGGGAACGGTTTGAGCATTTGCCTAAGGATTATCTTATGGGTAAACATAGACTCAGTCAGGCAACATTAGTGTGACTCTGAGCCCTGCCACAGACTTCTTGTGTGTCTTTAGACAGATCATGTCTCTCTGCCTCAATTTCCCCATCTGTAAAATGGAGCTATTTACCTACTCATAAAGCCATTGAGAGGATTTAACATGTGTTTTATACAGTCCTTTGAGGACTGCAGATAGGGTATTAGTTATTAGTACTAAATCCTACATTTAATTGTGATTAGTCAGTTCTCTGAAAAAATGTGCTGCAGAAATGCTAAGTACAGTAGCTCTTCTACCTTGAGTCTTTCTTTGAAGATGGGTGACTGGGGTTTCTCGCTTCAGGCTCAAGATTTAATGCTGTGCAGCCCTGTTCAGCTTGCACCTTTTTATGTTCTGTTAAATTATTAGATGTTAAGGGGTAGCTAAGCCCACACTGAGACTGTCTAACTTAGGATATAGGCCTGTGGTAGAAACAGTGACATCTCATTAACTCATCTCATTGAACTGAGAAACCACTTGAAAATGTAGACAAGGCATAGCTGCAGGTAGAAGAGCAAAATTTAAACATCGTTAATCAGATTAGACAGAACTTCAGGCTGCATGAAGATTGTTTTCTGACCACAGAATGTAAAGTTAAACCAAAGAATCATAATGATAACGATTGTGTAATGAAGCCAGACACACAGCTCCATCATGTTATTCACTCTTAGATGTGACTCTCCTACACTTCCTCCTCCTCCCTTACCTGCTACCCTTTGGAAAACAGGTTTAGATGCTTTTTTTTAATAGATTTAACACACGTGTGAGCCTGTGAAAATGGGTGGGATTAAGCTCTAGATGTTTGCCTTCACTCCGCTCAAAATCACTATTGTTTATTACTAGGAGTGGACATGGGGGTAGATTCACAAAGGTACGTAGACACCCAGACCCCAGAATGAGACACCTAACTCCCAGTTTCAGGCTCCACTGAGATCCACAACACTCCCGCGAGCACTGCAGACACCTACATTTTCAGGTGGAAAATTCCTTAGCTGCTTTTGCCTCTGAGCACAGGCTGTGCTGCCTCACTGGAGGTGTCAGGAGGCCGAGCTCCCGCCTAAGTCCCTGCACAATGCATGACCCAGGGCAGGTAGGTGTTTGCCCATCTAGCTCACAGACAGGGCCTGATCTGGTAAGTGTGTTAAGAGGCTGCCTCCCACATTGGCTCCCATTCACGCTGTGGGCAGTACTGGAGGTGGCAGCAGCACCCACCCTATAACTATTAGCCCGGTGGGTGGAGCACTCACCTGGAATGTGGGAGACCCAGGTTCAGTTTCCCTCTCTGCCTGAGGGGGAGAAGGGATATGAAGAGGGGTCTCTCAGGAGTGTGCACCAGCCACTGAGCTATGGGATAGGCTGCTGGGGAGAGGGTCCCTAAGTCTCTCCTGTAGAAGCTGTTGCACTGTGGATAAATAAATATCCATTGGAGCAGGGGGACTGGACCATGAGTCTCCCACCTCCCGAGTGGGTATCCTAACCCTTGGACTACACAGCCTTTTATTCTCTTTCCCCCAGAGGCACCGACCTGATGTGCTGTGGGGTGCTCTGCCCCAGGCCCCACCCCACTCCACCCCTTCCCCCAAGCCCTCTCCCCACCCTATCCCCGCTCCACCCCCACCCCACCTCTCCCTGCCCATTTCCATCCCCTCCCCAAAGTGCACCCGCCCTCGCTCCCAGTGCTGCCTGCACGCCACGGAACAGCTGATCCAAGGTGGGCGGGAGGCGCTGATCAGTGGGGCCGCTGGTGGGTAGGCGATGGGGGGAGCTGGCTGGAGCACCCACCATTTTTTCCCGTGGGTGCTCCAGGGCTGGAGCACTCATGGAGTTGGCGCCTATGCTCTCCCCCCTTCACCTGCTCCAAAGGCATATGATAGGTGAGTAAGGATCTGAATGTGTTCTCCCTTTCCTTCTGTCCATGCACTGGGGGAAAAAGACCTCAGGAGCAGACCGTATTTGCATAGACACACTTACTTTGCCAAGGTGATCAGCAGGCAGACCTGCTTTGCCAAAATGACCAATTCTTGCTGTTTTGAGTTAAAAATCACTTTAGTCTTGAATGTGGCAGTAATAAAATGTTGTTTTCCTTCCTGTATGACTGAAGGGCAGCAGAATTGTTGAGGGTCACCCTAACTGTAACCTCAGTAGCTAAGCAGGGGGTATTGATGTCACATGCTAGTGAAAGTTGGGGGAGATAGATGAGAGTGAGAGCTTCTTCAGAGTCTTATATGGTGGTGGCAAGTCTGTTTAAAGGGTGCTTTTGGACAGTTTGATCCTTTCCCTCTAGTGTTTAAAGGCAGCATGTAGCAAACTCAGCTGAGAGTCTTTGTTTTTGTTCAGTGGTCACTAGAGGTGAAATTGCTGATTAATAGGTCTAAGGGGCTGAACCTTAGACCTGGCCTGGGGAGAACTACCTGGTGAAATTGCTAAGTGGTGGAGCCTCAGAACATGACATTGCGGCTAGAGGCAGAGGCAGCAATAGAGACGGGGTGAGCAGCAGCAGCAAGCAGCAAAGCAGTGGCAGAGGCTACAGAGGTCAGCAGCAGAGGTACTGATCAGTCCCCCCTTTCAGGGGTGGGAATGAGCCATGTGGACACACCCCTGAATTCTGGGACTTTGCTGACTTCGGACAACGAACTGTGAGTGGGGTGCAGCAGAGGGAAAGGGGAGTTGTGTGTTAAAGGGACATTCACCCATCAGACTTCCACACCACAAGCTGGGAAACTGAGGCAACTGACACTGCCCAAGATATTGTGGAACAGGTGGTTACTAATGGTTTGAATACTTTTGAATTACTGTTGCAGTGCTTTCCCAAAGAAATGCTGAGTGACCTCTCCCTTTTATTGAAAGTGTTTGTCATATGCAGACTCAGTGCTTGTGAAGTGTTGCCTCTTAGAGGTGCCCAGGGTGGTGTTAAGTTTTCCCAGATTACTGGGTGGGGGCTTGAGCTGGTTCTCTTTTGCAGTGTTTAGAGGAATCCCTAGATACTGAAACTGGCCCTTGTTCCTGCCAATACCACCTGGCAGAAGGGTACAGATATATTTATAAAGGGACTTGAACTTATGTACAAAGTGTGTCCCACCTTCAGGTTTATTCCAGAGTGTCTCTCTCTCACGCTCTGCCCCAAAAGCGTTTGATGTATATCCCTGGGACCTAAACATATGTACAAAGTATCCAAAGCGACGTTGCTACTTGGCTGCTAAATATGTTGTTTCATGCATGGCAGCCAAAATCTGTGCATCCAAACCAACACTTTTATATATGGATTGGAGAGAACTACGTGATTGACATGAGCAAAGATCCTCTGCACATCACACATGTTTTTCATGTACAAATAGTTGCATGCAAAGATATTGTAACCGTAAGGACTTTTTTTTTTTTAAATGGCCGTCTTCTTCTGAGAGCTTTGCCTGAACAAGGCTTGGGTTGTATAGTATGTGTCATGCTCTGCTGAACAGCAGTTCTCCTGGGGTGAAATGTGCTGCTGAACAGTGGACAGCAACACTGCACGGTACTTTAGGACAAGAACTGAAGATGATCAAGGTAATAGCAGGTTCACTGCAGTAGTGCCTGGGGACCATCAAGAGATGGATGATCCAGCGGTTTAAGGTGCGTTTGTAGGGCGTGGGCAATCTGAGTTTAAGTCCCTGCTCTGCCACAGACTCCCTCTGTGACCTTGGGCAAGTCATGTAGCCTCTCTGCGCTTTGGTTCTCCAGCTGTAAAATGAGGCTAATAACCCTGCCCTGCTTCACGGGGGTGAGTGGGGATAAAGATTTTGATGGGCTATGATGATCATGGGTTCCATATAGGTACTTACGATAGGTAGAATGGGCCCCCACTATAGCATGTGTTGTACAAATAGAGGTGATTGTCCCTGTCCCCAAAACTGTAACAGTCTAAATATAGAGGCCAGGGAATGGGCATAACAGAAAAGCAGAGTAAACAAATGTGATGGCTTGTAAATATCCTGCTACTGCCCCAATTATTTGGATGGGAGATGGATGGCAGGAGAGAGATCACTTGATTGTTGCCTGTTAGGTTCACTCCCTCCGGGGCACCTGGCATTGGCCACTGTCGGTAGACAGATACTGGGCTAGATGGACCTTTGGTCTGACCCGGTACGGCCGTTCTTATGTTCTTATTCCTTGGATGGTATTTAGTTAGGAGGGGATTAGCTGCTGAACAGACAAAGGAAGGGGGCTAAGGGGCATAGGAGAGGGAGAGGGAGGGAAGAGCAGAGGGGAACATGGAAGCCTGATGGGGTGAGGCTCAGGGGAAGACAGAGGGGAGAGGAACATGGAAGCATGATGGGATGAGGCTGAGGGGAAGGGAGAGGGGAAGGCATTGGAGCAAACCAGTCCCTGCTGTAGCACTTGTTGAGGAAGCTTCTGCATCTGCTCCTGCAGGCTACTGTCTCTTTGGCCTCTGGGACTAGTTCCTCCATGGACATTTTCTTTCCCCAGATCATGGCTTGGGGTGGGGGGTTGCTGCTGTATAGGTCCTAGTGCTCTTGTAGGTTGAGGTGGGAGAGATGCTCCTGCACAGTTCTGTCTCTAGAGGTATTGGGGGAGGAGGGGAAGAGAAGGGGCTCGTTCCAGCTGGGCCCCACCTCTCCCCCTTCCCTAGCCCAGTGTGTCAATACCTGCTGCAACTGCTTTTGGATCTGCTCTTGCTGTCCTTCGTAAACATGAATTGCAATACTAATGGGAGTCACTGTTTATTTTGGGTTTTTACCTGCAAACCAGGGAAGGAAAAGGTAGGAGTTCTATTATCTTTCAGTAATACTATTGTTTTTAAAAGGTAGAGATGCTTGAGATTAAGAATCTCTGTGGTGTTCTTTACTGGACTACAACAGTTTCCAGAGATGATAGATGTTGGTCTAAACTTTTTAATGTTGTCCCTCTAATTCTGTTTTTTATTTTGTATTTTCCACGAGAGTGGGTGTCACAGCCCACACCGAGTTAAAGATAGCCCTGCACAGTTTTCAGCTGTTTGCTTGCTGGTTTGTACAAGAAAGGAAACTGAGCGTTTCATCAGCACAATTAACACTTCAGACTTCTGACACCACAAGCCCCTGAGCCCAGCTACCTTTTACAAAGAGTTAGGCCCTGATTCTGCAAGCACTTCTGCTTGTTTAATTTAAAGCATGTGCATACTGTTCTTCATGCCAGTGGGACTGCTCACATGCGGAAAGCGAAGCGTCTGTATAAATGTTTGCAGGGTGAGAACTTGTTTTGAAACCCACTGGAGAAAACTAAACCAGATGACAATTTTTTCGCACTTCTGGTCACCAGACGGGTGCCATAATGATTAACAGCGAGCAAAGTCTCTTTTGTGCATCATCCTGTTAACCACAAATTCTTCCCCCTTATTGGCCACCTGCTTTTGCTAAACATCCGCATCATTTTTGCACTAATTGCTCTGCTCATTTAATACATGTTCCCAGACCTCACGGTTTTGCTGAATAACTGCACAGTTTTGTTTTCAACTTTATGCTACTTACTCTAATCCAGTGGTGTCATTTCAGAAATTTTTTTGCGGGAAAGGGGGAAGATTGTGTCAGCATATAGAACGTTCTATGCGATTATGTTCTATCCTGCAAGGTTGGGGAGGGGGAAGAGGAGCATATAGACTTCTGAAAAGTTGGGTGGGGAGCAAACCAAGGCTGGTGCGGGGGTGTGGGGGCAACAGCCCCCTTTGCCCTAGGTCAAATAACGCCCTGATCAAATGTTCACCGTAAAGGATCTTAAAGTACCAAAATACTTTACATACAAACACTCCCCATCATATTGCTTTGTGCTGTAGAAACCTGCACGTTTGCCCTTCCTGCCTCTTGCTCACTTTAACTGCAACTTTACTGTTACATTAATAGTACAGGTCTTTTTGCGTCTAGCCTGAGATTTCAAAGCAGCCTGCGGGAGTTAAGTACCCAGTTCCTATTGAATTTCAGTGGGATTTGAGTGCTTAAATCTCAGGCGCGGATGAAATCTCCTATTTTTTTAAAAGGAAACACCATTGAGTGAAACATGAACGTGCATTTCGATGTAGTATTTTGGAATAAAACTTTCAGTAGATAATACTTAAAAACATCCCAGGGTTGATGGAGCAGTGGCAGGTTCTGTGGTCACAGTTAAAGACAGCAGACAGTGCCCTGTGACACGGAGACTTGTACCACAACAGCCCGTTCAGTAGTTGTTGCTGGATAGCACTGAAAGACCCTCCCTTTCATGAGAACAAATTCACTCACATTTTACAAGCAACAAAGAACAAAACTGGGAGATTTTCATCTGAGCCTGAGATTTAAGCGCTCGAATCCCACTGAAATTCAAGAGGAATAATTGGGTACTTAACTTAATGCATCGCATTCAGACTCCTTTACACTGTCTTTGAGGTATTTCAATTACTCTGCTTATAACAACATTTTTTTCATCCTCCTTATCGGTTTCACTGATCCGGAGGATGCAGAGTAAGAGGTCTTTTTACAAAATGTATCTGAAATAACAGAATTGTTATATTTAGTGATCACACAGGAAAAGGGCACAACATTAGTCAGTCGTCAGGCAGGATTTGGTCATTGCCGAGGCTTCTGTGGTATAGATTTCTTGGAGGTGACACAAACACCAGCCTACAACACAGGCCTGAGGTCAGAATTTGAGGCTGTTTATTAAATAAAGTATTTTTTTCTTAGCATATCGGCCTATGGACACACAACACATTATATTGGTGCAATGCACTAGAGAACCTCAGTGTAAGGGTAGCAAGCTCAGGGCACTTCATTCCCCCTCTCCTTGGGCCTGGCAGCACTCAGGAATAACATGGCTTCTGTCTTATGAAAGAATGATACTTGCCACTTCCCTTTCTGTTAGTGATGGACAACAATCCCACCTGCAGAATCGGAATGGGCCTCTTTGTGAGTGAAGTTTGAAAAATTGTTTCATTTCCATTCCTCATCCCCCTTCCTGCTTCCATTTTAAGCCCCCTATGCACCTTCTATACTGTCTCCTCTCCTTTCTCACCTGTCCCTTGTTCTCCTGCCCTCTTCTAGCTGTAAATGTCGAAGTGCAGAAGCGAAGGAGGGAGGGAGTAGAGCAGCTAACAGAATGTTTTTAAAAGCATCAGGGCGGCTACGCTACCGCGCTACATCGGTGCAGCTGGACCAATACAGCTGCCCTGCTGCAGCGTGTCTGGTGAAGGTCAGAGCACTCTCCCTTTGGCATAATGACTCCACCTCAGCGAGAGGTGTGCACCTTGTTGGTGGGAGAGTGTCTCCTGCCCACATAGCGCGGTGTAGACACCACTTTATGTTGACGTAACTGATGTCACTGGGGGGGGGTGGCTTTTTCACACCAAGTGAGGTAACTTACATTGACGTAAGCAGTAGTTTAGACAAGCCCTTTATGTTTATATAGTATTTTAAACATTTAAAAAAGAGACGAGAGCAGTGGTCCCATCTTCATATTCCCCAATCCATTTTTAAACAACCTTAACTCTAGAGCTGGGTGAAATTCTTTGGCCAAATCTATTTTTTAATTAAAAATGCAGATTCAGGGTGAGTGAAACATTTTGTGAATTCACTACATTTTTTGTTACTTTTTGGTTTGCTGTTTTATTTTTCAAATTTTCGGGACAGTCCGTGAACTGAAAATACAGTTGTTTGCACAGCTCTCCTCACAGCAGCATCAGTGGCGTAGGCAGGTGGAAGGAACAGGCGGAGTGATCCCCAAAAAAGGTGCCACCCACTGCGGCGCTTTTACTCACTTGGTGGCATTTTTATTGATGGGGCGGAGCTCCGGGTCTTCGGCAGCACCTTGGCGGCGGGACCTTCATGTGCTCCATGGGTTTTCGGCGGCATTTTGGTGGTGGGTCCTTCAGTGCCGCTGAAGACACCCGGAGCTAGTGAAGAGCCCGCTGCCGAAGTGCCACCGAAGACCCGAAGCGCTACCGGGTGAGTAAAGGCGCCAAGAAATTTAAAAGGCGCCACTTGTGCTCAGTGGGAGAGCGGCCACTACCCCGCTCCCCTCCTAGCTACGCTACTCAGCAGCATCCGAAGAATACCCACTTTGAAACAACCCAGTTCATCTGAGCCAGGTCTGGAAATACAACCCAACCCCCTATTCTAACACCAGACGGTGCTGCTTGTTTCCTCACCTGACATGCTGAGTCTTTTAAAGATTTGGCCATTGATTATGATGCCTAATTACGACATGAGATGTCGATAAACTTTGATATAAGGAGTAAGGGGTCAAATTCTCAGCTGGTACGAATGGGTACAGTGACATTGACTTCAATGGAGCTTTGGCAATTTACATCAATCAGTAATCTGAGTCTAGCACTTCCTTATGTGTGAATTATATATTTTTATTTCAGTCTAACCTTTTTGCAGATCCACCTAGCAAATAAAATTATAGGTCTGACAGGGACCTCAAAAAGTCATAAAGTACTGAGGCAGGACAAAATCAACCTAGACCATCCCTGACAGGTGATTGGCCATCCTGTTCTTAAAAACCTCCAATGATGGGAATTCCACAACCTCCCTTGGAAGCCTATTCCAGAGCTTAACTACCCAGAGAGTTAGAAAGTTTTTCCTAATGTCTAACCTGAATCTCCCTTGCTGCAGATTAAGCCCATTACATCTTATCCTACCTTCAGTGGACAAGGAGAACAATTGATCACTGTCCTCTTAATAACAGTGATATGGGAAAAGAGGAGAGATGTAAAGGACCCCTGCTAAAGGTTGTGTTCTGCTTCCCTGAGTTAGGGTCTATCACCCATAGACACAGCGACAATGACACTTTACTAGAATTAAAGGTGAACCAAAGAGAGTTTATTAACATAACAATGTTAGGTAAACAAGGATAAAGCAATAATAATAATAACTTGGTGGTCTGAGAAACAGAGGGCTTGGAGCCGGTCTTACTATTCCCCAATACAGACTATGGACTAACAACAAGATTAATATTTTACAGATGAGATGACAATCAGAACAAGGAAAGCAGGCGTGTCCATCTGGTCTGCCACAGCTCCTGATGAGGTGGATCCAGACCTTTGACCGTGTGATGGATGAACACAGGAGGAACTTGGATCAGTTGGAATGATCTTTCAGGTAAGCAGGCCCTCAGGTAAGTACTGATGATGGTACTTGTATCTCGAAGACTGCACAAACACAACTGACACGAGGTGGCTCTGGGCGGACAGCACTCGGTGACTGGCACGCAGGGTTTATATACCCAGCAGCATCTAGGCAGATTAGCCAGGTCACGTGCTCAGTCTTTTCCTGCCACACTTGAAAAGAGCCCCAAAAGCGTAACAAGCAGGAACCCCAATATGGCCCCCAAACAACAACATATACAGATTCGAAATGGCGACGACAGGAAAAATTTCAAAATAACAGTAAATGACAGCAAATGACCATAGAACCTTACAACAGCTCTCAACATATTTGAAGACTGTTATCAGGTTCCCACCCCACAGGGTTCTTTTCACAAGACTAAACATGCTCAGGTCTTCAGGGTCGAGTGCTGGTTTCTTGAGGATTGAGTAAGCTATTGCTGTCGCAGCCCTTCAGAGATTCCATGGCCAGAAGGGACGACTGTCTGACCTCACACGGTCGAAGGTCTGGATCCACCTCGTCTGACCTCCTATAAAACACTGGCCAGAGACCTGCCCCAAAATAATTCCTAGAGCAGATCTCTTAGAAAAAAACCATCTGATCTTGACTTAAACATTGTCAGTGAGAGAGAATCCACCACGATGCTTGGTATGTTGTTCCAGTGGTTAATTACTCTCACTGTTAAAAATGTACGCCTTATTTCCAGCCTGAACTTGTCTAGCATCAACTTCCAGTCATTGGATCATGTCAGACCTTTCTCTGCTGGACTGAAGAGCCCATTATTAAATATTTGTTCTTCCTGTAGGCACTTCTAGACTGTAATCAAGTCACCCCTGAACCTTCTCTTTGTTTAGCTATATAGATCGAGCCTCTTGAGTTTATCACTACAAGGCCTATTTTCTAATCCTTTAATCATTTTCATGGATTTCTCGGCACCCTTTCCAATTTATGACCATCCTTCTTAAATTGTGGACACTGGAACTGGACACGGGATTCCAGCAGCTGTCACATCAGTGTCAAATACAGAGGTAAAATAACCTCTCTACACCTACTCTAGATTCCCCTCTTTATGCACCCCAGGATCGCATTAGCCCTTTTGGCCAGTGTTGCACTGGGAGCTCATGTACAGCTGACTATCCACCATGACCCCCAAATCTCTTTGAGTCACTGCTTCCCAGGAGAGAGTCCCCTGTTCTCTAATCATGCCCTGCAGACTTTGTTCCTAGCTGTATACATTTACATTTAGCCATATTAAAATGCATATTGTTCGTTTGTGCCCAGCTTACCAAGTGATCCAGATAGTTCTGTATCCGTGACCTCTCCACCAATTAATCTCCCAACTTTATCAGTGATGATTTAATGTTTTCTTCCAGGTCATTTTTATTAATGTTAAATAGTGTGGGTCCAAGAACCAAACCCTGCAGGACCCCGCTGGAAACAGACTGGCTGGATGATGATTCCCCATTTATAACTACACGTTGAGACATATCCATTAGCCAGCTTTTAATCCATCTAATGTTTGCCATGTTAATTTTATAGCTCTCTAGTTTTTAAAATCAAAATGTCACTTGGTACCAAGTCAAACGTAAGTATGTTACATCAACACTATTACGTTTATCAACTAAACTTGTAATGTCAACATAAAAATGATATCAAGTTATTTTGTCAGGATCTATTTTCCATAAACCCTTATTGATTAGCATTGATTATATTACCTTCCATTAATTCTTTGTTAATAGATTAATTAACTAGTCCTGGTAAAGCTCCCCCTGCTGGACACTCACCAGGTTTCTGTGGTTGGGTCCCATCATGCTAGACCCTTGTGCTGTAAGCTACCTGACTCTGAGCAGGCCTCAGCACGCTCTCTCTTTCATTGGCTTCTCTGGCATGCTCCCTGGACAAAGACAGTATGTCTATTGCCCCTTCATGGCAATGGGACCTTGTGGTCCAGTTACCCTAGGGGCCCAGGACCAGTACTGACCTCCACATAGACATCCCAGTAGCTTAAGCACTTTTCTCCAGAGGTCTGACCTTAATGGCTATTTGGGGTTACAGTTGACCTCTCCTGCGAAGTGTGATAGTTGAAGCATGTAACACAGAGGCTTTGCAAATGGCTCCCAAACCAATCACTGTTCTTTTAGATAGCTCCAGAGATGTGCAGATCTTGTCAAAACACTAAAACATCTATACACCATTCCTGTTTCACTTTCCTCACCATGCTGGAGTGTTTGTCATGATGTGGGGGAGTATCCTTTCAGTTCCAAGTACCCTCCTCTGTACCTCTCTCCTGATGACTTCTCCTCTGGAACATGCAGTCTGCTCTTTCCTCCTGCCTGCTTCTTTTGACCTTGGCTGGTCCCACAGTCAAAGAAGGTCCCCTCTGCTACAAAAGCATGCCTCTCTATTCCTCTCTCCTGCTCAAACTTCCTCTGTCTCTGAGTCCCTCTGAGTCTTTGGTGAAAATCACCACCTGGTTTCTTTGTTTTCCTGTTTGTGGACTTTCTATTCTCCAAAACCCACTCCCTTCAGACCATCTGGGTCAAACTGGTTCTCCCAGATCAGACAACCTCCTTAGCATACCCATAGTTTGGTCAGAGACCAGATATTATGGTTAATTATTTATTTTATTTATTCTATAGGTTCTTCCTGACCATGGAAGGAAAGGAAGAGGGGGTGTTATACATCCTGCCAGACACACTGAAGCATTTAGTGATACAGCAATTTCATAAAATTAACCAAAGTTTATAAATTGTACATAGACAGGTTCCCCAAATCATCTCAATTGCATTTTTCAAGGAATTTGGCAGGTTGATTCTCCGAAGGAGGTGTTGATTATTTCCATGAATAGTGGGCATAGCTGTTCCCTACCTGACTTGTACTAGCGAGGAGGGGCATGGATCTGTTTCACAGGTTGTATCTCTAACATTTTTCAGGGCTTCTTGAGGTTCAGTATGTATGATGGGGGCAAACTCAGGGCTGGTGGGGTGAATAATACAATCTGGTGAGCAATGGAATTTTCTTTCCCAGTCAGCTCCATTCATACATATTTGATTGATCTTGTCAGTGAAGCATGTCGACAGCTCTTCACAGCAGTTGACGTCTGGGTCTGATGTTTGGGCTATGCAGCCTGGATTGCTTAGCCAGTTCACCGTGCAAAATAGCTCCGTTGACTATAATTCTGCTGCATGGATCTTGGAGAATCAGATGGGTTGTTTTGCCTCCTTTACTGCAGTGCTGTAGTCATTAGGATTTCTGTACAGAGGGGCAGATTTGCTGCAGTAACAGGAGGGGTACGAGGGATGGACAGAGAAGTGAGGAGGAGACACCTCTGGAGCTGCAGATTTATCAACCAGGTAGTTAATAAACTAATGTTACTAGCAAGTGCTACGTGAGATGTAGAGATGCCGGCATTACTGCATAAGACCAGTTTCCTCCAACTGTACTTCTTACTTGTCAGGTCACTGTGTGACTAGGAAACCTGATTATTTTCCTGTGGGCAAAATTTCTGCAGAACCTTGGCTGACTCCTACAGTCCAGGGATCAGACACAGGGGTCTGTCCTGTGCAATGCTGAGCACCCTTTCCTCCCATTACTTCAGTAGGATGTCACTCAGTGCCTTGTAGTCCTAGTGCAACAGAGCAGCTTTTCCCTGGGTCAGGTGCAGGTTGCCAAGGAAGTGCTATTACAAGAGTCGGAATATCTCAGAGGAATGGTACTAATGCTGCTATTGCAGGTTTAGCCATTGGCCTTCATTTAAGTCATGGTGGTTCTCAAACTTTTGCACTGGTGACCCCTTTCCCACACCAAGCCTCTGAGTGCCACCACCCCCTTATCAATTACAAACACTTTTTTGTATCTTTAACACTGTTATAAATGCTGGAGGCAAAGCAGGGTTTGGAGTGGAGGTTGACAGCTTGTGATCCCCATGTAGTAAGCTTGCGACCACCTGAGAGGTCCCAACCCCCAGTTTGAGAACCCCTGATTTAAGATAAGTTAAGAAAAGCCCTGGCTGGGATGATTTAGTTGCAATTGGTCCTGCTTTGAGCAGGGGGTTAGACTAGACACCTCCTGAGGTCCCTTCCAACTCTAATCTTCTGTGATTCTATAATCACAAGTCCCCACTTAAGACAAAGGTGGACGTGAACACTGTGTGGGAGAAGGCTCCACCGTGTATTGTTTGGCCAGAGATATATGTGTGTGTGTATGTGTGAAGAGAAGCATGAGACAGAGCAGAGAGAGTGAAACCGGGGGTGGAGGGTGAGAGGGGAACAGACGCAGCCTCAGCAACAAGCCACTGGGAGCATGGTTTGGCCAGAGGAGTAGCCTAGAGAGAGGATTTGGGTTGGAAAGCTGAAATGAGTTTTGGACCTGTGAACAAGGACACTGGCTCCTGTTTGGTTCCTCCTGTGTTTGGGGAAACAGGACTTTGTACATTCTTTGTAAATAAGATTGCATCAAAGGTAACAGACTCCGTCAGCAATTTCTCTTCCTAACTGGAACAACCCACAGAGCTCCCGACTTTGAGCAGACAGTCAGGTTAAAAGGGGTAACAGTGTAGAGCCTGAATAGAACAGCTAGAGAGGGGGGTATGACTGTCCCTAGTGATGAGATAAATTAAAGACATCTGTCTCCAATGGGAAATATGAATTGTAATTAAAAAGTTCTTATTTTTCAATCTGTTTTCCAGTTTAATGTGATGATAAGAATTTCTCATCTTAAAATGTCCAGAGCTTCTGAACCAAACATAACAGGGAGCAGCTTTCTTTTAATATAGGAAAAATCAACAGTTCATCTGATCCCAGTACCAGCTCTAATGTATTGAGAGAATGTCTCAGATTAGCTGGTGCAATTGTACTTCAAACACTTTATCTCTAGTGCCTGGATTTCTCTCTTAGCTTGCTAGGAAAGAAGAAAGTCAAAACCTTCTGATAGACACTTCCTCTTACTGGATACGTCTGTCATCTTGGCTCATGCATAAATATGAGGCAACTCTTAGACAGTCCGCCTTCTTGTACCCTCTCATCTTCCTCTGCACTTGCCATGGCTGGAGAAATAGTATATGCTGATTTAAACATTCCTGGAGCTTTTCCCACTTCAAAGTCACTGCATCCAGCTCAGCACCCCAGTAAGTGTATTTAGCTTCTTAGTTTTGTAGTGGTAGGCTCTCTTTTTTGGTTTGGATTCCACTTTTTTGTTTTTTGTGGGGTTTTTTGTATTTTTTTGTTTTTACAGGTAGCACAGATATTTAAAGAAAGATTTTTCTAGAAACAAAGAGCAGGTGGGAGTCTCTATGTTCCATTTTTATGTTAGGACTCAGCAAATATGAGGTAATTTACCACCTGTCAGAACTAGGAACTGAATCTCTTTAATGTAATATTGTGAATTTTACTTTAATGTTAATACAAAGTGTCACAGAAATCTTCAGATCTACTGACAGTCTATACATGCAAATTACATGTGAAGAACAAGACAGCTTTATTTTATGGCATTTTTATACTTGGGGGTGGATATTCATGCTGTATTGAAGATGCAGTACGTAGTATAGTGGGGTAAGTCAGAGGTAAAGAGCAATGCACGGGTCAAGGCTTGGGAAGACTGAACACAAGGAATCTGGGAGACTCATTTCAGTGTCTTTCATTTCTTCTTGGAGAGAACCTTATATCACACGGATCAAGGAGAAAAGATTGGATTTGGAAAATTGCTGAGAAGTCAGTGCAGAGGGTCATGGAGGTGATTCCACATGGTGAGGGAAGTGAGGAGAAAAGGATTCATGAAGAGGCAAGTAGGGAGACTGAAGTCTAGTATCCCAGGTTAGGAAATAGGTGAGGAGAAGAGAAAGAAATGAAAGGCAACTTGGTCTATAAAGGATGAAGAAAACAGCGGGGGATGCAGCTGGGGGTTGTACTGGTTTCTGAATAGACCTGGAAAGGGAGGATTTGTGAGGAGTCAAGTCATTACACTTCAGAGCAATTAAACTCTGGACAACTCTTAACAAAGATGATCACAGTAGGAAGAAGAGGAAGAAAAATAATAGCTTTCAGTGTTCCAGGAATAATGAATATACAAGGAACTGGAAACTAAACTTAAAAGGATGTAAAATGTAAATATATAAATCATAGTATAATTTTTTACAAGACTCTCCTGAAAAGGTTGGTATCTGGAGATAAAAAATCCTAATAATATAATAAAATAGTAAATATATTAGCTATTTTCAGAGCATATTTTCTATAAATAGAGTCAGGCTACTAATGAGAGGCCATTTTAGATGACTATTATGCTGTTAATCTTAGAATCAAAATATATAATGCTGATATTTCAGTTGACAAGCAAATTAAATACTAATCGTTCAGATATTTTATCACTCAGTCTGTGTATAGTACAGTATATGCAGGATTACATATAAAAAGTTAAAAACCATTACTTAGTTTGCACAGTGAAGCATTCAAAAGTTAGGAAATGCCAGACATACAGTTGCTGTACAACCTTAATTCTGCCTCACTGTGCAACCATCTTGTGTATTCAATGAGGCAGGGATCCTTTGGAAAAAAAGTAGTCTTTAATTACATGGACATACATTGTCATAATGGATATGCACAAGGGAGCAGAGATAAGTTTCCTGAGGCAACTGTAAATCTGGCATTTCTTAACTTTTGAGTGCTTGACTTTGCAATCTAAATAACATTCTTTTGAGAAAAAACAATGAGAGGAGTCCTTATGGCACCTTAGGGACTAACAAATTTATTTGGGCATAAGCTTTCATGGGCTATAACCCACTTCATCAGATGCATTATAGCCCACAAAAGCTTGTGCCCAAATAAATCTGTTAGTCTCTAAGTTGCCACAAGGACTCGTCATTGTTTTTGCTGATACACACTAACATGACTACCCCTCTGAAATCATTCTTTTGGGAGTTTTCTTTGTATGTAATGTACTAGATTTTTTTTAAAGGAAAAGGGTAAAACCAAATTCTGTTATGTGCCCCTGTAGCAACCCCCATCATGTATTTTCAGCAAAGTTGAAACCCTGAAGCTTCAGCATTGCAGCACAAACTGCTACTGCTTGAACAACAAGACTAATTTAATTAGCTGGCTGCAGCAAAAGACTTATCACAGAGGGAGGAAATAGACCCCTGGGTTCAGGTGTTGGTTTGTGGTATGGCTCTTGGGGGAGCCCAGTCCATGCCAGATCTCTCTCCCTTCAAGCCTCCAGAGTTGGAACTCCTGTCCCTTGTAATGCACCCAGGCCACTGGGGTCATGAGCTGCGTCCCGGATGCTGTTCCTGGGGCTGGAAAATGAAAATGGGTTGCTGTGGCCAGGAGGTAGGTCCCTACACATGTCCTTTACTTTCCTTGGAAGCTGGAGCTTAAATTGTGGAGCCACAGTAGTTACATTTTTCAAAGAGTTTCTAATATAAGACAAATTTTTTAACACCATCTCTAACCTCCCTCTTCCCCTCCACATTTTATCCTGAAATTTGTTAATCTGGGGCCAGACAAGAATTTTATTTTTATTTTTTTGAAAATTTGAAGTCAATTTAACAAATCATTTAATTATTTTAATTAAACAGAAAAGCAGCTTTTTACTTTTTTAAAAATACACCGCTTTTTTGTCCACCTATGTCTCTAGAACATCTTGTTCTATTAAGGTCATACTTTTTTTTTATTAATGAGAACTCTTACATAAGATGGACTTTTATGAATAATGGGCTTCAGTTTTTAAAGTTACTCGAAGTTAAGTTCTTTGATATTGAAAGCACTGAGGTCTCCTGCCATGATTACAAACTCAGTGGAGCCTAGAGACTGTTACTTTTTTATTTTAAATTACATTTTTAAGTCTCTTGCCCTTTCCTCTTTGAAGACAGCCTTGAAAATGTAAAGTGATTTCTAAGGTTGTACTTCCTGGTGTTTTTTCTAATTTTTTTACAGTAGGAAAATATCAGAGCCATTTTAAAAGCACCAAACATTAGAATGTCACCATCACTTTCTTCCCTAAAATTTGAAAACTACGTGCAAATGTCAACATAGCAAGTTACTAGGAAACTAGTTTCCCATTCAAAGAATTTACTGTTCAAGGGATTTAAAAACTGAATCATGTTCAGAAATTATTCTGCAGATTTGAATAATGAAGTCAAGATAGTCACAATCTGCTTGCAGCTGTAACTCCTGCCCCAGCAGAACTCTAGGATTTGGTGGAAGCTCCATCAGCCACTGTCTGCTCCAATTCTGGTGCCTCATCGATCAGCACTGGCACTGGCTGAGCCAGCACCGGCCTAGCCTACTGTCCCTCCACACTGGTTTCTGAGACGATGACGTGTGGGGCAGTGATGCTTCCAGGACATGGAAGAGTCCCCATTTGGGGACACTACTATGCCCTTGTCCTGCATGAGAACATAGTCTTTGTGTAGTGTCACCTCCTGATGACTAGACAGTTTCAAGAGCATCTCTGCAGTGGAGCTGTTCAATGTTCTGCAAGCCCAGGTGAAAGAAAATGTAATTCCCACCAGTCAGGGAAATTCTGACAAATTCTACAAAGGACGTTTGGCTGACTCTTGTGCCTTTCCCCCTCATCTCTAAGAGAACAGGCCAGATGTATCCTGTCCCATTAGAAAAATGTCAGTTCCTTCAGCAACACTGTACCCCCAACTCTGTGAAGGTGTCAGTGGCCCAGGACAGGCCCAGAGCCTTGCCTTTGGCTCTCACAAACAGGGAAAGGAAAAGATTTGTCTCCTTTGGCTGTAGGGAATATTCCTCAGGCTCTCTAGGACTGCGAGTCTTAAGTTCCCAAGCAGTAATGGCCAGGTAGATCTGTGCTCTCTGGGATACCCTGAACCCCTCTTGGAGTCTCTTCCAGAGGAACAGAAGCAGGCGGCCTAGGGCACCAGTACTGGAGGGGCTGTACAATGGGTAAACATCCTCTTAACATAGCATATGATGCCTTGGATACCAATAGAAGGGTGGTGGCATTTTAGGGGCCTCAAGGCTGCAAACTCTGGGGAAAAACCCCCACACCTGGTTAATCAATAATCAGAAGGAAACCTCTTGCTTGACCGTTGATGTGAACTTGCTAACTAGTAAACATTAGATATCTTTGGTATTTTCTTCAGCTTTCCTCCACTTCCATCTAGTTGGACAATTAATGTTGCCCTTGTGAGGGTGATGTGTGGCCTCAGAGTTTTAAACTCTGAGCATGATCATTTTCCTCCTCATATTACGTGAGCCTGAACTTAATCCTTATCTCCAGCCGAGCAGCCTACAACAGAGAAGAAGTTTCCATGTTTCATTATGAATCTTTACACTAGATTTTGACTCTTGCAGAAATCCCTCAGTGCCCACGCTGGCATCGGATGGCTCTATGGCTTGGATGGGCCGGGAACATCATCCTGGCGGCAGCTGTGATCGCGCTTGGTGTTTGGGGTGAGTATCTCAGCACCACAGATTCATTGGCTCAGTGAATTCTCCTCTTCCCCTGCAATTCCATTTAGATTCTATTTTTTGGCCTCCAAAACATTTCTGAATAAATTACCAGGCATTTCATCACTGCCATAGACATCAAAAGTGTTACATAAACAAAGTAGAGTTGAGAGCTTGATACATGAAACATGCATTATTTGGCTGTAACAGCTCCACTGTGAGAAGTGCAAAAATGTGGAATAACCTTGCAATGGATAATGAGTCAGATTCCATCTCACGCTGCTTCTCTGTCCCCATTGTAACTCAATAGATCTCCCATGGTATTTGGTGAGTTGATACTTTTTACCTTCTCTCTTTTGTAACATGTCCTTGTGAAGGTCAGACTGGAAGAAAGAGAATAACAAATGGAATTGAATGTAATTCCAGCCTGAAGGATTCCCAGTCTTGTTCGAATCAAAATTTGTATCCAAAGCCAGACAACAACTCAACAGGTAACTATATCTGCTATTCTTTGCGCTCTTTGCAACGTTGTGTCCACCTGGAAGAACACTCCCTCCAAACTTGCTGATTGAAAATTCAGCTACTGTGTCACAATAACTTATACATAGCTGAGATGTGCCAGAGCTTCATCTTCCCGTCTTTATTTTTCTTGTCATTTGTTCTGTTTGATGGCTGCAAAATAAATACTACAACTGGCTGAAACATTTCTGATTCTTAATCAGAAAAGAGGGTTTTGTCAAATTTTATTTTTCATGATAAAATTTATTTTTCAATTTTCTGAAATTTTTCCAAAGGGGAAATTTTCAGAGAAAAACTAAATATTTAGTTTCAAAATCATGGCCTTTTCCCCACTTTCCTGTACATTTTATCTTTTCACATCTTTTCTCCAGTGGGGAGGAAAGCAAAAAAGGGGAAAACCCTCTGATAATTTGCCAGGGAAAATCCCACTTTTCAGGCAGCTCTGATAAATAAGTTTTCAGCTGTTTGTGCAGAGTAGTAGGAGTGATATCTAGTGGTCATTCAAAGTACTTCTAATGTGTACAAAACAAGCACATTTTATATCCTTTCACTTACCATTGTAGTGTGATCACATGTGGGATGAAACTTGCTGGCTGTTTAGTAGCACACAACATTATACAATACCACAGGAGAGGAAGTGAAAAACAATTCCAAATCCCAGGTAGTTTCAAATGTTTTTGCATGGTGCAGCATATTTTAACACAGAGCACCTAATGGATGCCTGCCTTCCCATGTGTAAACTCCCAGACCCCACCCTTCTCACCTCTCTTTTGCAATCCAATAACATCCCAATGGCAACAACAGAAGTTGCTCTTAGAAAAGTAGTACACCTCTACCCCGATATAACGCTGTCCTCGGGAGCCAAAAAATCTTACCACATTATAGGTGAAACCGCATTATATCGAACTAGCTTTGATCCACTGGAGTGCACAGCCTTGCCTCCCCGGAGTACTGCTTTACCGTGTTATATACGAATTTGTGTTATATTGGGTCACGTTATATCGGGGTAGAGGTGTACTGGGAAAGCATTACATGTAAGTGTAGCTGTCTTGTAGTGAGATACAGCAGCTGGAAACAAGGAGAAGCCGGGCACATCTGACTTGTCAGCTTTCATGGAGCACCTACAAGCACCTCATAGACCATAATTTGGAAATATTTGCCACATCCAATTGAAATTTCCAGAGAGATTTTTAGGGAGGAAAAAATGTAGTTACACAAGCTGGTAAATCCTCTGTTAGTCAAACAAGGATGCTGGGATTTTAATGATCACGAGTGTAGACACAGCCAGAGTGGGGCAGTGTCAGAGCTGGGTTTAGAACCCAGGTGTTCAGCCTCCCTACTCCACCACTAGCTAGCGCTGGCTTTCCCTATACTGACTTTTGAGGCACTGAGCACAGGTATTCAGGATATGCATTTGCAGATTATACATGAGGCTTGTAACACCACCTGGTAGCAGCAATCCAGGAAACTAAAGGCCCATCCGTCATGTGCCCTGAATGACACAGGGGTCTAGTGGAGAAAACTGGTATGTGACTATGTAATTACGGACTGGATCATAATGCATATGCACAAGGAGCCCAATAAAGATTGCACAGGCAACCTTAATTCTGACACTTCCTAACTTTTGAGTGCTTGACTTTGCAACCGCAATACTGTTCTTGTAAGGTGGTTTTGTGTGTGTTTGTGAGTGTGATCAACACGCAGCCCTCAGAGCTTCCTATGAGAATCCCTTACCTCCCTCCTACTACTTTTAAAGTGCTCCAGAAGTGGTTCAGCAGAGAAGGTGACAGTTTTGTTGTGTCTTTCATTTCAGCGGTTCGGTGCTCCTTGGGGGGAAATGCATTGTGTGATACTGAGCCTGTAAAATGTGAATGGTGTGCCCGAGCTTATGAATTCCTATTCACATTACAGCTCTGCCAGAGCACCTCTCTCCTGACCCACACCTCCAATGAGCCTTTCCTCAAACAAACAATGAATAAAGAGAAATGTCTTGGCTGAGAATGTTTATCGTTCGAAAGCCCTTCGTGAACACAGGGAAGCTCAGCATTGTTCAGAAGCTTCCAGCCTATTTAATGCTGCCTTTTCCATGTCTATTTCTAGAGGGCTGTGGGTGCAAACTGTGCCCCACTGATTGGCTGCCGCACAAGAACAAGTGCTATTGGGTCTCTAAAGAAAGTAAAACATGGAATGAGAGTCGTGAGGACTGCTCAGCAAAGAGCTCTCAGATGCTCATGATCCAAGACAAGGAGGAGATGGTACAGTAAATAAAAATGGCTTAACCCACCCCTTGAGAAGAAGTGGGTTTTTTACCCACGAAAGCTTATGCCCAAATAAATCTGTGAGTCTTTAAGGTGCCACCGGGCTCCTTGTTGTTTTTGTGGCTACCGACTAACATGGCTATCCCCTGATACTTGAGAGATGAGTGTCGCTAGATGTAATGTAATACAATGGGCTTCCAGCAAAACAACAATGCTCCAGCTGTATGACATTTGGCTTAAGAAAAATCTATTACAGAGCACATTAAAATATCATTGATATGTGGAAGGGAAGAAGGGGGTGAGACTGGGAAAGGGAAACATCAGAAATTGGGTTTATATCTATTGCAGAGCTGTGTAGCAGGTTTTCTTCTGTCATTTGCTGAGAAAGTAAAGAATCCAGAGAATTCTAGCAGGTTATATTCACCCAGACTCCTCCATCCTGTCACTTACAGGCGTATGTACTGAGTATTCCACAACTGAACCTGGTCTGGTTTGGACTGAGTGTTACATCCCCAGAGAGGAAATGGACCTGGGTGGACGGCTCCACATTCGATGAAACACTGTGAGTGTTCATGGTTCCTATTCTGGCTTTGAAACTGAGTGTGTTTTGCATGGTGCACAAGTGGGAACACAAGGTTAGTGCTCTCTAGTGCTAGCGGGAGCAGGGGCTGTCTGTGAGCCCAAGTAAAGTTAAACAGCAGGCAGAGTCCTCCCCATGGAGAGATGGTCAGTCTCAAGCCCCCGTGTGCTTGCAAGACCACAGGATAAAGGGGGGTCAGGCCAGGGTCTGTTTGGAGAATGGGCATGTCTGGGACGACACTAGTTTAAGCACAATCCTTGTCTTGCTGAAGAGGCACTTAGCTGTTCACGCCTATGTTAGCTCTCAGCTGTGCTATTTTGCCTGAGTAAGGTGGCCCTTGTCCAGCAATGCGCTCGTTAATGCAGGGTCAGGGTCCCCTCTCCTGCTGAGCAGCACATTTTACCTTCACCAAGGCTGCAATGGGGGTGGGGAAAGTGGCGGTATTTTCCCAAGCCCCGCCCACCAACTAAGCCCCACCCACTCCAGACACCGCTCAGTGCACATGGCACAATTGTACAAAATAGAACCACACAGGCGCTGTTGGGCTCCTCGGCTTGGCTCCCCAACAGTGGGGTTTGAACACACCCACGGGCAGTGTTGGTCAATCATTGTGGTTGGTTTTGCAAGTGGACAAGTGTTTTCCAGCACTGAACTGAGCCTCCCCAGCTCCTTCCCCACTCTGGGAGGCACGTTACTAACTAGGGCGCTGTAGAAAAGTAGGGATGAAGGAAGCTAGTTTGGAGACAGGCCACCGCTCCGAACGAGGGATAGCTGCTAAAGATCTTACTCATTAAAGCTAAACACCCAGTGACACCTGCTCTTTGTTCCCCAGGTTCCAGCTAACAGGCGCTGCAGAAAGGGAGAGCTGTGGGATGATCAAAGGGAACCGCGCTATTTCAGAAACCTGCACGGCTGTAGCTAAATGGATTTGTGAGAAAGTTGCCCTGAAATAAGCAGTCACGCCAGTGAGCTGCACTTGCGTAACTGAAATAGCAAGTGTCCTTGTTTATTTTCTAAAAGAAAAACACATTTGCTAATTAAAGAATTCTAAAGCCTCCGACAAACTCATTTTCCAAGGAAGCTCCATTCACTTGTTCCTCAGGAGCTGGGTCTGATTTCACGAGGAGCTGGCTGCCTCCTGGGCATCGTGTGTGAGCAGACACTCTTGGCTCTCAGGAACAGTTTGAAAATTAAAAGTTGTAAAGCCCCAATGTCACCACTGGAGACCTACGTGCCATCTGGCCACATCTCAGAAAGGCGCCGTTTTGAACATTCTTCCACCCTGCCCCACTTTCAGCCATAGCCTCTAATTCTATGGGAGATTTAGGGGAAGAAGCACCAGTTTGTATTCCCACATCTGGTAGCTGCTTACCATTTACGCACCCAAATCTGGGCACACAATAGTTCTCGTCACAGATCCACAGGGTCTGGTCTATGCCCAGCCTGTAACTAGTACCTTTACTGGGCTGGGCCTGGCCCGTGGCCTCCAGGACTCTGAAACTGGGCCCTCAGCAACCAGCTATTCCCTGCAGTGATTCCAGACTCCTACGGGAGGCTTGTGTATATTGTACCCCTGCAGCACCCACTGCTCGCAGTGAGTATTTGCAGCAACACCAGGCAGCCTTTTCAAAACAAGGTAACAATTTATTAGTCACCTGGCTACAGAATCTGTAAGTTCTTAGGGCAGCATAGGGAGGCAAAGGTTAAGGCCTGGTCCCCAGTGGCCAAGCCAGTGCAATCAGCCAGCCAAGCTGGTATGGGATCCATTTTTGTCTCAGTCTCCTTATCAGTCCCAAGGGCGAGATTCTCTGTCTCCCCAGAGGCCAGCCCTTCTCCCAGCCATCACCTTTCCCCTTTGTTCTCTAGCTGGGGCCTTTGTCCTGCTTCTCCTCCAAGATGTGACAGGGGAAATCTCCTTTGTTTTAGTTGGTGTTTGCTAGGTCTGAACATCACACCCAGTGGGGTTCCCAATTGCCTTTCCAAATTCTCCATTGATTTGGGTCAGTTTCTACCAGTCCTTGAATGACCCCTTTCATACCATCCCAGACAGCTGTGTGACACAAACACCTCCTGTATCTTAATCTGCCCCCAAGAGCAGATTTAACCCATTTGCACCCCATGGGTAGCAATGCAAAAGCACACAGGGAAACTGAGGCATGTAGGTGTCAAAATATTACAGGAAATGCCACTTTGTCTCAGTATTTGCCCCCGAAAACATCCTTGTAGGTACAGTTCTTTGCGTGCTAATCTACAGTCCACAGTGAGACCTCCCATTGGAAAATCTGATCCTAATCTTTGCAGACACTGCTCTGGGAATTCACAGGATTCAGAGCTGGCACTTGCTAGCCATTGAGAGTCATTGCTCTCTGCCCATAAACTGATCCTCCAGTCTGACCGGCCAGTTTTTCTGGTGGTGGGGGCAGAGCAGGGCAGTGTCACTGACTCACAGCATCTGTGCTATGCTCAAACCTTCCATCAGTCTCCTGCTAGTAACTACTTTAGGGTCCTGGACCCCAAGGATCCCCACTGTTCTGCAACAGCCAGACTGTAACCTCAGTGACTCTGAGACCGGAGCCTTGGGGTCCAAGCAACCCACTTGGCAGCTGAACTGAGGTAGGGTCCTGTTTAGACTTTCCTCTCCAGGGTGCAGTGCCCTCAGTGAGTATCTACAGCGACCCCAGGCAGCCTTTTCAACATAAGGTACCAATTCATCAGTCACCTGCAATACAGAAGCTGAAAGGCTGTAGGCTAGCATCAAAGAGGTAGTCTTAGGCCAAAGATCAGATGGGTCAGGGTCCCATGGGTTCACCATGCCTGCTTCCGTGGGGTCCACCTTTGTTCTCTACTTGTCCTGCTCTGACTTCAGCAGCAACCTCATGCCTTTGTTGTCCAGCCACATCCAGGCTCAGGTGCTTCAGCTTCCCCTTTGGCAGTGTGACGTTGCACTCCATAGGTTTATGGAAATATGCTTACGCGTGTAAATATAATGTAACTGGAATATGCTTTATGCAAAAGCTGTCTTGTAAATTATGATTACAGAGTTTATAATCCACTGAGTGTGGTCATCCTATTTGTATGAATGTATCATTCTTGTATCTAAAACTAGAAATATGAAATATTACTCTGAAGTCCTATTGTAATTATGCAAAGTGTGGGCCATTTATGGTGGCTTGGAATCTTAATGGTTCCCATTAACTAGGACAATTGATTGCCAATGGCTCTGTTTACTTGCAAAACTTCCTGGGTATGTGCAGGCCAGTGCTGGAAGGATGAAGGCTGGGGTCTCACAGGACATGTGACCATATCACATTGTCGAAGAAAAACTCAGTTCTCACTTCTATGTTTATCTCTCAATTAGTAAACAATCATAACAATCTTTATACCTTTCTAGCAGACCATGATTAGCATACTTGCAGACAGTAAAAGTAAACATTTGCATTTGTTTATACATTATCTTATTTGTCTGCAATACTAGAACAAAAAACAAGACTGCAACATGATACTGGAATCCATCTTAAACCTGGTGCTTTTTTATTTAGAAGGAGAGGTGGGAACCCAGAGAGAGACAAAGGATTCCTGCTTTGTGCCAAAGCTATAAAAGGGGGTGGAACAGAACCAAGGGGCCCAATCATGTGAAATCCCTTGCTTTTCACCTAAGATGCCTGGTGGAACTAACAAGGTCCTGGGCTCAGACTAGGAAGGAGTCTAGTCTGTGAAAGAAGCTTATTGGAACATCTCTGAGGGTGAGATTTTACCTGTATTCAGTTTCTTAATGTATTAAGCTTAAACTTGCGTGTTTTGTTTTATTTTGCTTAGTAACTTACTTTGTTCTGTCTGTTATTACTTGAAACCACATAAATCCTACTTTTTATACTTAATAAAATCACTTTTGTTTATTAATTAACCCAGAGTAAGTGATTAGTATCTGGGGGAGCAAACAGCTGTGCATATCTCTCTATCAGTGTTATAGAGGGTGGACAATTTACCCTGTATAAACTTTATACAGAGTAAAATGGATTTATTTGGGGTCTGGATACCAATGGGAACTGGGTGTCTGGCTGCTGGAGATAGGTAACCTGTTGAGCAGTTTTTGGTTAAAGTCTGCAGCTTTGGGGGCATGGACCAGACCTGGGTCTGTGTTTGCAGCTGGCAAGCGTGTCTGGCTCAACAAGGCAGGGTTCTGAAGTCCCAAGCTGACAGGAAAAATGGGCTCAAAGGCAAATTCAGCACGTCAGGTGACAGTCCTAAGGGGGTTTCTGTGACCAAACCCATCACAGGTAGGTGTTCATGCCCAGGCATTGAGGTTTCTATTGTTCTGTAGGGTCTCCCATTCAACCATGTGGATTGGAACCTAGACAGCCCTAGTGGCTCCATGTCCCAAACACCACCTGCTTTCTCTGGCCCAGGGGAAGCTCTTAAGCCCCCTGCATTTATTGTTCATAAAAGTAAATTCCCACTTTCATCACAGGGGGCTATGGTGGTTAGATGGGAGAGAAAAAAAGGGCAGGGAAGGAGGGGAGCCTGCAGCAGGAGCCCCAGAAGCTGGCAGGACCAAGCTTCTGCCCCAGCAGCTGCCCAGCCCTGGGGCCTCCTGTCATTTGGGGACCGCATGCCAGGGCACCCTGTGTTTTACTGTAAATCTGTCTCTGCATGGAAGGGCTGGGTCGGGAAGAGCGGGGCTCTGTCTGTGGGGACAGACTGGCAGTTAGTCAGGGATGTGGGGGGGTTGGGAAGAGCGGGGCTCTGTCTGTGGGGACAGACTGGCAGTTAGGGATGTGGGGGGGTCGGGAAGAGCGGGGCTCTGTCTGGAGGGGACAGACTGGCAGTCAGGGATGTGGGGGAGGGTTGGGAAGAGCGGGGCTCTGTCTGTGGGGGACAGACTGGCAGTTGGGGATGTGGGGGAGGGTCGGGAAGAGCGGGGCTCTGTCTGTGGGGACAGACTGGCAGTTAGTCAGGGACGTGGGGGGGTTGGGAAGAGCGGGGCTCTGTCTGTGGGGACAGACTGGCAGTTAGTCAGGGACGTTGGGGTTCGGGAAGAGCGGAGCTCTGTCTGTGGGGACAGACTGGCAGTTAGTCAGGGATGTTGGGGGGTCGGGAAGAGGGGGGCTCTGTCTGTGGGGACAGACTGGCAGTTAGTCAGGGACGTGGGGGGGGTTGGGAAGAGCGGGGCTCTGTCTGTGGGGACAGACTGGCAGTTAGTCAGGGATGGGGGGGGGCGGGAAGAGCGGGGCTCTGTCTGTGGGGACAGACTGGCAGTTAGGGATGTGGGGGGGTCGGGAAGAGCGTGGCTCTGTCTGGAGGGGAACGAATGGCAGTCCGGGAGGTGGGGGAGGGTGGGTAAGAGCGGGGCTGTGTCGGTGGGGGACAGACTGGCAGTTGGGGATGTGGGGGGGCCGGGAAGAGTGGGGCTCTGTCTGTGGGGACAGACTGGCAGTTAGTCAGGGATGTGGGGGGGTCGGGAAGAGGGGGGCTCTGTCTGTGGGGACAGACTGGCAGTTAGTCAGGGATGTGGGGGGGTCGGGAAGAGCGGGGCTCTGTCTGTGGGGACAGACTGGCAGTTAGTCAGGGATGTGGGACGGCGGGAAGAGCGGGCTCTGTCTGTGGGGACAGACTGGCAGTTAGTCAGGGATGTGGGGGTGGGCGGGAAGAGCGGGGCTCTGTCTGTGGGGGACAGACTGGCAGTTAGTCAGGGGTGTGGGGGGGGTCGGGAAGAGCGGGGCTCTGTCTGTGGGGACAGACTGGCAGTTAGTCAGGGACGTGGGGGGGTCGGGAAGAGCGGGGCTCTGTCTGTGGGGACAGACTGGCAGTTAGTCAGGGACGTGGGGGGGTTGGGAAGAGCAGGGCTCTGTCTGTGGGGGACAGACTGGCAGTTAGGGATGTGGGGGGGGGAACGGTGTGGAAGAGTGAGGCTCTGTCTGAGACACAGACCTGCACTCGGGTTCATAATGGCTGGATGGAAGTTTCTGTAAGAGCAACTTCCATTTGTGAGGAGCCGACTGTCAGCCAGGCATAGCGGGGGAAGGAAGGCTCTGGAAGTGCCGAGTTCTGTTTGTGACGTGGGCGGGGGGAGGGGGAGATACTGTTAGTAAGTCAGTGATGAGAACAATGGAGGAAAGTTTGTGACAGAGCTCGGCTCATGGGATGGGGGCCCGTGGGTGGTGGGGAATTGATTGGCAGTTAGGGATATCACTGGGGCTCTGGAGGGAAGTGGGGAAGATTTTGGCAGGGCTGGGGCAGTTAATAAGATGGGGGCAGAGGACAGACTAGCAGGGTGGCAGGTCAGGGATGGTGTGTGGAGGACAGCTTTGAGAAGTAATGGGGTTTATTAGTGAAGCACAGACTGAATGGCCATCAGGAGTATAGAGCTGGAAGGTTCTGGAAAAGCTTGGTTTTGTTGGGGGCAGAGCCTGACAGTTAATCAGACATTGTGGACTCGGGGGCTAGAAGGTTCTGCCAGAGCCAGGGCATTTCCAGGAGGTGATGGTGGGATGGGGGTGGGGTAGAGAATAGACCAGCAGTCAGGAATAGCACAAGGGGGTGGGAAGGAAGCTCTGGGCTCTTAGTTTTGGGCAGACAGTCAGTCAGGGGTGTGTTTGTAGGGATGGAAGATTCTGGAAGAGCAAGAGTCTGACTGTGAATGGGAAACAGAATGAGGGGTAGAGTGTAGGAATGGGAGGCTCTTGCAGAATCAGGGGAGTTACTAAGGAGGTACAGACGTGAACAATTGAGAACGGGTTCTGGCAATGCATGAACGGGAGACAGATTGGTGGTTAGCGGAGCTGGTTGAAATTCTCATTCCAAGTCTTTTTTTGTTGTCTTTTTTTATCAAAACTAAAATGGAGAAAAAATTAAGTTTACCTCGGTATTGCATTTTTGTCTAAAAGCCAGAATATATTGATGATTCAGTTGCCAGAACTTGCAAATTCTTCCATTTTCAATCAAAACCTGAAAGCTTGATTTAAACAAGGTTTTTTTTGTTGTGTTGACATTTTTCACCAAAGAAAAAAGTTTTCAGTCAGTTCTATCAGTTATTGCAGGATATCACAGCACCTGGAGAAGCGGCAACTAGCTAAAGGGAAATGCTCCAGAAGTACTGGATAGAGCAGGGTAGGGAACGGTTTTCCCATCCTGTGGGAATTTCTGCAGTCTTTGAAGTCTTGCAATCCTGAATCACGACAAAAAGTCAAAATCCAAAAATTTTCATGAACCTGGAGGAGAAAAAATATTCAGTTCAGTTGAAACACTTGATATTGACCTTGAACCTTTTTTAACTATAAATTAACTAAAATTTCAAAATGAAAAGTTGTTTTGAATCAAAAAATAAATCTTCATTTTGACAACATCACAACAGGACACTTCAGATTCAAAACTTTCTCACATTTCTTTCAAATCAGGAGGTTTGTCTCAAAACTAATCCTTCCCGCAAATAGTTTTGGTTTTTCTGATTTGAAAAACTTTGTTGGAAAATTTCCAACCAGCTCTAGTGCTGGGGCAGCTCCAGGGGTGGGGCCTGGCAGATTAGTCAGGGGAATTGCAGAGGCCTGGAGAGGGTGGGGGAAATTTTGGTAGAGTTGTAGGGTGACTGTATGTCCCATTTTGGCAGAGATGGTCCCTTTTTTAAGCCCTGTCCTGATTGTTTTCACAAAAGTGGGCATTTGTCCCCTTTGTTCTTGCCAACTTGATCAGTTAGCAAGAGCAAACAGGACAAATGCCCACTTTTGTCAAAAAATTGGGGTGTGGAGGAACCTGTGGTGGGAGGGGAGTGAGTGGCGATTACAGTCCTGCGCAGGAGCGACTCCAGCCCTAGCCTTGCACGGCACGGGGGGGCAGGCAGGATGTTCGGGCGAGCAGCAATGCCAGCCCCAGCCTCACATGGGGAGGGCAAACAGGGCTCAGATTAACAGTGACGCCAGCCCAAGCCCTGCTGCCAGTCCCAGCCTGAGGGTGGGAGGAAGGGGGCAGGGCTTGGGTAAGCCCCATGGGGTGGGGGCTCATATGTGTGGATTGGGCCAGCCCCGGGGGTGGGGGATGCTCAGACTAGCCCCATTTGGGAAATATGGTCACCCTATCGAGTTTGGGGAGGCAATGTGCCAGTCTACTTTAGTCCTGTCCAGTTACCTCTGATTGGGGTCTCCCTGCAAATTCTCCTTTGTATCTGCGACTGCCTTCAAGCTCTGATAACCCTTCCTTCATCTGTTCCCTGCCCTGCATCAGCTGGTGACCCCCTCACACCTGCAGCATGTGGATCGTGGAGTCAGGAGGTGGAACTGAACTGCAGCTTTCCAAATGGTGAGTGGGGAGGGGAGATGGGGAACTGGTTCTTGGCTGTAACTAGGTAGAGTCAGCCAAGACTGAGATTTGGGATCTAGGTGGTTGCTCTGACTACTGAGTAGGGGAAAATAGGGGAATGGGGCCTAGGACACTGCTGGCAATCTGTCAAGGACATTGTGGGGACCTGAGGCTGGGAGAAGGGGTTGGTCAGGTTGGGTCCATGTACGCTAACTTCCACCATGTGTGATGTCTCCAAATCCAGTCAACACTATTGCGTTGTATACTGTAGTGAACTGGGCTAGAGCTTTATAACTGATATCACATGCAGCATGCCTAGAATCTGAATGGTTGTTTGTGTAGGTACTAAATGCGTTTAATTCCAGTGTTTTTAACCTGCTAAAAACTTGCTTGCTACCAAGTGTTACCCTTGTCATTTGGACTATATAGGGCCAATAATTTTCCATCTCTAATATTCAGGACTGTGATTCTTAGCCTTGTCAGTGACTCGCTTCACTTCAGCTGTAACAAGCTGCTTAGAAGCATAACTATTTCAAATCAGAAACTTAAAAGTAACTAGAGGACTTATGTGCATTTAAAGAACTTGGAGGAAAACAGGATTGCAGATCTTCTATGCCACTACTGACCACCCCTAACGTAACAACAGGATGCCTCAAGTAGTAGTGTTAATAGATCATTAGCTAGCTGTCCTTCTAAGGCCAGGACTACACTAGAAACTTTTGCCAGTATAGTACTGTCTGTCAGGGGTGAGACTTTTTATCGTGACGTCTCTATTCTATACTGGCAAAGTCCTAGATATAGATGCGGTTATATCAACATAAAAGTACTTTTGATGGTATATATTATTTTGCTCGGGGAACTGGTATAAGATCTACTGGCAAAAGCACGTTTTTGCTATTATAAACTGCATTTACACTAGGAGGGTTTGCTGGTATAGCTTTACTGGCAAACGTCTTATAGTGTACACATGGCACAAGTTATTTCTGAATCAGTGTCCTAGCAAGGTGCTACTGATGCTGTGGTAATGGAAGAGGTGGTCTTGTTTTAAAAAGTAACTCAGGTGCTTTGTATTGCTGTATTGGCAGCTTTTTACATAAAATGTAATGCTAAGCTCCTGCTCACTTTTTGGCTACTAAGCCAGATTTTTAAAAATGTGTAGTATTGCCCACCACATTGCATATCTCCCTCCACATTGAGGGAGGGGGTGAATTTCATAAAACCTTTGGGTTTGTACCCCTTAAAGGGAGTGGGCACCAGAGCGTTGGGGTGAGCCCCTAAAGCTGAATCTTTCCAGAGGGGATCTCTGTCTCTCTGTGCAGGTGGATGTGGCCTTGCCTGCAGGGGCGGCTCCAGGCACCAGCGCAGCAAGCACATGCCTGGGGCGGCAAGCCGCAGGGGGCAGCCTGCTAGTTGCCATGAGGGCGGCAGTCAGGCAGCCTTTGACATCATGCCTGCGGGAGGTCTGCCAGTCCCGCAGCTTTGGTGGCAATTTGGCAGCAGGTATGCCAAAGGCGTGGGACCAGCAGACCTCCTGCAGAAATGCCGCCAAATCCGTGTGACCAGCGAACCACCCGCAGGCATACCACTGAAGGTCGCCTGACTGCTATGCTTGGGGCGACAAAAAACATAGAGCCGTCCCTGCCTGCCTGTGTGCTTGGCTGGAAGAGGCTTGTGAGGCTAACACAGCCAGGCCAGGTAAAGGGGACCCAGGCTGGCAGAATAGGCTGACTCAGTGGCACCCTAGCACATCAGATCAAAAGGCCCAAACCCATCACATCTACCCAACTTCTTGGGTTTGTGGGGATTTTTTTCATTAAAGCAAAGATTTTGTTAATGGAAAAATATACTGAAGCAAAATATTCAAAGTGACCTTATAGCCTACCTATTAAACATGTCAGGATTTTGTATGCACAATCTAGTCTGTGGTTTAAGTTGCGTAAACTGACTTTTGAAAATTGGCCCTATATTGAAATAAGGACTGCAGGATTAGATGCTCTAATGCAGGGGTTGGCAACCTCTGGCACGTGGTTTGCCAGGGTAAGCACCCTGGTGGGCCAGGCCATTTTGTTTACCTGCCGCATTGGCAGGTTCAGCCGATTGCGGTTCCCACTGACTGTGGTTCGCCATCCCAGGCCAATGGGGGATGCGGGAAGCAACGCGGGCAGAGGGATGTGCTGGCCGCGGCTTCCCACCACTCCCATTGGCCTGGGACAGCGAACTGCGGCCAGTGGGAGCCACGATTGGCCGAACCCTCCGGACATAGCAGATAAACTAACTGGCCTGGCCCGCCAGGGTGCTTACCCTGGAGAGCCGCGTGCCAGAGGTTGCTGACCCCTGCTCTAATGTATAGAGTCATTCACGGCAATTGTCTCTGGGATAAAATGTTTAATATACAGCAACATTACACATCACTTTAGATCAAGATACGAAGAACAATATGGTAACTGCATCGCTGTAATTAGAATATTTTTTTCTTCAGCTGCCATTCATGCCAATATCCATGCAGTAAAACGACTACTTTAATGGGCATTGTATACTGAGAACTTACTGTAAAGAGATTTAGACTCTATAGGCATTTCTTAACTGACTACACCACCTCAAGATAGGCTTAATGTGGTTAAACATCTTGATATTGTCCCTCTAAATCTATTCTCTCATCTAGTAACTTTCATTTGAGTGGGCATTAAACCCATTCATTTAAATGTAGCTCTGCAAAACTTTCTCCAGTTTACTTCTTTTCAACAAAAGGAAATGCAGGGTGTCAACAATACAACTGTACATTTCAATGTGCAGTACCTCAAGCGCCTCAGCTCAGCTGCCTTTTTATAAAGACATCTTAACACTGATTAGTTCATGGAATAGACTTGTTTATTTACTACTAGCAAAAGCCTGTGTGGCCATGCATACCTGTGTTACCACTTGGTAACCACTAACATTGCACATTTCTTTGCTGCCTGCCTCTGCTAAGCAACCAGAGCACTTGCTGCTAGCTGTTCTGCACAGTCTCTCAGAATGTTTCCAAAGAGCTTAAGGCTTTGTTTAAAAATGCACAGTTGCTTCCAGCTATATGCTGTTGTGATGCTGTTCATTTTAAAGCTTTGGTTTTCAAACTGTAAGGTGTGCTCTCCTGGGTTACAAGGCAAGTGTGAGGACCTGACTGTTTAACAATGCTGAGTCTTCTACTCTACCTCTTGTTGCTGCTGCCAGGCTGGAAGAAGGAGGAGGAAGGAGGAACAAATATAGTACCTATATTTAAGAGAGGAGGCAGAAACAATCCAGGAAACTAAAGGCCCATTAGTTTGACCTCAACTGTATGCGAGGTCTTAGAACAAATTTTGGGAGAGTAATTAAAGATAGAGGTAAATGGCAAATTGGATAAAATACAACATGGTTTTACAAAAGGTAGATTTGCTAGACAGCCAGACCAACCTGATCTGTCTTTGAGAAGATAACCACTGTTTTAAACAAAGAAAATGAAGGAGATCTAATCTGCCTGGAGTTTGGTAAAGCATTTGATACAATTTCATATGGGAAATCCATTAGTTAAATTGGAGAAGCTGGGGATTAATATGAAAAGCAAAAGGAGAGTAAGGAACTGGATAAAGGGGAGACTACCCTGTGTCATACTGAAGAGTGAATTGTCAGTAGGGTGACCGGAAGAAAATATCAGGACACACTGGTGGGGAGTCCTGCCGGTGGAGGGAAAAAAAACCCAAAAAACAGGAGTGCAAAATATTTGGACAAATTGCGTTCCAACCATACATCGGTCGGGACGCGGGACAAACGCCTAAATATCAGGAGAGTCCCAATTTTATCGGGACGTCTAGTCACCCTAATTGTCAGGCTGGAGGGAGGGTACTAGTGGAGTTCCTCAAGGATCAGTCTTGGTACCAATTTTGTTTAACATTTTCATTAATGACCTAGGCACACAGAGTGGGAGTGTGCTAATAAAATTTGCAAACGACACAAAGTTGGGCGGTATTGCCAATACAGAGGAGGAATGGAATATCATAATGAGTTGGGTGACCTTGAAAACTGGAGTAATAGAAATAGGATGAAATTTAATAGTGCAAGGTCATGCACTTAGGGACTAGCAACAAGAATAAGCAGGGGATTTATCAGTTGGAAGTGACAGAAGAGGAGAAAAACCTGGGAGCATTGGTGGATCACAGGATGACTGAGCTGCCAATGTGATGCAGCTGTGAAATAGGCCATTTCAATCCTAGGATGTGTCAGGCAAGGCATTTCCAGTAGAGATAGGGAACTTGGGAAGTGTTAACATTGTACGAGCCATTGATGAGACTTTATCTGGAGTACTGGGTGCAGTTCTGGTCTCCCATGTTTCACAAAGATTATTTCAAACTGGAAGAGGTGCAGAGAAGGGCTGCTAGGATGATCAGAGGAATGGAGAAACTCCTACAAGAAGAGACTTGAGGATATCGGCTTGGTTAGCCTAACAAAATGAAGGCTGAGGGGAGGTATAATTGCTCTCTATAAATATGCCAGAGTGATAAGCTCCAGGGAGAGAGTGGTGCTATTTAAGTGAAGGGCCAGTGGTAGTACAAGAACAAATGGATATCAACTGGCTGTCAACAAATCTAGGCTTGAAATTAGATGAAAGTTTCTAACCATCAGAGGAGTGAAGTTCTGGAACAGCCTTCTAAGGGAAGTAGTGGGGGCAAAAAACCTACCTTGTCTTAAGTCTGAGCTTGATAAGTTTATGGAGCGGGTGGTATGATGAGGTTGCCTACGCTGGCAAATAGTCTATCCATTACTGCAGTTAGAAAATACCTCCAATAGCTGGTGATGGGACACTAGATAGGAAGAGTTCTGAGTTACCCATGGGAAAGAATTCTCTGTTGTCTGGCTGTTGGGTCTTGCTAAAATGCTCAGGGTCTAACTCATTGCCATATTTTAGGGTCAGGAAGTGGGTTATATTTACAGCAACACTGTGCGGGGGTCACCTTTTTCTGAAGTATGGAGTATGGGACACTTGTTGGTTTGAAGTGGAGTAAATGATGGATTCTCTTTAACTAGAAGTCTTTAAATCAAGAATTGTGGAATTCTGCACCTCAGCCAGTATTTATGGACCCACTACAGGAGTGGTTGGGTGAGGTGCTGTAGCCTGCAATGTGCAGGAGGTCAGACTAGATGATCAGGAGGGTCCCTTCTGGCCTTAAAGTCTATGAGAAAGGGGGCAAGGCCTCTCCCTGAGCAGGAGAGGAGGATCTGGTCTATCCTGCTCACCTCTCCAGAGGCTGAAGTATAGGCACCCCCTTGGGAAGTAGTTCCTCCCTTCCCACACAGGCTCTTGCATGTTTGCTGGGATCGTGCCAGGAGCCTGAGGTCTGTGAATGGTTCTGGAGGGTCCCAGGGCATGAGCATGAGGAGAGAGGCTCAGACTGGCTGCCTGAGTCCTGCTGGGGCTGCCTGGTCAAAGCATGTGCCTGGCTGGGGATGCTTGTGTACTGGGGAGCATCAGGATGCCCCAGCTGGGATGGGCTATCAGGCCCTAAGCCTCTGTGGGAAAACTGTTTCCTTAGAGGTGTTCATGCATGGGACATGACTCTCTGGAGAGAAGGTGCAGTAAAATAGTGTGGGAACCTCTTCTAAGAGTTTTTCAAGTTACAAAATACTCTACCCTCTCCTATTCCTATTTCTCTAGGCTTTTGGAGCCTTAACTTTTGCTTTTCTTGACTTTAACTGAGCACGTTTGCCACACGGAGGGTATATCTGCACTGCAGACCCAAGTTAATTCTGGAAACCCAAATTAGCTAAACCCAGGTACGAGAGTCCATAGTGCTAGGCCACAGTTGAGTCATACTTGTGTAGCCATATCCACTCTGGTGCTACACTAACGTGGGTGAGGGACTAGGACTTCTAGAAGCATATCCCATTCTGCTTAGCACTGCACAAAACTGCAGTGTTGTATGAATTGTTTGGCGGTATATTGTGGGAGAACTTGTCTGTCCTTTCTGGGCCCTTCTGCTGGAGTGTTCTCAGCCCACAAACTCAGTAAAGTAAAGCACTTCGGAGCTGGCATGTTCTAGACTCCATGCCAACCAATAGCAAGGTATAGATCCAGCTCAGGATGATGACCTGTTCCAGTTATTAGCACTCATGAAACCTGATTTTGTTCTTGATGTCTTGGCTTCCACTATTCAGGCTGATGGTGCTGCCCAAGTATGTGAATGTCTCTGTGTTGGTGAGAACATTATCCTCTATCCATACTGGTGATGGTGAGGAAATATTAAAGGTCATGATATTTCATAGAATCATAGGACTGGAAGGGACCGTGAGAGGTCATCTGGTCCAGTCACCTGCACTCATGGCAGGACCAAGCACCATCTAGACCATCCCTGACAGGTGTTTGTCTGTCCTACCCTTAAAAATATCCAATGATGGAGATTCCACAACCTCCCTAGGCAATTTATTCCAGGGCTTAACCATCCTAACAGTTAGGAAGTTTTTCCTAATGTCCAACCTAAACCTCCCTTGCTGCAGTTTAAGCTCATTGCTTCTTGTCCTATCCTTAGAGGTTAAGAACAACAATTTTTCTCCCTCTTCCTTGTAACTCCACTTTTATGTACTTGAAAACTGTTCTCATGAGGAAGGACACTCTGGAGCTGTGTGAGGAATTTTCCCTGACCCTCCAGCACCAGGATATGCAGATGAGGGAGGCCATACCAGTGCCAAAGTGGGTTGCTGGAAGCTGGCTTGCCCCGACTGCTGTGGATTGGTGGCTAACTAGTTTGGTGTAGTCAACTGTTGGTGTAGTGATGAGGGAGGTTTGCAAGGCAATTATTGCTGTGGTTTACCCATGGGTGGTGAAAATTGCTAATGTCCCCAAAATAATAGCTGGCTTTCAGCGAATGAGCTTCCCAAACTGTGCTAGAGTCATCAGTGGCACATATGCACATTAGTGTCCTTTCTGGTTTTCAATATTTATCACTCATTATGCAGGCCTTGGCTGACCACAGAGAAAGGTTTGTGAACGCAAGTGTGGGATTCACCGGCAGGGTGCATGATGCCAGGATATTTCAGAGATCTGGCACTTTCATATTTATTCCTTCTTAATAGTGTGTATATCATTCAATGCGGTGTCTGTACCCACTGTTATTTTATTACATCCAGCCTATCCTCTACTACCCTGGCTCATGAAGCCTGACCCTGGTTTCAGAGCACCTGGCACAAGGTTTAACTAAATACTGAGCAGTTGCAGGACTGTGGTGGAATGTGCATTTGGCTGACTGAAGACACGATGGCTCTGCCTACTAAACCATTTGGGTGCCAGTGTAGATAATGCAAATTGTGTTAGTGGGGCATACTGTGCACTGCACAACACATGAGGATAAGGGAAAGGATTTCCACCAGGACACACACAGTGCTGGTTTACAGGCCTGATACAGGCAATGAGGAAGTGTGCCTCGGTGCAGGAGAGCAAAGGAAGGAAGGGACATCTTGTGTGGACCATGTCCTTGATGTGGAGGAGAAAATCCAGGGCAAAACGGGATAGTGTGTCACATGACATCCAATCCAATGAGCATCTGTAACCATCTGCCCTGTATCCTTTGGCACACACCCTCCACAAAGTTTGGACACCAGAGAAAAATCAGATTCAGTAAATGAAATAGTAAGGAAAAGCAAACCCAAGTTATACAGAAAATAAACATAGAGATGCAACTTCAGGCTTTGCACGTCTATATCAGATAAATTCCCTTTTCTGATATGTTACCTCAGCAATTCCCAAACATTTTCCCTGCATGACCCCATTTTCAGCCTTATGGCTTTCTGCAACCTCAGACACCATGAAGGGTGCCTTGACAAAATGGTGGCCTCTGCATAGCTGACCTTGCATGCAACGTACATGCAAGGTCATGTTGTGAAAAGCAAAACAGTGGGACCCCCTTCATTCATGGTGTGACCTCCCCTTGGAGTCCCAACCAACCCCCTAGTTTGGGAACCGTTGAGTTACCTGTTGCCTCTGAACAGTTTCCCAGTGTGCCCTTGTCATAGAGGGGATCCGGTGTTTCACGGACAGCTTAGAGGCTGTCCCTCAGTTTCTGGATACCTTTCACTTCAACCCCCTTCTTTTAACTGCGTTTGCGGGCTCTTTGTTTTTTCTTTCTCCCAGACTATGGTAATTCACAATTATTCAGCAGGTGGGGAGTGGGGGTGAAATTCCCTCTCAACTTGGTAGCTGGGGCTTCTGTGTCTTACCACTAATGGTCCATCATTTGTCTTTTCCTGGGTTGTACCAGGGATCATTACTTGTGTCTGATTTTGTGTAAACACCTGTCTTGCTCGGCACGCCTGTGGATGCTCCACCGAAGCCGCGGGACCAGCGGACTCTCTGCAGGCACGCCTGCGGGAGGTCCACCGGAGCCGCCTGCCGCCCTCCCGGCGACCGGCAGATCACCCCCCACGGCATGCTGCCCCAAGCACGCACTTGGCGTACTGGGGCCTGGAGCCGACCCTGGCTGAGAGGATGAAGGCCAACCAGTTTCTGCCCAAAGACTGTCAAAATCAATTTTAGGGTGCATTATACTCTGTTACAAGTCAGCTAGATTACATCCTCCAGATAATATTGGAACCCCTTTCACTAGGGCACAAGCAGCCTCAGCTGCTTCCTTGAGAAGCATTCCCATTCTAGACATCCGCAAAGCAGAAACTTGGGTTGCCATACACACCTTTTCCAAACACTACTTCTTGGTGGAAGCATCCAGAGCAGATGCTTCCTGTAGAGACCTGTATTGCAATCTCTTTTTAGATAGTCTGAGCACCCAAGTTCTTATTTTACATCTCTGTGAGTTTCCAAGAGTGGAATATATATATGGGCAAGTACTTGAAGAGAGAAGTTACTTACTTGGAGAGTAGTTGGAGTTTGTCAAGATGGATTGTCCATATGTGTATTCCATGTCTTGTCCTCCTTCTCTCTTACTTTAGAGTCCTGTTACGTACGTGGATGCTGTGGTGGTGAAGGAACTGAGTGGCAGTTGGATCCACACTGCCCTTTATAGCTTTGATACAGGAGCAGGAGGGCAACCAGGGCACACATGTGGCCCAAACAAACAATGCTGGCCAAAACACCCCAATCTCAAGCACCAGGGTGCATGCACACCAAGAGTAGAATATACATATAGAGAACTCTCAAACTCCAGTTACTGTACAAGTAAGAAACTTGTATAGAAAAGTTCAAGTTTGGACTAGCTGGGGATTTGTGGTGGTGGTGGTTGAAGTATGCTGGCAGAACTGTGTAGAGTACACAGCATGAGTCTGTACAATATTTGGATGTGGACAGCACTCTCATGAGAATCTGTTTCACTGGGAAATTGTGAATATTTGCATGTAGGTATCACAGTCTATTTTTGTATATGTTCTCTAAGAAAATGTCAATTCCCCTGTGGTAGGATTTTGGTCCCCTTCAGTGATTATAAAGAAGATGTAGGTGAAGAGGCCCTTCACAAGTGTGAAATGCAGAGCACGGTCTGACACCTGAGATCACACAGGAAAGAAGCACAAGGTAAACCATTGCTTAGGCAGGCTCCTGTCACTGTTGAAGCTTCTGTAGTAGGTAATTTCCACTGAGGTAGTGGAGCAGACAGAAAAAATAGCATTAAAGAAAAGAAACTTCAAGCCAGAGTTTGAGGTAATATTTGCTTACCAGGGAAGCAGGGCAAATTGCATGATGATGTTGCATTCCATTAAAGTATTTCAGTGTAAGGGTAGATAACTAAGTCATAAGCGTGTCTTTGTAGTGTTTCCTCTGACCACCATGGGATCTCTGACCATGGGTGAACTGAGAATAGAGGACTTCTTTTGGGAGGTGAGAGTCTGGCATCCGCACACAAAGTCCAGCCCAGCAGAGTTGGTGCATGAGGGTCATTGCTTCCATGCTGATGATATTGGCTTCAGTGAGGATGCTGGCATTAGTGCAGCGATCTTCCCACTTGATGCGAAGGATCTTCCGGAAGCATTATTGGTGGTACCTCTCCAGACTCTTGAGGTGCTGTCAATAGGTCACCCAGGTTTCGCATCCATAAAGGAGTGTTGGAATAACAATTGTCTTATAGACCTGGATCTTGGTGTCTTGCCATAGGTAACAGACCATGAAAACAAATTGGAGCAATTTCCCAAAGGAAGTACTTGCACACTGGATCCTGTGCTGGATCTCACTGTCAATTTTTGCATTTTGAGAGAGTTGGCTACCAAGGTAGCAAAAGTGCTCGACTGTCTCCAAAGTCTGTTCCTTTATAGTGATTTGTAGTGGGTCATGTGCAAGGTCTGAAGCAGGCTGAAAAGGCACTTTAGTCTTCTCAATATTGAGTGAGAGTCCTAGGTTTCTGTAAGCTTGTGTAAAAAATCCAGTGTGGACTGAAGGTCATTCTCAGTGTGCAAAGCATGGCACAGCCATCAACATACTGAAGATCACTAATGGATGCCTGAGGATTTTAGACTTTGAGCAGAGACATCGAAGATTAAAATGTCGCACATCCATTCTGTATTGAATGTCAACTCCACTGGGAAGGAGGTCTTTAATGAGGACCTAAATGACTGCTAAATAGATGGAGAACAGGATTGGGGCAATAACGCATCCTTGCTTGACCCCAGTTTTGATGACGAAAGGGTCCATCTCAAGACCATACAGAGAACTGTGGCAGTCATCTGATCATGAAAAAACCTTAGGATCTTAATAAATTTTGGAGGACAGCCAAATCGGGCCAGCACCTTCGACAGAGCTTCGTGGTTGACCGAGTCAAAGGCCTTTGTCAAATTGATGAAGGCCATGTACAGATCCTGATTTTGCTCCCGAGACTTTTCCTCCATTTGGCAGACAACAAAGATCATGTCTGTTGTCCTGTGGAATGGTCTAAGACCTCACTGAAATTCCAGCAATATTTCCTCAGCAAGGGGAAATTTAAGAGGTTTAAGAGGATATGGGCAAGAATTTTCCCTGCTGTAGATATTCTCAATGCAATACCTCAATTTCCACACTCTGACTGATCTCCTTTCTTAAAGATTGTAACAGTGTTGGCATTTCTCAAGTCTTCTGGAATCTTCTCATTATACCAGATATGAAGAAAAAGTTTGTGGAGCTTCCTTACCAGTTCTTCACCTCCAAACTTGTAGGCTTCAGCTGGTATGTCAACTGGTCCTGCTGCCTTGTTGTTCTTGGTATGCATAATGGTTCATGTTACTTCTTCAAGGACAGAGGGGTCAGCAAGAGATTCTCTTTCACTTTATTGAGGTATAGATTTGATAGTGGCATCAGAGACAGTTGACCCACAGTTCAGGAGTAACTCAAAATGCTCCTTCCATCTGGCTTTGATGGCTTTGCTTTCTTAAAAAATATGTCGATCCATCTTGGGCTCAGAGTAGTGTGGGACCATGGGAGCATTGACCATAAATGGCCCTTATTGCCTGAAAAAAGCTTCTGATGTCATGTTTATCAGCATAAAACTCAATCTCCTTGGTCTTTGCTCACCATCACTTATTTTTGATGTCATGGATTTTTCCTTTGGGCTTCAGCTTTGAGTTGCTTGTATGACTCTTTCTTCTGCTGGTGTAATATGTCATTTTGCCATATGTGATGAGCTTTTCTTTTCTGGTCTAGCAAGCCCTGAATGTTCTCATCATTCTCATCAAACCAGTCTTGGTGATGGTGGCTGACATAGCCAATGGACTCAGCACATGCTGAGAATGGCAGTCTTTAATCCCTTCCTGCTCGGTTGCTTTCTGGGATGGCACATGTGAAATCCTGTCACGTATAGGGGCTGTGCTGGAATGGAGCATGCTCAGTGATTTGGGGGTTTAGCAGTGGAGCTCTAACAAGTCTCTACTGAAATTGTGCAAAGTACAATTTGTTAAAGGCTCATAACTTGGCCAAATTTGAGTGGCTTTTCACTGGAACTGCTAAAGCCTTTCCCTGATAGCAGGGTGATTTCTCCCACTCCGCAATGTCATATTGAAGTCCCTGCGCCAAAGCCTGGAGGTGCTAGAGCTTCTGCAGAAAATTCTCATAACCAGGTCATTAACATGGGTAGAACAATATGGTTTTCCCTAATCTCACTCCGAAATGGCTGAATACTTTTGCTGAAACTTAAAAAAAAAATCAGCCTGAGGCAGACACACAGCAGGAAATTTCAGCATGAACAGTTAAATCTGGCAAAGTTATAAGCTATTGAAAACAGGGTCTTATAATGGAAAGTGTGAAGCAACATTAAGTATAGGTTTCACTAGCTGTGTCACCTATAATAAAGCACTTTTTATCTATGCATCTCAAAGCATGTCGTCAATTAGCCAGATTTTCAAAAGCCCCAAAATATCTCTGAAAATCTGGTCCAGTATCATTATCCTCATTGTAGGGATGGGGAAACTGAGGCACGGGAAGATTCATGTGACTTGCCAAGGTCACCCAGCAGGCTAGTAGTAGAACCAGAAACAGAACAGAACTCAGATCTCCTGAGTGCAAGTCTAGTAGCAGAGCCAGTGGACAACACTGCTTCCCAATGAGGAATAGAGATGGTTTTTGGTCTTTGTAAGAATGGATCAGGACTTTTTAAACTTTCTCTTCCTCTTAATCCGTTTACTGGCAGGAAATCCACCAGAATTTCTCTCTCTGTGTGTGACACACACACATATCTATATATCTGTATAGATATATAGGTAAAGTATAAAATTTCTGAGTGAATTTAAAGTGGTTCAATTCCCATCTCTTCCATGCTATGTTATTTCCTTGTTTTACATAAGATGCTGGGCTTGCTGTACAGTTGAGACTTTATAGTTGTATTGTCAACCTGCTAGTTAACGAATTGAGAGTGGCAGTGAGTGTTGTAGGAGATGCAGGCTACCAGCATATGACCAGTGCCCTCCAACTCTATTTCCCACTTGACATGACACTGTGCAAATGCAAACCGAACAGTTTTACTGTGGGCACAAATTCTATTGAGCCAGTCTCAGTGCTGCCAACTCCCATGATTTTGTCAGGAGTCTCATAATTATTGTTTTCCTTAAAGCCCCAGCTCCTGGAGTCAAGAGGAGATGTGATGATTTGAGGCTTCATGCCTAAAAAAAGAGAAAGTTTCTAGCCCTCATGGCTGTGGAGAAAGCTTCAAAATGTGACCCCACTGCACCCTAAGGGCTCAAAAAGCAGAAGGCAAATATAGAACATCAACTCTATTATTTTTTATGTAATCTCATGATTTTAAAGCCAATCTAATGATTTTTGGTGAGCCTGACTCATGATTTTTGAACATTTGGGGCTGGCAGTACTGCAGTCTATTGAACTGATTCCGGTATTATCAGTCCTCAGACATGGAGTCCTATCCTGTGTGGTGCTGAGTGCCTGTAGCAGGGCCTTCACCCTGCTCTGACATGGAAGGGGTTAAAAACAGCCCTGGGAAAGGGCTGCTGTAGGAAGCCAATCAGGAGCAGGCTTGAGGCAGCCAATCAGGGCCGGGCTGGGAGTATAAGAAGGCCTAAGGGAGGAACTGGGTCAGAGTTTCACTCTGACTCTGGAGTGGGAAGGGCTAGGTGTCTGGGAGCAAGGTACCTAGGGCAGGGTGAGGCGAGCTGAGCTGGGGAGCTCCAGGCTGAGGCCTTGATAAAGGCATACGCAGGTACTGGGGCTGGGAGGTGCAGCCCAGGAATAGGCAGAGAAGCTGGTCTGACCCCCTTGCCAGTGATGAGTGGCCATTACAGACTGTGTCTGCCCCAGTGAAAGGGGGCTGAGTGATGACTGGCAGTAGCCACTAAGGCAAGGTGGGTATAGAGGGTTGGGGGTTCCCCTGGGAGGGGAGACCCAGAGTGAGGGGGTCCTGCTTGGGCAGGCCTCCAAGGTAAAGGGCACCATGGGGGCCTGAGGCAGGAGAGACACTGGCCATCGGGAGGAATTCCAGAGGCTGGAAAAGAGCTAATTCCCAGGACGACCAGCAGGAGACACCGCAGTGGTGAGTCTTGACCTTGCTACAGTGCCCTGGCCTCCCATTGACTTCAGTGGGAGCTGAGGTTGCACCACAACTCCTACGTTCAGGTTTTGATCCAGCAGAGCCTCTTTTCCCTGGGGAAGGCAGTTCAGCCACCACATGCAAAAGAGTTGTTTTGTTTACACAAGAGTTGAGTGCCCAACAACAGAGAGAGAACTAGGGCGTACATGGAAGATGGCTGCTCCACTGAAAGGCGAGGGGAACGCCAATTGACTATTTCCCTCTTTTATGCTTTAACTAGACTTTCTTGCCATGTGAATTTTCAGAGCTGCCATGCTAAATGCATCAGGGCTCAGCTTACTTGTACTACTGACAAATAATTGTGCTTCTGAAATCCTAAATACCCTACTGCAGAACAGCTCTCCTGTCCTGAGTGTTTTCAAGCACAACTCAGCCTGGTTGCTATCACATAGGCATTAATTGATTAGCCTGGGTGCATGGACTTCTCAAATGACCAAGGGGAAAGGAAGTACAAAAGCTTCAGAGAGATGACAGACACTTCCTGAGTTTGGATACATTAGCTCATATATAAATGAGGCTGCTCTTAGACTCCGTCCTCTTCTGTACGTGCTCTCCCTCCTCTGCGCTTGTCATGGCAGGTGAAATAGTTTATGCTGATTTAAACATTTTGGGAGCCACTTCCAGCCCATTGCATCCACCTCGGCACCTCAGTAAGTCTTTAATTTCTTAGTTTTGTACTAGTATGATCTCTCTTTTTGATTACAAAAATGCAGTCCTAATGTACTTTTTTATTATTTGAATTGTAGCACAGATAGCTCAGAAAGAAGGTCTTTAGAACCAAGGAGCAGCTCTATATGTTATGTTCACAGAGTGGGACTTCTGAGAATGTGAAATCCCCTACAATTGTCAGAACTGGATATGGAATTTCTTTAAAGCATTATTATAATGTGCATTATATCAGTATTAAAACAGCCACAACACTACAAGAGTAGCCACTGGCAGCCTATACACAATTACAAGTGCAATACAATACATTATTGCATGCTATCTTTCATACATATTTGGAGGATTGAAGTAAGCTAGAGAATCTACAATTTACTATAGTGGGATAAGTCAAAGGGGTAAGGAGCAGGGCATTGGTCAAGTCTTGGGAAGAGTGAACAGAGCAGAAGGAACCTGGGAGGCTCCAGGAACAGGAAGGATTTCATTGTCTCATTAGAGAGGATTAGAAGAAAAGAGGTGAGGAGATATTTAGGTAACTGTGTCATGGAGCCTGCGTCACTAATAGGAGCAGAGTGAAGAAAAGGATTTAGTAGCCTCTGGTTAAAGGCCCAATGTTTATTTGAGGAGGTTAGGAACTGTGGCTGGAGAAAAAGGGAAGTTTGGCTACCAGAAAAAATTACAGGCAACCAAGGGATTTTACACAGGATTCAGAAATGGGAACACGTTCCCACCTTCCCTTCTATCTCTGAGTGCAGAAGAGGAATAAACATGTCTCCCACCAAATGAATTTTCAAAAGTCCTAACTTAAAGGAGACTCTCAAAGAGGAACATAGTAGCAAGGATGGGAGGAGAGAGGGAAAATGAATATCAGAATAAGGAAGAAATAAGGAACTGAGCTAAATGTTAACTTAAGGCAGAGGTTCTCAAGCTTTCCATACTTGACTCCATGTTACTACAAGTTTTAGGGCACCCATCCACGTATCCAAAAAGAAAGGGATTGTGGTCACAGCCCCCTGAAACCTGTTTATGCCCCAGTGAGGCTAAGAATCCTTGACTTCAAAGGATGCAAAATGCAAGCATAAAAATTACAGAGCAATTTTTAAAGGATTTGCCAGAAAACTGGTATTATTTGAAACTTTAAAATCTTTATGATGATCTTTTAGAACTGATAAAATAGTGTAGATGTTAATCTCTTTTCACAGTAGTACGGTAGAGTGATAACCCAATAAGACTGTGGCAGTTCGCCTTTTAATAGGAGTATTAAGCCTTTAGTATTAAGAAATGATTTAAAAGTGACAATGAATAAAACACAAATTAAAATTGATATTTGAATTTTACCTGTTAGTTTGGCAAATGTAGGTCCATTACTTAACAGGAAAAGAAAGCAAATAAAGGCTGACACAGAAAGTTGAGGTGTTTCATGCCCTTTTTGCTTCAGTCTTCACTAAAAACATTAACTTTGAGCAGTTACGTAACACACTGTTAACAAGGGGGAAGGATCTTGGGCCAGAATATGGAAAGAACAGGTTAAAGAATGTTTAGATAAGATAGATGCATTCAAGAAAGCAGGGCCTGATTAAATTCACAATAGAGTATTTAAGGAAATAACCAAAGCAATATCAGAACCATTAATTGGTTTTGAGAACTCATGGAGGATGGGTGAGGACCCAGGGGACTGGAGAAAGCAAAACACAGTACTCATCTTCAAAAAGAGGAAAAAGGAAGACCCAGGAAATTATAGACCAGTCAATACCTGGAAAGATACTGGAACGAATTATCAATGAATTTGTTCAGACCTAGAGGACAATAAGGTGATAATTAGTAGCAACATAGATATGTCAAGCACAAATCATACAAGACCAATCTAACTTCCTTCTTTGACAAGGTAACTGGCCTAGGGGCTGGAGGGAAGCAGTAGACATGATGTATCTGGATTTTAGCAAGGCTTTTGACACAGTCCTACATGACAATCGCATAAGCAAACAAGGGACATGTGGTTTCAATGAATTTACTATAAGATGAGTGTACAACTGGTTCAAAGACCATACTCGGAGAGTAGTTAACAATGCTTCACTGTCAAACTGAGAGATCGTATCAAGTGGAGTTCCACGGGTGGCTTTCCTGGGTCCAATATTAGTCAATATTTTCATTAACAACTTAGATGACGGAGTGGAGACTACACTTGTAAAATTTGTGAATGACAGTTTCTAGCTAGGAGTGGTGCAAGCATTTTAAAGGACAGGATTAGAATTCAAAATGACCTTGATAAATGGAGAATTGGTCTGAAATCAACAAGCTAAAATTCAGTAAAGACACGTGCAAAGTACTACACGTAGGAAGGAAAAATCAAATGCATACCTCCAAAATGGCAAATAGCCGGCTAGGCACTAGTACTGCAGAAAAGGATTTGGTGGTTATAGTGGATCACACACTGAACATGAGTCAACAGTGTGATACTGCTGCAAAAAAAGGCTAATGTCATTCTGGCTTGTAGTAACAGGAGTGGCGTATGTACGGGCTTGTCTACTTGGAAACTTTACAGGCCCCTGTGTGCATTAAGCTAGGGTGTGACTCTACAGAGCATCAGCTTGCCACACACTAATGTCAGGTCTGGATGCAGTTTGTCTGTTCTGAAAGTTCTGGAGTGTGGTGCTTCCAAACACCTGTCAGGGATGGGCTAGGACCTGATATACCTAATCCTGCCTCAGCATAGCTGATAGACTAGATGGTTTGTTGAGGTCCCTTCCATACCTACATTTCCGTGATAAACACAGATTAATACCACCTCCAATTATCAAAAAAATAAAATTAAGGGGGTGCATTACCTTCTTTCAGAGCTCTTTTGCAACAAATCTGACTTTCTGAACTTTTTGTTTTGTGTTTTTGCCTTGCATATTACTTTCCATATGGCAATTGAATTAATACAATAACAATTATAAATATCTACTTCCGAGCTTAATGTTTTCTTCAGATAATTGGTGTTAAAGACAAAAAGAGAACCCTGGAGTCTGATACTGATAATGCAATGCTTTTTGGCACACAAGTTCAGAAGACACTCTGTTACCAGTATAGGAGTTGTTCCCACAAAGGATTTTAGAAGTTATGATGACACAGTGTTTCAGACATAGCGTTACTGTGACAGAGGGCTTTCAGCAAAGGACTCACAGGACATACCTCTTACATGAAGAAACTGACACATTCAACTGTCACACAATTCTCACTTGAGTAATGTTTTTCTACCATAATATTGGAGAGGTACCTACACCTTAATTCAGGGCCGCCTTTGCCTTACCTGTCCTGATAGCTTGACAGGCTCTCTATGTTGGGTCACAAGGGGAGCTGATGGGTTGGGATACAGATACAATCCAATTTCTTCCCTTACAGAAGGGTGGGAAAGGTCTCCAAGGGGATGCCGACAATAGCGCTGGGCTGTGGGAAGGCATCCTGAAACAGCTGTATGGTGTGTGACACAGTAGGAAATTGTGAGTATTGCTGAGGAAGAAGGGGGCTATTTGGTGATCAGGTTAGGAGGCATCTCTTCCCCTGTCATTGCTCCACATGTACAAAGCTCAGACTGGCTGCTTTATTTTTAAACTGCATTTAAAAATTCAGCCACTTGACAAAGTACAATTAGAAGTTAATGTGGATATAAAGACAATGAGACATAGACACCATTATATGGTTAAATGTGGAGGCTGTGACTTAAATTAATACCTAACTAGGGTAACTACCCAGAAAGGTTGTCCCAGTGTGGATCTCAGTTGGCACGAATGGCCGTGGTCTACCTCAGACTAGAGGGTAAACGTGACAGTCATGCCCCCTCTCCACCCTCACCCTTACTGTAAGCCAGAGTCCCACCCCTTCCTCCATGCTAGAGACAAGATGAGGTGAGCCACAAGCTGCATGAGACACAGGGTACGTCTACAGTTTGAGCTGGAGGTGTGATACCCTGCTTGGGGAGACAAACCCTGCACTAGTTCTGACTGAGCTAGTGTGTTAAAACTAGAGGATATTTAAAAAAATAGTGTGTCTAGCTCGAGCAGCAGGACAGACTCATCACCCCAAGTACATCAGTATGAACCCAGCCGAGACCACAGGCACTTAGAGTGGCTAACACCCCTCCTGCCTGTCACGTTGCTGCAGCTACATTCTGTTTTTAGGGCTCTAGCTCAGTCAGAGTTAGCACAGGGAACTGCTCCCCCAGCTCAAAGCGCAGGCAACCCCCCTTGCCAATTAATATTGTGCTAGGACCATGACCCAGGCAGCCCACTGGGTTACAGGAACCTGTAAACAAACCCTTTCTAATCTACCAACCACATGGGAACTTGTCAAAGTTGCAACAATTATAATCTAAACCCAGACCTCCTTGATGCTGACTGGAAGGTGGAAAAAACCCACACAGCAGTTTGCCAATTCTGTCATATGGCAAATAACCTCCAAACTGGTGATCAGCCGAACCCCTGGCATCACCAGCAATCCACCAGCTATATTAAAGGTGCAACAGGGATCACACAATAGTTACCCCACATCGGTAACTCGAAGCGCAGTCGGGTAGTTTAGACACTGGTTTTCTAGCAACAAAGGACAGGTCTGTGTTCTATGCAACATGCATCTGGCAGGACTTAGCTAACCTGAGTCCTTTACCACTCCTGGAGCTGGATGCTGAATTTCTTTAATGCCCTGTGGGGCACTTTACTTCAGTGTAAATACAAACTGTCTCAGACAATGTCATAGTCAGTGACAGGCTCTCCATACAAATACAAGGGCCAGGCTGTTATATTTTGATGACCCTCTTTTCTTTCAAATTCCTCAAGCCCTATCTCTGCTGTGATGCCTACAAAAAAATCAGGCAACCGATGATGCCTAAGTTGAATGATAGTTTGGGGTAAATTATTTAACTTTACCAAAGGAGGAAACAAATTTCAAATTATTTTATTTGTTTGTTTGTTTAGATTTAAAATAACAAAGATTCTTACCCAAGGCTGCAGGTATCCTAACATAATTATACAATTAAATTCACCATCAAACTGTGCACACAGCTAATCTCTGTAATGTCTGATCTTATTACTGTTACCCTCAGGCTCTCTTCCATTGTGTCCTGTACTCAGTGAGAGCGTCCCTGGCATGAGAAGATTATGATTCAGTCTCTTAGGGCAGGTCTATGCTTAAAACGCTGCAGTGGTGCAACTGCCGCAAAGCCACTGTAGCGCTTCAGTGCAGATGCTGCCTATGCTGACGGGAGGGCTTCTCCCATCAGTGTACGTGCTCCACCTCCCCAAGAGGCAGTAGCTATGTCAGTGGAGAAAGCCCTGCCAGCAACACAGCACTGTCTGTACCAGGGGTTAGGCTGGTGTAACTGCATCACTTGGGGTGTGGAGTTTCCCCACCCCTGAGTGACAGTTATACTGACCCAATTTCCTAGTGTAAGAGCAATTTCCTAATTGGCCTCTTACCGTTGGTATGGCTACTTCCACCTTTTCATGTTCTCTATATGTATAAATATCTTCTTGCTGTATGTTCCAGTCTATGCATCCGATGAAGTGGGCTGTAGCCCACGAAAGCTTATGCTGAAATAAATTTGTTAGTCTCTAAGGTGTCACAAGTACTCCTGTTCTTTTTGTGGATACAGACTAACACCTGTCAATTTCCTAGTGTAGATCTGGCCTTAGTAAGAGTATAGGTTACTTCTCCAGACTGGAACCTTTGGGTGTGACCGCAATAAAATAAATCATATATTTCATAAACCTGTTTGAAGGATGCAAATGAAGTATTGCAGTTACCATTTGACTTGCCCTACTATAGTATATATTGTAAAAGCCAGTAAATGTGGTGTCTTGAGAGGAATGACTGGGCAGAAGGGATCTGGCAGGACTTCGTTGTTCTATTAGAGAGATGTGGGATTCTCACAGTCCAAGGAGGAATGATGAGATCTGAAAATAGTTGGGGAGCCAATTCAGTGCAGAGGGTTGTGAAGTCCGTGCCACTCGATGGGCTAAGTGTAGAGAGGGACTACTAGTGTCTGTGCAGACAAGAATAAAGTCCCGTATCTGAGGAATACAGGAAAGGGGACTGCTGAAAAGGATGAAACGTGGGAAGCCTGGTCCAGGGGGAATGATGAAGGCACAAAGGGATATCTTCTCCTACGTTCTGAAATGGACAGGATGCCAGGGGCATTTCCAAGGCTAGGGATGAGGTGTTCACGTTTCCTGAGCGCAGAGAGAAGCTATAAGATTTGGTATTTGTGGATCAGTCAAAGTTTGGGAAGTTGTGACTTAGAACAGACAGGAGGGAACCTGTGGTAAGTATGAGAGGAGATTCGGGGTGAGCAATGAATATGCATCAGTATTTCTAAAATAACGAGGAAACAAGAAATCCTGAATTAAATTTTAACAAAGGATGGACACTCCCTTTTCTTAAAGGATTCCCTTGAAAATGGCTGGGTGTATTTGAAATGTAACTATACAAGTTGTTTTACAAAATAGATATCTTTGGAGTGTAACTTCTATAGATACATGAGCTTACTGATATATGTGAGAAAATTTTAGATTATTACGTTGTCAGCCTCTGTATTTATTCTACTAACATTGCAGTTGCTAAATAAATATTAATATCCCAACTATGCTGTTACATAGGGCATATGGAACATGTTAATTGTAATTGGCTGAGTTTGCAAGGCCTTACACTCAGCTGGGTGGCATTTCTGTCTGTCTCTTTGTAACACAATAACTGTAGAGTGCCACTGTCACACTGGGACACAGCTAAGAGGGCCAATCTCAGGTCAGACTGCCAAACTACAGTGCAAGTACCCCAGACTGGTGGTATAGTCTATCATAGGGTGACCAGATGTCCCAATTTTATAGGGACAGTCCCGATATTCAGGGCTTTGTCTTCTATACACACCAATGACCTCCCACTTCCTGTCCCGATTTTTCACCCTTGCCATCTGGTCACCCTATTCTATCATAAGATTTCACCAGCCAGTAACAAATATGTGTCCCCAAAATACTATACTAGTTATCATGAAGCCACAGACAGTCCATTTAGGCTCTCCACTCCCCTGTTTACCACCCAGGAAAACTGGACTTTATGAGAAAAGGTTATTAAAACCAAAAATCACGTACATTGGGTTTTTCCAATCCCAAAGGATCAGTCACTTACCCCAGGTAACAGGATGCCCAAGTTCTTACCAAAATACAATGCTGGTAGCCAATCCTTAGTAAACTAACTAAAGATTTATTATTAAAAAAGGAAAAGAGAGTTGGTAAAAGCTAAAGCAGATAAGATGCATTACTTTTGCATCAGAATATATGAGTCCAGTTGTTGGCAGAGGTATAACGTCAGCTAACCCTCTGTCAATCTCTTAGAGGCCTTTCAGGAATCTTTCAGGGCATCCCACTGGGGATCTCAGTCCAATAGTTTAAGCTCCCCCTGTGTCAGAGCTGAGGCTTTGTCTACACTACACAGCTTTTAGCGAAAGTCGGGCAGTGTAGCCGCTGTACTCCCACCCCCAACGAGCAGCATTCACCTTGCTGGCAGGAGTGCGCAGTTCACACTGACGCTTGCCACGTCAAAACTTTTGTCTTTGGGGCAGGGGGGGGGAAGAAAGGGGGAGGATTTAGCACCTCTGAACGACAAAAGTTTTGTTACTCAATTGGCAGCATAGACGTAGCCTCAACAGATCAGAGATAGCAAGGCCATCCCCAAGGTCCAGTATTTATTGCTCTCTTCATTGTTAAACCAAGGACCCTTGCTTTTTCCTTACATGCACAAATAATCCTGTTACATTGATTTACATAATGTAATTGCTGCCAGCCATTGCAACAGGGACAGGTAATTGAAGACCATACAGGTAACATTATTAGGTTCATGCAGTATACACACATCTTTGATCTTAAGGTTGATTGACCACAGAACACATACATAATGTAAAGAGACATGAAAAAGATTTAGCAACTACAAGCTTAAATTTGGTTACATCTAACAGGATAGAGGTAACTACAAACAAATGCAGTTAGCATCTACTCTTGATTCGTACTAACATAAGTGAATGGGCCTATGTTTTGAGCCCCTGGCATGGATGGAAGTGGGAGGAAGGGGGCATGTGGGTGCACACAGCATCCCTGTTATGAGGGGAGAATGGGGGACTTGGAACGGGGAGAAGAGAGGAATGAGGGGAACACAGAACTGCTGATGTGTGTGTGTGGGGGGAGGAATGGGGGACCCTGGTGTGGAAGAAGGACAGCATGGGGGAAATAAAAAGGGGACACTGGTATGGGAGATGAGGGAATGGAGGGCACGGATCTCCTGGCAGGGGGAGATTGAGGGAGTTGCAGGGAATCCCTGCAGTACAGGGAGGTGAAGGGGGCACCCATGAAGCTTGGGGGGTGAGGATGGGAAAGAGCCCCTTGTGTATTCAACAAGCTTGGCTGACAGATGCTACAAAGTGTGTTAGCCTTTGGTTATATTCAGCTGTTCTGTCAATATGAAAATGTGCAACTATTTGGTATAGATCCAGTGACTCTGACTTCCTTGATATTGTTGCTGTTTAGCCAAGCGTTAGGAGACTTTGGGTCTGGCAGGTCAGTTTCTCATTGGAGGTGAAATTAGTGATCCGGTCTCAAGCTATTTTCTCAGTGGAGCTTGTTTACTTACAAAACACTTGGCTGTCCTTGAACCAAGTGCGTGGTTGGGGCAGCATGCCGCAGGGGGTGCTCTGCCAGTCGCAGGAGGGCAGCAGGTGGCTCCGGCGGACCTCCCGCAGGTGTGCCTGTGGAGGGTCCGCTGCTCCCATGGCTTTGGTGGAGCATCTACAGGCACGCCTGCGGGACGTCCACCGGAGCCATGGACCCTCTGCAGGCACATCTGCGGGAGGTCTACCAGAGCCGCGGGACCGGCAACCGGCAGAGCGCCCCCCGCAGCATGCCGCCATGCTTGGGGCGGTGAAATGGCTAGAGAACAGAGGTGTAACAGACTGAACACAGGTAACTCCTTTTTGCAGAAAGGGAGGAAAGACTTGGGGGTTGCAGAGTCCATCTTGTATTGATCCTGCAGCTCCAGTCTGCAGGCGGGAGCTGCTCCGCGCATTGTGATCTGCTGCACAGGAGCATAGCATCACTCAGGCTTGGCCCAGCCTCTCCTCTGTCATGATGACAGGGTGATGAAAGGCCAAATTTGTATGAGTGGCACTACGAACCTGTGCACAGGGTCACAATGCCACTCACACAAATTTGGCCCAGCTGCCCCCCGTCAGGGAGGTCAGATCAAACCTGAGCAGCACTGTGACCCAGGAAGCCACAACACCCAGAGTGGGGAGCTGAACCCAGCCAGCCCCAGGACAGGAGCCGCAGACGCTGCTGCTCTGGTATGTATGGTTTACAATTTAGTACTTGGTACACTAATGTGTATATTTATATGTCATGGGTAAGATATGTAGTAAGGCAGGTGTGTTTTGCACTAATGCTATTTACGGTGTCATGACAGGCCATCGAGGTTTACAAATGTGTCCTGACCCCAGAAAGGTTAAGAACCACTGTCCGGGTCAACACAAGGCCTGAGGGGGCCGACGCACAGACTTGCCCTATAGCATGGTCAAATATGAGCCATTGTAAGTGGGATAGAACCGTGTTAAATAATTGACAGTACGGATTTGTTAGTATTGTCATCACCTTTGCAGGATTTTGCTCTGTTCTGTCACGGGGTGCCCTCAGAGTAACGTGGCCCTTAACTGACAGATTTAAAACTATTCCTGGTATTATGTGAGGAGGAACATAACCCCTATTGGAGCATGCTGCACAGGCTCCACGGGAAAGTCCATTATTATTTCTTGCATTATGTGCTGAAGATGTTTCACCAAACACTGCTTCTTACAGCTCACCAGTGTCCCTGCTGGCATCGGCTCGCTGCAGGGCTTGGAGCAGCTGGGATCCTCATCCTGCTGGGAGCTGTCATAGCAATGGGCATTTGGGGTAAGCAGTTCAAAATAAAGTTGCGCAAAATGCGGCACCCTGAAATTTCCCCTTCCCGCACATTTCTGATTCCAATGCTTTTGTGAATAATATCCTGGACTCTTCATCCTCATCACAAAGGGAACAATATCACATGAAGAAGGTAGTGTTAGAACTTGATACATGAGCCCCTGGTGATCCAGCTCTCACAACGTCACTGTACAGTGTGCACAGGGAAAAGTGGAAGACATCTTAAAATGTGTAATAAATGAGATTTTCTCTTTCAATGTCATGCTCTCTGTGTGTGTCCCAGTTCTGAATTTGATAGCTACAGTATGTAACGGTTTACTACACACACACTCATTCTCAGTTTGCTAATCCCTAAGTAGTAGTTGAAGTTCATGCTCATGTTGTTCTGAAGTTTCTCAGCTCAAAGGATCTCTGAATTCACTGGAGAACAACAGTACCAGGGAGAGAATCATCCATCAATCCAACTGCAGCACTGGCCTAAAAGATTTCCATTTCCAGTTGAAACAATTTGTGTGTGAATCATCTCACAGCAACTCAGCAGGTAACCTCAGCTCCTTCTCTCTCAGCACCTTCCTGTATTGTGGTGCCATCTAGTGGTCAGCTAGGGTAACCCAGTGCAGGACACAAACCACTTCAATAACTACTTATAGCCTAGGGCAGCTGGTAGCGACTCCTATGTTTAGGGTCCCTAACACTTCCATGGTAAAAGGGTCCTGTGGTATCTTTGAGGAGCTCTCACACGTCCATTGTTCGAAGCAACCTTTGAAATAGGGGGGTGAGAGGAGCCCTCAGGCCGGAGAAACATGTTTTCTTTGGCCCATGAAATTTCGTCCAGGTTTTGCTGAGATGGAAACATTGGAAGAGCCGCCATTTCCCACCTTGCTTGGGATCCTCAGGAAAACACTGCAGTGCAACAAAATAACAGTCAAAGTGCTGGGATCAGCTGCCACAGCCGCACACCCTGCACTGGGAGCTACCACAGCAGATAGAGATGGAGGTGAGGAGGGGGTGAGAGCTGGGCCAGGCTCCCCCTCACCCAGCACATGGCCCCAGTGGTCTATCAACCCCTTGCTCCCAGGAACACCACATGGAGCAGAAGCTCCTCCTGGGCAGGGAGAGAGAGCTGGCTGGGCTCCCTTTGACCACCCAGGCCTTTTCCCTGCCCCCATCCCCCAGGATAACAGACTTTTCCTGTAACCAGCAAGCGGAGTTGTTCCTGTTGATGGAGCGATAGTAGTGTGGTGTGATACTGAAGATCCAAGGTCCAAATGCTGCTGCTGATTCAGGATGGTGGAGTTGTTCCAGTTCCAGAATTGTTTTATATGTTTTTTAAAAACTAGGAAATTAAACACAATACTGCATTAAGAGAACAGGAAGGTTACAAAGCCAAGCTTCGGAAAGTTAGGAAATGCCAGATTACCCGCACAACCTTAATTCAGCCCCCTTTGTGTGTGGTGCCTGATGATACGGTCTTTATTGCATGATTATCTACTATTTTTATCTCAGGACTGCTGCCTCATTCAGTGCACAGGCCTGTTTGGTTCCATGTCCATGATGGCTCCCGAAGCATTCAATGTACTGGATGACCTCACATACAGGCTGAATTACAGTTGCAAGGGCAAGCCATGAATGTGGCATTTCCAATGTTGACTTTGCAACCACAATAAAGTTCTTTTAACTCTTTTAATATGTAGTATTATCTACCCCAACTGGCATGCAGCCATCTCTAAGGGGAAACGTAATGGCTGTTTAGCAGTGCACAAGAACACTACAGTAGCTGAGGGGAGGAAGTGAAGGACTCCAGTGGAGCCTGACCTGCGTTAGCCGGTGCTATTTCAGGGCCGAGGTACTCACAGCTTCACCAATACCCCTCCCTCACGGCCTGTAGCACCTGCAGCGAGTGGAATGTTGGACCCGTCCTCAAACAAAGCCAAGTCCTAGCTTTACGGAAATGATGAGCCTGAAGGCCTGTGCATGAGTGTGATGCAGTTCAGAACCTTCAGCTCCATTAAACGTTTCCATTTCCCCCCCAGAGGGATCAGGGTGCAAGCTCTGCCCCCCAAACTGGCTGCTGCGCAGGGACAAGTGCTACTGGGTGTCTAAAGAAAGAAATCCCTGGGACAAGAGCCGCGATGACTGTTCAAGGAGGAGCTCTCGGCTGCTGGTGATCCGGGACCAGGATGAGATGGTAAATAAAACTTGTCCTGGGGATACGGGCATCACTAGTAACAATTAATACACAAAACCAATGTGGTGTGTCTGTCAAGGTTGCTCTATATCAGGGGTGGCCAAACTTACTGACCTTCCAAGCCGCATACAACAATCTTGAGAAGTTCTAGAGCCAGAGTGCTCCTGCCGTAGGGTGACCAGACAGCAAGTGCGAAAAATTGGGACGGTGTGTGTGTGTGTGTGTGTGTGTAATAGGAACCTATATAAGAAAATGACCCCCAAATCAAGACTGTCCCTATAAAATTGGGACATCCGGTCACTCTATCCTGCTGGGACTCACCCCTGCAAGGAGTGGGGGTGGGGGGTGTCTCAGGGCTTCAGCCCCACAGGAGGCACCTGACAAGGCTCAGGGCTTTGGCCCTGTGGGAGGCATCTGCCAGGGCTTGGGGCTTGGGCCCTGGGCCCTGCAGGGGTGGGAGTCTCTGTCTTCAGCCCCATGGAAGGCACCTGCCTGGATTCAAGGCTTCAGCCCTGCTCCTGCTGAAGCCCTGAGCCCCAGGAGGTGCACCCTGCAGGACTACAGCCCTGAGACACACCCCCAGACACACACTCCATACTGGGCAGGAAGCCAGAGCTGATGCATAAGAGGGCACGTACCCCCCAGTTTTCCCCAGGGTTTGCTGGCCCCGCTCAGTCACACGTTGCCGCTGGGCCCAACTCCCTGCACTGGGAGCTGCGGCTGTGGGGAGAAGCAGCGATAAACAGCTGGGAGCTCCTCACTGCACTTCCCAGCTGTTTGGCGTTGCCTTGTCATGTGGAGCTAACACCTGGGAGCTGCAGGGTGGGGGCACTGAGGGTGAGAGGGGGGACAGCCAGCAGTGGGAGGACTGGACTCAAGCTGTTGGGAGAGGGAACCTTTAAATTGTGCCGCCCCCACTCTTAGCAGGCACCAGTCGCCTGTAGCAAAAGCCCCTCCTAGCCCCACCACCGGGCAGAAGCCCTGAGCTCCCCCCCCAAGTCTGACAAGCAGAGAATGGGGCTGGGAGGGGGCTCCGGGAGCCACAATTTAACTGTAACGAGATGCCTGTGGCTCACAAGCCATGGTTTGGCCACCCCTGCTCTACACATACTAAAAAGCAAGGAAATGAAAAGTTCAGGCCAGCAACAGCACATAACCTGTGCCCTGCCCCCAAGCGGTGACACCTCACCGACAGCATGATCCCCCCACACCACACAGACTGTACCAAGGCCTTAATTCTGCCCCAGTCAGGACAGAAACTAAATAACTGGCCCATGGTCACAGGAGGAGTCTGGGGACTTGAACCCAGTTCCCAGAGTCTCTAGCTAGCACCTTACCCCCTAGAGCCTCCTTCCCCCATCACTTCATTCTTCCATGTCATTTACAGACATTCATACAAAATACTTCCAAAGATGCAAACCAGGTCTGGCTTGGACTCACTGTTACATCCCCCGCGAGGAAATGGACTTGGGTGGACGGCTCCCAGTTCAATCCAACACTGTGAGTGTTTTTATCCTCTCAGTCCATGTGAGATGTGCAGCAGGGGGCACAGGCTACATATGGGCGCAAGCGATGTTAAGCGCTGGAACAGTCCTCTGCACAGAGAGGAGATGAGTCCTGAGCCTTATTCAGTGGCTTCCACAGCAGTCGGGCTAATCCTGAGGGCCGGGTTTTCTAATATGGAAAAGTGTTTTCCAGAAATAGACCAAGGCCAACGAGCTGCTACTACAGGGATCATGCACTAGGAAGCGGTTTATCAACGAGGGCTCTGTAGGAACAATTCAGGTGTTAAGGAAGAAATTTGAGAGGTGTCAGAATGAGGCAAAGCTGCTAAAAATCTTGTTAAAAAATTCTACACAGTGATTGTTTGTTTGGTGTGTTTCCCAGGTTCAAGGTAGTGGCTCCTGCTGAAGGGAACAGCTGCGGGATGATAAAAGATGGGATTAATTTTGAAACCTGCGGTGCTGCATCTAAATGGATTTGTGAAAAAGACCCTCTCCAGCTATAGACAGACACATTATCTGTATTTTCTATGTGTGAACGAGAAATCGTCTTTAGTTTCAATCTGTCCCATGAATGATGAATATTGAAGGGGAGTTTCGAAGGGAAAAATTGGGCTTGTGCCCTTCCCCCTCCCCCCTGCTTTTATAAGGTGGATAAAGACAGAACGACAGGCTTTTCTTGCATTTGAAATTCAGGTCCAGTCTGGGCTGGAATATTATAGTGAAGGGAGAACTAGTGAAGTGACATCACAAGTAGAGCTGTATCTCACAGGTGTGACATTCTGTATTTCAAGGGCACCCCCTGCACCCCATGTTCATCCTTATGATTGTGTGGTATCCACTGCAAAGTTTGTCATGTCAGGTGTCTTCGGCAGGTTCTTGATGCACTGAGCATTGTTGTTACAGTGATGTTATAGGTTGTAATTTCATGTATATAGTTATGAGGCTAAAAATGTGTCCTCGTGGCTTAAAACAAGCCCAGGCAAAACTCTCCAGGAGGGGCAGTTCACACCTCATCAGGCATGTATGGGACAAACTCAGTCCAGCCTCACAGGAACAAAGGACACTGGCCTAGGCAGCAATAAAGGATCTGTTGGACTCTCCAGTGAGTCACCCCCCTTCCTTTGGGCAGTCTGGGACTATGAGGAGGTGATGCTCACCTGACCCTGAAGGGCGGTGGGGGGGTGTCCAAATCCAGGAGGGAAGAAAGAACATGATAAAAGGGAGAGACATTTGCCATGCTCCACCTCTCTCTTCCACCTCTACCTATAGACACCGCCACCAAGTGACTGAAGGGGAGAACCTGGCTGAAGGGCAGCCAGACAGCCTGTGGTGCGAAGCATCTAAGTTTGTTAGAGTATTGAAAGTGTTAAGATCAGCATTGTGCTTTTATTTCATTTGACCAAATCCAACTTCTTGTGCTTTGACTTATAATTACTTAAAACCTATCTTTGTAGTGTGGCAAATTGCCGGTACTGTTATGCTGGGTCTCGCACTCTCTCTTCTTTGGGGAAGGTTCAGGGCACCGCTGCTTGCCTCTGAACCAGTATTTTTAATTACCCCACTAGTGTCCTTGAGGAGGGGAGGGGAGAGGGAGGGACCTGGGCCTGCCCACCCTCTTCTCCAGGTCCCAACCCAGGGGCCCTGAGGTTAGTGGTGAACCACTTGAACTGGTGATTCCTTCCCATGGGCTACTTCCCTCTCCTGCCCTTCAGCTTGTGGAGGGGCTTCTTGCCTTCCTTCTACACAAGCCAGGTGCCCCTTACCTAGGGTTTTTGGACTTCTCAGCCCACCGCAGCACTTCTCCAAACTTTCCTTTTGTCTCTCTTCAAAACTGTTCTCTGCTTCAACTCCTTCAAACCGCTCTCTGCTCCAACCAAACCTTCCTGCTCCAACCCCCACACTGTCTGGCTGAAGCAGGGGGTTTATATCATGTGACTGACTGCTGGTGCTCTAATTGGCTTCAGGTGCTCTAGTTAATCTATAGCAAACCTTCCTCCCCTTGCAGGGAATATGGCTCCCTGCTAACACTCTCCTGCTGCATCACAGTAGTTAATAAATCTGATTCTTTGTGCTACCTGAAGCAGTGCGTTTGGTTTGAAGCCTGTCAGAGAATCCCCTTGGGATAACAAGCCTGGTACATATCAATTTCTTTGTTAAATTAACAAACTCATATAAAGTTGCAGTGTCCAGTGGTTATAACTGGACACTGCAAGACAGAGGTTCGTAGGGTTGTGTCTGGGACTGGAGATATTGGCTAGTGTCATTCGGTTGCACAAGCCAAGCAACTTACATGCCAGAGGCTGTGCATGAACAGCCCGAGTGGGGGTTCTCATAGCAGAGCAGGGTAAGGCTGGCTCCCAGAGTCAAGGATTGGAGTGACCTAGCAGATCACCAGTCCAGATAACACCAGGGGAACGTCACAGTGGTGCAGGAAGCAGGGTGAAATACACAGCTTGTTGTACTGAGCAAGATTTGCACTTCATATACGGGTGTAAAGATTTTACGTAAGGCTTTTAAGTGTGGTGGCTAAGGGACGTTAGGCAGAGGCTACCGATTTGTTATTTTGTGTTTGCTGATTTTGGGAAAGGAAAGTAGAAACAGAAAAGCAGGAAAATGGGTGGAAGCAGTTGCAAAGTTGGAGCTTTTTAGACGCAGTTTGCAGAAAGAGAGAGGAAGCACCACAGATTGTTATAACTGAAAGAATTGGAGATAAAGGAGAAATGCGAAGAAAGAGTGGAAGGAAAAAGAAAGAATGGAAAGAAAAAGAGCGAAAACACCAGCTGGACCTGTAGAGCAGCAGACCCAGAACCCACCAACCCCAGCGATTCCTATCACTCCATAAATCCACTATTGGGACCATTTATGTCCTGCATACAATGAGGCAGATGATATTGTTGAATATCTAACTACCTTTGAAAGGCTGTGTGCAGTGCATGAGACCCCTGATGCCAAGAGAGTTCCTACCCTGATTGCAAAATTAACTGCAAAGCTCTGAATGTATTCAATGAAATGCTCATTAATGAAGATTTAGACTACTGTAAATTTAAAAACACCGTTTTGCAAATGTTTCCGATTACCCGTGAAACATATAGAGTTAAATTTAGGAATCTTAAGAGGGATATTGGTAGAGTAATCAGGAAATGTGAACAGACTGAAAGATTTGATGGGAAAATGGGTGAGGGGTAAAGGTGTTACAAGCTTTGAGGGAATGTTGGATCTTGTTGCTCAAGAGCATTTCCTAGGCATATGTAAGGCTGATGTAAAGCAGTGTCTGTGGGACAAACATGTAAAGTCTGTGGATGAGATGGCATCTCTTGCTGATGTCTTTGAGCAGACCCAGGCATCAATTGAAAACAAACCCCCTGAAAGAGGTGTTTAAAGCTGGTGGGAAGGGGAGATCCCATTTTATCCCTTGCAAGAGGGAGGGAGGCTGGGCACCTAAATCTCCAAAATCACTTCTCTAAACCTCATCCCAAATCTCCTGTAAAAGTAGAGAAGCCCAAAAGGTGCTATCAGTGTAATTTCACTGATCACCTGAGGAATAAATGCCCTGTGCTATGAGGAAGCAGGCAAACAATAGCTTGTTAGTGCTTCTTTGAGTGCTTGCTCATATTGATTCCAATTAGGTGTGTGCGCACCGCATACACCATCGTTGGGAGATTTTTACCTTAGTAACACTCGGTGGGTCAGCTGAGGCACCTCCTAGAGTGGCGCCTTCATGGCACCGGATATATGCCCCAGCCAACCCAGTGCCCCCTCAGTTCCTTCTTACCGCCTGTGGCGGTCGTTGGAACTGTGGAACACAGCTTAGCTGATCTCCACTCTCCCTAGCATTCACTTTAGTACCTATTAATAGTTTCTGATTAGTTGTTAATAGTTAGTTATAGTTGTTAAGTTACTTAGTATAGTTAGGTTTCAGAGTAGCAGCCGTGTTAGTCTGTATCCGCAAAAAAAACAGAGAGCTTGGCAGCACCTTAGAGACTAACATTTCAGCATGCATGAGTGAGCTGTGAGCTAAACTGATATGCGAACACAATGATACACAGAGAGAGACATACAGAGTACATGATATGAACACATGCAATCATCCTTGTATGTTCTCCTGTTCTTCTCTGTGTGTATAATCTGTGTCTGTGTGTTCTCCTGTCTGTGTGTTATGCTCTATGCAGCTCAGCTGCTCAAAGCTCGAAAGCTCATGCTGAATAAAATTAATTAGCTATTAGTATAGTTAGATTTAATTTACTTAGTAGGGGGGAACAGGGTCTTCTCCCCTCTCCCGGTACCCAGGCCCATGCCTGGGTCTCCAGGCTTCAAACCCTGCTCAGCTTGCCAGAAGCCGATGCCAACGGGAGACCTCCATGACTCTTGCCTGATGTGTCTGGGGGAATCCCACGAAGCAGACAAGTGCCGCATTTGCAAAGTCTTCAAGCCGAGGGCCAGGAAGGAGCAGGACTTTAGACTGAAGCAGCTCCTTATGGAGGCAGCACTTAGCCCCTTCCCTTCCTCTGCGCGCCGAGACTCGGCACCGTTGTTTTCAGTGCAGAGTGCCCCTGTGGCACCGACTGGTCCGGCACCATGTTCGGACTCTGCTAAAGACTCGCGGCGCCAGATCTCCCCGGCACCTCCACCACCACAGTGCTGGTCCCTATCTCCGAGCCAGAAGAAATAGCAGCCCAAGCAGGTGCCGTCCACTTCATGTTTGTTGGTTTGACAGCCACCGACGCTTCCCACACTGCAGTTGGAGCTGCGTCCATTGCCGGAGCACATAGGACATATAACAGCTCCTGCACTGTTGACTCTGGTGCTGCAAGAGCTGTCGAGTCCGGTGCATGTAAGCTCCCCGGTGCACACCGCAGTCGACCTGAGACTACCCTCCACACCAGAGACCTTTTCAACAGTGCGGGACTTGATCGCGTTCACAGATCTGACTCCTCTGCAGCTGGCAGCACCTCCAGCACAGATGGTGCTGTCAAAGGGAAAGCCGTCCCAAATGCGACCACCGTCCCCGAGTGAAGGATGGCACCCACCATGGCATCGCTTGCAGTCCTGGCACCGATCTCGTTCTTGGCGCCAGTCATACTCACACCACCACTCTGGCTTGCAGAGATCCGAATCACATTACGGCCGATACCAATCAGATCCCTGGCACTGGTCAGAGCGGCACTCGACCCAGAGGCGATCCCAGCGCCGATCTCGCCGGAGGTCACCATCGAGATCCAGATCAGGCTCCCAGTACCGATACGAGCGCAGGCACTGATCGACATCTCGGTACCATTCTGCCTCACGCCACCAGTTCCCAGCACCATACAGCACCGGGGTACTCAGCGCCGATGCGTACAGCACCGCCTTGGCCATCTCGCTCCGCCTCTGCGTCGTCGCGCTCACAAGGGTAGGGTCATTGGAAGTGTTAAGATCAGCTTAGAATGTGTTTTGCTTTTATTTCATTTGACCAAATCCGACTTCTTGTGCTTTGATTTATAATCACTTAAAACCTCTCTTTGTAATTAATAAATCTGTTTATTTGTTCTACCTGAAGCAGTGTGTTTGGTTTGAAGCATGTCAGATAACATGGGATAACAAGCCTTGTACATATCCTGAGAGAGGACATTATAGCAGTTTTCAGGTATCTAAAACGGTGTCATAAGGAGGAGGGAGAAAACTTGTTCACCTTCGGCTCTAAAGATAGAACAAGAAGCAATGGGCTTAAACTGCAGCAAGTGAGGTTTAGGTTGGACATTAGAAAAAAGTTCCTGTCAGCGCACTGGAATAAATTGCCTAGGGAGGTTGTGGAATCTGCATCTCTGGAGATATTTAAGAGCAGGTTAGATAAATGTCTATCAGGGATGGTCTAGACATTATTTGGTCCTGCCATGAGGGTAGGGGACCGGATTCGATGACCTCTCGAGGTCGCTTCCAGTCCTAGAATCTATGAATATCAATTGCTTTGTTAAATTGACAAACTCATGTAAGCCTGCAGCCTCCAACGTGCATAACTGGATACTGCAAGACAGAGGTTCCTAGGGTTGTGTCTGGGACTGAGATATTGGCTACTGTCATTCAGTTGCACAATCCAAGTATTAGGATAATTGACAACTAGGACCAGATAAAACCCTGGAGGCATACTAAGAAACAAGGAACCAGACTGTAGCATGTAGGGCCATGGAGGAGATGAGAACCAGCCTTTGCCATGTCTGGTCTGCGATTCCCTTGAGTTTACAAGTCTCCTCCCACTACACACGCCTCTTCCTACGTAGGGGCATCAGGTCTACTGCAGATCTGATTTCTTGGTGTGCTGCAGCTGGAGCTGCTGACTGTGAGGTCTTCGTCCAGGTACGCACAATCTGCTGCTCCTTGTATTTGAAACCTGTAACCCAGAAGAAATTGAAGCTAGAGTCAGTGTGTGCCAGGCACAGACCAGGGGTGACAACTCTGGGAGGGGAGCTACGCACTCAGCCCCTCCGGATCCCCCCTCCCTACAACAGCCCCAGGCCCTACTCCCGTCAGGAGGGGACGTTAAAGCAGCCAGTGGGGCATTTCCAGCACCTCTGACCAACGCAGAGAAAAAGAGACTCACCGACGGTCAAACTCGGTCCCGTTGACCCACTTCCAGACCTGGCCCATGTCCCTCCGGAGGCCGATCCAGTGGTCCAGTCTGCCTTTGTATGGCAGCAGGGAACCCTTAGAAAACCAATAAACGTAATCAGCTGTGTTAGACCCTGACTCTGCTGCTCCCCACCTTGGGCTGCAGGGGATTTCTAGAGGCCTCTTCCATGGTTCTTGGGTGAAGGGATCAGATAAGTATTAACCCTTCACCGTCCCCCCTCCTCTTTTTTGGGGCTGTGGCACCTACTGGCTGAAGCAGGAACTGAGCTGTAAGGTCACTGTCTGCCCAGCAGCCCCTTCTCAGAGCACAGCAGGGCCAGGAGGGAGAGGGAGCTGCAGGGGGAGGGCAGACAGACCCCTGCCACCAGGGCAGGGCACCTGAGGGGAGCAGGCACACAACAGGCCTCACCTTCAGCTGGATTCCCCCCTCCCCACCCCCACGGGAACCCTGCAGCTGGGCTGAGCTGAGGGGGCAGGTTCTCACCCCCTCCAGCCCCCAGGCAGCGCACTGGATGGGAGCTGACTGAGCTGGCCCAGCTCTGCACAGGGCGAGTCTCCCTCTGGGGCTCTGGCAGATGCAGGGTCAAGGTGGCTGGAGCCCCAGGTCCAGCCAGGATTCAGCTGCCAGAACCGCACTGACTCTGGCTGCCCAGCCTGGGAGGCACCCGGGCTCCTCTCTGCCCTACAGGGGCTGAGCCCAGCCTGACTCCAGCCCTGTCTGTGGTGCCAGCGATCGCTGGGCTTGGCACAAAGCATCTAACTGGCTTCTCACCAGCTCCTGCAGATTATCAACCCCAGCCAGGGAGGCAGCGTGTGACGAGCAGAAGCTCTGGCTGTAGGTCCAATTCCTTGGAGCATTAGAAAAATAGTAGAATTTCCCCTTGATCCCGATCCAGCCGTCTGGGCACCGAGAGGCAGCAGGGGGGAACAGAGAAGAGCGCTTAGATTTTTCCACTAAAAAAATAAAAGAGAGAGAGAGAGAGAGCGCACCCAGGGTGAGAGATTGTCCCTTCTCTAGCCCCTGTGGAGAACAAGCAGCAACAGAAACGCAGCAATTGCCAGACTGGATCAGACTAGTGGGGTAGGCGGCTGATCTGAGAGCAGCCAGCACTACCTGCTTCAGAGGGAGGGCAATGCACCCCCTAGTGGGCAGTGGTGGGGTAGCCGGCCCCAGAGAACATTTCCCCCAAATGCAGTTAGCGGGTGGCTAGGCCCCAAAGCAGGAAGGTTCATATTTAGGGAGACCAGATGTCCCGATTTTATAGGGACAGTCCTAATTTTGGGGGCTTTTTCTTATATAGGCACCTATTACCCCTCACCCCATCCCAATTTTATACACTTGCTATCTGGTCACCCTATTCATATTCCTTCAGTTTGTATCTTGATTCAGAGAGAATAACCTGCCCAGAGGGGTCAGGAGGACACTCCTCTCCGTCAGTGGCTGGCTCACGGCCTGAAGCAGGAGAGTTCATACCCCCTAGACACTGAACCCTCTCCAGGGTAACTCTGGATGGTCTCATTATCCACATCAAGGGCCAGTCCTTTTATGAATCCTGCTGAGCTCAGTAACATTTTGTGGCAGCGATTTACCTTGGGCACAAAGCTGCTAGTTACATATTCAATGCAACAGGAGACAGAGAAATAAGTCAATCAATTCCATGGAATGGCCACTAGGGGGAATCAGACACCAATGAGTGGGAGTGACCTGCTGGATTTTCTTGCTCCCAAAGACCATTTCAGTCTTAAATCTACTAGAATTCTTTGAGGGTCAACAAGCATGTGGACAAGGGGGATCCAGTGGATATAGTGTACTTAGATTTTCAGAAAGTCCTTGACAAGGTCCCTCACCAAAGGCTGTTAAGCAACATAAACTGTCACGGGATAAGAGGGAAGGTTCTCTCACAGATTGGTAACTGGTTAAAAGATAGGAATGTTTTGGAAAAAGGGGTAAACAGTGAGGTGGCAAAATCTGCAGATGATACAAAATTACTCAAGATTAGGGTGACCAGATAGCAACTGTGAAAAAATGGGATGTAATAGGCGGGGTAATAGGCGCCTATATAAAAAAAAAAGTCCCCAAAAGCGGGACTGTCCCTTTAAAAACAGGACATCTGGTTGCCCTACTCAAGATAGTTAAGTCCAAATCTGACTGCGCAGAGTTACAATGGGATGTCACAAAACTGGGTGACTAGGCAACAAAATGGCAGATGAAATTCAATGTTGATAAATGCAAAGTAATGCACATTGGAAAACATAATCCCAACTATGCATATAAAATGATGGGTCTAAATGAGCTGTTACCATTCAAGAAAGATCTTGGAGTCATTGCGGATAGTTCTCTGAAAACATCCATTCAATGTGCAGCGACAGTCAAAAAAAGCTAACTATGTTGGAAATCATTAGGAAAGAGATAGATAAGACAGAAAATATCATATTGCCTCTATAAATCCATGGTACGCCCACATCTTGAATACTGTGTGCAGATCTGGTTGTCCCATCTCAAAAAAGATATGCTGGAACTTAAGGTTCAGAAAAGGGCAACAAAAATGATTAAAGGTATAGAACAGTTTCCATATGAGGAGAGATTAAGAAGACTGGGACTTTTCAGCTTGGAAAAGAGATGATTAAGGGGGGAGGTATGATAGAAGTTTATAAAATCATTACTGGTATGGAGAAAGTAAATGAAGTGTTATTTACTCCTTTACACAAGAATGAGGGGTCACCAAATAAATTAATAGGCAGCAGGTTTAAAACAAATAAAAAGGAAGTTGTTCTTCACACAGCGCACAGTCAACTTGTGGAACTCTTTGCCTGAGGATGTAGTAAAGGCCAAGACACTAATAGGGTTCAAAAAAGAACTAGATAAGTTCATGGAGTACAGGTCCCTCAATGGCTATTAGCCAGGACGGGCAGGGATGATGTCTCTAGCCTGTGTTTGCCGGAGGCTAGGAACAGACAACAGGGGATGGATCACTTGATGATTCCCTGTTCTGTTCATTCCCTCTGGGGCACCTGGCATTGGCCACTGTCAGAAGACAGGATACTGGGCTAGATGGATCTTTGGTCTGACCCAGCATGGCCATTCTTATGTTGATTCAGGTTTTTTCCTCCAGGTAAAGAATACTCTTGGGGGAATCCTGTGCCACTGCCTGCTCACAGAATTCTTCACTTCCCTGCAGAAAAATGACTGTCTGATGGGGAGGCAAAGGGAAGCTGTAAGAGCGGTCACGTGCCCCTCCCCAGCAGCGCAGGGGTGTTACTTTGGGCACACGGAGCAGGAGTCAGAGAGGGAAATTGTCAGGAGGGCTGAAGAGGACTGGAGACAGCCCGGCTGGAGGCTCCTACCCTGTGTTGGGCTCAGCTCCTTTTCCCCTGCAAGGAGCTGCCAGGACTGGGTCATACGTGCCCCAGAAACCGCCCCCAGCTGCAGGAAGCTCGGCACCCCCCATGCTTAGTGCCCCCATTGCTCTCAGCTGTAGGGGGAGGGGTCACTGTACATGTAGCGGCTCCCCCATCTGCCCAACCCGTGTGAGTCCAGACTCCTCCCACATCCAGACCATCCCTGCTGAGCCTCACTGCCCCGCCTTGCACCCAGAACCCTCCCACCAAGACCCCCGGACTCAGAACCCCCACTCTGCTGAGCCCCACCCCTCCTGCCTCTGGACCCCCCGCACCTTCACCCCACTGAGCCCTAACCAGCTGCACCCGGACCCCCATCCCGCCAGCCCCACTCCTCCAGCAACCGGACAACCCTGCTAAGCCCCCCACACCAAGCCTGATCACCTTTACCTGGACCTCCCACCCAGAGTCCCATTGCCCCTGCACCCAGAACACCCCCAACGAGCCTCTGTGCATCCAGCTCCCCCCCCCACACACACACACAGACCCCCCTGCACCCAGACTGACCCACACAGAACCCTCACCCCACACCTGGATCCCCCACATTAGGCTGTTCCACACTTGAATCCTGCCAGGCTGAGCCTTCTGTCCTCACCTGGTGCTCCTGACACAGAGGGGCAGGGCCCCAGGGTGTTTCTGGGACAGGCCAGGCCCTTGCGCTGTGTCAGCGTCGGGTGCAGCCTCACCACTGAGTCCCTTGTCCTGGGGTGTGGGGGGCTGCAGGGATCTCCCACCTCCGTGCAGCCAGTGGCCTGGGCTCCCCACTGCCCTGCTGGAGACTCCACATTTATTTACAAAATTTGCAGAATTTTAAAATATTGTCAGAATTTTTAATTTGTTGGCGCAGCATTCCCTTCCGAGTGCAAGCAGCAGGGAGAGGGCTAAACAAAACCACTTGAAGTTCCTCCCTGAAACTTAACCCCTTCACTGCAAAGAAAGTCACCTCTGAGCAATCCTTGGAAACGTTTAGAGTTCTTGGGTTGGGGGAAGGGGTTTGACTCAGATCTTTGCAGCTATTTCTGCATGAGTCAAAGGGCAGGTTTCTGGTTTAACACTTTTTTTATATAATCCATGAGGAAGAGGAACTATGTGAGGATCTGGGGAAACGTGATGAAGTTATTTGGCCTGGTGGGGCATGTCCTGATGGAATCTCAACCCAGCACATTTGTGTGTGTTAATTTTAAGATACATGGTGGTAGTCCCAGACGCCTACCAGGTCACAGCCCCCACCGTGCTAGGTGATGGACAAGGTGTGCAGAGAAGGGAACAAGACAGGTGGGAGCAAGGGAAGGGTATGCCCAGCCCATCCATTCCCTTACAGCCTGGTTAACTGCACTTTCATGTGCGACTACAGAAGGTGCGAGCACATCTATGGAGCAGAGACCCTCAGTCCAGCAGGCAGCGCAGAGTGAATATTGAGTGTGTCACTTCTGGTACCGATTTTGTGGGAGCAGGTGCATTAGGCAGAGGCACAAGTAGAGACGCTACCAGACCTGCTGGGCCCCAGCCAATGCCGCCTTGAAGACGAGGGGCCCTCAGATCCATTCAGTTCTGACAGCACCTCTGAGCGGGTTTCCCTCCTCACTCATCTCATATCAAAGCATCAGATCTCCTGGAATCTGCAGCCTGACCCCAGAGCACCCTACACTGGAGTGGGATGTGGAAGCAGTGAGCACCCCTTGTAATAACCCCAGAAAGCACTACTTGGACTCCGCTCCCAGCTGTTAGATCCTCCTGCACCCCACTGATCCCCTGCAGCGATGTGTGGGGCGGTACATTAGAGTGAGGCTCACACTGAATGGAACTAGTTTGTAATCGCACATACTGGACACTGGCCAAGTTTAACATCCCTGAGGAGCCTTCCCTTTGGAGATTCCTGAGCCCGGGGTTAAATTCTCTGCAACACCACTGCAGGGATGGGGTTCCCCCTCAGCACCTCCCCACAGCGGAATAAAGCTCGTCCCAGCGATGCAGTAGCCCCTGCCGGTAACCTCAGAGCACCGAGCTGCAGACAAGTGACAGTGAAGCTTAGACATGGGATCAGTGTCAGTCCATCAACCCAAACGAGCGTGAAGAGAGTCCCTGAGTATAAAAAAGCAGCAACAGAGGGGGGTTGAAATCCAGAAAAGGGCGACTGTCTTGTGTTCACTGCCCCGGACAACAGGGGCTCAGGAGATCTGGATTCAATTCCAAGCTCTGCCAGACTCCCTGCCTGACCCAGGGCAAGTCCCTGAGGCCGGATCCACAAAGGGACTGAGGCATTTGACGTCCAGCATCACAACACTGCACTTTTACGCATCAAGGAAACCACTGGAACAACAACGGGACCCACAGGACCTGAGCTGGGTGCCCGGGTGCCCCAAGCAGTGAATGCGGGGGGGCTAAGAACGGGACCCACAACAGCCAGCTCGCTAGACAGGGGCTGCCCAAGCCAGCCAATAGGAGACAGTGACCAGGGCTGTGCCCTGCGCCCCACCCCTCTCAGAGCTCAGCCCCTCAGCCCTGGCTGCAGGGAGGGGCCCAGCCCTGCTAACAACCTTCAGCGGGAACCCCTCGCCCTGGAGTCAGGTACCTAAGTCACTTCTTGTGAAAGCGGGTGCAAGTGCCTAAATCCACTGAAAATGGCTGAGGGAGGAGAAGACGACCTCCCAGATACCTTTAACTCACTGGTTAGGGTTTCTAACCCTGGATGTGGGAGACCCTGCTTCAGTCCCCCTCTCCCTGCTGAGCAGGGATTTGAGAGCAGGGGGTTCCCACCTCTCAGGTGGATGCCCTAATCACGAGATTACAGAGGGATTCTAACTCTCTGGCCCTGTCTCACCTCAGAAAGAGGCGGGACCGGAACCAGGGTCTCTCACATCCCAGGGAAGGACCCTAACCACTGGGGCAGGGTTAAGGGTGGGGGGGGGTCTCCTTGTCCCCCACCTGTTTCACAGAGGCCGGCAGCCTAAGCACACCTGCCAGATCCCGCCCCACGGGTGCCAAGGAGCAGCACACGCCCAGAGGCAGAACATGAAACACTGAGGGAACTTCCACAGCAAAAGTGTCGTCCCCAGGTGAGCTCAGGCACCCCCAGGTTCAGCGGCAGCTGGACAGGGGTTTGGCGGATCACAGGGTGCCTGAAATGGGAACTTCAGGCCTTCAGTGCCCTTTGTGGAACTGGGCCACAGTGCCTTGGCTCCCCGGCCACAAAACAAGGACAAGGACACATCCCTGCCTCACAGGGGCTGTGAGGAGAAATCCACTGGTGTCTGTGATGCTCTCAAGTATGACAGTGGTGGCGGGAGGCATGAAAGAACCTAGAGAGACTCCTGTCTGACCTGACTGCTAAAGCAGAGAGGCCAGGGAGAGAGGACCTGAAGCTGTGAGTCATGAAGGGAAAAAGTCCCCCACAGTCAGAGACTGAATCATCAGGGGGTGGGACCATGGGAAACTTACCTCCCAAAGCTGCTGCTAAAGCAATGATGATCACCACCAAGACCCCGACTATGGCAATGAATGCAGCTCGGACTTTAGATACAGCAGCTTTCCTGAAGTTGCCGTTAGCTGGATCATCTGGAAGATAAAAAACTGCTAATGTTCCTGGGGCTACGGAGACCAGAATTGTTTGCCAACAGGCTCTGATCTGACACACACCAGGTATTTATTTTGTCGTAAATGGTTCTGTCCCAGCTCTGGACACAAATATTAACTTGAACTCCCATCCAGACTGCGAAGGAGAACATCATTCCCCAGATCACCACTGTGATTAATTAGCTCAATTAATCCCCAGACAGGACCCTGCAGATATCAGAGGGATTCAGATATCAGAGGGTGGAGGATGATCAAGGGCCTGGAAAACCCATGACAAGAGTCTGAGGAAATGCCTGGGATTGTTCGCCATGGAGAGGAGGTGACTGAGAGGGGACAGGATAAACAGTCTAGGCAATAACAGATAGGACAGATGGCAGACTGGGAGCTTTTGTTGGTAAAGCTGTGAACAGTCCCTGCACGCCCCCTTGTGGACTGGTGTGGCACTGTGTGTGCACCCCTCCTTAATTTCCCTTGATTGACAGCAGTACATTTGTTTTAAAAGCCCAAGGCAAGGAGAAGCCAACACTCAGTGGTGAGTTGCAGCCGGTTCGCGAGAACCGGTTGTTAAATTTAGAAGCCCGTTTAGAACCGGTCGTTCCTGGAGGGACAATTAGTTCCAAAAGGGCTTTTAAATTTAACAAAAGCTCTAGCAGCTCCCTGCCCTTCCCCCGGCCCCAGCTCACCTCACTCTGCCTCTGCCTCCTCTTCTGAAGCTCCACCGGCTTCTCCTCCCCCTCCCCAGCTTCCCACTTATCAGCTGTTCGCGTGGGAGGGCTGAGAAGAAAGCAGAGGCTTCCACCAGGTGAGCTGGGGCTGGGGGGCCGGGGCGCCAGCGGGAGGAGGGCTCCAGGCGCTGCACCCTGATGAGGTCGCAGCCGGCCCCTGGGGCCCGGCGGCGCGGCTCCTGCCCGGCCCCCGGGTCCAGCCCCAACCGGGCGGCTCCTGCCTGGCCCCAGCCCAGCTGGGCCCCCACCTCCAGGCAGCACGGTAAGGGAGCAGGGAGAGTGTGTTGGACGAGGGCAGGGGAGTTGGGGCGGGGGGGGGCTTGGATTAGTGTCGGACCAGTCAGAGGGCAGGGAACAGGGGAATTGAATGGGGGCAAGGGTCCCGGGGGGGCAGTCAGAAAGGAGCAGGGGTTGGATGGGGCGGTGGGGGGCAGTTAGGGGTAGGGATAGTCAGGGGACAGAGTGGTTGGATGGGGTACGGGTCCTGGAGTGCCATCAGGAATGAGAGAAGGGGTTGGATGGGGTGGCAAGGGGCAGTCAGGGGACAGGGAAGGGGGTGGATAGGGCACGGGTCCCGGGGCTGTCAAGGAACATGGGGTTGGATGGGGCAGGAGTCCCTGAGGGGGGGCATGACCTCCTCATGGGGTGAGGAGGAGGGAACCGGTTGTTAATATTTTGGCAGCTCATCACTGCCAACACTAATTAACAAAACAGCTTGTCCCCTTTTAATAAGGCTTCAGGACAGGAGCAATTTCAACAAACAATTCATATGGTCCTCACCTCCGGACTCTGGGTCAGGGATCCCAAAGTTAACATCCATCAAACCAAGTCTCAGGCTGATTAGGTTGGTCTCCTACAGCCTGCGAGAAACCATCACCTGCTGCAGCCTGCCTGCTCCCCTCTCTCCTTCAGCTCCCTCTTCTTCTTCAGATAGCCCAGGCCTTTGGTGGGGCAGGGCCGCCTTGATTACACCAGTGCCAGATGTAGCCTCCTGCCTGTCCCTTAAAGGGGTAGTTATCCCCTTCCCATTGTTCTCCTTGTCTCATAACACAAGAACAAGGGGGTGTTCAATGAGATTAAAAAGGTGGGAAAGGGACTATTTTTTCCAGCCAATGTATAATTAGACTGTGGAACTCACTGCCACAGGAAATTGGTAAAAATAATTTAGGAAAGTTAAAAAAGGGATTGAGCATTTATATGGTTAACATGAATATCCAGAGTTGTCATAATTAACCATCAAAGGTTGGCAGGAACTTTGGAAGAGCCTCCTCCATCCCAGGGAGAGTAAATCCAGGGAACCCCTGCTGGAGTTCAATTTTAGCAAATCCTCTTCCCTAGCACCCAGTTACACATCTGAGGGCATGATAAATTCACTGGCACAACAGAAATGAATGTGCTGTGGCCACAGGCAGCTACATCCGCTCCTTGCCGTGCACCAAGGCAGGGCTCTGCATGTGTTACAAGTGCAAACACCTCAACTCACACACTGGAAGGACAAACAACCAGAAGGAAAGAGCAGTGAAAGTAGCGACCCAGGGAGACGTGAGCCAAACATTTTCAGAAGGATAGAACACGTACAGTCCTAAAAACCATACATGCAACTGCCACACAAGAGAGCACGTGCAGCACAAGCTGAGACCATTGGAGCAATCCAGCCTCTGCTGCATGGGGCGGGGGGAGGAGATGCAGCATCTCTCTCCAGCCTGTTCCTAGGCAGGGAAGCTCCAGTTACCTGGTTCTCCTCCACTCTTCAAGTCTATGGAGCTGTTAAGAGGCTGTTCAGAGGGATCTGCTTCTGCTCCCTCCAGCATCTCTCCTCTCAGGGAGGCAGCGGTGGGTGCTGGACTCTGATCAACTCGGAGCCAGCTGAAAGAGATGGCTCTACGCAGCCATGGCAGAGTCAGCTCCAGTCCCAGCTGACCTAAAATCTGCAATGACAGAGTCAGGACAGCATAAGGGTCAGTGGGTTTTTTTGTGGTGCCCCATCCGCCATTCATCAGAAAAAAAGCCCAGAGTATGAATAGTGCAGTAACCAACCCCCTCCTGTGTCATCAGGCCCCTAATTGAAGAGTGCCCCTTTCCTCTCACTCCTCAATTGGGAGTTGGGCAGGAGAGGGACACATGGACGCTGGGTGTGGTGTGAAGGCAGGGATGTGCACATGTCTTTTTTATCTGGAGTGTCCTGGGAACACAATGCAGAACTGCGCTGGCACTGGCAACTCTGGGAAGTTGGGGGGGAGACACCTAGAGAATTTTTACTCTCATAAACTTAGGTGCCAAGGGAGTTTAGGGGGGCTATTAGGTTCGTCCGAAGCTTTGTGGATTGCAGCAGAGCCAAAACTGGGATTTAGGCATCTAAGTACTTTTGCTGATCCCACCCATGGTGACTAAAAACAATCAGTTCATTTTACTAACTACAGGTAATTGTTACCTTGTTATTTATTTATATCATCATAGCAGCCAGGAACCCTGGTCTTGGCCAGGATACATGACTTTACATAATCAGTTTTAAACACAAAGCATGTTTTGATAACCTTTTTTCCCTTATGTATCCAGCATATTTAAGATATTTTTATTTAAAAATTTTAAATGCTGAATTTTCAAATGTAATTGAATTCTGAGTTCCATCCAAATAAAGTGTGACAAAAAATCAGCCTCCTTTTAGGAAAAGTGACTAAACAGTAAAAATGCCAAACTAGATGAAAACTGGCAGTTTAAGTGGCGGCACCTGCTTGCTGCTTGAAATCACGCTGAACAATTTATCCCTCCCACCCATATACTGACAGCTCTGAGGGGTGGGGATCTGGATGGGGGGGTCACTCCCCCCCTGCACTGACACCACTGGAAGGGGCCCGGGGGGGGGCGCTGCATAGGGCTTGGAGGGGCGTCAGCCCCACCCTGCACTGGCAGGTCTAGGGGCCAGGGAGAGGAGAGGGCTCTGCATTGGGGTGGGGTGGGGGTTGGGCAGGGTGGCGCGTTATGTTTGGGCACCTGGTTACGTATCCCCCCCCGGCTAGATCTGGACGTGCTGCCCCGGGCTGAGCTCCCCACGACTGCAGCGCAGGTCGCTGGGCCGGGCCCATGTTCCTCCGCGGGCGGCTGCCGGCGGTTCCCCTCCCGCACCCAGGGCCGCCATCGCTCCGGAAGTCCCGGCGCTCAGCGCAGCACCTACTTCTGCTTTTCTCCTCCGCTGCTGCCTCCCTCCCTCCCCCACTGCTGCCGTGATGTGTGGGGGCAACAGCCCCGCCCCCCTCCAGCCAGCGCGCCCCTGACCCGGCTCGGAGACGCGCCGCCCGGCCCTCACCTGAGACCCGAGACCTGGCAGCCCCGGAGCCAAGCGCGGGGCCCCCAAGGAAGTGACCCGCCCCAAAGCGAGGCCAGACTCTGCCGCCCCTTCTGATTGGCTCAGCTCTGACGTGGAGCCCATCAGAGCTCATAGGGGGACCCCCCGCTTAGAGAGCCCCGGGCCCGCTCTCCTCCCTACCAGTAAGGTGAGGAAATAAGAATAACGAAAAGGGGAAAAAGGACCCACTGAATGTGCATCAAACATAGGGGCGTCCGTGTATCACGTTATAAAAGTGGCATCCCAGCCTAGGGGCAGTAGGAGAAGGAGATGTCGCCCTTGGGAGGTGCCCGAATGATGGCCCCTGATGATGAGGGCGAAGGATGATGGTCATGAGGAAGACGATGGCTAATATTTCAGGTTGTTCTACGAGGGATGGGGTGAGTATATGGGCTCTCTGTAGTACCTCTACCTACCTTACTGAGTTGGGGTGTTTGTGACTGTGCTAAATGCATTAAAAACTATTTGTAAATAGAGAAGAGTTCCTATACTGTAAGTGTTGCAACTGTGCACATCGGGGTTCCCAACTATACAATAATTTTAATAATACTGGGCCTGATCTTGGGACAAGAACCTGTCAACCCTCAAAGTGATGACTGGGGATTCTCAAGTTATCTATCTGTAGATTGGGCTACATGGAGGACACTCAGATATTGTGGGGGATGGGAGGCAATACAAACCCCTAAAACAGAACCATGCACGACGGATGCTAATCACACCACTAGAGCACTGGACAGCGCTCAGATACCACAGGGATGGTGTGGTATAAACCTGAATAATCACATACGAAAGCAGAGCTTCATGCTATAAATAGCTTTACGTAACAAAAATCCCCACCACCACCTTCCGAAGCAGCATAAAACTGTGCATCAAAAACTCCAAACAGCCACAAGTTCTCAGTGAATGGGTTCTGTAAGAGGCCCTTACCTGGCCTGGCATCCAATGGGTCTGTTCCTCAGTTTAACTTGGGCCATGCCTCATTTTCCCCTCAGCAGTTGGGTAGAAAATTCAGTGTAGCTCTCCACAGTCACCGTGCCAACAAGTGTCCTCCCTCCTCTTCCAGGGGAAGCGAGAATCCAAACAAAACAACACAAGCCCTTCGCCCTTCCTGGGCCACAGTCCTCGTCCCAGCATCGCCCCTTGGTTGCAGAGTTCACAGAAGTCCACAATTCCCACTCCAGGGTCTTCATGCCACCTTTTCCTCCCAAGATGCAGGGGAGCGAAGGGGGCAAGGAGATCATGTGAGGCTGGTGTCTTTATTTGGATGGGGGCAGAGGAACTGGGCCCACTGTACGCTTCCCCTCTTGCTACATGCAGGGTCCTTTACTGGAATGATCTTCATGGGGGGCCTCCACAACAGCAGGTCTTTGGGTTAACACTCCATTGAGATGCATGGTGCAACTCCCCCCATTTCAGAGAATGGTCTCAGGCTCTCTGCAGACTCAGGCAGATGTTTCTGCATTGCTTACATTCAAGTCACAGTTCCAATCTTTTCTTCCCAAGGACTCAAAACTTTAACAAAAACAAAAACAACCAAAAGCCAGTCTTTGGTAATCACATGACTCCAGGAGCCAGGGCCCTAGTCAGGGCTGATAATGGTTATGCCTTAATCTGACCCTGCTCAATCCCATTCAAACAGAGTCACTCCTGAGCTCTCATTACTTGGACAGATGCATGGTTATAACCATGACAGGTTTATAACTTTTTCCTTGCCAGGGCCCCCTACCCTGTCCTAGCTTGGACCCCACTATCAATTAGGGAGGTACGAATGCAGCTGTTTGACACCCATTCACAAGCCTCCTAGGCTGAGAACACTTGAACCGTACAACCAGCTGTAGCTTCTCATTGTGCTCTCAGCTACTCACAGAGAGAGAAGCCCACAGCCAGAGAACCTCCTTCCAATTGCAAGGTCCCTCTCCATCTACTAAGCAGGCTCACTGCTGGGATCAAACTAAAACACCCCTCCAGATTTTGGGTTAGGCACCTAAATACCATTGAGGATCTAGGCCTTGCTCCCTCCCAGCTCTGGGAAATCAACAAACTCAGGAGCATCTGAGAACAGGGGAGCTACAAAGTAAACTGGGGTTTGCAACCTTCACCAAAGCAGCCAGGCCTGAAACCCCTGGGGTCATTCAGAAGGGAAGCCACTCACCTGATTCATGCCTGTTTCTGAGATTCCTGAACCCTTCCTAGCTATCAGAAATCCCAGCAGAGGATGGGCAGCCTAATCCTCCCCAGTAGTGAAATAAACTGATTGTCATTTCCTGGGACGAATGATGAGCTGGTCTCTGAGCAGAACCTGAGGGGAGAGAGCAGAAAGATCCTCTAAAGAATCAATGGTACCTACAGAGAACCAAGACTGGGATTAGAGTTTGTTTGAGCAGGAGCAGAGTGACTGGAGAATACTTATCTGATCAGTCAGTGCTCAGTGAGAGTCTCCATAGGCCCCAGGAACGTTCCTGCAAAGGAAGTATCGGAAAGTTGTTAAGCAAAGCTCAGACTTTAAGGTCATAAGGGACCATCATGATCATCCAGTCTGACCTCCTGCCCATTGCAGGCCACAGAACCTCACCCACCCACTCCTGTGATAGACCCATCTCCTGAGGATCAAGTCAATAATCCATTGGAAGGAGTTCTGCGGTGCTTGTGGATGCAACCTGGAATGAAAGGGTTGTTTTAATTTAAGGTGTTGATCATGATGTAATTTTAATCTCCCAAATTACTAATAATTTGGAGAAGCAGGGATTGGTGGAAGGAACCTCACGATTGCTTATTAATGCTAACTCAGAAGAATGACCCCTAGTACCGCTCCCTACACACTATTTTAGTCATAATGTAGCCTTGCTGGAGCTACGTACAATCCAGAGTAGGCCTTGGCAGAATAGTAACACAGTAAGTGTCAGCTAACCAAGTAAGCACGTTCCTGATCTGAGAGGATGGTGCAGAGACAAGAGTTCTCAAGTAACTATGTAAATACTTTCCTGAGATGGTCCAGGAACACCCCGACCTCTCAAAAATAAAGAGGGGATGGCAGGATAGTGAATGAGGATGATTTGTTCGATGTACAAGGATAAGGATGGTAACTAACGATACCTAGGGCAGTGGTCTCCAAACTTTTTTGATCGTGCACCGCTATCAGTAAAAAAAATTTGAGCACGACCCTGCGGCGCGGCTCTATAGTTTTTGCCGCCCGTAGCAAAAAAAAAAGAAAAAGGCACTTGGACTCCCGCCCGAACTGCCGAAGCAGCGCTGCTCTGGCAGCGCTCCTCCTGCCGTGCACCCCGAAGGATCCTCTTGCATCCCCTGGGGTGCGCACACCCCACTTTGGAGACCACTGATCTAGGGAGTAACCCGTAACTTGTTTGTATCAGTGCTGAGAGTCTCCACTAGGTGTCAGCATTACACAGACACGCCCCTCCGTAATCAAGAGCAGAATTATGTTTTACGTGGTGGCGCCGAGCAGTTCCAAGGATAATTGCGAACACTAATGGATTATCCATTCTTTGCACTTATACACAGCCAACCATCCACAGATCCCAAGGTGCTTAGGGTGAGCCTGTTTACACTGACTTTAGAGAGGATGAAATTAAGGCAGAGGCAATAACCAACACCCTGGTCGTGTTCACATACTCAGTAAGTAACAGACCTAGGTATAGAACCCAGGCATCCTGACTCAGCTCCTCTCCCCGCTCCCACCAGACTTCCCCCCTTACGGCCGCAACTCTCCCCCTCTTCCGCCCACCTTCCCCCCCCCACCTCCCAGGACTGCCCCTCCCAGACCACCCCTCTCCCCGTCGCTTCCCCAACCCGGGCCACCCCTCTCCTCTCCCCTTCCCTTCGGGGCTGCCCCTTTCTCCCTCCAACCCTCTCCCCCTTCCACCCACACACACGACCGCCCCTCTCCCCTTCTCTCCTCGGTACCCCCCCCCAGGGCCACCCTTCTCCCCTACCCTCCCTGTGGCCGCCCCTCTCCTCCTCTTGTCATGGCTCCCTCTCGGGGGCCACCCCTCTCCCCTCATGGCTCCCCCTCCCTTCCCTCTGGGGCAGCCCCTCTCTCTCCCTTCTTCCCCCTCTCCCTGGGGCCACCCCTTCCCCCCCCCCCCCGAGGGCCACCCCTTCCCTGAAGCTGCCCCCTCCTTCTCCCCAGCACCACCCTTCTCCCCCTCCCCGGAGCTGCTCCTCTCCTCCATCCCTGGAGCCGCCCCTCTCCCCCTCCTTGCTTCCCACCACCCCGGGCAGGGCCAGCTCCAGGCACCAGCTTAGCAAGCAGGTGCTTGGGGCGGCCAGTCCTGGAGAGAGGCAGCATGTCCGGCTATTCAGCGGCAATTTGGCAGTGGGTCCCTCACTCCCACTCAGAGCAAAGGACCAGCCTCTGAATTGCTGCCAAAGTGCCGCAGATCACGATCGTGCCACAGATCACGATCATGCCTTTTTTTTTTAAGCTGCTTGAGGTGGCAGAAACCCTGGAGCTGGCCCTGACCCCAGGGGCCACTGCTCTTCCTGGGGACACCCTTTTCTCCCTCCCTCCCTCCCCCCCTCACCACTCTGGGACTGGGTCTCTTCTCCCTCCCCGCCCCAGGCCTGCCTTCCCGGTCCTAGTATCAGGGGACCTGGGTCTCCCACTCAGCTAACACAGCCGCTTACCAACTCTTGACGCAGGGGAGGATGTCGCAATGGGGATTTGCTGCCTTTATACAGCTACTTCCCTAACGCACCTCCCACAGCTCGTCATCCTCTTGTCTCCAGTTCAGAGAGTTTCTGTCCTTCCCTCCAATTTCCCTTGTCAGCAGTTTCCCTTCCCTCCAATTTCCTGCTGTTATATGGCCTGCCCAGCTCATTTCTGGGTCACTGTCCTGTGGGGTTTTGCAGGTCTCTGGCCTGATTCCCTGCTCCCTGTGTCCCATGGTACTGTCCCTCCACATCCCTCCGCTATGTACTGTATATATACACACACATATACACAGTATAAGTTTTAAACAAACAATTTAATACTGTGCACAGCAATGATAATTGTGAAGCTTGGTTGAGGTGGTGGAGTCAGAGGGTGGGATATTTCCCAGGGATGCCTTGCTGCTAAATGATGAACTAGCACTCAGCTGAGGCCTCAAGGGTTAACACGTTGTTAATGTAGCCTCACATTCTAATGATCAGATCGCCCATTACTAATAGCTGTCTCTCCCTAAAAACTGGAGTTCCCTCCCTTGGAGAGGTATCCTCAGTGCGAGAGGATACCACAACATCATCTGGAAGGAGGATCCCAACTATGGAATCATTTCTCTCTGCTCCAGTGGGATGTTCTCCTTCCCTGAGGCTTTCATCCTCCTCAACAGCACAGAGGCAGTTAGACCCGGAGGCGGGACCGTTCTACTGTCCCAGAAAGCCTAATCTATGTACCTTGCTGCCTCCCTTAGCTCCTCCAGCTCAGCCACCCTGGTCTTCAAAGTCATACAGTCTCTGAGGGCCAAGAGCTCCTTGCACCGAATGCACACAAACGCCACCCGCCCATAAGGCAGGGAATCATACATGCTGCATTGGGTGTAATAAACTGGGTAGCACCTCTGTTGCTGGGCTTCTGCCTGCGTTCTCTTTTTACTCCTGCAGCTCGTTCCTTTGTTGTTGTTTTGATTTTATCAGGAGGTGTTTTTTGGCTTCAGTTTAAAGAAGTTTAAGGAATGTTAAGTGTATGTAGCCCGTAGGGTGACCAGACAGCAAGTGTGAAAAATCGGGACAGAGTTGGGGAGTAATAGGAGCCTATATAAGAAAAAGACTCAAAAATCAGGACTGTCCCTATAAAACTGGGACATCTGGTCACCCTAGTAGCCCATCCTCCAGTTCCCCTTTATAAACCCCCTCGCAAAACTCCCCTGTTAGCTGCTCCTGTTCACTAGCTCCTCTGGTCACTTAGGAGTGAGCTTTTTAAAGCCCTGGTCTTCCTGAATAGCCCCGTCCCCCGGTTAAGGGCTGATGGGTGATAAAGGGCTTAGGGATCAAAGCCTCGTTAAGAAGCTCGGCTTAGCGCCCACATCAGCTTGCCCAGTAGGTTTAAAACAAGCCAATTTTCACTTCTTTTTCAGTGGACGTGGCTAGTAATTTCTTTGACTTGTTTTTGGGCTTTTCCGGCTCTTTAAGGGGCTTGTTATTTCTTGTTTTGGGCTTCCTGCTTGAAGTGGCTTATTGATTGTTGCTTGTTTTGGGCTTCCAAAGGAGTGGCTGCTGCTTTTTATTTATTTTTTTTTAATTTCCCTCCGGAGAGCATGATTGGCTCCCGGTTGCACAATCCCTATAACCAAAAGAAAGGATCTGGAGAAGACTGACAGGCCCCAGGGCCAATGGGAAGAGGCCAACGCTCCAGGTCAGCCTGATTGACAGGGCACTACAGGCCAATGAGGGAAGGGATTCAGGGAACCAAGAGCCCAGGAGTGGATGAATTGACTTACTTCATGCACTTTGGATGATCCCCCTCCCAGCACCAAGCTGCCATGTACCCACTCTCTCCTCCATGCCCACCTTTAACATGCATGTCTTCCTTCAAACCCCGATCTTCCCACCATTCCTCTGACTTCCCTCCCAACACATGCTTCAGAACAATTAGGGAACAAACCAGACACTGCGCCTTACTCTGATGTTCAGGTGTGTGGCTTTCTATTGCCTTCCTTTCATCTCCCTGCATTGGCATGGTGCCTACTGTAATGATGCTGGCCTTGGTGGGACCCAACTGAGAGTGCCAATTCAGGACAAATTGCTTAAAGCAGGGCAGTTACAGCCCAGGGCTGGGGTTTTTCCACCTCTAAGGCAAAGCAAACCAGCCAGACAGAGAGGACTTCGGTTTTACCCCACTGGCTAACCACAAGTCACACAAGCAATTCCCTTAGACACTCCAGTTTCCCAGTATCACCACCAGCACCACTTGTTATGGGGATGAATGGTTATTCCCCAGTAAAAGAAAAAAGGTTATCTTGATCCCAAAAGACCAAGCCCCAGACCCAGGTCAATATACAAATCAGATCTTACCCACAAATCACGCTGTTGCCAATCCTTGAGAATCTAAAATCTAAAGGTTTATTCATAAAAGGAAAAAAATACAGATGAGAGAGTAAATGGAATCAATTACATACAGTAACGGCACAGTTCTTGGTTCAGGCTTGTAGCAGTGATAGAATAAACTGCTGCAGGTTCAAATCAAGTCTCTGGAGTACATCCCCCACAGAGATGGGTCATCAGTCCTTTGTGTAGAGCTTCTGTTTGTAGCAAAGTTCCTCCAAAGGTAAGAAGCAGGACTGAAGACAAGATGGAGATGAGGCATCAGCCTTTTATAGTGAAGAACTTCAAAAAGATCTCACAAAACTAAGTGATTGGGCAACAAAATGGCAAATGAAATTTAATGTGGATAAATGTAAAGTAATGCACATTGGAAAAAATAACCCCAACTATACATACAACATGATGGGGGCTAATTTAGCTACAACGAGTCAGGAAAAAGATCTTTGAGTCATCGTGGATAGTTCTCTGAAGATGTCCACGCAGTGTGCAGAAGCGGTCAAAAAAGCAAACAGGATGTTAGGAATCATTAAAAAGGGGATAGAAAATAAGACTGAGAATATATTATTGCCTTTATATAAATTCATGGTACGCCCACATCGCGAATACTGTGTACAGATGTGGTCTCCTCACCTCAAAAAAGATATTCTAGCACTAGAAAAGGTTCAGAAAAGGGCAACTAAAATGATTAGGGGTTTAGGTAAGATTAAAGAGGCTAGGACTCTTCATCTTGGAAAAGAGAAGACTAAGGGGGGATATGATAGAGGTATATAAAATCATGAGTGATGTTGAGAAAGTGGATAAGGAAAAGTTATTTACTTATTCCCATAATACAAGAACTAGGGGTCACCAAATGAAATTAATAGGCAGCAGGTTTAAAACAAATAAAAGGAAGTTCTTCTTCACGTAGCGCAGTCAACTTGTGGAACTCCTTACCTGAGGCGGTTGTGAAGGCTAGGACTATAACAATGTTTAGAAGGGGACTGGATAAATTCATGGTGGCTAAGTCCATAAATGGCTATTAGCTAGGATGGGTAAGAATGGTGTCCCTAGCCTCTGTTCGTCAGAGGATGGAGATGGATGGCAGGAGACAGATCACTTGATCATTGCCTGTTAGGTTCACTCCCTCTGGGGCACCTGGCATTGGCCACTGTCGGTAGACAGATACTGGGCTAGATGGACCTTTGGTCTGACCCGGTACGGCCATTCTTATGTTCTTATGTTCTTTTCCAGGTGTAAGAACACCTCTTTGTCCTTACTGTGGAAAATTACAGCAAAATGGAGTCTGAAGTCACATGGGCAAGTCCCTGCATACTTTTCATAGATTCATAGATTCTAGGACTGAAAGGGACCTCGAGAGGTCATTGAGTCCATTCCCCTGCCCTCATGGCAGGACCAAATACTGTCTAGACCATCCCTGATAGACATTTATCTAACCTACTCTTAAATATCTTGAGATGGAGATTCCACAACCTCCCTAGGCAATTTATTCCAGTGTTTAACCACCCTGACAGTTAGGAACTTTTTCCTAATGTCCAACCTAAACCTCCCTTGCTGCAGTTTAAGCCCTTGCTTCTTGTTCTATCCTTAGAGACTAAGGTGAACAATTTTTCTCCCTCCTCCTTATGATACCCTTTTAGATACCTGAAAACTGCTATCATGTCCCCTCTCAGTCTTCTCTTTTCCAAACTAAACAACCCAATTCTTTCAGCCTTCCTTCATAGGTCATGTTCTCAAGACCTTTAATCATTCTTGTTGCTCTTCTCTGGACCCTCTCCAATTTCTCCACATCTTTCTTGAAATGCGGTGCCCAGAACTGGACACAATACTCCAGTTGAGGCCTAACCAGCGCAGAGTAGAGCAGAAGAATGACTTCTCATGTCTTGCTCACAACACACCTGTTAATGCATCCAAGAATCATGTTTGCTTTTTTTGCAACAGCATCACACTGTTGACTCATATTTAGCTTGTGGTCCACTATAACCCTAGATCCCTTTCTGCTGTACGCCTTCCTAGACAGTCTCTTCCCATTCTGTATGTGTGAAACTGATTGTTCCTTCCTAAGTGGAGCACTTTGCATTTGTCTTTGTTAAACTTCATCCTGTTTACCTCAGACTATTTCTCCAATTTGTCCAGATCATTTTGAATTATGACCCTGCCGTCCAAAGCAGTTGCAATCCCTCCCAGTTTGGTATCATCTGCAAACTTAGTAAGTGTACTTTCTATGCCAATATCTAAGTCGTTGATGAAGATATTGAACAGAGCTGGTCCCAAAACAGACCCCTGCAGAACCCCACTTGTTATACCTTTCCAGCAGGATTGGGAACCATTAATAACTACTCTCTGAGTACGGTTATCCAGCCAGTTATCCACAAACCTTATAGTAGCCCCATCTAAATTGTATTTCCCTAGTTTATCGATAAGAATATCATGCGAGACCGTATCAAATGCCTTACTAAAGTCTAGGTATACCACATCCACTGCTTCTCCCTTATGCACAAGACTTGTTATCCTATCAAAGAAAGCTATCAGATTGGTTTAACATGATTTGTTTTTTACAAATCCATGCTGGCTATTCCCTATCACCTTACCACCTTCCAAGTGTTTGCAGATGATTTCCTTAATTACTTGCTCCATTATCTTCCCTGGCACAGAAGTTAAACTAACTGGTCTGTAGTTTCCTGGGTTGTTTTTATTTCCCTTTTTATAGATGGGCACTATGTTTGCCCTTTTCCAGTCTTCTGGAATCTCTCCCGTCTCCCACGATTTTCCAAAGATAATAGCTAGAGGCTCAGATACCTCCTCTATTAGCTCCTTGAGTACTCTAGGATGCATTTCATCAGGCCCTGGTGACTTGCAGGCATCTAACTTTTCTAAGTGATTTTTAACTTGTTCTTTTTTATTTTATCTTCTAAACTTACCCCCTTCCCATTAGCATTCCCTATGTTAGGCATTCCTTCAGACTTCTCGGTGAAGACCGAAACAAAGAAGTCATTAAGCATCTCTGCCATTTCCAAGTTTCCTGTTACTGTTTCTCCCTCCTCACTGAGCAGTGGGCCTACCTACTGTAAACTCTTTGGGGGCAGGGACGGGGTCCCATGACCCTTCTAAAGAGCCTGGCATGTGGCTGCTGTACTGACAACTTTCACGTGCTTTAGCATCTGGGGGGGGGGGGGCTGCCCGTGGTCAGAGGAAGGCTCATAGTTCCCTTTCTGCTGCACTGTGGGCGGTTTCGTCCTTTCAGAACCATTTGTTTCAAAGGAACCTAGTCTGTGGGAAGCTCTGATTAGTGCCCTTGGCAGGTTTTTAAATACAACGAGAAGGGGCCAGGTTACTTCTCCCCCCCCCAAGCCCCGCCTTTTACATTAACAGCACAGCGCTTTACCTGCAGGCCGTGTCTTTACTTAGCGCTCCTAAAGTGGGCGGGGGGGAGCAGAGAGACGAGCAAGCCCTCGGTTGGGAGCCTGGGGGGAGGGGCTGGAGATGGGATCGTTATTGGGGAAACTGGAGGGAGAGGAGAGGCGGAGAGGAGAAGAGGCACTGGGAAAGGGGAAGTGGAACCAGGAGTGCAGAGGGAAAGGGGAAATGAAACCGGGAGCTCGGGGCTGGCCAGCCTGTGGAGGGAGGGAAGGGGAGAGAGGAAGCTCAAATCATCACTTACGGAGCTGCTTGTTTTGGGGCGGCTTGGGCTTGTTTTAGAACGGCAGGGTCGCATTTATCTCAGGAGACTTGGCAACTTTATGTATATTTCAGTCCAGCAGCAAGAACACCACAACAAACACACACATTATGGTATTGGAAACGGCTCCCTGTAGGAATGTGCTACCTGTAGCAGTTACTGCTATGCAATGGATTGCAAGTAACTGCTATTGTAAAATACTGCTACTGGACGTAGCAAATGCCGACAGGGAGCAATTTGTCCCCTGCACTCTTGTTGTCTCCTGCACTCATGGCAGGACAAAGTGTTATCTAGATCAGTGGTTCTCAAACTTTTTATTCTGGGACCACTTGAAAATTGCTGAGGGTCTTGGCAGACCACTTCATGATCTTTCCAAATGTTGTTTGTACCGTTAGCCAACTATTGTAAAGTGCTGTGGATAAAAGCGCTATATTAAAAAGAAGCCTTAATAATAATTCAAGTTTTTTTGTTTTACATGTAAAAGCACACAGCTCATATTTTAATATCAGTAGTCTTACCTTCCTAATGCGATGGATGTGCCCAGTAATGAGCTGCCAAAATCTTAACAACCAGTTCCCTCCTCACCCCACAAGGGGGTCGTGGCCCGCTCCCACCCTCTGGGACTCCTGACCCATCCACCCCCCTTCCCTGTCCCCTGACTGCCCCCCACTGCCCCATCCACGCCTCATCTCATTCCTGATGGCCCTCCCAGGACCCCTGTCCCATCCAACCACCCCTTCACTCTGTCCCCTGACTCCCTCTGGAATCCCTGCCCCTGCGGGGGGGGAGGGGGAGAAGTGGGGTGGAGCATTCAGGGGAGGAGGCGGAGTGGAGGTGAGCTGGGGGCGGGACAGGGAGCTGGAGCACCCACGGGGTCAGCGCCTAAGGTGCCACTTTTGGATAACGTGCCCCGGGGGGAGCGGCCGCTCCGCCTCCTCCCCCTAGCTACACTCCTGGGTCACTTCAACTTACTGGTTGTTAAATTTAGAAGCCCTTTTAGAACCAGTTGTCCCGCACAAGACAACCAGTTCTAGAAGGGCTTCTAAATTTAACAACCGGTTTCCGCGAACCGGCTCCAGCTCACCACTGGATGTGCCCTCTCTCCCCCACCGTGGCAGCCCCCGAGCTGGGGCCGGGAAGGAGCGGGGTCTCTCCCCGGAAGCCGCAGCCCTGGAGCTGGAGAAAGTCACCTTACTCTGGCCGCCGCAGCCCTGCACATCCCAAATTCCCCCACCCCTCTTTTCACCCCATTGTCCGCTCCCACCTACCCCCTATTCCCTCCAAGGCTACCATCTCACCTTACATGTGCATCTTCTCCAGAGTCCAGGCACCTAATTAGTGGAGCCATGCCTGTATGACTTTACTAATTAGCTGGGTGGCTTTTCATTATCTCATGTATGGCAGCCCAGGAATGCACCTTAGAGGAAACTATCTGTGGACCACCTAAATGGAGCATGTTTCACGGATCACCATTTGAGAACCTCTGATCTAGACCGTTCCTGACATGTTTGTCCAACCCACTTTTTAAAATCTCCACTGATGGAGATTCCCTTCCCTAGGCAATTTATTCCAGTGTTTAACTACCCTGACAGCTTTTCCTAATGTCCAACTGTGATGGGTTGGATCACAGAAACCCCCTTGGGAACTGCCAACTGATGTGCCAAGACTACTTCTGCCCCTGCTTTCCCTGCCAGCTTGGGACTCCAGCACCCTGTCTTGTTGAGCCAGACATGCCAGTCTGCTCCAACACAGATCCAAGGGCTGAACCACGTGCCCCAAAGCGACAGACTTAACTGAAAGCAACTTACAAAATGGTTCCTGTCTTTAACACTCAGATGCCCAGCTCCCAATGGGGTCCAAACCCCAAATAAATCCATTTTACCCTGTATCAAGCTTATTAATACATACTCTGGGTTAATTAATAAGTAAAAAGTGATTTTATTAAATACAGAAAGTAGGATTTAAATGGTTCCAAGTAGTAAGACAGAACAAAGTGAATTACTAAGTAAAATAAAATAAAACATGCAAGTCTAAGCCTAATACAGTAATAAAACTGAATACAGATGAAATCTCACCCTCAGGGATGTTTCAATAAGTTTCTTTCACAGACTGGACACCTTCCTAGTCTGGGCACAATCTTTCCCCTGGTACAGCCCTTGTTCCAGCTCAGGTGGTAGCTAGGGGATTTCTCATGATGGCCGCCCCCTTTGTTCTCTTCCCCCCACTTATATATCTTTTGCATAAGGAGGGAATCCTTTGTCCCTCTCTGGGTTCCCAGCCCTCCTTCTCAATGGAAAAGCACCAGGTTAAAGATGGATTCCAGTTCAGATGACATGGTCACATGTCACTGAGAGACTTCATTATCCACTTGCCAGCACACACGTATACAGGAAGACTTACCAGTAAAACAGAGCCATCTGCAATCAATTGTCCTGGTTGATGGGAGCCAGCAAGATTACAAACCACCATTAATGGCCCACACTTTGCATAATTACAATAGGCCCTCAGAGTTATATTTCATATTTCTAGTTTCAGATACAAGAGTGATACATTTATACAAACAGGATGACCACACTCAGTAGATTATAAACTTTGTAATGATACCTTACAAGAGACCTTTTACATGAAGCCTATTCCAGTTACATTATATTCACACTCATTAGCATATTTTTATAAAATCATGTCGAGTGCAATGTCAGACCAACCTAAACCTCCCTTGCTGCAATTTAAGCCCATTGTTTCTTGTCCTATCCTCAGAGGTTAAGGAGAACAATTCTTCTCCCTTCTCCTTGTAACAACCTTTTATGTACTTTAAAACGGTTATCATGTTTCAGGCTTCCCTCATAGGTCATGTTTTCTAGACCTTTAATAATTTTTGTTGCTCTTTGCTGGACTTTCTCCAATTTGTCCACATCTTTCCTGAAATGTGACGCCCAGAACTGAACACAATACTGCAGTTGCGGCCTAATCCGCGCAGAGTAGAGTAGAAGAATTACTTCTCGTGTCTTGCTTATGACACTCCTGCTAATACATCTCAGTATTATGTTCCCTTTTTTTGCAGCAGTGTTACACAGTTGACTCATATTTAGCTTGTGATCCACTATGACTCTCCAGATCTCGTTGCACAATACTCCTTCCTAGGCAGTCATTTCCAATTTTGTGTGCTTCCAACTGATTGTTCCTTTCTAAGTGGAGCACTTTGCATTTGTCCGTATTTAATTTCATCCTATTTACTTCCGACCATTTCTCCAATTTGTCCAAATCATTTTGAATTTTAACCCTATTCTCCAAAGCACTTCCAACCCCTCCCAGCTTGGTATCATCCGCAAACTTTAAAAGTGTGCTGTCTATGCCATTATCTAAACCATTGATGAAGATATTGAACAGAAACGTATCCAGAACTGATCCCTGCAGGACCCCACTCGTTATGCCCTTCCCGCATGACTGTGAACCACTGATAACTGCTCTCTGGGAATGGTTTTCCAACCAGTTTTGAACCCACCTTATTGTAGCTCCATCTAGGTTGCATTTCCCTGGTTTGATTCTGAGAAGACTATGTGACAAAGTATCAAAAACTTTACTAAAGTCAAGATATACCACATTGACTGCTTTCCCCCATCCACAAGGCTTGTTACCCTGTCAAAGAAAGCTATCAGGTTGGTTTGACACGATTTGTTCTTGACAAATCCATGCTGACTGTTACTTATCACCTTATTTTCTTCTAGATGTTTGCAAATTGATTGCTTAATTATTTGCTCCATTATCTTTCTGAGTACACAAGTTAAGCAGACTGGTCTGTAATCCCCTGGGTTGTCCTTATTTCCCTTTTTATAGATGGGCACTATAATTGCTCTTTTCCAGTCCTCTGGAATCACTCCCGTCTCCCATGACTTTTCAAAGTGGCTCAGCTATCTCCTCAGTCAGCTCCTTGAGTATTTCATCAGACCCTCATGATTTGAAGACATCTAATTTGTCTAAGTAATTTTTAACTTCTTCTTTTCCTATTTTCACCTCTAATCCTACCTCATTTTCATTGGCATTCACTATGTTAGATGTCCAATCACCACCAACCTTCTTGGTGAAAACTGAAACAAAGAAGTCATTAAGCAGCTCTGCCATTTCCACATTTTCTGTTACTGTACGCTGACCCCCCTCTAAGCACATTGCCTTTTTAAATAGATCAGCAAGTGGAGACAGCAGCTGCTGCCAGCAAGCTCCCTTAGTCCTGAGCCCTGTCGTGTCCCCGCTTGCTCTGTGGAGATGGGGTAAAGGAGCAGGGGACAGGAGACATGCTGACATTTGCACACACACACCCCCCGCACAGCAAGCAGGAGGCTCCCGGGAGCAGCTCCAAGGCAGAGGGCAGGAGCAGCACACGGCAGTGGGGGGAATCATTAGCCTGCTGGGCAGCTACCACACAGGGAACTTAGGGGAGTGGGGAGGGGGCTGCCAGCCCACCCTGGTTCCAAGCCTCCACCACTAGCTCCAACGGGTAGTGGCGTGAGGGGGGAACTGGAAGGAGAGGGGAGAGATTCAAGCCTCTGTGACCCACATTTGACGTGTCCAGCTTGGCCTGCCCTGATTTTGACAGCTGTCTTTCAGCCACAGGCAGGTAACGCTGACCCCAATGGAAGTGTCGGTGGGGCCCCACTGAAGCGAAAGGCCCCGTTTGTTCCTGATGCTCCATGGGCCTGATTCTCCCCCGCTGCCCTGCACCTTGTGTCGTCCCTCACACACGTACATAGCGAAGGGACGGGGGGGACAGCACCATGGCGCACAGGGAGCAGGGAACCAGGCCAGAGACCTGCAAACCCCACAGAACAGCGACCCAGAAATGAGCTGGGCAGGCCATATAACGGCAGGAAAATTTAAGGAAGGGGAACTGCTGACAAAGGGCAGAAGCTCCCTATACTGGGAACAAGAGGATCACGAGGGTTGTGGGAGGTGCGTTGGAGAAGTAGCTGTATGAAGGCAGCGAACCCCCACTGTCACGTCCTCCCCTGCGCCAGGAGTCGGTAAGCGGCCATTTTAGCTGAGTGGGAGACCCAGCCCCACAGATACTAGGAGTGGGACAGCAGGCCTGGGTAGGGGGGAAGAGACCCAGTCCCAGAGTGGTGAGGGGGGGAGGGAGGAAGAAAGGGGTGTCCCCGGTAGGCCTGAGGGAGAGAGAGGGAGAAGAGTGGGCCCCAGGCGGCAGAGAGGGGTGGTCCCTGGGGGGGGGAGGCGGGAAGGAGGGAGGGGCGGCTCCAGGGAAGGAGGGAGAGAGGAGAAGAGCAGCTCCGGGGATGGGGGAGCAAGGTGGGGGCAAAGACACAGACTGTCGGGCTGTGGCTGTGTGTGTCTGCGGGGAGGGGGCGGGAAAGGACACAGACCCATGGGCTTTGTGAGTGTGTGTGTCTCTCTGCTTGGGGCAGGGGGGGAAGGACACAGACCCATGGACTGTGTGTGGGTTGCAGGCTGAAGGAGCTGATCAGTTCAGTGCGCTTTCAACTTCGCCTGTTCCAAAATGACGTGTGTTGCCCTCTCTGGCCGGGGTTGCAGCTCGGGGCCAGCCTGGCTCTGCTTCGAGCAGGGCTGCCCAGAGGATTCAGGGGGCCTGGGGTCTTCGGCGGCGGGGGGCCCCTGCCTTCGGTGGTAATTCAGCGGTGGGGGGTCCTTCCACTCTGGGACCCGCCGCCGAAGTGCCCCAAAGACCCGCAGTGGGGACCCCTCGTTGCTGAAGACTGCCCTGGGACCTGCTGCCAAAGACCCCAGGCCCCCAGAATCCTCTGGGCAGCCCTGAGTATGTTAGACAATGACGAATGAGATGATGCTTATTTACTACATAATTAACTTTTCATTGGTGACGTGTGCCAAGCTGCATTAGGATGGTAAGTGGCATTTAATTAAATAAAGCTGCAGATAATATTTCTTTCTTAAACAATCTTGCACCCAGTAGCATAGCTCCTGGGTCCCTCGGAGGATCAAGCCCTTTATACCGTCCATGGCCTATTGTGCCATATGTATAAAGCTCAACATGGAAAGTTTGATGTTTGTCCCCTGATTTTTTCTCTTTATATAGAAAAGCAGCCGTTAACTCAAAGTTTTTGATATAGGCTGATGGATTCAGCATATTGCTTTTTAATTAAATCTTTTAAGAGATTATAATACGAGAACAGGCCGGGCAGAGACACTGAGGCACGGCCAGACGGGGCCACACTTTCAGTGGTGGATGGAACTGATCAAACTCCCATATCTGGACACTGCAGGAAACCGATTGCCCCAATGAACTCCGATGGATCAGGTACCCAGCTTGTTCCTGCTACTTGTACTTTGTGTGCCTGGATGTGGCCAGAGGGCTCGCAGTGGGCAGGGGCTGTTACCCCTCTGAAATCCTGGCCCCCGTCTCCCTCTGGTCCACTTCACTTTTGCGTTCCCTCTCTGTGTGAGAGGCACACATGGGACACCATCGCACGGAGGCAGGGCCCTGGGTGTGCATGAAAATGAGCCCGTGTTTGGGGGTGGCAGGTACTGCCGTCTGTTCCTGCGGTTTTTGCCGGCGCAGCTGCTGCGCCTACCAAGTGTGAAGAGGGGATGTTGAGATCTCCAAATGTCTCAGCTGCTGGAGCTGGGAGCCTCATCTCCCATGGGGGCGGCCAGGGGTCATTCCCCTGAGTAACACTGTGTCTGTGTCTCACAGTCACTAACTGAACTCCCCTTTGTCCTGAGAATCAAGACTTCAAAGGAAACTTGTTCCTTCAGACAAGGAGGGTCAAGGATTGCAGGGAGTCTGAGAGATCAGACCCCCTGTGTGAACCCTGCAGTAGGGCCCAGAGAGGCCAGTCCTTAGTCTGGGGGGGCCGGGGGCAAACTATGGCCCAGGGGCCACATTCGGCCCTCGAGCTCCTGCCGGGGAGCAGGTCCAGGACTTGCCCTGCTCCACATGTGCTGTTGCTCCGCATGGCTCCCAGAAGCAGCAGCACATCCCCCCTTCAGACTCTCAGCACAGAGGCTCCTGGGGGCGGAGGGGGTGCAGGGAGGAGATTTAGATCTTCTGTTGTACATCTGACACCTTTGCTACTCTGCCCTCATGTAACTGCACTTGGAGCTAGAGAAAGAGCCTGAGAGAACCCAGCGGGTCTGTCCCAGAATGGCTCCCCTCAGGGTCTCCCAGTGACTCTTCTGTTAAATGCTGTAAACCTGGTTGTATTGTAGCTGCAAATAGAAAAACCAGACCCCTTTTTTCTCCGACTCACCCTGGGAATCACAATAGATATTTACTGGCAGCGGCTCAGGCATCGATACCATGAATAAGTCTGCTCTCCAGAAGCACTCATGGCTTTGTCTCTTTCAGGCCCTGGGTCTTGGCTCAGGAAACGTGCTTCCCATCAAGTCCTAGTCCCAGCTACCATCACAGTTTTGATCATCATCATCGTTACTCTAGCAGCACTTTTAGCAGGTAAGGGTGTGGTCCACCCAGTCTCTGCTCCCCTGGACTGTCTGTGGGGCGGCAGGGACGCTACTAACCAGTGACTCCAGTGGGTCTAGAATGGCTTGTCCTGGCTCACCTGTTAGTGACACAATAACCCTCCCTACTTCTGAGTATGAGCCGACTGCACGGGCCCTTCAGATGTATCCTGGGTGTTAGGCCTGGCTGACCCCACCGCTGCTGCTTCCCCGAAAGGGTTAATCTTCAGGAGGCTTTCCCAGGAGTTTGTGTGACCCTGTCCCTGCTGCTGCACTGGGGGAAGGAGGCGGGGGTGGGGTCTCCAAAAGGCAGCTGTGGGGGTTGGTGCCTGTAGATGGGTCAGACTCACCCCGCAGCGCCTCCTGCTGGTGACTCCGGGAATTAGCTCTGTTCCAGCCCTGGAGCGCCCTCTGCAGGCAGGTGATCTGCCTGTCCTCTGGCCCCCGTGCCCCTCCCTGGACCCAGTGCCCTTTCACATGGGGTGCTGCCCCTGGCAGTAACCCCTTTCTCTTAGGGTCTCCCCTCCTTGGGGAACCCCCACCCTCTATCCCCACCTTGCCTCAGTGTATGGCTACTGCCAGTCATTGTCTAGCCCCACACTCTGGGGCAGGCTGCAGTATCAGCCTATTCATCACAGGCAAGGAGGGTTTGGACCTGCTGCCTTGGCCTACCCCTGGGCTGCCCTCTGCAACCCCCAGGACCTGTTAGCCCAATGCTAGGCCGCAGCCTGGGGCTTTCCAGGCTGGAGCTCCCCAGCTCCTCTGCCTTTCCCCAGCCCTGCTCTACTCTACTCTGGTACCCTGTCTCTAGCTCCCTGCAGCTAGGCCTTTCTCTCTCTGAAGCAGGGGCGGCTCTAGGAATCCGGCCGCCCCAAGCACGGCGGCATGCCGCAGGGGGCGCTGCCGGTCGCCGGTCCCGCAGCTCCAGTGGAGCTTCCGCAGTCATGCCTGCGGGGGGTCCACCCGAGCCGCGGGACCAGCAGACCTTCCGCAGGCATGACTGCGGAAGGCCCGCCGGAGCCGCCTGCCGCCCTGCCGGCAAAATGCCACCCCAAGCGCGCGCTTGGCACGCTGGGGTCTGGAGCTGGCCCTGCTCTGAAGGCAGAGAGAGACTGTCTGTGCTTCTGACTTCCCTTGGGGCGTGGCCCCAGCTGCAGCCACTTTCCCAATCAGCCCAGCCTAAAGGCTGTTTTCTTGAGCTTCGGCCCCTTCCCAGGGCTGTTTTTAACCCCTTCAGGGCCGGAGCAGGGGTCCACCCTGCTACAGTGCCCATTGAAATTCCCTGGGAGCCTGTGACAGACTCGCTGGCTTGAGGCTGCTGGGGAGATCCCAGCTGAACGGTCTCTGGACAGGGTGACTCCGGCACTGACCTTTCTAACCCAGCTCAACCCAGCGGTCCCCAAACTGTCTCAGTCATGCCCCCCCCCCTCACCCAGTCCATGCCTGCAGCCAGAGCCAGGAGTGAGCGGGGCAGGATGGAGGAGGGGGAGCCAGAGCAGGGGGGGTGAGTGGGGCAGGATGGAGGAGGGGGAGCCAGAGCCAGGGGGGTGAGTGGGGCAGGACTGGGGAGCTGCTGGTACCTCTCTTTGGAGCCTTTGCTGGGTGCTCCTCCAGGCTCTTCCTGCCTCCCCGTGGTGGAAGCTAGTTACTGCGGGTAACCGGACTTTTAGTGTCCGGGCAGCTGGGGCTGGGGGCAGAGCAAAGCTGGGTGGTGCTTCCTCTCCAGTGACCCATCTGCACCCCCCAAGGGGGGGCACAGTTTGGGGTCCAGGGAAGCCCTGTCTTAACCTAGAGACTGTTCCCATTGCTGAGGTTCTGGTGCCATGCTGTGGCCATCTTCTGTCACTGAGAATTACAGCACTTGTTTAAAACTAATTCACGTGGCTCCGAATACTCGGCACAGGCTACTTTTAAGCCCAGGATAAAGTGCTCTGGGCTGTGCTAGTCCCCCCCACCCTGGAATGGGAATGTGCTGGGAATTCTCACTGGTGCGGACTCTTACATAAAACACATCTCTGCTGGGCCGGGTCTAGTGTCAGATTCTCGGGGAGCCTGTCCCTTGCACAGATCAGTGCAGTCAGGGTTTGTTTCCTGATGTGAGTCTAATCCAGGGGTGGGCAAACTATGGTCCAGGGGCTACATCCGGCCCTTCAGACATTGTAATCCAGCCCTCGAGCTCCCACCAGGGAGTGGGGTCCAGGGCTTGCCCTGCTCCACGTGTGCTGTGGCTCCCAGAAGCAGCGGCACATCCCCCTTCCAGCACTTACGCGTAGGGAAAGCCCAGTGGCTCTGCACATTGCCCCTGCCCCAGGTGCTGCTGCCGCAGCTCCCATTGGCCCGGAACCACAGCCAATGGGAGCTACAGGGGCAGCGCCTGTAGATGGGGCAGCACGCAGAGCCACCTGGCTGCGCTCCGCGTAGGAGCCAGAGGGGAGACATGCCTCTGCTTCTGGGAGCTGCTTGAGGTCACAGCCACCTGCAGCCTGCATCCCTGAGCCCCTCCCATGCCCCAATCCCCAGCCTGATCCCACTCCTGCCCTCCAAACCCCTTAGCCCAAGCCCAGAGCCCCCTCCTGTACCGCCATCCCCTCATCCCCCCCCCACCCCAGAGCCCAAACCCCCAGCTGGAGCCCCCGCCCCGCATCCCAACCCCCTGCTCCAGCCCAGAGCCCTCTCCTGCACCCTGAACTCCTCATTTCTGCCTCCCCCACAGAGCCCACACCCCCTGCTGGAGCCCTCACCCCCTCCCGCACCCCAACCCCCATTTCATGAGCATTCATGGCCTGCCATACAATTTCCATACCCAGATGTGGCCCTTGGGCCAAAAAGTTTGCCCACCCCTGGTTTGATCCCATCTTCATCCCAAGGTGCATCTCTAAAGCAAAGAGCCTGGGGAGGGGGGCCAGCTAGCTGGGTTAGGAGGATGTCCCTGGGTTGGTTAGACCCAGTGTCCCACACAATCATATTGATCTATGTCTTTATTTGGTGTCAATATTTGTCTGTGCCAGCCACTGGGTAACGCTCCCCCTTCCTGCCTGCTCCACACCTTCATGGTGAATCTGGGGTTGCTGCACTCTGCTCTGCGTGGCTTGTCAGCTGCACTTTCTGTGAATTTGACCCGCAGAAAGTTGAGCCACTAAAGACGAGGGGGTCGGTTGCCCATCCCTTGTGTCAAATGGCTTATTTCCCCCCTCAGCACAGCGGCCTGGAGTGTAAGGCGCCTGCAGCCTGGATCTGAGGGATTCTCTCCCCTCATTCACTCAGATACAGAGTCAGGCTGGGGGTAGAGGACACAGACTCTGACCCTGTTACTTGCCTCTTTCAGTGGAAAAATCCAAATCACCTCTGGCTGCTCCGGGCCCCCCTGCTGGGCCCTGCTGCCCGGACGGCTGGATCGGGTACCGAGGGAAATGCTATTATTTCTCAGAGACTGACGGGAACTGGACCTACAGCCAGAGCCAGTGCTCTGCACTCAACGCCTCCCTGGCTGTGATCGACAGTGAGCAGGAAAAGGTGAGAGAGCGGCAGATGCTTTATCCCAGCAGACTGGGCTTGGCAGGGCTGGAATGGGGCTGGGCTCAGCCCCAGGGCCCACAAACTGCCCTGTTGCCTCTCCTCAGAGTGTTTCTGGTGGCTGAATCCCAGGCCTGGCTAGAGCTGGGCTCACAGTCAGGGATCACTCACGCCCAGCTCCCCTTCCTCTTTCCCAGAGCCCCAGGTGGGAGGATCCCCCTCTGTAGGGCTGGGCCGGCCCGATCAGCTCCTGGCCTGTGGAGAACCTGCCTCTGCAGCTCACCACAGCCAGTGACTCAGTGGTGTGGGGGCTCCGTGCCCCTGCCAGGGGAAACACTCAGGCTCTTGGGCTCTGCAAGGGGTGAGCTCTGCCCTTCCTCAGGGCAGCTCCCGCCTGTCTGGCAGCAGTGGGGAGTGTGTGTGTGTGGGGGGGGGTGGTCGCTATGTGCAAAGCTTCTGGGAAGGAGCCTGGCAAGGAGGGCAGAGGTGCCTGCAAAGAGGTGCCCAGAGGGGAGTGGAGAAGGATGGGGCAGGTCTGTCCATGTAACATGGATGTGGGGATGGAGCTAGATGGGGGTAAAATGGCTTCTGAGCAGCCCCAGCTCCTGCACGTGCCCCAGGCTCCCAGCTGAGCAGGCTCCAGTAGGATGGGACGTCCAGCAAACCGGGATTCTCAGCCAGCGATCGGTTCACCGGCTGAAGCTGCTGTCAGAGGAGCGGAGCTGCCAGCTCTGACCCCTACCAGCCTAGACAGGGACCAGTGGAGGGGAGAACTCCTGCCGTTACTGAGTCCTGTCTTCATGACCCACAACTGGCTCATTCGATTGTGCCTTGTTCTCAGACTCCCTCCAGCATGGGCTGAGCTGGTGTCATCGGACCCAGGGCTCTCAGCTGGCAAACTATGGGTGGCCCATCCAAACCTGAACTGAGAAGGGGTCACACAGAGCCAGAGGGGCAGGCGAGCACCACAGCTGGGGGCCTAAACACAATCTGCCTTGTCTTATTTTTCAGGATTTCCTGCTGCGCTATAAGGGCTTCCTCGACCGTTGGATCGGCCTCCAGAGGGAGCCAGGCCAGCCCTGGAGATGGCCCAATGGCACCGAATTCAACAACTGGTGAGTCCCTTTCTGTAAGGCGGTCGCGGCGCTCTCCCTGTCCGTCAGGGCAGGAGACCACACCCTTCGCTACGACGCTTCCAGAGCACTTCGGTTCAGGGGGAAACGGGCTCACAGTTAGTGTCCCAGGCCTGCAGTCCAGCCGAGCAGCGATAAGTCTGTATGTCGGGGCCCTCAGTCAGGGCGGGACAGTGATCCAGTGGGGCTCCGGCCTGCTGTCACTCAGGCAGTCGCAGAGAGTGTATTCGCCCAGGGCCCCCAATCAGGGCAGGTAAGGGGCTCTGGACGGCTATCATGCAGAGCCACACAGCAGTGTAGGGGAGATTAGCTCTCTGGTGGGAGAGTCAGCAAACCATCTGGTGTCCTAGTTCAGGCAGGTGCCACCAATGCAGGCCTCCTGACCACAAAGTGGGGAGGCTGCCACCCCTGACGATGGGTAGGGGGACACAGGCCCTCCTGCTCCACCACATCCCAGCCCAGGGCCCTAACAGTGGTGGAGTGCTCTGCCACGAGTCAGCAGGGAAATCCGACCGCAATACGCTGTCTGGCTTGCAATCAGTCACACAGCAAAACCCTATTCAGCTTCCCTGGGCTCCTTCCTACACCCCCAGTCCGGGTACCTGCATTTTGGGGCTGTCATCAGTCTTGCTCGGGTAAAGGGCAAGCAGTAGCTTCAACAGCTCCTCCGTGTCCCCGGTGTCTGGCAGCTCTGGCAGCCCTTCCGGGTCTCTGGCATAGGAGCAGCATCCATCAGGTCCAGGCTCCAGCAGCAAGGGAGAAACATCCAGCTCCTCCAGCAGCTCTGCCCCAAATGAGCTAGTGGGCCGGCCTTTTATAGTTCCTGTTCCTGTCCCGCCCCCTGCTTCTGGCGGGGTGGCTGCAGGTATCCCGGTTCTGCCCACCAGGGGGTGCGGTTGTGGCTCTCTCTCCGCCCATCAGGGAGGGAGACCACACCCCGTCGCTACACTCTCCCTCCAGTAACATTGTCTGGGTTAGACCACAGGTGCCTGCCGTGCTGCCAAAAGATGAAGAATATATTTAACCAAGGTTGTTTGGGGTGGGGGAATGTGTCTGGGGTCTTATTGGTATTTGGTTTTCATGGACTAAAACCAGTATTCCAGCAGCGTTTGAGTCCCCCGTGCAGTGTTGTTATTATTTGTAATTCGTAGTAATGTAGAGCCCCTAGACCAGGGCCCCATTGTGCCAGGCGCTGTACGATCACAGAACAGAAAGATGGTCCCTGCCCCACGGGGTTTACAATACACCATAGTTCTGGGCCCAAGGGCGGTTGCTGGAGGAGACACTAACCAGAGCTCCCCCTTCCCCATTGGGCTGTCCGGGTGGAAGTTAGACTCCCTACGCCCGCTCTGAGGAGTGGTGTGCGGAGAAGAACAGGGTCCTTCACTGTTGGGGTAATTTGAGGCTGTAGGGAGACATCTCATTTCACTACTAACAGTCTGTCCTGACAGCCCATCGGGTTTGAAACAGGCCCGCGGCCTCTCTGACAGTCCCCCAGCTGCCCGGGGAGGATCGTATCAAACTCTTCTCCGCAGAGAGCTGCTGCTGCTCGCTGCCTTGTGAGAGGCCTGTGGATTCTCTCCCCTCCGCGCCGAATGGGCCTGGAGAGAAGGTTGGGGCTAGGGGAGAGCGTCAGGCAAAGCTGAGTAGTGGGCAAGTCGTGCCTAATATCTACCAGCATAAAGACTTCTCTGGAAGCCCCAGCTGTCGTCTTTCAGCCCCACCCCCTTTCTCCTCTCCCTGCCCTGCAATGGCCACTACTTGTGTTCCTACACCTTTATTTTCCCCTTTGTGCCAGGGAGGAGTCTAAAGCCAGGCCGATGCCTCTGGATGCAGCTGCTCCTCTGGCTGCCCTGCCCTGTGGTGGAGTCTCCCCCTGTCCGTGACTGCTGGGTAATGCCCAGCCCCTCCCTGACTCCCACCCCTGGGTCTGTGTTGCAGGTTTCTGATAAGAGGAGGTGGCGACTGTGCTTTTCTGGTGGACGAGGGTTGGTTCAGCAGCTCGCGGTGCAGCACAGGGAGACGCTGGATCTGCAGCAAACTCGATGCCTGTACAATGGGGCAGGAATGTATTGTGGAGTCAAAACTTTGAGACTCTTAGGAACCAGGCCTGGAAAAGCTTTATTGGGGACACACCTGCCACTACCTGAAGATGAAGGAGGCTGGGTCTATATTCTTTATAGACTCTCCCCAGGGGCAAATAGGTCTCCAGAGTTAGATTCCTTGGGGCTAGATGATATTTTCCCTTTGCTCAGTTTAATGCCATTAGTTTGAGTTCTCTGCCCCCACATGGCTTCTGCTTAACCAGCCTCTTCCCTCCTTAGGGTTCTCCCCTCTCAGTTCGTGGCCCAGCACAGAGGTTCCCAAACTGGTAGAGGAGCTCGTTGGAAGGGACACACAGTAACAAGCTGACTCCTTTAAATGACGCTGGTCCAGCCCCCCTGTGCTAGAACAGGTGTTCCACATTTGGCCAGTTAAGAGGGCAGGGCAGCGCTTGGAGCTATAGACTGGCCATGGAGGAGGAGGTCCTTGAAGGAAGTTACGGGATGTTGCTAGGGGAAGGCTGATGAGGGGATTGGCAGATGGATTTACCCGCTGATGTCCCCATGCTGGAGCCAGAGGGAGCTGAGGGCCAGCGGAGCAGTGGCAGGGCCGATCTGCTAGAGATGAAAGGTAACAGAACAAGGCGAGTGCTGGATATTTCCCTGGTGAGGATGAACTCCCAGGGGAGAGGCTGTGGGGGTTGCTACTGGGAAGAGTGGGTTTGCACTCCCACTGGAACACCCGGGCTGGCTGACATGGCAGAAGGACAGGAGAGGACCAAGAGCAGCCCAGATGTGGTGGAAGACACTAGAGTGTGCTCCATTGATGGACCAGATGTCATGGGATTTTAAGGACTATATGCGCTGGGGGTGATAATTGGACTCTCTTTTGGAACCTTGCCGTGGACTAAATAAACTGAGCCTAGGGATGGGTCTCATCTGGGTGGATAAGCTGTGACTTTAAAAAAAATCTGAAAAGATCAAATTTTGATTATTTAAATTAAAACAGATTTTTTTTATTTATTTTTACAAATAAACTTGTGTTGAAGCCTAAACATGTCCTTAACAATAAGATGTTACATATAAAACTTAATACTAAGCAGGACATATTTGCTGCCATGTTTTAATGACAGTCAGACACTGAACTGCTGGAAAGCCTGGGCTAAGCACCTGGAACCAGAGTTTGCTGAAGTGCTAAACCAACTTTTGACAGCAATAGCCTCTTCTGTAGGTGTAGAGAGAATATTTTCTTCTTTTCAGTGTATTCAACTAATTCATTTAAAGTTAAGGAACCACCTGGGGAGTTGGCAAACTAGTGTTTCTGGTTGTTTTTTTCCCCAATGTGTGAATAAAAAACTAGGTGTGAGAAGACAAGATCTACTAGTTCTAAATCCTGAGGGACATGGTGACCAGAAATAAATAATCAGTTCAATTCACTAACTGCAGCTACTACTGCCTTTGTTTAATAAATCGGCTTTAAATGCAAACAATGGTTTGATAAGAAAATAAGTTTATGTATCAAACACAGTTAAGGTAGTTTTTTTAAATAAAACATAAAAATGCTGATTTTTGTGCACTTTTGATTGAATGTATATCCAAATAGAGCTTGACTTAAATCACAAGTAAAAGATTAATCTAGTAATAAAACATGTACAAATTAATCTGAATAAATGTACAGTAAGCTCTATAATTGCTCAAATGCATGTGTCTAGGTATGGTGTATCCTCCTGGTTAGCAAAAAGAAGCACCACATTGAGTGTAAAGGCTGTATTTAAAGACATGCTCATCTGAACTCATGGTTATCAACCAAGACGAATTCAGGAAAATAAAAAGTACAAATGCAAAACAATTTAAATTGATGATTTAAATCCAGGGTTCCTGTTTGCTGATTTGAATCATGCTTAAAATTGTTAATTTAAAATCAAAAGTGATTTAAATTAATCCACCGTGGGTATGATAGAAACAAGAGCCTGTCACACAGTTCTTAAGGAGGAGGGCAAGCGGGGATGGCAACCTCAGTGCTGTGGGGGCTGAGCCACAAGGGGGCACATGGGGCTGAGGTGGAATCATGTACAGTCCCCTTGAAGGGGTGATGGAGCCTGGGGCCAGCAAACCCTGCTCCATCACATGGCTCCGTTAAGGAAAGAGGTACCCAAAGAAGCAGCAGACCAGCTGAAGAAGGTGGCTACCGTCTTAACATGCTAACACCCAGCTGTTAGGGTAACTGCCAGGAAGAGGCTGAGGGCAGAGAGCCTGAGGAGAACTGCAGGGGAACCTTGAGACTCTCTGGAATAGGAACCAGCACTGAGACTGGGGAAGCCAGCTCGAATTGCAGCACAGCCCTGAGGAGAAGGGCCGTGAGGTCCCTTAACCACGGGGAGGGAGTTGAGTCAGGTACCAGGGCAGGAGGAGACCAGCAGGAAGGACTCGCTGGCAAGGCTAGGGACTGCAGTGGGACTGGCAGAGCTCTCTGGGCGGGAGGTGGGTGGGACAGGAATCTAAAGCCTTGGCACAAGAGTGAAAATACTCCCTGGGAGCAGTGTGTGCCTCAGGGGTACAGTGTACACAAGTCTCCTGTAGGAGCAGAGACAGATTTACAGTCAAACACAGGGTGCCCATGCACGGGGCCCCCCCAGCGCCAGGGCCAGGCAGCTGCAGGAACAGAAGCTTGGTCCTGCCAGCCCCTGGGGCTCCTGCTGCAGGCTCTGCACCCACCGGCAGCCAAGCTCCCCCCTCCCCCCAGTGTGCCGTGTTCCTGCCCCTCCCTCACCGCCAAACAGCTGTTTGCCGAATTGCTGGTGCTCAAGTCGCTCCGGGAGGAAGGGGGCGGGGCTGCAGCACACTCAGGGGAGGAGGCAGAGAAGAGGCGGGGGCAGGGCCTGGGGGAAGGAGGTGGAATCAGGGCAGGGCAGAGCAAAGGCAGAGTCCCCAGCCCCCCCTACACATCCCCCCCAGCCCCCTGCTGTGAGCCACTCTTACAGACGGCCCCCCCAACCTGAGGCAAATACTCACCAGCAACCACACAACACACAACAAAAACACCAACCTAGGAACCAATCCCTGCAACAAAGCCCGATGCCAACTCTGTCCACATATCTATTCAAGTGACATCATCATAGGACCTAATCACATCAGCCACACCATCAGCGGCTCGTTCACCTGCACATCTACCGATGTGATATATGCCATCATGTGCCAGCAATGCCCCTCTGCCATGTACATTGGCCAAACCGGACGGTCTCTACACAAAAGAATAAATGGACACAAATCTGACATGAGGAATCATAACATTCAAAAACCAGTAGGAGAACACTTCAACCTCTCTGCTCACTCAGTAACAGATTAAAGGTGGCAATTTTGCATCAGAAAAGCTTCAAAAACAGACTCCAATGAGAAAAACTGCTGAACTTGAATTAATATGCAAATTAGACACCATCAGTTTAGGCTTAAATAGAGACTGGGGGCATGGTTACACTTACAAATTTGCAGCGCTGCAGCAGGGTGTGAAAACACACCCTCTCCAGCGCTGCAAATTGCGGCGCTGCAAAGCGCCAGTGTGCCGTTATTCCCCACAGGGAGGTGGAGTATGGACAGCGCTGGGAGAGCTTTCTGGGAGAGCTCTCTCCCAGCGCTGGCGCTTTGACTACACTTAGCGCTTCAAAGCGCTGCCGCGGCAGCGCTGCCGGGGCAGCGCTTTGAACTGTAAGTGTAGCCAAAGCCTGGGAATGACTGAGCCATTACACACATTGAATCTATTTCCCCATCTTAAGTATTCTCACATCTCTTGTCAAACTGTCTGTAATGGGCCATCTTGATTATCACTACAAAAGTTTTTTCTCTTAATTAATTAGCCTCTTAGAGTTGGTAGGACAACTCTCACCTTTTCATGTTCTCTGTAGGTAAATATATCTCCTCACTATATGTTCCACTCTATGCATCCGATGAAGTGGGCTGTAGCCCACGAAAGCTTATGCTCAAATAAATTTGTTAGTCTCTAAGGCCTGGTCTACACTAGGACTTTAATTCGAATTTATCAGCGTTAATTCGAACTAACCGCTCAACCGTCCACACCAGGAAGCCATTTAATTCGAACTAGAGGGCTCTTTAGTTCGAATTTGGTACTCCACCCCGGCAGGTGGAGTAACGCTAAATTCGCACTTGCTAGCTCGAATTAGGCTTGGTGTGGATGCTAATCGAACTTAGCAGCTCCGGGAGCTATCCCACAGTGCACCACTCTGTTGACGCTCTGGACAGCAGTCCGAGCTTGGATTCTCTGGCCAGCCACACAGGAAATGACCCGCGAAAATTTGAATTCATTTTCCTGTCTGGGCGGTTTGAATCTGACGTTCTGGTTGCACATCGGGGCGAGCTCCGCAGCACCTGCAACGATGCAGAGCTCTCCAGCAGAGGAGTCCGGGCAATCCCAGACTAGAAAGAGGTCCCCAGCATGGACTGACCGGGAAGTCCAGGATCTGATCGCTGTGTGGGGCGAGGAGTCTGTGCTCTCGGAGCTGCGCTCCAACAAGCGGAACGCGAAGACCTTCGAGAAGGTCTCTAAAGCCATGAAAGACAAAGGATACAGCCGCGTGAAAGTGAAGGACCTAAGACAAGGGTATCAAAAAGTCAGAGCGGCAAACGGACGCTCCGGAGCCCAGCCCCAGACATGCCGCTTCTACGAGGCACTGCATGCCATTCTAGGTGGGTCTGCCACCAGTGCCCCACCAGTGACGGTGGACTCCGAGGACGGAATAGTGTACCGGGACAGTTCCCCCTCCCTGTTCGCCGATGGGGAAGATGAGGAAGGGTCTTTTGAGGACGGCGCAGGCGACATCGAACCCACTCCCGCTTTCCCTGACAGCCAGGATCTCTTCATCACCCTCACAGAGATCCCTACCAACCGTCCGCCCGTTAACCGGACTCGGAATCAGGTGAAGGATCAGGCGGTAAGTGCTACAAACAGGGAAACATTTATTTTTTTTAAGAAACAGGGATATATATAAAAAATAGAAATACTATATAAAAAATTTTAAATATGAAACTATACAAACAGCAGGTCTACACAGATAGGAATGGAGCAATAGTCCTCTGGGGACAGTTCAAAAAAGCTCTCAGAGAGCAGCTGGAAAAGCCTCAGCAAGAGGTTTCTTGGGAGAGGTGCTTTATTGGGTGCTCCGTTGAAGCACACTCTTCCGCCAGGCCATCCTCAGGTACAGGGGACCATCGCCTCTCTGAGGATGGCAGCGTATGGTCCTGGTCTGTGCAGGGCTTCTGTTAGCATCCGCTCTCTCTGTGTGCGCCTGACACGCCTCAGGGTGATGTCGTTGTGGAAGTGCTGCATCTAATTAGTGGAATTAGTGTACTGTTACTATTGTGCATGGTAGACTTTTACTTTGCATAAGAATGACCCTCGCTTAACAGAGTTTTACTTTGCATAAGAATGACCCTCGCTTAACAGAGTTTTACTTTGCATAAGAATGACCCTCGCTTAACAGCCACGTGTTGCAGGCCACAGAGGAAAAGCATACAGGGGTCTTTCCGTTCACTGGCGGGAGGTGCATAACGCTCATCTTTTCTGCTTTGCACATTGCCTCCAGCAGGAGAGCACAGCTAAGCACTAACTGATAAGCACTCTGTACTGTAAGGCTTACCAGGACTTTGTGCAAGAGGATGCAGCTGTCTCTCCTCGCATGCGCTATCCAGTGCAATCGCGCCGCCAATGAGAGCGTATTCTGAAATCTCGGACTAGGTCCGAGATCTCCTGAGACTTGGTTCCCTGTTTGGTCTTCTTAACTGAAACTGACTAGACTGTGTTTACTGTTGGCAAACATGTATTTGTTCAAGGAAATCACCTACTTTTTCGCATCACACAGCTTGGCTCCTTCCCAGACTGCCCGCCATCCCCTGCAGAGGCTGGCTCAGATTACGCCGAAAGAAAAGACAAGGGACGACATGTTCCAGGAACTGATGGCCAGCTCCAGAGCGGAGGCGGCAGAGCAGAGACAGTCGAGGGAGAGCCTGTGTCAGCAGCATCGCACACACCTGGAACGGGAGGATAGGTGGCGGCAGGAAGACCAGCAGGCGACTCAAACGCTGCTTGGTCTAATGAGGGAGCAAACGGACACGCTCCGGCGCCTTGTAGATGTTCTGCAAGACCGCAGTCAGGAGGAGAGAGCCCCTGCAGTGCATCTGCAACCGCCCTCCAACGCCAGAAGTCCTGTCCCCTCACCCAAAGTGACAAGACGGAGGCGGTAGGGGCCGTGAGAACTGTCCCTGCAGCACACAGATAATGTTCGAGACAACTGTCGCGCTGTAAATTTGTACAAGCTCTTTCCTTACAGCATCAACCAGTCCCAACTCCAAGTTCAAACCCCCCACTGTGTACTACATTATTAAAGGCGGTTTGGTGTTACTAACTGTTTCCGTCACGTTTCTGGTGTCAGAAGACTTTCTGTTGTTCTGTGTGTGTGTGTGTGGGGGGAATTGTAATGTCAGTGCATAGCCCACAGTGCCATGCTACAGACTTGGCTGCAGGGTCAACTGCAGGGCACACACAGACTGCAGTCACTAGGCACCAGGGACAGTCTGTGTGGTGTATGCTGCCCCGGGTCTTTCCTTGATGTGTATGCTTGTCCAGGGTCCTGGTGCCTGCCATCCCCGAATGTAAAGGCAGGCTTCCCTTCACATGCACTTGGACCGTAGTCACGATCCTCCCCGGTGCCCTGAGCCCCAAAAAGAGACCTCATCCAGGGGCAGATACTCACCCTTCCCCCACACCCCTCACCCCTTCCAACGCCCAAACCCACAGCCGTCATGTTAACCCCTATCCAAAGACGGCACCCCTCGCCCCTTCCTGCAAACCCACCCATCAGTGCACACCTTAACCAGCACAGAATGCTTCCATGTTTCAACCAAGAAACAGAAATGCAAAGTCAACGAAAGATTTATTATTAATTACTAAAACATGTCCTTAGTTTTAAAACGTCCTTGGGAAGTGGGGGAAACTTGGTTTATGATCAGGCTCTCTTAAAATCAAGTGGACAGTCACAGGTTACCCTGCTCTGCGAGGAAACTCGCTTTCAAAGCCTCCCTGATGCATATCGCTTCCCGCTGGGATATTCTCTCAGCACGGGTGTCTGGCTGATCGTAAACAGTAGCCAGGCGATTTGCCTCAACCTCCCAAGCGGCCAAAAAGATCTCGCCCTTGCTCTCACAGAGATTGTGGAGCACACAGCAAGCAGCAATAACTACGGGGATATTCTTTTCGCTGATGTCCGAGCGAGTCAGTAAGGTCCGCCATCTCCCCTTGAGACGTCCGGCACACTCCACCACCATTCTGCACTTGCTCAGCCGGTAGTTGAAGAGTTCCTTTTCACTGTCCAAGGCGCCTGTATAGGGCTTCATGAGCCAGGGCATTAGCGGGTAGGCCGGGTCCCCGAGGATCACTGTAGGCATCTGCACATCCCCAACCGTTATTTTGTGGTCCGGGAAGAAAGTGCCTGCCTGGAGGCGTCTAAACAGACCAGAGTTCCTGAACACACGCGCCATGAACCTTGCCCGCCCACCCGACGTTGATGTTGGTAAACGTCCCTATGGTCCACCACAGCTTGCAGCACCATTGAAAAGTAGCCCTTTCGGTTAATGTACTCGCTGGCCTGGTGGGCTGGTGCCAGGATAGGGATGTGAGTCCCATCTATAGCCCCACCGCAGTTTGGGAATCCCATCGCGGCGAAGCCATCTATGATGACCTGGACATTTCCGACAGTCACTACCTTTGAGAGCAGTTGCTCAACGATTGTGTGGGCTACTTGAATGACAGCAATCCCCACGGTAGATTTGCCCACGCCAAAGTGGTTCGCTACTGACCGGTAGCTGTCTGGCGTGGCAAGTTTCCAGAGGGCTATGGCCACTCGCTTCTGCACAGTCAGGGCTGCTCGCATCCTTGTGTCCTGGCGCTTCAGGGCAGGGGACAGCAAGTCACACAGTTCAAGGAAAGTGCCCTTACGCATCCTGAAGTTTCGCAGCCACTCTGTGTCATCCCAGACCTGCAGCACTATGTGGTCCCACCAGTCTGTGCTTGTTTCCCGGGCCCAGAATCGCCGTTCCACACCATGAACTTGACCCATTGCCACCATGATCTCCACTGCCCGGCGTACCCTGCTTTGTGAGAGGTCTGCGCCACTCTCCTCACCGTGCTGCGGAGCCTCCTCGCCGGTTTCTCAGCATCTGACTGTGGAAGAGGTGGGCGATAACGTCGCGAGGAGTTGACAACGCCATAAGTGCAGCGATGATCGCAGCGGGCTCCATGCTCGCAGTGCTGTGGCGTCCGCGCTGTAACCGACCAGACAAGGGCGTGAACAGATTTCCCGCCGGCGCTTTCAAGGAAGACAGGGAGGGCGGGATTGACGGTTCAATGACACATTTTCCCCAGCATGCATTGGGAAATCCCTAATTCCAATGGGCAGCGGGAGTGCGGGAACTGTGGGATAGCTTCCCACAGTGCACCGCTTCCAAAGTCGGCTGGCCCGTGAATGTGGACTCAGAAGTTCGAATTTGTGTATTTAGTATGGATACACAAATTCGACTTATTAAGGTCGAATCCACAAATTCGACTTAAGTAGATTCGAAATAGTCCTGTAGTGTAGACAAGCCCTAAGGTGCCACAAGTACTCCTGTTCTTTTTGCAGATACAGACTAACACGGCTGCTACTCTGAAACCTATAAAATGTGCCTTTTCGTACACAATGGAAGTACTATGAATGACCACTAGATGTCACTCCTACCTATTTTGCACAAACAGCTGAAAACGTATTTATTAGAAATGCTTGAAACGTGGCACTATCCCCAAAACATTTTCAAAGGGTTTTCCCCTTTTTTACCTTATTTTCTTTCTCCCCTTTTTTCTCCCCACTGGAGAAAAGATGTGAAAAGATAAAATGTATAGGAAAGTGGGGAAAAGGCCATGATTTTGAAACTAAACATTTATTTTTTCTCTGAAAATTTCCCCTTTGGAAAAATTTCAGATAATTAAAAAATAAATTTTGTCATCATGAAAAATAAATTTTGACAAAACCCTCTTTTCTGATTAAGAATCAGAAATGTTTCAGCCAGTTGTAGTATTTATTTTGCAGCCATCAAAGAGAACAAATGACAAGGAAAATAAAGACGGGAAGATGATGTAGAAGTAATTGTAACACAGTAGCTGAATTTTCAATCAGTGAGTTTGGAGTGAGAGTTCTTCCAGGTGGACACAACTTTGCAAGGAATGCAAAGAATAGCAGATATAGTTACCTGTTGAGTTGTTGTCTGGCTTTGGATACAAACTTTGATTCAACCAAGACTGGGAAACCTTCAGGCTGGAATTACATTCAATTCCATTTGTTGTTGTCTCTCTTCCAGTCTGACCTTCACAAGGATGTGTAACAAAAGAGAGAAGGTAAAAAGTATCAACTCACCAAATACCTTCGGAGATCTATCAAGTTACAATGGGGAAGAGAAGCAGCGTGAGATGGAATCTCACTCATTATCCATTGTAAGGTTCATTCCACATTTTTGCACATCTCACAGTGGAGCTGTTACAGCCAAATAATGCATGTTTCATGTATCAAGCTCTCAACTCTACTTTGTTTATGTAACACTTTTGATGTCTCTGGCAGTGATGAAATGCCTGGTAATTTATTCAGAAATGTTTTGGACGCCAAAATATAGAATCTAAATGGAACTACAGAGGAAGAGGAGAATTCACTGAGCCAATGAATCTGTGGCATTGAGATACTCACCCCAAACACCAAACACGATCACAGCTGCCACCAGGATGATGTTCCCGGCCCATCCAAGCCATAGAGCCATCTGATGCCAGCGTGGGCACTGAGGGATTTGTGTAAAGATTCATAATGAAACATGGAAACTTCTCCTCCATTGGAGGCTGCTCAACTGGAGATAAGGATTAAGTTCAGGCTCATGTAATATGAGGAGGAAAATGATCATGCTCAGAGTTTAAAACTCTGAGACCACATCACCCTCATGTGAATAATTTGAACAAAAGTATTGTCAAGCTTAAAATGAATAAAAGTTGTCAATGTTAGGCCTCAATATTCCAGAAGCTTCAAAAAGCAAGCTTAGCAAAATTAAGCTGAAACGTGTGGTCAAAATGCACTGCAACCAGATAACGCATTAAGCTGACTCCTATAAAGTGAGATAAGTTGTACCCCCCGCAGGCACAGATTGTCTAACCCACATTAACCATATTTTGAACAATTGGCTACAAGGAGATAAGTAAACATAAATTATACAGTAAAAGCGACAGCACAAACCACAATGAGAATTTGGCTCACCCTGATTGGTCGGTCTGTTTTGGAACATGGCTGAAAGATAAGATAACAAGAACGAAGGCACGGGACTGTGTGTGTGTTTTGGTCATAAGGGAAACTTGACCCACACCCCCTGAACAGGAGGGACGTGCACTTCGCAACCGTCTGTATCTGGCCAGTGCGGAAAACGGCCGACTGAAGGGTAACGTATTTTTCGGATGAATGCAGGGTAAGGTTACGGAGTAAAGAAGTCTGGGTTGCTTGAGCTGATTTGATCTCAAGTTGTGTTGACACTACAGTATTAAGAATGGTATAATATGACCTCAGGTTATATCAATACTGCAGTAGTAAGTACCTGATGCATAACATTACACGTACTTGTGCTTGCCTTCAGTATAACTTGCCATTTATACTAATCCTTATTTAGTGCTGGTCTTTAATTCTGCTTTTCTTATTTTGTCTGTGTTGTCTTTATAGTCGAAAGTCATTACAAGCCTTTTTTTGAGGAATAATCAGTCTGTTTGTGAGAGCAGAAGGCAAGGCTCTGGGCCTGTCCTGGGCCACTGACACAGAGTTGGGGGTACGGTGTTACTGAAGGAACTGACATCTTTCTAATGGGACAGGATACCTCTGGCCTGTTCTCTTAGAGACGAGGGGGAAAGGCACAAGAGTCAGCCAAACGTCCTTTGTAGGATTTGTCAGCCCCTGACTGGTGGGAATAACATTTTCTTTCACCTGGGCCTGCAGAACATTGAACAGCTCCACTGCAGAGTTACCTGCCTTGAGCTCTGAGTATTGGCCCTCTTCCGAGATGCTCTTGAAACTGTCTAGTCACCAGGAGGCGACACTGCAGAAGGACTATGTTCTCATGCAGGACAAGGGCATAGTAGTGTCCCCAAATGGAAGCATCACTGCCCCACACATCATCATCTCAGAAACCAGTGTGGAGGGACAGTAGGCTAGGCCGGTGCTGGCTCAGCCAGAGCCAGTGCTGATGGAGGAGGCACCAGAATTGGAGCAGACAGTGGCTGATGGAGCTTCCACCAAAACCTAGAGTTCTACTGGGGCAGGAGGTTTGGGTTTGTCGTCTCCATTAAGGTTTGATCAGATTCCTGAATGTCTGGCCCCCATCAGTGACTGATGGGGCTTGAGAATTCTTGGAGGAAAGATCCCTTGCATCGCCTTCCTTTTGCATATTCTGTCAAATCTACGAATATTCATGTTGTACAGCAGCGTCTTCTTGTCATGGGAAAGGTACAACTTGAACTGAGAAAATAATTAGAGGTCACCTCTCTTTCTCTTTACATCTGCAAGCAGATTGTGACTATCTTGACTTCATTATTCAAATCTGCAGAATAATTTCTGAACATGATTCAGTTTTTAAATCCCTTGAACAGTAAATTCTTTGAATGGGAAACTAGTCTCCTAGTAACTTGCTATGTTGACATTTGGACATAGTTTTCAAATTTTAGGGAAGAAAGTGATGGTTGGTCAGATGGTGCAAAAAAGGCTGTGAGGGAAGGATTTAGAAAATCATCAAGTGACACCATCATGTGCCAGCAATGTCCCTCTGCCATATACATTGACCAAACCGGACAGTCTCTATGCAAAAGAATAAATGGACACAAATCAGATGTCAAGAATTATAACGTTCAAACACCAGTAGGAGAACACTTCAGCCTCTCTGGCCATTCAGTAACAGATTTAAAGGTGGCAATTTTGCAACAGAAAAGCTTCAAAAACAGACTCCAACGAGAAACTGCTGAACTTGAATTAATATGCAAACTAGATACAATCAATTTAGGGTTAAATAGAGACTGGGAATGGCTGAGCCATTACAGACATCGAATCAATTTCCCCATGTTAAGTATCCTCACAGCTTCTTGTCAAACTGTCTTAAATGGGTCATCTTGATTATCACTACAAAAGTTGTTTCTCCTGCTGACAATAGCTCATCTTAATTAATTAGCCTCTTAGAGTTGGTTGGGCAACTCCCACCTTTTCATGTTCTCTGTATGTATATATAGCTCCTCACTATATGTTCCATTCTATGCATCCGATGAAGTGGGCTGTAGCCCACGAAAGCTTATGCTCAAATGTGTTAGTCTCTAAGGTGCCACAAGTACTCCTGTTCTTTTTGCAGATACAGGCTAACACGGCTGCTGCTCTGAAACCTGTCAATTTAGTGACTGTTTGGAAATTTGAATTGAAATTGAAACATTAATACACACTTTAAAAGCATTTACAGTGTATGATAAAATACATATATCTGAAAAAGTAGAATGGATTTGAAAAGTATGAACATAGACTAGCTTCCTTATACAACTGCTGTTTTTTATGACAATGTCAGTGCATTCATGTCGGTGGTGTTGGCCAACCTAATAATTTCAAATGATGATTTGTAAGCAAAGTCTATGAGCTCTCCCTGACAGCTAGTGATGAGCTGGGGGGAAAGGCTTCAGGGCCAGATTATATTTACATTCACACCTAATCTACCTAGGGATCCAGCAAACAGAGCTGTGTTGTCCAAGTGATAGATTTTGGCTGGGGTTGGGTTACAAACCACTTGAATGCGGGGGGTGGGGGTGGGAATGAAATGTTGTTCTTATTGTATGAGTAAAGGGCAGTAGAACTGTACTTACTCTGTGATGATTTGAAGGCATCAAGAGAGAGGGTGGGGACCTGTCCCTCTCCACTGTTTAAAGACAGAGCTGATTAGGCTCCATAGAGAGTCTTTTGTTCTGTTAAGTGACCACTGCAGCTGAAATCACTTAAGTGACCACTGCAGCTGAAATCACTGACAATCAGGTCTAAGTGCTTAGTCCTGCTGTGGGGACAGTGTTCCCGTGGGTACAGTGTTTTTGTGTAAGAGACGGCCCAGACTGCACTAGCCGCGAGGTTCCCGCACTGAGAGCTCAGCTGAAATCACTGAGAGCTGGTGGAACCTCAAGAGACCAACTCGCAGAGGTCACAGTGGTAGGTGACAGCAGAAGGTGACTGTGCAGGGCCATTGGCAACAGAGTGGTGGAGTGAACGGTGGCACAATGAACAGCTGTGGCCAGAGCGAACTGTGCCTTTTTGTCCCCCACCTAGAAGGTGTACTCACGTGAAAGCACCTCTGAACTCTGAGTCTCCACTGACCAAGGCCAACACCGGTGAGTGGGGTGCTGTGGAGGGAAAAGTGAGGGGCATGTTAAATAAACATTTGTTTGTTGGACTATATTTTAGTGACTTTGCTCCAGAATGCTAGATTTGTAACTGGGAATGAAAACTTATATAAATATGTTTCCTAGTAGGCCAAGATTTTAAAATGCAGTATTTGCCAAGGTTGTTATCGCACATCATTGCTATCTTGAGAGGTCATTATGTTGGGGAGTTTCTGTACTAAACATTTTTATTATTATAATTAATTTTTACATAAGAATGGTCATACTGGGTCAGACCAATGGTTCATATAGCCCAGTGTCCTGTCTTCCAACAGTGGTCAAGGCCAGGTGCTTCAGAGGGAATGAACAGAACAGGGAATCATCAAATGATCCATCCCCTGTTGCCCATTCCCAGCTTCTGGTAAACAGGCTAGGGACACTCAGAGCATGGTGTTGCATCCCTCCCCATCCTGGCTAATAGCCACTGATGGACCTGTTCTCCAGGAATGTATCTAGTTCTTTTTTTAATCCTGTTATAGTTTTGGTCTTCACAGCATCCCCTGGCAAAGAGTTCCATGGGTTGACTTTATGCTGTGTGAAGAAATACTTCCTTTTGTTTTTTAAAAACCTGCTGCCTATTAATTTCATTGGGTGACTGCTAGTTCTTGTGTTACGTGAAAGATTAAATAACATTTCCTTATTCACTTTCTTTGCACCAGTCAAGATTTTATAGACCTCTATTGTATCCCCCCTTAGTCGTCTCTAAGCTGAAAATTCCCAGTCATTTTAATTTCTCCTCCTGTTTCATACCCCGTTTCATTTTAGTTGCCCATCACTGTACCTTTTCCATTTCCAATATATCTCTTTTGGGATGGGGTGACCAGATCTACACACAATATTCAAGGTGTACATGTACCATGGATTTATATAGAGGCAACATGATATTTTTCTGTCCTATTATCTATCCCTTTCTTAATGATTCCCAATATTCCATTAGCTTTTTTGACTGCCACTGCACACTGAGTGGATGTTTTCAGAGAACTAACCACAATGACTGCAAGATCTCTCTCTTGAGTGTTAACAGCTAATTCAGACTCCTTCATTTTGTATGTCTAGTTGAGACTGTTTTCCAATGGGCATTACTTTGCATTTATCAACATTGAATTTCATCTGCCATTTTGTTGCCCAGTCACCCAGTTTTGTGAGATCCCTTTGTAACCCTTCGCAGTCTGCCTGGGACTTAACTGTCTTGAATAGTTTTGTATCATCTGCAAATTTTGCCACCTCACTGTTTACCCATTTTTCCAGATCATTTCCAGATCCAGTGCTAATGTGGACACGAGGACAAACGGATATAAATTGTCAGTCAGGAAATTCAGGCTTGAAATTAGACGAAGGTTTCTAACCATCAGGGGAGTGCAATACTGGAACAGCCTACCGAGGGAAACAGTGGGGGCGAAGGACCTCCATGACTTTAAGATTAAGCTAGATAAGTTTATGGAGGAGATGGTATGATAGGATAACGGGCTTAGTCAATAGGTCAATTAAGTGCCACACTGGTAAATAGTACAATGGGTCAATGATATGATATAACCTTTTTCCAGAGGGTATGGCTGGAGAGTCTTGCCCGCATGCTCGGGGTTCAGCTGATCGCCATATTTGGGGTTGGGAAGGAATTTTCCTCCAGGGAAGATTGGCAGTGGCCTTGGAGGTTTTTCGCCTTCCTCCGAAGCATGGGGCAGGGGTCGCTTGCTAAAGGAGTGGGTGGAACGGCTTATGTGGCCTGCATCTAGCAGGAGGTCAGACTAGATGATCATAATGGTCCCTTCTGATCTTGAATTCTATGATTCTATGTTGAACAGCGCTGGTCCCAGTACTGACCCCTCAGGGATACCACTCTTTATCTCTCTCCATTCTGAAAACTGATAATTTATTCCTACCCTTTGTTTCCCATCTTTTAACCAGTTACTGATCCATGAGAGGACTTTCCTCTTATCCCATGAGGGCTTACTTTTCAAAAGTCAATTTAAATTAAATACTTTTTTTTTAAAAAAAGTATATATTTTTTAGAAATCTAGACTTGTTATATGTTTTGGTGTAACTTGCATTATCCTTATGTTAAATTTGCATTATCCTAACAAAACATTTACTTTATTCATATCTCTTTTATATATCTCATTGGCCCTGACACCCACCCTGTAAATTCAAACACCCTCCCCCCCCAATTTCAATTCCTGGGGAAACTACTGGTATCAGCCAGAAGCTGGCTGTGTTCTTCATGCCCATGAAGCCAGATTAGGAAGCACAGGTGTGGGGGGAGGGGGACAGACAGCGTGGGGCACATGGGGCTTCTGGGGAAGGTCACAGACTGGGGTTCAGAAGGATTATAATAATCAGCCTGGAATAAAGGATTAGCTAAAAGCAGACGAGGCTGTAAAAGAAAATACTCTTCCACACGAGGCATAAGTAGTGTTGTGTATTTGGTTGTCATGGTTTTTGTTCCTATGGCAACTGAGTTAGATTATTAGGGGATAGCCCAACCGGTTTCGGATGGTTGGGTGAGCTCTGTGTCTGTAAATAAAATGGTAGTTTTGTTAGCTGTCTGCTCTCTGGCCTCAAGTGATTTCTTCCTAAACCGGCTGCACCCAAGGATATAACAAGTAGCCCGTGGAACTCATTGCCACAAGATGTAACTGAGGCAAGCAGTTGGCAAGATTCACAGTTCCTCATATCCCCTTGTCAATTGCTGGAAATGGGCCATTTTCATTACCACGACAAACAGTTCTTTTTCTCTCCTGCTGATAAAAGCTCACCTTAACTGATCACTCTCCTTATAGTGTGTATGGTAACACCCATTGTTTCATGTTCTCTGTGTGTGTGTATATATCTATCTATCTTCCTACTGTGTTTTCCACTACATGTGTCCAATGAAGTGGGCTGTAGCCCACACGAAAGCTTATGCTACAATAAATTTGTTAGTCTCTAAGGTGCCACAAATCCTCCTGTTCTTTTTGCGGATACAGACTAACACGGCTGCTACTCTGAAACAGAGGGCTTGGGCTTTTATAGGGTGATCTGACTATCCAGAGTCAGAGACTACGGATTTTTTTTTAAATCACTAAAAAAGAAAAAAAAGTTAGAGAAAGGCTGTAAAGCTCTGTGCTTCAGGGCGCTAATGGGGGCCAGGCGGGAACTTTCCCTGGGGGCAGATTATTGTCTAACTGCAGGATTTCTTGCCCTGTCCTCTGAAGCAGCTGGTCCTGGCCACTCTCAGAGACAGGAGACTGGGCTAAATGGACCAGAGGTCTGATGCCACCTGGCAACTGCTGTGTTTCTATTGATAAAAGCACTCACCCTATAGGTCTGGGCCCTGTACAGCTGTTATAAAGTAGCACATAGTAATGATAAAAGCCAGAGCCTGCCTTGCCCTGCAAAACTATCCTCCACCCAAACCCTAATCAGCCCCATGAAAAGGCCTGGAAGGAACAAGATTAACTGCAGCACACCCTGAACCAGGCTCCGGCAAGTGAGCTGTGGAGTGGAGGATTCTGTGGTAGGAAATGCCCAGCTGTTGCTAGCCTTCCTACCTCCACCAGCAGGTGGCACTATTCGGCCTCAAAGCTTTTCTCCCCTGGATGGACGTCTCCCAATAGCTGTTCTTTATTATTTCTGTTATTGTAGCATCTAAAGTCTCCAAATGGGGTTTGGAGCCTTGTTGTTGTCGGAGCTTTACACACCCTAGGGAAGAACAATTTCACAGTTATTGGTTAATGGAGCTTTCTTTTTAAGAGCTGAATTTTCTAAGTCCATTAACACCCATTAAGGACAGTCCGTGCCTTGTCCTTTTTTGTATTTTTCACTGGAGATTTGTTCCATCAGTGGCAGGAAGAAAATTGATCTGCAAACAAAATTGTTTTTTGGTACTGGAAAGGGAAATCCGGAGAGACTGTACATAGCTATTCCCTGCATAGCTTGGAGAACCTGAATTTGGGGTAAGTCTCCCTCTCTGGCTATATAGATGGACATTGTCTCATTTCTTTTGAGTTACAGAATTGCAGTAAGGACGGCAGAGGTCGGTGCTTAACCAGACTGAGGCAGCCAGATATGGATCTGGTGAAAACCAGCTGAAGACATGAAAAGAAAGGAACATGCAAAGCTTAGGAGAATGGCAGAAGTCAGAGAAGACTCCTAGATTTCAAGGCCAGAAGGGACCATTCTGATTATCTCATCTGACATCCTATATAAGGCCAGAGAAACTCACCCACTGATTCCTGCATCAAACTCAATAAGACGTAGCTTAGTTTCACCCGTTACTCCTAATTCCCCAGACTAGGGGTTTACGCCTCTCAAAAGCAAGTCACTTTCAGGTTTCCTTGCCACACAGTTACTCAAATTCTCTACATCTCTTACAAGGAAGATTTCTTGCTGTAGGGAAAACTGGTCTTGTGGGTAGTGCACTGGTGTGGTAGGAGATGTGGGTTCTAGTCCCATTGTTGCCATAGCTTATTTGTGAGATTGCATGAGGAGGGATCCACTATTATTATGGGATGGATTCATCTGGGTGCAAAATAATAATCTTTGTGTAGTGCTTTAAAGGTTTTCCTCTCTCCGTTCTCTTTTCCCCTGTTTATTTCCCCACCAGAAAACAGGGTGAAAGACTGGGGCAGGTACAGGTGGAAACTCAGAAGCGTTGGACTGTATCCTGCCACCAGTATCAGCCAGGTGGCAGAATTCCATCTCTTCCTTATTCCTCCTCCCCCCGTATCACAAACCCTAGACACTCATCACCATATGCTGCTCCGACTGCCACTATGAATTTCACGTTGCCTTTCATTTCAGTCACTGGTGAGAGTCAGGAGTGACTCCATAGACGCCACGGGAGTCTGTAAACTGGTGGGAGAGCAGAATTCAGCCCTACATACTTCAAGGAGCCTCACAGATGTCCAGTGTAAATTAAAGTGTAGACGAGGGGACTCACCCTTGCAGCGCCTCCTGCTGGTGACTCCTGGGAATTAGCTTGATTCAGCTCTGGAGCGCCCTCTGCAGGCCAATGATTGGTCTGTCCTCTGCCCCCATGTCCCTCCCTGGATCCGGTGCCCTTTTACATGGGGTGCTGCCCCCTGGCAGTAACCCCTTTCTCTCAGGGTCTCCCCTCCCTGGGAACCCCCACCAACTATCCCCCCCTCCCCTCAGTGCATGGCTACTGCCAGTCATTGTCTAGCCCCACGCCCTGGGGCAGACTGCAGTATCAGCCACTCATCATTGGCAAGGAGGGTTTGGACCTGCTGCCTTGGCCTACCCCTGGGCTGCCCCCTGCAACTCCCAGTACCTGTTAGCCCAATGCTAGGCCGCAGCCTGGGGCTTTCCAGGCTGGAGCTCCCCAGCCCTGCTTCATTCAGGTACCCTGTGTCCAGCTCCCTGCAGCCAGGCCCATCTCCCTCTACAAACAGAGAGAGACTGAGTGGGCTCCTGGCTCACAGCCTTTTATACAGGCCAGCTGTGGCCTGATCGGGGCGTGGCCCAGCTGCAGCCACTTCCCAATCAGCTCAGCTTAGTAGCTCCCAGCCATAACCTTCCCCCAGGGCTGTTTTAAGCTCTTCAGGGCAGGAGCAGGGTAAGCCCCCTGCTACAAAGCCTCACTAGGATGTTCCGTGGGATACGGGGAAGAAGTAAATTAGCCCCCACACTTCTTTCCTTTGTGGCCCAGAGAGAAAAGGCCCCATACCTCATTCCCCACCTCCCTGAGCTAGCTAGCCTGCTGCCCTGGTGCTGGATTGGAGCCATCGCCCCAGTAGGGTAAAGCCCCTTATCCCATTCCTGAACCCGTGAGCCAGCCTCCTGCCCTGGGGTCAAATCAGAGCCGACACCCTCTGTACGGAAAGGCCCCAGATCTATTCCCCGCCCCTCTGGCCAGCCAGTCCCCCAACCCTGAGGGTGAATTGGAGCCAGCGCGCCCAAGATGGGAAAGGCGCCATATCCCATTCCCTCGACAAACCTATTACCTCTTGTTTGGCTTCTGGAACCTGTGACACTATTCGCTGACTGCTACAGGGGCGTGTTTTCGCTGTGACCTGAACTAGCTCATTTCACACTGGTCACACCCTGTGCTGGGCTTTGGCCATCCCATCCCAGCTCTGAGCTCACATCCCTCAGCACCGAGACCTCAGCTGACCATCGCTTTGGGCTGGTGAGTGTCTCAGTGAGGAACTGGGGTGCAGGAGTGGGTGAATAGAGCTCAGAGACCGTGACCCTAACGGGACCAAGCCAATCTCCACGTAAAACCCTCCTCACTCTTCACTTTAATCAAAACACCCTGGTTATGATAAAACAATAGGATAAGTTTATTAACTACAGAAAGACAGATTTTACCCAGAATTACAGTGTATTTCAGTAACAATCAAACAGTAATATCTCATCACTTCACATATAGTGTGGCTACATATATTTCAACAGGATAATGATAGTCTCCAGATTATGACTTTTCAAATGCTATCTCACAAGGCGAATACTTTGTACAAAATGTATCGTAGTCTTGTAAAAGTGACGAACATAATAGTATAAACTGTCACAGTTTTCTGTGAATGCCAGCTGCCTCACTGCCACTTTAGGCACCTGTAAGTCCTGTTGTGACTCCTCCACCCAAGGTGCTGGTTATGCAGCCCCATTCCAGTGTGTCCGTCTCTTCCCCCACCCCAAATATTCCACCTTCCTTCCTACTTCTTTTTGCCTTCTATCTAACTGGCTTGAGAGAGTCAGGATCTAATTTCCCCTCACAACACTGACCCGTCGGCAGCGTGGCAAGCGAAGAAAACTGGGCCACAGCACTCCCATGCTGCTGACAGATTGCCAGGTCCCAGCATGGCCCAGTAGCTTTGTACCAGGCATCGCTCATCGCATGTGGTTTTGCACTGCTGGCCAGGTCTCCAGCTGGTGTGAATCTGCACAACTTCACTGGAGTCAATGGGGCCAGATCCCCAGCTGGTGTGAATCTGCATAGCTTCATTGGAGTCAATGGGGCCAGATCCCCGGCTGGTGTAACTCAGATGCTCTACGGGAGTCAGTGGGGATACACCAGGTCACAGCAGCTGAGAACCTGGTCCAACCCTTGTGCTGTACCCTGTGGTTTTCCAGCAACTGAAAGGTTTGATTTGTAAAGCCCTATAGAGTCGTTAGACACCCAGCTCCCATGGCCTGCCAATCGGGGTTAGATAGCTAATAGCCAGCTGTCACTTCTACCTTGGAGTAATTCTCCCGAGATTGCTTTGGGTCAAACTCCCAGTGAAAATGAAGCTTTGTCCAATTATTTGAGGTTTTACATGAATGGTTCTTTGTCTGGGCGAGAAAAAAACAAATCCCACGTGTGGAGCTCTAAACCCTACTTTGTGTGACTTCGAAAATCGGGTCCACACCCTAACTGACTTAGGAAATGTCATTTATGGAGTAACTCTTGATCTCCAGCTGTGACTTGACCATGGTCATACAGGAACCCTCTTGAGCCATCACTAGCCAAGCTGAATAGATTTAGCTCTTAATCTCTCCCCAGATATCCCCCACCCCTCATTACTGCAGTACTGTTTAGGAGCCATTATTTTTGCTGCTTTTCTCTGAACTAGCCTCTCAGGAGATCGTTTGCAGAGTCTTTGTAGCCAGGTTGGTTCCAGGGTATTAGAGACAAGGTGGGTGAGGTCATATCTTTTATTGGACCAATCTCTGTTGAGGAGAGAGACAAGCTTTTGAACCACACAGAGCTCTTCTTCCAGTCTTCTTCTCTCAGGAAATCGGCACAGTTCTGGTTTCCTTAGCACCAAGCAATGCAGCGGGCAGAGTTGTAGGACAGAGATCTTTACTGCACATGCACAGGGGCCACGCTCACTTGCTGAGGGCTGTGCCTGTCTGGTAGCAGCATGGCCCCATCTTCCCTTTCTGAGATCCTGGTGTCCAACCATATTTGCTCCCTCCTGAAATCTGACCCTTTATCTCCAGTTCCACCTCTCATTCTACAGTTCTGATATCGTGGTGCTCAGATCTCACCCCAGGGACAAGATGAATATAAGAAAGGAGTGATTAGTAGTCAGTGATTTCTATAGCACCAATGACATTGGATCAGAGGGACCTCATGGAGCCAGTCTCTAGGAAACAGATACATTCATGGAAGTTAAGTCCATTAATGGCTATTAGCCAGGATGGGTAAGGAATGGTGTCCCTAGCCTCTGTTTGTCAGAGGGTGGAGATGGACGGCAGGAGAGAGATCACTTGATCATTACCTGTTAGGTTCACTCCCTCTGGGGCACTTGGCATTGGCCACTGTTGGTAGACAGGATACTGGGCTGGATGGACCTTTGGTCTGACCCAGTATGGCCATTCTTATGTTCTAAGCTAAATGAACCCAAAGTTATGAAGACAGATATGAGTCAAGGAAGCCAGAAGAGTATCAGAAACCTGGAAAAATCTCTGACTGGATGGGCTCAGGCATTTGGTCACAAGCTGAGGTGGTTCAAAAGTTTTGGATTTTTTTAAGCAGAATTTTGTTATTGTTTCTTTAAATAAACACAGCAAGCAGCAAACATTTGGCCACACACTTCTAAAACCCCAAACCATGTTCAGGTTTTGGCAGACTAATTTCAGCTTTTCAATTAAAAAAAACCACAACAAATTTTGAAGGAAAGCAGACATTGTCCGTGATTTTTTTCTGCTCTTTAAATACCACTAGTTATTTTATCCAAAAAAAGTTTTGATGGAAAATATTTGGCAAACCCTTTTACTGAGCTTTAGTGCCTTTTCGCACTAGCTGATGCTGAGAACCAGTGATACCGTGTAAAGGTGATTTGAAAAGAAGTTTTCTCAAAACTGGGTTTGTGCCGAGATGCGGAGGGTTTTTAAATGTTTATTTTTCCCAGGGCTGCCCGGGGGGGGGGGGGGGGGGGTTGGGGGCAAGTGGGGCTGACCACATAATTGACCACATAGTCTCAAGATAGGCTTGATGTGATTAAACATCTTGATGTCCCTCTAAATCTATTCTGTCATCCAGTAACTTCCATTTGAGTGGGCATTAAACCCATTTATTTAAATGTAGCTCTGCAAAACTTTCTGCGGTTTACTTCTTTTCAACGAAAGGAAATGCAGGGTGTCAACAATACAACTGTACACTTCAATGTGCAGTACCTCAAGCTCCTCAGCTCAGCTGCCTTTTTATAAAGACATCTTAACACTGGTCAGTTCAGTAGAATAGACTTGTTTATTTACTACTAGCAAAAGCCTGTGTGGCCATGCATACCTGTGTTACCACTTGTTAACCACTAACATTGCACATTTCTTTACTGCCTGCCTCTGCTAAGCAACCAGAGCACTTGCTGCTAGCTGTTCTGCACAGTCTCTCAGAATGTTTCCAAAGAGCTAAAGGTTTTGTTTAAAAATGCACAGTTGCTTCCAGCTCTATGCTATTATGGTGCTGTTCATTTTAAAGCTTTGGTTTTCAAACTGTAAGGTGTGCTCTCCTGGGTTACAAGGCAAGTGTGAGAACCTGACTGGTTAACAATGCTGAGTCTCCTACTTTACCTCTTGCTGCTGCTGTCAGGCTGGAAGGAGGAGGAGGAAGGAGGAATAAATACAGGACCTTTTTTTAAGAGAGGGGGCAGAAGCAATCCAGGAAACTAAAGGCCCATTAGTTTGATCTCAATTATATGCAAGGTGTTAAAACAAATTTTGTGAGAGTAATTAAAGACAGAGGTAAATGGCAACTGGGATAAAATACAACATGGTTTTACAAAAGGTAGATGTGCCAGACTGTCAAACCAACCTGATCTGTCTTTGAGAAGATAACCACTGTTCTAAACAAAAAAAAAAGCAGGAGATCTAATCTGCCTGGAGTTCAGTAAAGCATTTGATACAAATCCACATGGGAAATCATTAGTTAAATTGGAGAAGCTGGGGATTAATATGAAAATCAAAAGGAGGGTACAGAACTGGATAAAGGGGAGACTACCCTGGGTCAGACTGAAGGGTGAATTGTCAGGCTGGAGGGAGGTTACTAGTGGAGTTCCTCAAGGATTAGTCTTGGTACCAATTTTATTTAACATTTTCATTAATGACCTTGGCACACAGCGTGGGAGTGTGCTAATAAAATTTGCGAATGACACAAAGTTGGGCAGTATTGCCAATATGGAGGTGGAATGGAATATCATAATGAGTTGGATGACCTTGAAAATGGGAGTAATAGAAATAGGATGAAATTTAATAGTGCAAGGACACTTACAGACTAGCAACAAGAATAAGCAGGGGATTTATCAGTTGGAAGTGATAGAGGAGGAGAAAAACCTGGGAGCGTTGGCGGATCACGGGATGACTGAGCTGCCAATGTGATGCAGCTGTGAAAAAGGCCACTTCAGTCCTAGGATGCATTTCCAGTAGAGATAGGGAACTTGAAGTGGTGTTATCATTGTACGAGCCACGGATGAGACTTTATCTGGAGTACTGGGTGCAGTTCTGGTCTCCCATGTTTCAAACTAGAAGAGGTGCAGAGAAGGGCTGATGGGATGAACAGAGGAATGGAGAAACTCCTACAAGAAGAGACTTGGGGATATCGGCTTGGTTAGCCTAACAAAATGAAGGCTGAGGGGAGGTATAATTGCCCTCTATAAATATGCCAGAGGGATAAGCTCCAGGGAGAGAGTGGTGGTATTTAAGTGAAGGGCCAGTGGTAGTACAAGAACAAATGGATATCAACTGGCTGTCAACAAATCTAGGCTTGAAATCAGATGAAAGTTTCTAACCATCAGAGGAGTGAAGTTCTGGAACAGCCTTCTAAGGGAAGTAGTGGGGGCAAAAAACCTACCTCGTTTTAAGATTGAGCTTGATAAGTTTATGGAGCGGGTGGTATGATGAGGTTGCTACGCTTGCAAATAGTCTATCCATTACTGCAGTTAGCAAATACCTCCAATAGCTGGTGACGGGACACTAGATAGGAAGAAAGAACAGGAGAACTTGTGGCACCTTAGAGACTAGCAAATTTATTTGAGCCTAAGCTTTCGTGGGCTACAGCCCACTTCACCGGATGCATGCAGTGGAAAATACGGTAGGAAGATATGTATATATACACACACAGAGAACATGAAACAATGGGCGTTACCATACACACTATAAGGAGAGTGATCAGTTAAGGTGACCTTTTATCAGCAGGAGAGAAAAAGAACTGTTTGTCATGGTAATGAAAATGGCCCATTTCCAGCAATTGACAAGAAGGTGTGAGGAACTGTAGGGAGGCAGGAAATAAACCAGGGGAGATAGTTTTACTTTGTGTAATGGCCCATCCACGCCCAGTCTTTATTCAAGCCTAATTTAATGGTGTCCAATTTTCAAATTAATTCCAATTCAGCAGTCTCTCATTGGAGTCTGTTTTTGAAGTTTTTTTGTTGTAATATTGTGACTTTTAGGTCTGTAATCAAGTGGCCAGGGAGGTTGAAGTGTTCTCTAACTGTTTTTTGAATGTTATAATTCTTGACGTCTGATTTGTGTCCATTTATCCTTTTGCATAGAGACTGCCTGGTTTGGCCAATATACGTGGCAGAGGGGCATTGCTGGCACATGATGGCATATGATATATCACATTGGTAGATGTGCAGGTGAACGAGCCCCTGATGGCGTGGCTGATGTGATTAGGTCCTATGATGGTATCCCCTGAAAAGATATGTGGACAGAGTTGGCAACGGGCTTTGTTGCAAGGACAGGTTCCTGGGTTAGTGTTTTTGTTCTGTGGTGTGTGGTTGCTGGTGAGTATTTGCTTCAGGTTTGGGGGCTGTCTGTAAGCAAGGACTGGCCTGTCTCTCTGAAGATCTGTGAGAGACAGGCTAGTCCTTAAACAATACTGGAACCCATTCCACTAGGGCACAAGCAGCCTCTGCTGCTTCCTAGAGAAGCATTCCCATTCTAGACATCTGCAAAGCAGAACCTTGGGTTGCCATAAATATCTTTTCCAAACACTACTTGGTGGAAGCATCCAGAGCAGATGCTTCCTTTGGAGACCTGTATTGCAAACTCTTTTTAGATAGACTCTGAGAACCCAGCTTCTTATTTTAGATCTCTGATTGTGAGTCGACAAGAGTGGAATATACATACGGACAAGTACTTGAAGAGAGAAATTACTTACTTGGAGAGTAGTTGGAGTTTGTCAAGATGTATTGTCCATATGTGTATTCCATGACTTGTCCTCCTTCCCTCTTACTTTACGTACGTGGATGCTGTTGTAGAGAAGGAGCTGAGTGGCAGTTGGATCCATGCTGCCCTTTATAGCTTTAATACAGGAGCAGGAGGGCAACCAGAGCACACGTGTGGCCCAAACAAACAACGCTGGCCAAAACACCCCAATCTCAAGCACCTGGGGTGCTTGCACACCAAAAGTGGAATATACAGATAGACAACAACTCTCAAACTATAGTTACTGTACAAGTAAGTAACTTTTCTATAAAATGTTAATGATGGTTTTAAGACTGGACTAGCTGGGGATTTGCGGTGGTGGTTGAAGTATGCTGGCAGAACTGTGTAGAGGACACAGCATGAGTCTGTACAATATTTGGATGTGAACAGCACTCATGAGAATCTGTTTCACTGGGAAATTGTGAATATTTGCACATAGGTCTCAGTCTATTTTTGTATATGTTCTCTAAAAAAATGTCAATTCCCCTATGGTAGGATTTTCTATGATATTTCTATTCCCCTATGGCAAGATTTTGGTCCCCTTCAGTGATTATAAAGAAGATGCAGGGGAAGAGGCCCTTCACACGTGTGAAATGCAGAGCACGTTCTGACACCTGAGATCACACAGGAAAGAAGCACAAGGTAAACCATTGCTTAGGCAGGCTCCTGTCACTGTTGAAGCTTCTGTGGTAAATAATTTCCACTACGATAGTGGAGCAGACAGAAAAAATAGCATTAAAGAAAAGAAACTTCAAGCCAGAGTCTGAGGTAATATTTGCTTACCAGGGAAGCAGGGCGAATTGCATGATATTGTTGCATTCCATTAAAGTATTTCAGTGTAAGGGTAGGTCATAAGGGTCCCTCTCCTAGTCCCTACAGAACATTAATAATCTTTAGCTGTATTACATTTTGAAAAAACTGTGTTAATAAAATATTATGGTTGGAAAGTCAAGCACTGCAATTAAGAAATGCTAGAATTAAGGTTGCCTGTGCAACCTTAATTTTGTCCCTTTGTGCATACATTGTGTGTAACTGTCTTTAATTACGTGATCACCTACTATATTTCCACAGGTTCCCTGCCTCATTCAGTACACAGGATACATGGTGATCTGGGAATGAATCGTGGTTGTGCAGTTCAGGAGAGCCCCTGCCTCATTTGTTGAGGAAGTAGGAATGTGTGTAGTGACAGTGAATGAAACAGGGGATTGCAGGTAGAAGAAGGAAGATCTCATTGTTTAATGCAGTTGGTTGCAGCCCTGAAAAATTGGATTCTAACCCGGCCTCTGCCACAGAATTCCTGTGTGATGCTAAACAAGTAACTTAAACCAAACTTTTCATAGGTGGCCACCAATTGTGTGTTCCTCATTTTTTGGGTGCCCAGTGTAAGACACCAGAGGGGCTTGTCTTGCAGAGGCGATGAGCACTCAGTGCTCATGACTGTTACTGAAGCTGATGGGGACTGTGCTTTGAACATATAAAGTGGTAGAAAAATGCTAAGTATTCTGAAAAAAAAAGTCATAGACGTCTCTAGTTGGGCACCCAAAATTAGTGTCCACTTTTGACAATTTCGACCTTAATCTCCCTTTGCCTTATACCCCATCTATAAAATGGGAATAATAATACCACTTTGCCTCTCAAGGGTGTTGCAAAGATCAATTCATTAATATTTCTGACACATTCTGATACTGTGGCAAGAGAACCATAACTTCCAGGAGAAAATTAATATTATTATATTCATCATGATCATCATCGGTCATCCCTTGATTTGAGGATGAGCTCTACCATGAATTTCCATATAGGTCCTGAGATGACTCAGGAGTCCCACCCTGGAACCACAGATCCTCCCGCAGTAGGTACAGACATTTCCTGGCAGGCCAGTTGGCTGCTGGGAGAATGTTCTTTCTCTTTTCTTTGCTCTCTCTCTCTTTCCAGCTTCGAGGACAAGGTGCTTCTTCTCAAAGCAGGCCATTGCCTGATGGAGGATGTGGCACCATTGGGATCGGTTGGTGGCTTGCTCCTCCCAGCTTGTGCTGTCCACATCAGTTTTCTTGAGATACACTTTCAGTGTGTCTTTGTAGTGTTTCCTCTGACCGCCACGGGATCTCTGACCATGGATGATCTGAGAGTAGAGGACTTGCTTTGGGAGGTGAGAGTCCGGCATCCGTACACAATGTCCAGCCCAGCAGAGTTGGTGCATGAGGATCATTGCTTCCATGCTGATGATATTGGCTTCAGTGAGGATGCTGGCATTAGTGCGGCGATCTTCCCAATTGACGCGAAGGATCTTCCGGAGGCATTGTTGGTGGTACCTCTCCAGACTCTTGAGGTGCTGTCGATAGATCACCCAGGTTTTGCATCCATAAAGGAGTGTGGGAATAAGAATTGTCTTATAGACCTGGATCTTGGTGTCTTGCCATAGGTAACAGTCCGTGAAAACACATTGGAGCAATTTCCCAAAGGAAGCACTTGCGCACTGGATCCTGTGCTGGATCTCACTGTCAATTTTTGCTTTTTGAGAGAGTTGGCTACCAAGGTAGCAAAAGTGCTCGACTGTCTCCAAAGTCTGTCCCTTGATAGTGATTTGTGGTGGGTCACGTGCAAGGTCTGAAGCAGGCTGATAGAGCACTTTAGTCTTCTCAATATTGAGTGAGAGTCCTAGGTTTCTGTAAGCTTGTGTAAAAAATCCAGTGTGGACTGAAGGCCTGAGGACTTTAGAGTTCGATCAGAGACACTGAAGATTAAAACGTCGCCCATCCATTCTGTATTGAATGTCAACTCCTTTGGGGAGGCAGTCTTTAATGAGGACCAAAATGACTGCTAAATAGATGGAGAATGGGGTTGGGGCAATAACGCATCCTTGCTTAACCCCAGTTTTGATGATGAAAGGGTCCGTCAGTTTTGATGATGAAAGGGCCCGGAGCTCCCGCCGCTGCAGGGAGCTCCGAAAACCTTTAAATCCCGGCCCCAGCCCAGCCGCCGGAGCTGCGGGCGGGATTCAAAGGGCTCTGGGCTCCCCGCTGCGGCAGGGAGCTCCACGCCCTTTCAATCCCCGCCGCAGAAGCTGGTGTGATCCAGCACGGTGTACTGGCTCTTGCTGGTACGCCGTACCGAACCGTACCGGCTTACTTTCACCTCTGCAGCCACCACTCACCAAGTACTGCTAAGAGGCATAAGTACTTCCTTTTTTAAATGCCTGAGAGCTCTTCCGCTGCTTCCCCTCAAGATTGTTGATGTTAACTTAGCTTGTGACTTCTTTCAACCTGAACATCTATGGATGTTTAATGTTTTGAATTGCACTCAGCAGCCTTACCTATAAATTAAGACAGATTTTGTGGGGCAGTTATTTCCTTGTTGTACATAAGATGCTGGGCTTGCTGTACAGTTGAGACCTGAAGCTTTATAGTTGTATTGTCAGCCTTCTATTTAATGAATTGAGAGTGGCAGTGAGTGTGGTAGGAGATGCAGGCTACCAGCATATGACCAGTGCCCTCCAACTCTATTTCCCACTTGACATGACACTGTGCGAATGCAACCCGAACAGTTTTACTGTGGGCACAAATTCTATTGAGCCAGTCTCAGTGCTGCCAACTCCCATGATTTTGTCATGCATCTCATGATAATTGTTTTCCTTAAAGCCCCAGCTCCTGGAGTCCAGTGGAGATGTGATGATTTCAGCCTTCATGCCTAAAGAAAAAGTAAGTTTCTAGCCCTAATGGCTGTGGAGAAAGCTTCAAAATGTGACCCCACTGCACCCTAAGGGCTCAAAAAGCCGAAGGCAAATAAAGAACATCAACTCTATTATTTTTATGTAATCTCGTGATTTTAAAGCCAATCTAATGATTTCTGGTGAGCCTGACTCATGAGTTTTGAACATTTGGGGCTGGCAGTACTGCAGTCTATTGAACTGATTCTGGCATTATCAATCCTCAGACATGGAGCCCTATCCTGTGCAGTGCTGAGTGCCCTGGCCTCCCACTGGCTACAGTGGGAGCTGAGGTTGCACCACAATTCCTGCGTTCAGGTCCTGATCCAGCAGAGCCCCCTTTCCCTGGGGAAGGCAGTTCAGCCACCACATGCCAAAGAGTTTTTCACTCCACAAGAGTTGAGTGCCCAACAACAGAGAGAGAACTAGAGTGAAGGGCGTACATGGAAGATGGCTGTTCCACTGACAGGCGAGGGGAAACGCCAATTGACTATTTCCCTCTTTTATGCTTTAACAAGACTTTCTTGCCATGTGAATTTTCAGAGCTGCCATGCTAAATGCATCAGGGCTCAGCTTACTTGTACTACTGAAAAATAATTGTGCTTCTGAAATCCTAAATACCCTACTGCAGAACAGCTCTCCTGTCCTGAGTGTTTTCAAGCACAACTCAGCCTGGTTGCTGAGGCAATTAGGCATTAAAACAGGCATTAATTTATTAGCCAGGTGCATGGACTTCTCAAAGGAAGTACAAAAGCTTCAGAGAGATGACAGACACTTCCTGAGTTTGGATACATTAGCTCATATATAATGAGGCTGCTCTTAGACTCCGTCCTCTTCGGTACGTGCTCTCCCTCCTCTGCGTTTGTCATGGCAGGTGAAATAGTTTATGCTGATTTAAACATTTTGGGAGCCTCTTCCAACCCATTGCATCCACCTCGGCACCTCAGTAAGTCTTTAATTTCTTAGTTTTGTACTAGTATGAGCTCTCTTTTTGATTACAAAAATGCAGTCCTAATGTACTACTTTATTATTTGAATTGTAGCACAGCTAGAGATCAGAAAGAAGATCTTTAGAACCAAGGAGCAGCTCAATATGCTATGTTCATAGAATGGGACTTCTGAGAATGTGAAATCCCCTACAGTTGTCAGAACTGGATACGGAATTTCTTTAAAGCATTATTATAGTGTGAATTATGTCAGTATTAAAACAGCCACAACACTACAAGAGTAACCGCTGGCAGCCTATAGATAGATAGATAGACAGATATACAATTACAAGTGCAATACAATACATGATTGTATGCCAACTTACATACATATTTGGAGGATTGAAGTAAACTAGTGAATCTACAATTTACTATAGTGGGATAAGTCAGAGGGGTAAGGAGCAGGGCACTGGTCAAATCTTGGGAAGAGTGAACAGAGCAGAAGGAACCTGGGAGGCTCCAGGAACAAGGAGGATTTCATTGTCTCACTAGAGAGGATTAGAAGAAAAGAGGTGAGGAGTTATTTAGGTAACTGTGTCATGGAGCCTGTATCACTAATAGGAGCAGAGTGAAGAAAAGGATTTAGTAGCCTCTGGTTAAAGATCCAATGTTTATTTGAGGAGGTTAGGAATTGGGGCTGGAGAAAAAGGGAAATTTGGCTACCAGAGAAAATTACAGGCAACCAAGGGATTTTACACAGGATTCTGAAATGGGAACACGTTCCCACCCTCCCTTCTATCTCTGAGTGCAGAAGAGGAGTAGACATGTCTCCTACCAAATGAATTTTCAAAAGTTGTAACTTAAAGGAGACTCTCACGGAGGAACACAGTAGCAAGGATGGGAAGAGAGAGGGAAAATGAATATCAGAATAATGAAGAAATGAGGAACCGAGCTAAATGTTAACTTAAGGCAGAGGTTCTCAAGCTTTCCATACTTGACTCCATGTTATTACAAGTTTTAGGGCACCCATCCATGTATCCAAAAAGAAAGGGAGTGTGGTCACGACCCCTTGAAACCTGTTTATGCCCCAGTGAGGCTAAGAATCCTTGACTTCAAAGGATGTAAAATGTAAGCATAAAAATTATGGAGCAATTTTTAAAGGATTTGCCAGAAAATTAGTATTATTTGAAATTTTAAAATCTTGATGCTCTTTTAGAACTGATAAAATAGTGTAGATGTTAAATATCTCTTTTCACCGTAGTACGGTGGAGTGATAACCCAATAAGACTGTGCCAATTAGCCTTTTAACAGGAGTAGTTTTAGTTTTAAGAAATGATTTCAAAGTGGCAGTGAACAAAATACAAATTAAAATTGATATTTGAGTTTTACCTGTTGGTTTGGCAAATGTAGGTCCATTACTTAACAGGAAAAGAGAGCAAATAAAGGATGACACACAGAAAGTTGTCGTGTTTAATGCCTTCTTTTGCTTCCGTGTTCACTAAGAAGATTAATTTGGAGCACATGCTTAAGACAATATTAACAATAAGGGGGAAAGTGTCTTGGGCCAGAATATGGAAGGAACAGGTTAAAGAATGTTTAGATAAGATAGATGATGCGTTCAAGTCAGCAGGGCCTGATTAAATTCACAAAACAGTATTTAAGGAAATAGCCGAAGCAATATCAGAACCATTAACTGTCTTTGAGAACTCATGGACGATGGGTGAGGAGCCAGGGGACTGGAGAAAGCAAAACCCAGTACTCTTATTCAAAAAGAGGAAAAGGGAAGACCCAGGAAATTACAGACCAGTCAATCTAACTTCGATACCTGGAAAGATACTGGAACGAATTATCAAACAATCAGTTTGTTCAGATCTAGAGAATAAAAAGGTGGTAAGTAGTAGCCAACACAGATATGTCAAGTACAAATCATAACAAAACAGTCTAACTTCCTTCTTTGACAAGGTAACTGGCCTAGTGGCTGGAGGGAAGCAGTAGACATGATGTATCTGGATTTTAGCAAGGCTTTTGACACAGTCCTCCATGACAGTTGCATAAGCAAACAAGAAAAATGTGGCCTAGATGAATTTACTATAAGATGAGTGTACAACTGGTTCAAAGACCATACTCAGAGAATAGTTAACAATGCTTCACTGTCAAACTGAGAGATCGTATCAAGTGGAGTTCCACGGGTGGCTTTCCTGTGTCCAATATTAGTCAATATTTTCATTAACAACGTAGATGACGGAGTGGAGACTACACTAGTAAAATTTGTGAATGACAGTTTCCAGCTAGGAATGGTGCCAGCATTTTAAAGGCCAGGATTAGAATTCAAAACAACCTTGATAAATAGAGAATTGGTCTGAAATCAACAATATGAATTTCAATAAAGACACGTGCAAAGTACTAAACGTAGGAAGGAAAAATCAAATGCGTATCCCCAAAATGGCGAATAGCTGGCTAGGCACTGACTTTCTGACTTTCTGAACTTTTTGTTTTGTGTTTTTGCCTTGCATATTCCTTTCCATATGGCAATTGAATTAATACAATAACAATTATAAATATCTACTTCCGAGCTTAATGTTTTCTTCAAATAGTTGGTGTTAAAGACAAAGAGAACCCTGGAGTCTGATACTGATAATGCAATGCTTTTGGGCACACAAGTTCAGAAGACACTCTGTTACCAGTATAGGAGTTGTTCCCACAGAGGATTTTAGAAGTTATGATGACACAGTGTTTCAGACATAGCGTTACTATGACAGAGGGCTTTCAGCAAAGGATTCACAGGACATGCCTCTTACATGAAGAAACTGACACATTCAACTGTCACACAATTCTCACTTGTGTAATGTTTTTCTACCATAATATTGGAGAGGTACCTACACCTAATGCAGGGCCGCCTTTGCCTTACCTGTCCTGATAGCTTGACAGGCTCTCTATGTTGGGTCACAATCCAATTTCTTCCCTTACAGAAGGGTGGGGGAGGTCTCCAAGGGGATGCCGACAATAGCACTGGGCTGTGGGATGGCATCCTGAAACAGCTGTATGGTGTGTGACGCAGTAGGAAATTGTGAGTATTGCTGAGGAAGAAGGGGGCTATTTGGCGATCAGGGTAGGGGGCATCTCTTCCCCTGTCATTGCTCCACATGTACGAAGCTCAGGCTGGCTGCTTTATTTTTAAACTGCATTTAAAAATTCAGCCACTTGAGAAAGTACAATTAGAAGTTAATGTGGATATAAAGACAATGAGACATAGACACCGTTATATGGTTAAATGTGGAGGCTGTGACTTAAATTATTACCTAACTAGGGTAACTACCCAGAAAGGTTGTCCCAGTGCGGAGCTCAGTTGGCACGAATGGCCGTGGTGTACCTCAGACCAGAGGGTAAATGTGACAGTCATGCCCCTTCTCCACCCTCACCCTTACTGTAAGCCAGAGTCCCACCCCTTCCTCCATGCTAGAGACAGGAGAGACAAGATGAGGTGAGCCACAAGCTGCATGAAACACAGGGTATGTCTGCGGTTCGAGCTGGGGGTGAGATACCCAGCTTGAGGAGACAAACCCTGCGCTAGTTCTGACCGAGCTAGTGTGCTAAAACTAGAGGGTATTTTAAAAGAGAGTGTGTCCATCTTGAGCAGCAGGATGGACTCACCACCCCGAGTACATCAGTACAAACCCAGCCGAGACTACAGGCACCTTCTCGGAGTGGCTAACACCTCCCCTGCCAGCCACGCTGCTGCAGTTACCTTCTATTTTTAGGGCACTCGCTCAGTCAGAGTTAGCAGCAGAGATATGTCTCCTCGAGCTGGGAATTGCTCCCCCAGCTCAAAGCGCAGGCAAAACCCCTCACCAGGCAATACTGTGCTCAGGACCATGGCCCAGGCAGCCATTGGGTTATGGGAACATCAGAACAATCCCTTTCTAATCTACAACCACATGGGAACCTGTCAAAGTTGGAACAATTACAATCTAATCCCAGACCAGCTCGATGCTGAATGGAAAGTGGGAAAAACCCACACAGCAGTTTGCCAATTCTGCCATATGGCAAATATCCTTTCCAGCCTCCAAACTGGTGATCAGCTGAACCCCTGGCATCACCAGCAATCCACCAGCTATATTAAAGGTGCAACAGGGATCACACAATAGTTACCCCACATCGGTAACTCGAAGCGCAGTCAGGTAGTTTAGACACTGGTTTTCTAGCAACAAAGGGCAGGTCTGTGTTCTATGCAACATGCGTCTGGCAGGACTTAGCTAACCGGAGTCCTTTATCACTCCTGGAGCTGGATGCTGAATTTCTTTAATGCCCTGTGGGGCACTTTACGTCAGTGTAAATACAAACTGTCTCAGACAATGTCATAGTCAGTGACAGGCTCTACATACAAATGCAAGGGCCAGGCTGTTATATTTTGATGACCCTCTTTTCTTTCAAATTCCTCAAGCCCTATCTCTGCTGTGATGCCTACAAAAAAAATCAGGCAACCAATGATGCCTAAGTTGAGTGATAGTTTGGGGTAAACGATTTAACTTTACCAAAGGAGGAAACAAATTTTGCATTACTTTATTTATTTGTTTGTTTATTTAGATTTAAAATAACAAAGATTCTTACCCAAGGCTCCAGGTATCCTAACATAATTATACAATTAAATTCACCATCAAATTGTGCACACAGCTAATCTCTGTAATGTCTGATCTTATTACTGTTACCCTCAGGCTCTCTCCCATTGTGTCCTGTACTCAGTGAGAGCATCCCCGGCATGAGAAGATTATGACACAGTCTCTTAGGGCAGGTCTGTGCTTTAAAAGGCTGCAGTGGTGCAACTGCTACATAGCCACTGTAGCGCTTCAGTGCAGATGCTGCCTATGCTGACGAGAGGGCTTCTCCCATTGGTGTACGTGCTCCACCTCCCCGAGAGGCAGTAGCTATGTCAGTGGCAGAAAGCCCTGCCAGCAACACAGCACTGTCTGTACCAGGGGTTAGGCTGGTGTAACTGCATCACTTGGGGTGTGGATTATTCACACCACTGAGTGACATAGTTATACCGACCCAATTTCCTAATGTAGATCTGGCCTTAGTAAGAGTTCAGGTGACTGCTCCAGACTGGAACCTTTGGGTGCGACCACAATAAAATAGATCATATATTTCATAAACCTGTTCGGAGGATGCAAATGAGCTATTGCAGTTACGATATATACTATAGTAGGGCAAGTCAAATGGTGAGGGCCAGTAAATGTGGTGAGTCTTGAGAGGAATGACTGGGCAGAAGGGATCTGGCAGGACTTTGTTGTTTTATTAGGAGAGGTGGGGGTGTCTCACAGTCCAAGAGGGAATGATGGGATTTGAAAATCGTTGGGGAGCCAATTCAGTGCAAAGGGTTGTGAAGTCCGTGCCACTCGATGGGCAAAGTGTAGAGAGGGACAGGCCTACTAGTGTCTGTGCAGACAAGAATAAAGTCCCGTATCTGAGGAATACAGGAAATGGGGCTGGAGAAAAGGAGGAAATGCGGGAAGCCTGGTCCAGGGAGAATGATGAAGGCACAAAGGGATATCGTCTCCTGGGCTCTGAAATGGACAGGATGCCAGGGGCATTGCCAAGGCTAGGGATGAGGTGTTCACATTTCCTGAGCACAGAGAGACGCTATAAGACTCGGTATTTGTGGATCAGTCAAAGTCTGGGAAGTTGTGACTTAGAACAGACAGGAGGGAACCCGTGGCAAGTATGAGAGGAGATTGGGGGTGAGCAGTGAATATGCATCAGTATTTCTAAAATAACAAGGAAACAAGAAATCATGAATTAAATTTTAACAAAGGATGGCCACTTTTTTTGGTAAAGAAGTCCCTTGAAAATGGCTGGTTGTATTTGAAATGTAACTATACAAGTTATTTTACAAAACTGATATCTTTAGAGTGTAACTTCTATAGCAGTGGTCTCCAAACTTTTTTGATCGTGCACCCCTATCAGTAAAAAAATGTTGAGCACACACCCCCTGCCGTGCCGAAGGAAAAAAAAAAAGCCGCTTGGACTCCCACCCGAACTGCCGAAGCAAAAAAAAAAAAAAAAAGCGCTCCTCCTGCCACACACCCCAAATGATCCTCTTGTGCACCCCACGGGGTGTGCACACCGCACTTTGGAGACCACTGTTCTATAGGTATAATGACATTGCTGAGATAAGGGAAGAAATTTTGGATGATTATGTTGTCAGCCTCTATTTTTATTCTATTAACATTGCAGTTGCTAAACAAATATTAATATCCCAACTATGATGTCACATAGGGCATATGGAACACGTTAATGTTGTACTGTAATTGGCCAAGCTGGCAAGGCCTTACACTCAGCTGGGTGGCATTTCTCTGACTGTCTCTTTGTAACATGATAACTGTAGAGTGCCACTGTCACGCTGCCTGGTAAGGGACACAGCTCAGCCCAGCCTGCCAAACTACAGGGCAACTACCCCAGCCTGGTGGTACAGTCTATATTTAGATTTAACCAATCCAGTGACAAGTGTGTGCTTCCAAATTACTATACTGGTGATCATGAAGCCACAGACAGTCCCTTTAGGCTCTCCAGCCCCTGTTTACCACCCAGGCAAACTAGACTTTATAATAAAAGATTATTAAAACAACAAAAACACATATATTGGGGTTTCCAATCCCAAAGGATCAGTCACTTACCCCAGGTAAGAGGATGCTCAAGATGTTACCAAAATCCAATGCCGGTAGCCAATCCTTAGTAAACTAACTAAAGATTTATTAATAAAAAAAAGAAAAGAAGAGAGTTGGTAAAAGTTAAAGCAGATAAGATACATTACTGTTGCATTAGAATATGAGTCCAGTTGTTGACAGAGGTATAACGTTAGCTAACCCTGTGTCAGTCTCTTAGAGGCCTTTCATGAATCTTTCAGGGCGTCCCCCTGGGGATCTCAGTCCAATAGCTGAAGCTCCCCCTGTGCCAGAGCTCAGCAGATCAGAGATCGCAGGGCCATGCCCAAGGTCCAGTATTTATCGCTCTCGGGCAGGCTGACAGGCCTTTTCACAGAAACGGTCCCAGCAGGGGCTTTCCTCTGATGACGAATAGGCAACGCAGACAGTTTGTGAACCACCATTGTTAAACCAACGCCCCTTGCTTTGAAGTTAACCCCGGTCATGAGGGGAGAATGGGGGACCTGGAATGGGGAGAAGGGAGGAATGAGGGGAACACAGAACTGCTGACATGGGGGGAAATGGGGGACCCTGGTGTGGAAGGGGGACAGCATGGGGGAAAGAAAAGACGACACTTATGGGAGATGGAGGGCACAGATCTCCTGGCAGGGGGAGATTGAGGGAGTTGCAGGGAATCCCTGCAGTACAGGGAGGTGAAGGGGCTCACCCAGGGAGCTTTTGGGGGGAATGGAGGGAGCCCCTGGCATGTGCAATGAGCTCGGCCAACAGATGCTACAAAGTGTGCGAGCCTCTGGTTATATTAAACTGTTCTAGATCACTAGGCAAATGTGTAACTAGTTGGTATTGATCCAGTGACTCTGACTTCCTTGATATTGTTGCCGTTTAGCCAAGCGTTGGGAGACTTTGGGTCTGGCAGGTCAGTTTCCCATTGGAGGTGAAATTAGTGATCCGGTCTCAAGCTATTTTCTTAGTGGAGCTTGTTTATATACAAATCACCTGGCTGTCCTTGAACAGAGGTGTAACAGACTGAACACGGGTAACTCCTTTCTGCAGAAAGAGGGGAAGGACTTAGAGGTCTGCAAGGCTGGATGGGCTCAGCGAGCTGCTCTGGGCGTTGTGACCTGCTGCACAGGAGCTCAGCACCACTCAGGCTTGCCCCCCCCACCTTGATCATGATGACAGGGGGTGACCAGGCAGTGGCACTAAGAGCCCGTGCGCCGGGTCACAATGCCACTCACACAAGTTTGGCCCAGCTGCCCCCCGTCAGGGAAGCCAGGCCAAACCTGAGCAGCACTGTGACCCCCGGAAGTCACAACACCCAGAGTGGGGAGCCGAGCCCAGCCAGCCCCAGGACAGAAGCCGCGGACGCTGCTGCTCTGGTAGGTACGGTTTGCTGTTTAGTACTTGTTACACAAATGTGTATATTATGTGTTGTGGGTAAGAGATGTAGTAAGGCAGGTGTTTATTGAACTAATGCTATTTACGGTGTCATGACAGGCCATCGGGATTTACAAATGTGTCCTGACCCCAGAAAGGTTAAGAACCACTGTCTTGGGGGGGCTGACACACAGACTCGCCCTATAACATGGTCAAATGCCCAGCATTGTAAGTGGGATAGAACTGTGTTGTTAAATAACTGACAGTGGGATTTGTTAGTATTTTGCAGGATTTTGCTCTGTTTCGGCACAGGGCTGCCCTCAAAGTGACATCACCCTTAACTGACAAGTTTAAAACTATTCCTGGTATTATGTGAGGAGGAACACAAATGCCCATTGGCGGGTGCTGCACGGGCTCCACAGGGCAGCAGGTGGCCATTATTATTTCTTGCACTACGTGCAGAGGATATTTCACTAACCCCCGACTCTTCCAGATCACACTCAGTGTCCCCGCTGGCATCGACTCGCTGCAAGGCTTGGAGCAGCTGGGATCCTCATCCTGCTGGGAGCGGTGATAGCCATGGGCGTTTGGGGTAAGCAGTTTCAAATTAATTTGTGCAAAATGCAGCACCCTGAAATTTCCTCTCCCCCCCATACTTCTGATTCCAACGTTCTTGTGAATAATGTCCTGGACCACTTCGTTATCACCACAAAGAGAACAATATCACAAGGTTGAGCCCCCTGTGATCCAGCTCTCACAACGTCACTGTTCAGTGTGCACAGGGAAAAGTGGAAGACACCTTATAATGTGTAATAAAGGCAATTTTCTCTCTCTGTCGTGTTCTCACTCTCTGGCCCAGTTCTGAATTTGATAGCGACAGTAGGTAATGATTTGTTGTTGCACACACCCTCATTCCCAGTTTGCTGAGCCCTACGGAGTAGTCGCCACTCATGCTTATGCTGTTCTGAAGTTTTTCAGACCAAAGGATCTCTGAATTCACTGGAGAACAAGGGTACCAGGGAGACACTCATCCATCAATCCAACTGCAGCACTGGCCTAAAAGATTTCCAGTTCCACTTGAAACAATTTGTGTGTGAATCATCTCACAACAACTCAGCAGGTAACCTGAGCTCCTTCTCTCTCAGCAGCTTCCTACATTGCAGTGACATCTAGTGGTCACTTAGGGTAAGTAACTCAGTGCAGGACACAACCCACTTCAATAAGTGCAATAAATATCCTGTTGCTTTACAAACTACGTATAGGGTAGCTGGCAGCGACTCCTATTTAGTTTCCCTAGCGCTTGCATTGTAAAAGTATTGTGTGGTATCTTTGGGAAGCACTCAAACGTCCATTGTTTGCAACATGCCTTTGAAATAGGGGGTGAGGGGAGCCCTCAGGCTGGAGAAACGTGTTTTCTTTGGCCCATGAAATTTCATCCAGGTTTTGCTGAGATGGGAACTTTGGAAGAGTCGCCACTTCCCACCTTGCTTGTGATGCTCAGGAAAACTGACAGATAACAGCATGAAAAGTCAAAAGTGCTGGGCTCACCCTGCCACAGCAGCACACCCTGCACTGGGAGCTACCACAGCAGATGGAGATGGAGGGGAGGAGGGGGTGACAGCTGGGCCAGGCTCCCCCTCCTCATCCAGCACATGGGCCCAGGAACTCTCACCCCCAGGAACACCACATGGGGCAGAAGCTCCTCCTGGGGAGGGAGAGGGAGCTGGCTCTGCTCCCATTGGCCGCCCAGGCCCATTCCCTGCCTCCTCCCCTGAGGATAACAGACTTTCCCTGTTACCAGCTAGCACTGAGCGGTAGCAGTGTGGTGTGGTGTTAAGATCCAGGGTGCAAGCCCTGCTGCTGATTCAGGATGGGGAAGTTGTTCCAGTTGCATGTAATAGAATTGTTGAATATGGTTTTAAAAAACTAGGACATTAAACACAATTCTGCATTAAGAGAACAGGACGGTTACAAAGCCAAGCTCCCAAAAGTTATGAAATGCCAGATTTACAATTATTTGCACAATTACAATTAATTCAGCCCCCATTTGTGTGTGCCTGATGATACGCTCTTTATTGCATGACTACCTACTATTTTTTCCTCGCTGCTGCTGCCTCATTCACTGCACAGCCCTATTTGGTTCCCATGTACATTATGGCTCCCCAAGCATCCAGTGCACAGGATGAACCCAAGGTCAGGCTGAATTACAGTTGCAAGGGCAAGCCATGAATGTGGCATTTCCAGCTCTGATTTTGCAACCTAAATAAAGTTCTTTTAACTCTTGTATATGTAGTATTATCTACCCACCTGGCATGCAGCCACCTCTAAGGGGAAACGTAATGGCTGTTAACCAGTGCACAGGAACAATACAGTAGCTGAGGGGAGGAAGTGAAGGAGGATTCCAGTTGAGCCTGACCTGCGTTAGCCGGTGCTATTTCAGGACTGATGTACTCACAGCTTCACCAATACCCCTCCCTCCTGGCCTGCAGCACCTGCTGCTAATTGAATATTAGACCCATCCTCAAACAAAGCCAAGGGCATAGCTCCACTGGAAATGATGAGCCTGAAGGCCTGTGCATGAGCGTGATGCAGTTCAGAACCTTCAGCTCCATTAAACGTTTCCATTTTCCCCTCCAGAGGGAGCAGGGTGCAAGCTCTGCCCCCCAAACTGGCTGCTGCGCAGGGACAAGTGCTACTGGGTGTCTAAAGAAAAAAAGCCCTGGGACAAGAGCCGCGATGACTGTTCAAGGAGGAGCTCTCGGCTGCTGGTGATCCGGGACCAGGATGAGATGGTAAATAAAACTTGTTGTGGGGATACGGGCATCACTAGTAACAATTAATCCACAAAACCAATGTGGTGTGTGTCTGTCAGGGCTGCTCTATATCAAGGGTGGCCAAAATTACTGACCCTGTGAGCCGCACACAACAATCTTCGGAAGTTCAAGAGCCAGGATGCTCCTGCAGGGCCTCAGGCTTCATCCCTGTGAGGGGGGTCTCAGGGCTTCAGTCTCGCAGGAGGCACCTGACAAGGCTCAGGACTTCAGCCCTGCTCCTGCTGATGCCCTGAGCCCCAGGAGGTGTGCCCTGCAGGGCTAAAGCCCTGAGTCCTCCTCCCCCCGCTGGGCAGGAAGCTAGAGGTGATGCATGAGGGGGCATATCCCCCCCCCAACAATGTTCCCAGAGCTTGCTGACCCCACTCGGTCACATGGTGCTGCTGGGCCCTTTCCCTGTACTGGGAGCTGCAGCTGTGGGAAGAGGCAGCAGCAAACAGCTGGGAGCTGCCTCTCCCCAAAGCAGTGGCTCCTCACTCAGTGTTTTCCACAGGAATTGAAATTAGGGAGTGTTTGAATTCAGGGGTGGGAGGTCAGGGCCGATGAGGGGTGAGACCGTGAGGGTGAAGGTGGGTTGTATGGCACCATAGTAAAAACTGAAAAATGTTTCATGACCATTTTATTAGATTTAACTCATGTTTTAAAATCATCACACAAATTAAAGTTGGCTACTCAAGCCTTCTATGAAGCACTACATCTACATCCTTCTTGAATGCAGTGCGTTCATCTTTGGTGGCTTCTCGTGTGTCCAGTACTTCCATTCCTTCAATTGATATGCTCATTAGTTCATTCACATGATCAGGCAGAAGGCGACATCTTTCGGAACACAAAATTCTAGTCAATGAGGAAAAAGAACGCTCAACTGTAGCTGTTGGGAGTAGCCAGAGAGAAATTCTTACATCTTTCATCCCGGGAAACATAGCACAAAGATCGGGTTGAGCCACTGCTGGTGATAAAAAGAAAGTTGAAGTCAAATCTTCATTCATCGTATGTTATTCCACTCTGTGTTCAAATTCTCTATTCTGTCCTGAGCACATGGCAGCCCCATTGCTGGTAGTGCCTCACTCCACTCAACTGTCGGTGTTTTATAGGACAGGGATCTGTAAAAGCTACGTAGAGGTTGAGTAGAATCTAGAAGTCATTGTTGTAGATCTTTAAGAATCAAGTCTGTGTACTTTTTCATTTGTTTTAACAAACACTTCTTGTCCTCTTCACTTAAGGATTCGATATAAATGCCTTCCTTAGTCAACTTCTGGACTGAAGTCTTTGCTTTTTCCAGTACTTTTTCAATTAATCTCTCTCTGATTGATCCAAATGTAGCTTCTATTGCTGGACAAAGATCTACCACTGTTGTAGCAGATGCCTGGATGGCCTTGTTTAATGACCCAAGTGGTTTCAACAGTAGACTTACAAGAGAGAGAATGGCAATAGTCTTCTCTGAACGTCGTAGCAAAAGTAATCCACCAGCCTCACTACTTAGATCCATCCCATCTTGGTAGATACTTTCCAAAGACAGTAACAACGGCCGGAGTAATTTTAAGACAACAGCCAAGGATCGCTCATGAGAAAGCCAGGGGGTTTTCCCAGGTTGGACTAATTTGAACTTCAGTCCCAGTGTATTGTCTATATTTTCCAAGATATTCAGTCTTTTTGGACTCTTGCTGAAAAAAGAATATAATGAAGACATTAAATGTATAGCTTTTTTAATGTATTTTTAAGTGTCTGCAGTTCGTACTAGTGCTAGTTGCAGTAGATAGCCTCTGCAATGTGTATAGGAGAGATTAGGGTTACACTATTCTCTGAGCAAAGCTTATACTCCACCATGTCTTCCAGAGAAGTTTGCAGCTCCATCAAATGCACAAGTAGCCATCTGTTTGGGGGGGTCCAATTAGGGTGACCAGATGTCCCGATTTTATAGGGACAGTCCCAATTACTGGGTCTTTTTCTTATACAGGTTCCTATTACCCCCCACCACCGTCGTGATTTTTCACACTTGCTGTCTGGTCACCCTAGGTCCAATTAACAAGCATTTCACTCTTCTAAGATGTGGGCTGTCACTTAGACCTGATTGTCAGTGATTTCAGCTGCAGTGGTCACTTAACAGAACAAAAGACTCTCTATGGACCCTAATCAGCTCTGTCTTTAAACAGTGGAGAGGGGCAGGTCAAATAGTACTTGTGACTCAGGCAGACCAACAAGCAAAACACCTGTCTCTTGATGCCCTCAATCAGCACAGGCTAGGTACAGTTCTACTGCCCTTTACTCATACAATAAGAACATTTCATTCCCTTCCCCACCCCCACCATTCAAGTGATTTGTAACCCAACCCCAGCCAAAATCTATCACTCGGGCAGCACAGCTCTGTTTGCTGGATCCCTAGGTAAATTAGGTGTGAAAGTAAATACAATCCGGTCCTGAAGCCTTTCCTCCCAGCCCCGGCTCATCACTAGCTGGCAGGGAGAGCTCATTGAGACTTTGCTTACAAATCATCATCTGAAATTATTAGCTTGGCCAACATCACCGGCATGAATGCACCGACACTGTCATAAAAAACAGCAGCTGTATAAGGAAGCTAGTCTATGTTCATAATTTTCAAATCTATTCTACTTTTTCAGATACACGTATTTTATCATACACGGTCTGTGCTTTTAAAGTGTGTATTAATGTTTCAATTTCAATTCAAATTTCCAAACAGTCACTAAATTGGCAACACCGCATGTAACTAATTCACAAAACTGGGGAGGGAGGTTCAGGGGCGGGTAGGGAAATCCCTGTCCTCACTGCAGCTCCCAGCGGTCTGGTGTTGCCCCCCCATGGAGCTAACACCTGGGAGCTGCAGGGTGGGGGCGCTGAGGTGCCTGTGGGGGTTTGACTCAAGCTGTTGGGAGAGGGAACCTTTCAGTTGTGCCCCCCCCACACTCTCAGCAGGCTCCAGTCGCCTGTAGCAGAAGCCCCTAGATCCACCACCCTGCTGCAGGGCAGAAGCCCTGAGCTCCCCCCCAGTCTGGTAGGCAGAGAATGGGGGATACATGAGGGACTCCGCAAGCCACAATTTAACTGTAAAAAGATGCACGTGGCTCGTGAGCCACAGTTTAACCACCCCTGCTCTACACAGACCCACACGCTAAAAAGCAAGGAAATGAAAAGTTCAGGCCAGCAACAGCACATAACCTGTACCCAGTCCCCCAGCGGTGACACCTCACCGACAGCATGATCCCCCCACACCACACAGACTGTACCAAGGCCTTAATTCTGCCCCAGTCAGGACAGAAACTAAACAACTGGCCCATGGTCACAGGAGTCTGGGGACTTGAACCCAGTTCCCAGAGTCTCTACTAGCACCGTACCCCCTAGATCCTTCTTCCCCCATCACTTCATTCTTCCATGTCATTTACAGACTTTCATTCAAAATACTACCAAAGATGCTCAGCAGATCTGGCTTGGACTCACTGTTACATCCTCCGCGAGGAATTGGACTTGGGTGGACGGCTCCGTGTTCAATCAAACACTGTGAGTGTTTTTATCCTCTGAGTATGTAAGATTTTGAGCAGGGGCCACAAGGCTGTTGCTTTCCAGCATTGGTGTAGGCAGAGGCCATGTGTGGGCGCAAGGGTTGTTAAGTGCTAGGTACAGTCCTCTGCACAGAGAGAAGAGTCCTGAGCCTCATTCGATGGCTTCCACAGCAGTTGGGCTAATCCTGAGGGCTGGGTTTTGAAATGTGTTTTCCAGAAATAGACCAAGGCCAACGAGCTGTTACTACAGGATCATGTGTTTTATGAACGAGGGCTCTGTAGGAACAATTCAGTGGTTAAGGAAGAAATTCGAGTGGTGTCAGAATGAGACAAAGCTGCTAAAAATCTTGTTAAAAAATTCTAAACAGTGATTCTTTATTTATTGTGTTTCCCAGGTTCAAGGTAGTGGATCCTGCTGAAAAGAACAGCTGTGGGGTGATAAAAGCAGATAGGGTTCATTTTGAAACCTGCAGTGCCGTATCTACATGGATTTGTGAAAAAGATCCTCTCCAGATATAGACAGTGACATTACCTGTATTTTCGATATGTGAACGAGAAATCTTCTTTAGTTTCAGTCTGTCCCATAAATGATGAATGTTGAAGGGGAGCTTCAAAGGGAAAACTTGAGCTTGTGCCCTTCCACCTCCCCCCTGCTTTTATAAGGTGGATAAAGACAGCCTGAAAGGCTTTTCTTGCATTTGAAATTCAGGTCCTGTCTGGGCTGGAAGATTATAGTGAAGGGAGAACTAGTGAAATGGCATCACAAGTAGAGCTGGGGGTAAATATTTTATGTGTCAAAAAAATGCAGGTTTGGGTGAAACAAGACTATTCACCAATTGGTGTTGAATTCACTGAATAGTTTCAGGCAAAATAAAATAATAATTAAAAAAAAATCCAGGCTAGGGTCACAAGAGGACTGGAGGAGGAGACAGCAGCTAACTCCATCCAATAGCCAAGTGGTTCATGCACCAGATTTGAATTCCTTCTCTGGAACACTGCTAATAGATTAGCCATATATATCTAGACGTGACTAACCTATTTTAGGACAGTTTTGTGTCAGCAACAGAATCCATTCCCAGGAAAGAGCTCAACATACGTAATAAGCGGATATGAGTAAGACAAATATATTGCAGAGCAAAGTTACGCAGTTCAGACAACTTCAAAAAATCTAAAAAGCTGCAGAGAGGGCACCTAACTCAAGCAGCAACAATCTACCCTCTGGAATTTGCAATAATTAGCATTTGTTTAAAATTAGCAGCCTGGACATTCCAACACTGCAGTGCATTTATAAAAGACATGTAAGAAAATATTCTACATTAAAAAGTTCCTTAAAGAAATCTATCCCTGAAGTGCAGCCCGCAGATGTGAAAACTGGCAGTCAGTGACCAGGGGCAGCACAAAAGTTTAGGCAGAGAGGGGAAAGAGGAACCTCCTGAAAACGAAAAAAAGAAAAAAAAAGGCATGTCAAGGTGTCTCTAGGGCCACATTTTCACAAAAGGAGGCGCCCAGGCACAAATTCAGAGGCTGGGTTTGCATGAAGACACCCACACTCTGTATCTCACAGGGCAGCACAGCTGCATTGCTGGCGGTAGATAGTGGAGGTGGACAAAGCTTGAAAGCTCCAACAGCTTTTAGAACCCTTTGGCCTCCGGCCCTATGGCACCAGGGCCGGCTCTACAGTTTTTGCCACCCCAAGCAGCGGGCGGAATTGCCGCTGCCAGCAGGGAGGGGGCAGTCCATGTGCCCTTAGGGCGGCAGGCACGTTTCCGTGACGGCGGCAATTCGGCGGCAGCTTCTATGTTTAGCTGAAGCCGCCTCGGACAGCTAAAGATAGAAGCTGCTGCTGAATTGCCCCCGCCGCAGAAACGCGCCTGCCGCCCTAGCGGCACACGGACTGCCCCCTCCCTGCCGGCAGCAGCAATTCGGCGCGCTGCTGGGGGCAAAACAACAGGGACTGCCGCCCCTTGCAGATTGCCGCCCCAAGCACCAGCCTGGAATGCTGGTGCCTGGAGCCGGCCATGTGGCACCCAAGGGGTTGCAGGGAGACTGTCTGCAGAAAGCAAGGTGTTGCAGTTTGTGGCTACAGCAAGAAGCCATGACCCAGTCTGAAGGGTGCAAACCCCGGAACGGCAAGAAATCATTAAAGGTACCAGGGAGCAACTGGAGCCAATGGGATGAATTGAGCAAGGGGGGAAATTTCAGGCTGAGGAGGTGGACAGCAGTTGGTAAAGATTATAAAATCACATCTCTAAAAAATCCTTGCATATTTTTTAGATGCACAATCATCTTTAGCCTTAAATGCTTGGAACTTCAGACATGTTTTTTTAAATAAATCCTTCAAAAGACAGACCACCCTTATTTAAAATATACATTTTAATTCTTATAGTAAAAAAAACTTACTTCTAAAGTCTTCCTGTCCTTTCTGTCCATCCATTTCTCCCTTCACCACCACCACCACCCCCCCACCCATTGAAGGGAGCCCTTATTTAAACGGACAACAGCCCTTTGCTTCCAGATAGCTGGACAAAGAGTTTCCCTTTCTTTACTTCTGACTATCTGATGAACTCATTTTAAGCAAAATCAGTACCGTAGTAAGCTATCACATCCTTTGTTAAACCTAACATCTTTGGAAACATTTTTTAAAGTTGGCAAAATTTCATACACATGTGTATTGTTATGGAGATCACACACAGTAAATTAGCGTTCCCTTTTCCTAAAAGCAATGAACATTGTTATGAACACACTAAGCCTCTGTAACTGATTAATTAAAAATACTGTCTGTTTCAGTGAGTTAAATATGCAGTAATCTGGACTGATTACTTTATGAAGGCTTAAGAGTACATTTGAAATATAAAATCAGCTTAGAAATACTGATTAAGATAATGTAAAACAGAAGAGCTGCATCGTGTATACCATAGTATTTAATGACAGCTGACTCACCCTTACTACAAGGTTTTTGCAAATAAATGTCTGACAAACTTCAGGGCATATCAAAAACCTGTGACTGACATTTTTTATTCCCAAGTTTAGGGCTTTTAATTAGGTACCTTCTGCACATCCATTCTGCGTCAGGGAGAAGGTACAAGGGTCTCTGCAGGGACTGTGACTCTCCCCCACAGTGAGGTGGGCCAGGCGTGTTGTTGTTCTTTCTGCTTTGTCCCTCCGCCCCCACCGGGCTGCAGGCTCAGTCTGCCGTGGGGCATGGGGGCACCAGTTTAATACCGCAGAGGGCCCCATAAATCCTAAGGACGGCCCTGGGGGTGCCAAAAAGCAGTGCCCTGGCTCGGCAGGGAGGAGCCGCCTTCCGGAGGCACCGGAGAGCCAGAGCATCGGCTTGCGGGGGCAGCGAGCCCCAGGCATGGAGGAGCCGGCCCTGCAAAGGCGGCGGCACCGCTAGGGGGGAGCAGCTGCGCCCCTTGCCCCTGCTGCCCAGGCTGCAGCCTGGCGCCCTCCCCAGGGGCTCCTGCAGGCTGCAGCAGATGCATGCAGGCAGAGGCCCCTGTGTGCCCCCAAGCTCCCTCCTCGCTGTGCTCGGGGTTTGCGGCTCCCGGGCACGAGCCACTGCCGGGGCTCTGAGAGGGGCAGCAACGGCGGCAGCTCACACTCCCGGGAGCCACAAAGCCTGAGCGCCGTGAGGGAGGAGCTGGGGGATGCCCGAGGTTCTCTGCCCAAATGCATCCACTGCAGGAGCCCCCTGGGGATGGGGCACCTGGCCGCAGCCTGGGGAGGAGGGGCAAGGGATGCGTCTGCTCCCTGCTAGTGGCGCTGCGGCCTTTGCAGGGCTGCTGCCCCCCTGCGCCGCGCCGGCTCCTCCATGGCTGGGGCTCGTCGCCGCCGCAAGCCGATGCTCTGGCTCTCCGGTGCCTCCGGAAGGCGGCTTCTCCCTGCTGAGCTGCTGCAGCAACCCAAGCCCGGCAAAGCCAGTGAGTGGACTCAGGGCGGGGGCTGCCGGGGTGGGGTTGGGAGGGCTCATGGGGGGGGCCGTGCACCCTCCAGGGGAGTTCAGGGGGCAGGGAGGGGGGAACCTGGTCTGGGGAGCAGCCCCTGGGCAGGCTGGCCCCTGGGGTCTATAAAGGCTTGTTGGGATTTGCTCCTCAATGAATCGATGTGTAAAGGGGGGTCAGGGGGGCAAGGTGGAAGTTTCACCTGGAGCACAAAATATCCTTGCACCAGCCCTGCTCCCTCTCAATCTCCCTCTTTTTAACCTAAGAGGGCAAATGAAAAATAGTCGTTAGACTTGGGGAGCAGATGCTGGCCTGAGTTTGGTCAGCCATGTTACTGGGAACCTGCGGGGAGGGATGTCACCTTGAACCAAGTCTAGTTTGTTAAGTTTAGAAAGTGTTTTATCTTTATTGCTCTTGTAACCATCCCTGAATTTAACGCCTCATTCCTCGTACTCAGTGAAAATCTCTTTGTAAGTAAATAAATTTGTTTCAGTCTTTAATTACAACTAACCCAGTGTTGTGAATTGTTTGGGTAACTATCTAAGGTAGCAGACTGCATACAGATGCCCCCTGACTTAGGCAAGCTGTTCCAGAATGCCTTGCGTAACTCGGAAACGTAAACCCGACCGTTACGCAAAAAAACCCTCTTATTTCTAGTTTACGGAACTTTTTCCATAAGTGCGGATTTGTGTAACCCAGGGGGCGTCTGTATATTGATGACCTTAGAGGGGCAATGGACCAAGAATATCTGGACTGTCCAGAAGAGGGCTGGACAGTGCAGAAGACATGTTGTGGGAGGACGTCCAGGACCGGGAGCGTGTTGGGGTCACCCTGCAAGTAGTGACCAAGGCTGGTGGACCCAGTGCGGCGCGGGGGTTTGCTGACAGGCGGCTGGACCAGGGCTGTGGCCAGGCACAGCCACTCAGGATGTGACCTGCAGGCTGTTTGGCCCAGGTTGGGAGCTTCTGCACAGGACTGTGAGGCCCCCCAGGCTGCAGGGCAAGCGGTGACCCAGCCTCTCCCTGGCTGGGATCACACCCTGGAACGTTTGGTTCCCACACACTGGCTCACAGGGGGTTTTCCAGAGACAGAGACAGAACTTAGGACACTCAAAGGCTGAATTTAAACAGATTCACAACCTTCCTTTTGATTCAAACAGACAGGACCTGCTCTCAGTGCGGGTGGGACCCCCAACCCCATAGGGAGGGCCTGGAAGGCTCACTGGCTACTAGACTCCTCTGTGGAAGAGGGATGATTTCTGGTGTAAATGTTATACCAATAAAAACTAGCAGGACCTTATTAAGAGGGATAAGGCAAAGATGCCACATTTATTGTGAATACAATAGTAAAGCAAAAGACAAAAGCAAACAACGTTGTTTTACTACTTATTTCTATCACTACTTATTCCACACACACACACACATTCATTCACACAATCATTCATTCAGGTTCTGTATAGATGTTATAGTTACCAACCTAGATGTTGCTCATGCCAAGTTACTGGCCAGGTATCTTGGTCATGAGGATGGAGCTGAGTCTGTGTCAGATGCATCTGATGCTCCTGGAGGCTGGCAGCAGAACCACAGACTCAAAGTCCTTATTCTTTAGGGTCCAGTTTTATAGGGATTTTTCCCTATGTTAGTTCATAGGAGTTGCTTCATTCTGCTGTTGCTAAATCAATCAGCAGATGGCTGGCTCCATGTTATTAGATGTTTTGTTTTTCCTTCCTTTGAGGTGTGGTGGGTGGATTCCAGTTTGCCCTCCGGGGGGGGGGGGTCATCTGGTTGATCCCACTTGACACCTTCTTCAGCCGACACTGAATTCTTCAGGCTGGTAACTCCCTAACCATTCATTCACATACATTCTCTATCTTAATCACATCTATTTCACTGTCTCTTTACCTTTTGGGGTGTGACCAATTTATGTGAGACTCCCTGTCTTTTAACAATCAAAGATAAAGTGAGATGAAAACTTACGGAGGGTGGGGGTCTCTATTTATACACTATAACAGCTACAGTTTTGGCTTACTTAGAGTTAATTAATGTTTGACAAGTTTTATACAAAGTATTTCTTTGAGCAGGCTTCACACAGACACAGCTGGTGACTTGCAGGTTAGAATCACAAATTTACTTTTAACATAAACCTTTAGTTATAAGGCATCAGTTAACAATAAGTCATTTTTCATATAAACCATGTTTAATATAAACCTTCTTTAATATCCCTACATATTTAGTGAGGGGGAAATTTTAGTGATTTTTATACATTTTCTCTATAATGCTTTTGCCCTAGAATAAATGTATCAGCTGAGAAAGGGCCGTGAGCTGGCTTGTAACAGCTGGCACATGCTGGGCATTGTGCTCAGAGTGGAAGCAAAGCGCAGGCGCTAGCTTTTAGACAGACTGGCTTGCTGGGACGTCGCAGTGTATGAACGGGAGCTGTGCAGCTTTAAGTGCCCTGGTCAGGGAGCGAGACGGGGTCTCTGCCCAGAGACTGGGGGTGGCTGGAGACTCAAGCTCTGACCTGATGGAGGTGGGATAGAGATCCAGTTACCCTGAAACTGTGACAGTCTCCCCGAGAGAAGGGTTACACACCCCGCCATTATGGTAACTGACAACTAGGCCTGGACAAAACCCTGGAGACAGACTAAGAACCAAGATGCAGCATGGAAGCGCCATGGAGGGAGCCAGAACCAGGCTGTCTCACATTTGGTCTCCGAGTGCCTTACGTTCATGAATCCCCTTTCTTCACAGGGGTGTCAGGTTTACTGCAGATCCATTTCCTCAGTGTCCTGCAGCTGGAGCTGCTGGCTGTGAGGTCTCTGTCCAGGTACGCACAGTTTGCTCCGCCTTGTATTTGAAACCTGTAACCCAGAAGCAATTGGAGCTAGAGTCAGTGTGTGCCAGGCACAAGCCAGGGGGTGATGCCCCAAGTCAGGGAGGGGAGCTGCGCACTCAGCCCCTCAGGATCCCCCTTCCTGCACCAGCACCAGGCCCCACTCCCGGCAAGAGGGGACGCTAAAGCAGCCAGTGGGGCATTTCCAGTGCCTCTGACCAATGCAGAGAAAAAGAGACTCACCGATGGTCAAACTCGGTCCCGTTGACCCACTTCCAGACCTGGCCCATGTCCTTCCGGAGGCCGATCCAGTGGTCCAGTCTGCCTTCGTATGGCAGCAGGGAACCCTTTGAAACCCAATAAAAGCATCAGCTGTGTTAGACCCTGACTCCGTGCTGCTCCCCCACTTTGGGATTCTTCTTTGAGATGTGTGTCCCTACGGGTGCTGCACTCTCGAGGTTCAGGGGTGCATATACACCTAATCGGAGATTTTTGGTAGCAGTGTCCCTTGAGACTGTGCATGGGCCCTCTCTCCCTCATGGTCTGCCTGCAGGCTATTTAGCACGGCACAGACGAACCCCCCTCACTTCCTTCTCTACTGCCTTTGGACTCAGACGGAATGTCCTCCCTTCCTTATCTGTGTCATCAGCATAAGTAGTGTTTGTTTTGTTACTTTTGTTCTCCTTAAAAGTAGTTAGAATAAAACAATCATTAGCCTAGTAGACTCTCTTTTTTTTTTTTAAACTGGAAAAAAAAATTTGAGGAAAGAGGACTTTCTTCTGCATTCCTCCCTGCTAGCGGCTGACAACCCCCTGCCCAGGGGCAGGCCTGGCTCTTTCTGCTCCAAGCAGTGCCTCTCTGGCCAGGAGTCAGTTCCTGTAATGGCCAGACACTCACAGTGCCAGGGAGAGCCTCACAGAAGTGCACAAGGTGAGTAACTTCCTCTTTCTAGAGGCCTCTTCCATTGTTATTGGATGAAGGGATCAGATAAGTATTAACCCTTCACCCTCCCCGGCCTCTTTTTTGGGGCCGTGGCACCTACTGGGTGTAGCAGGAATTGAGCTGCAAGGTCACTGTCCGCCCAGCAGCCCCTTCTCAGAGCACAGCAGGGCCAGGAGGGAGAGGGGGCTGCAGGGGGAGGGCAGACAGACCCCTGCCACCAGGGCAGGTAAATTCATAGAATCATAGAATCATAGAATTCAAGATCAGAAGGGACCATTATGAACATCTAGTCTGACCTCCTACAAGATGCAGGCCACATAAGCCGATCCACCCACTCCTTAGCAAGCGACCCCTGCCCCATGCTTCGGAGGAAGGCGAAAAACCTCCAGGGCCATTGCCAGTCTTCCCTGGAGGAAAATTCCTTCCCGACCCCAAATATGGCGGTCAGCTGAACCCCGAGCATGCGGGCAAGACTCTCCAGCCAAACCCTCTGGAAAAGGTTATATCATACCATTGACCCATTGTACTATTTACCAGTGTGGCACTTAATTGACCTATTGACTAAGCCCGTTATCCTATCATACCATCCTCCATAAACTTATCTAGCTTAATCTTAAAGTCATGGAGGTCCTTCGCCCCACTGTTTCCCTCGGTAGGCTGTTCCAGTATTGCACTCCCTGATGGTTAGAAACCTTCGTCTAATTTCAAGCCTGAATTTCCTGACTGACAGTTTATATCCGTTTGTCCTCGTGTCCACATTAGCACTGAGCTGAAATAATTCTTCTCCTTCCTGGTATTTATCCTCTGATATATTTAAAGAGTGTAATCATATCTCCTCTTATCCTTCTTTTGGTTAAGGAAAACAAACCGAGCTCCTCAAGTCTCCTTTCATACGAAAGGCCTTCCATTCCACGGATCATTCTAGTGGCCCTTCTTTGTACCGTTCTAGTTTGAATTCATCCTTCTTAAACATGGGAGACCAAAACTGCACACAATACTCCAAATGAGGTCTCACTAACGCCTTATATAACGGGACTAGCACCTCCTTATCCCTACTAGAAATACCTCGCCTAATGCAACCCAAGACCGCATTAGCTTTTTAACAACCACATCACATTGCCTACTCATAGTCATCCTGCGATCAACCAGGACTCCTAGGTCCTTCTCCTCCTCCGTTACTTCCAACTGGTGTGTCCCCAGCTTATAACTAAAGTTCTTGTTAGACATCCCTAAATGCATAACCTTACACTTCTCACTATTGAATTTCATCCTGTTACTAATACTCCAGTTTACAAGGTCATCTAAATCTCCCTGGAGAATATCCCGATCCTCTTCCGAATTGGCAATACCCCCCAACTTGGTGTCATCCATAAACTTTATCAGCCCACGCCTACTCTTGGGTCCCAGGTCAGCAATAAATAGATTGAATAAAATCGGACCCAAAACCGAGCCTTGAGGAACTCCACTGGTAACCCCCCTCCAACCGGACCGTTCCCCCTTCAATACTACCCTCTGCAGTCTCCCCTTTAACCAGTTCCTTATCCACCTCTGGATTTTCATTTCGATCGCCATCTTTTCCAATTTAACCAGTAATTCTTCATGCGGTACCGTATCAAACGCCTTACTGAAATCCAGATATATTAGATCCACCATTTCCCTTGTCTAAAAATCTGTTACTTTCTCAAAGAAGGAGATCAAGTTGGTTTGTACGATCTACCTTTCGTAAATCCATGCTGTAATCTATCCCAGTTGCCATCGGCCTCATGCTCCGGAACCACTCTCTCTTTTAAGATTTTTCCATGACTTTGCATACTACAGATGTTAGACTAACAGGCCTATAATTTCCCGGGTCACTTTTTTCCCCTTCTTGAATATAGGAACTACATTAGCTAATCTCCAGTCAGTCGGTACAATCCCCGAATTTAGGGATTTATTAAAGATTATCGCTAACGGGCTAGCAATATCCCTCGCCAATTCCCTTAATATTCTAGGATGAAGATTATCCGGGCCCCCTGATTTGCTTCCGTTAAGCTGTTCAAGTTTGGCTTCTACCTCAGATACCGTAATGTCTACCCCCATATCTTCATTCCCATCGGTCCCTCTATCACTATTCCTTAGCCCTTCATTAGCCTCATTAAAGACCGAGGCAAAGTATTCGTTCAGATATTGTGCCATTCCAAGATTATCCCTAATCTCCACTCCGTTTAAAGTTTTAAGCGGTCCCACTTCTTCTTTCTTGGTTTTCTTCCTATTTATATGGCTAAAAAACCGTTTGCTATTGGTTTTAATCCCCTTCGCTAGGTCCATCTCCACTCGTCGCTTTGCCTTTCTCACAGCTTCCCTGCACCCTCTGACCTCAATAAGGTAGGTTTCCTTGCTGATCCCTCCCATTTTCCACTCCTGGTACGCTTTCTGTTTTTTCTTAATGACCCCTCTAAATTGATGGGAAGAGGCCTAAAGCAGACCTCACCTGCAGCTGGATTCCCCCTGCCCCACCCATGAGGAAACCCTGGAGCTGGGCTGAGCTGAGGGGGCAGGTTCTCACCTGCTCCAGCCCCAGGCAGCCCATTGGTCTGGAGCTGACTGAGCCAGCCCTGCTCTGCACTCAACGAGTCTCCCACCTGGGCTCTGGCAGATGCAGGGTCGAGGGGCTGAAGCCCCAGGTCCAGCCAGGATTCAGCTGCCAGAACCGCACTGACTCTGGCTGCCCAGCCTGGGAGGCACCCGGGCTCCTCTCTGCCCTACAGGGGCTGAGCCCAGCCTGACTCCAGCCCTGTCAGTGGTGCCAGCGATCGCTGGGCTTGGCACAAAGCATCTAACCGGCTTCTCACCAGCTCCTGCGGACTCTCAATCCCGGCCAGGGAGGCAGCGTGTGACGAGCAGAAGTTCTGGCTGTAGGTCCAGTTCTCTTCAGCCTTAGAAAAATAGTAACATTTCCCTTGGATCCGGATCCAGCCGTCCGGGCACCAGGGGGCAGCAGGGGGGCATGGAGGAGGCTGCTTAGATGTTACCACTAGAAAACACAAAGCACAAGGGGAGAGCTCGTCCCATCTCATCTCTGTGGAGAACGAGCAGGGACAGAAACAAGAACTGCCCGATGGGATCAGACTGATGGGAGAGACGGGCCAGTCTGAGAGTGGCCAGCAGCAGCTGCACCAGAGGCCACGGCCCAGCAACCCGACAAGCAGCGTGGCTGGAGTTTGTTATGACACACACACTGCGGCAGCGCCAGAGGCCAACCAGGCCAAGCCCCCATCGGGCTGGGGATGTACAGAGTGTGCAGCCAAGGGAATGGGGAAGGTGAGAGCAAGGGAGGAGTGTGTCTGGCAGGGGCGCTGGAACTGGGGTGGTAAGGGGGGCCATGCACCCCCCCATGTTTTAACGTGGGGGGCCCAGGCCTGCCCACTTGTTAACCTGGGCGTAGAGCCTCGGGCAGGCACGGTGCTGGCGGCGGCAGGGGCTGCGCTTCACGGCCAGGGAGCTGAGAGGGGATCAGCTCCCCTGCCATGATGAGCAGCCCCTGTTAGCGACACCAGCCTCTTCCTGGTGGGGGTTACAAGCTGTCTCTAGGGCCACAGTTTCATTAAAGGAGGTTCCCAGGCACAAATCCAGAGGCTGGGTTTGCATGAAGACACCCACACTCCGTATCTCCCAGGGCAGCACAGCTCCTGGCTGGCTGTAAACAACAAAGGTGGACACAGCTTGGAAGTGCCACCACCACACTGAATCCAACACCCAGGGGCCCAAGGCCCAAGCCGATCTCTGGCACCCAAGGGGGTGCAGGGAGGCTGTCTGCAGAAAGGCAGGTGTTGCCGTTTGTGGATACAGCACGGAGCCATGACCCAGTGCAAACCCCAGAAGGGCAAGAAATCATTAAAGGTCCCAGGGAACAACAGGAGCCAATGGGATGAATTGAGCAAGGGGGGACAATTCAGGCTGGCGCTGAGGAGACGATCCTGAGCCATGAGGTGGTCTGAGAATCTGGGATATTGCAACCCCCTGCAGTCTCTTTGGGGACCAATGTCCTTCCGAGTCCCCGACACCTGGCCAGGCCAGAAGCCAGAGCCGGGGTGTGGTAAGAGCCACTCAGGGAACCTGGGCTGCTGTGGGGAGCCCCAGACACTCCACCGGCCCTGGGGGAAAAGGAGTGAGGGAGGGGCCACAGTTCCTGCACGGATACTCTCCCTCCCCCCGCTGCCCCCCCAGCAGGTCCCACGCTCCTGCTGCCCAGCACATGGATTCTCGTACAGGGCTAACAGCAGTGTCATGTGCTCACACCTTCCACAGCCACATCTACAGAGCTGGGCAGCTCAGTCCAGGAGGCAGCGCAGGGTGAACGCCGAGCAGGTCATTTCTGTGACTGATCTCATGGGAGCAGGTACAATAGGCAGCGGCAGAATGTTAGAAGTTCAGAGCCCCCAAACCACCAGCAGGCGGCAGCAGAGAAGCTGCCAGACCTGCTGGGCCCCAGACAAGGACACCTTGAAGATGAGGGGCCGTCAGATCCAACACCCTCTCTGAGCGGGTTTCCCTCCTCACCCAGCTCACGTATCAAAGCCTCAGATCCCCTGGAACGAGCCTGCAACGTGTGACTACACTGAGGGGAATGTGGGAGCAGTGAGAGCATCTTCTAATAACCCCAGTGAGCAGCACCCAGACCAGCCCAACCCAGCTGCTAAACCCTCCAGCGCCCCACTGATAACCCCACAGCCCCACACCTTGCCGCACAATAGAGTGACTCTCACACTGAATGGAAATAGCCTGTAATCGCACATCCTGTGCGCACCAACTGGCCAAGTTTAACGCCCCTGGGGAGCCTTCCCTTTGGAGATCCCTGACCCCGGGGGTTAAATTCTCAGCAGCACCACTGCAGTGATGGGGGCTTCCCGCCACAGCTGAATAAATCTCATACCAGCAATGCTGTAGCCCCTGCCAGCCCTGCTGTGGGGACAGCCAGGGGGAGGAGAGGCAGGAAGGTCAGGCCAGGCCAGGCCAGGCCAGGAATCTCAAAGCACTGAGCTGCAGACAAGTTACACTGCACAATGAATATCAGACACTGGATCCGTGTCAGTCCATCCACCCAAACAGGTGTGAAAAGAGAGTCCCTGTGTGTAAAAGGAAGCAACAGAGGGGCTGGAATCGGGAAAAGAGCGACTGTCTTGTGTTCGCTGCCCTGGATGACCGGGGCTCAGGAGATCTGGATTCAGTTCCAAGCTCTGCCAGACTCCCTGCCTGACCCAGAGCAAGTCCCTGAGGCCGGATCCACAAAGGGACGGAGGCGTTTGCCAACACCGAACTTTTAGTCGCCTAGGAAATCCCTGGAACAACAACGGGACCCACAGGGCCTGAGCTGGGTGCTCCACACAGTGAAGTGGGGGGGAGAGAGCAGGGCATAAGAACGGGATCCACAACAGCCAGTGCACTAGACAGGGGCTGGCCGAGACAGCGACAAGCCTGTGCCTTCCACCCCGCCCCCCTCAGAGCTCAGCACCTCAGCCCTAGAGGGGACCCCCTGCCCTGGAGTCAGGTACCTAAGTCAGCTCTTGGGAGAGCGAGTGCAGCAGGCACCTAAATCCACTGAAAATGGCTGGAGGGGGGGGGAGAGAAGACGACCTCCCCGATCACCTTTAACCCACTGGCAGGGCTCTCACCCCGACGTGAGACCCTGCCTCAGTCCCCTCTCCCTGGTGAGCAGGGATTGGAGAACAGGGCGCCCTACTGACTAGATCAGAGGGATTCTAACTCTCTGGCCCAATTAATATTTAATTATTCAATCAAAGCAGAGCAACTTCAGCAGGAAATATTGAGAACACCGCCCCCCATCAGACTGTCCCACAGCTCCGTGGCTGGGCACTCCCCGGAGAGGTGGGAGACCCCTGGTCAGATCCTGTCTCCCCTCAGCCAGAGGGGACTGCAACTGGGGTCTCACATCCCAGGGAAGGGCCCTACCACTGGGGCAGGGTTAAGGGTGGGGGGGGGTCTCCTTGTCCCCCACCTGTTTCACAGAGGCCGGCAGCCTAAGCACACCTGCCAGATCCCACCCCACGGGTACGACAGGCCTCTGGGTGCCGAGAGCCAAGCAGCAGCACACGCCCAGAGGCAGAACATGAAGTGGGAGGGAACTTCTACAGCAAGTGTCGTCCCGATTCCCCAGGTGAGCTCAGGCACCCCCAGGTTCAGCGGCAGCTGGGCAGGGATTTGGCAGATCACAGGGTGCCTGAAACTGGGACTTTGGCCCTTTAGTGCCCTTTGTGGAATGAGGCCCCGGTGCCTTGGCTCCCCTGCCACAAAACAAGGACAAGGACACGTCCCTGCCTCACAGGGGTGTGCGGAGAAATCCGTTAGTGTCTCTGATGTTCTCAGGACTGACAGCGATGAGGGGTGGGGGGCCATGAAAGAGCCTAGAGAGGCTCCTGTCTGACCTGACTGCTAAAGCAGAGAGGCCAGGGGAGAGATGAGGTGGAGCTGTGAGCCACGAAGGAAGAAAGCTCCACACCAGAGACTGAATCATCGGGGGTTGGGAACTTACCTATCAAAGCTACTAATAGCGCGATGATGATGACTGTTGTAACCACGATTATGGCTCTGGGGGCAGCTGGACGATCCCATACTGCAGGTTTCCTGGAGCTGGAATTAGCTGGATGATCTGGAAGATAAAAACCTGTTAATGCTCCTGGGGTGACTCAGACCAGAATTATTTGCCATCAGGCTCTGATCTGACACACACCAGATATTTATTTTGACGTCTTAAATGGTTCTGTCCCTGCTCTGGACGCAAACATTAACTCCAACTCCCATCCAGACTGCGAAGGAGAACATCACTCCCCAAATCACCACTGTGTGATTAATTAGCCCAATTAATCCCCAGAAAGGACCCTGCAGAATTCAGAAGGATTTGCCTGAGGGTGGAGGATGATCAAGGGCCTGGAAAATCCATGACAAGAGTTTGAAAAGCCTGGGATTGTTCACCATGGAGAGGAGGTGACTGAGAGGGGACAGGATAAACTGTCTGTGCAATAACAGATGGGACAGAAGGCAGATTGGGAGCTTTTGTTGATAAAGGTGTGGGCTCAGGGCCGGTGCAACCACTAGGCAAGCTAGGCGGTCGCCTAGGGCGCCAAGATTTGGGGGTCTCCGGGATTTTTCCTCCCCTTCCTTCCCCTCACACAGAGTGCGGCATGGCTGATTGGGTGCCTGGGCCTGATTTAGCTGCTCCCATTGGCCTCCAGCAGGCAGAGTCCCTCCGCTGCTTCCCGCTTCCCCCCTCCCCAGCGTCTTGTCGCCAGCACTTCACTCCATGTGGAGCCAGCATCTGACCGGCCTGGGCCTGGTAAGGGGAGTTCCGGGGCCCCTCAGGGGGCAGGGGTGGGGAGAGGGATCAGAGCAGTCAGAGGGTTAGATGGGTCAGGAGTTCTAGGGGTCCTGGCAGGGGGCGGAGAGCGGCTGGCTGGGACGTGGGAGTCCTGGGGGTCTGTCTGCAGGCAAGGGTGTGGATAAGGGTTGGGGCAGCCAGGGGACAGGTAGGGTCCTAGGGGGGCAGTTAGGGTGGGGGGGTCTCAGGAGGGGTCAGTCAGAGGGCAAGGAGTGGGGGGGTGCTGGGGGTTCTGAGGGAGGCAGGAAGGAGGAGGGAGTGGATGGGGGCTGGACTCAGGTGGGGCTCTACCACCACCCCCACCCCCACCCCTTTTTGACTGCTGAAATATGGTAACTCTAAAAAAGGCGGTGCCCTGGCTTGGCAGTGGGGAGCCACCTTCCGGAGGCACTGGAGAGCCAGAGGCGTTGGCTAGCCGCACCGCCACTTCTGCAGGCCTGCTGCCCCCCTGCACCGCGCCGGCTCCTCCATGGCTGGGGCTTGCCGCTGCAAGCAGCACGCTCTGGTTCTCTGGTGCCTCCGGAAGGCGGCTCCTTCCTGCTGGGCTGCTGCAGCGGCCCAAGCCTGGCAAACCCAGTGAATGGACTCGGGGCGGGGGCTGCCGGGGTGGGCTGGGCTCGCGGGGGGTATGCACCTTCCAGGGGCGGGGAGGGGGGGAACCTGGTCTGGGGAGCAACTCCTGGGCATGGCTGGCTACTGGGGTCTATAAAGGCTCATTGGGATTTGCCTCTCAAATGAACCGATGTGCAGGGGAGGAGGCGGGGGCACAAGGTGGAAGTTTTGCCTAGGGCACAAAATATCCTTGCACCGGCCCTGTGTGGGCCATCCCTGCACGCCCCCTTGTGGCCTGGTGTGGCACTGTGGGTGCACCCCTCCTTAATGTCCCTTGATTGGCAGCAGTACGTTTGCTCTTACAGCCCAAGGCCAGGAGCCGCCAACATTAATTAACAAAACAGCTCGTCCCCTTTTAATAAGGCTTCAGGACAGGAGCAATTTCAACAAACAGTTCATATGGTCCTCACCTCAGGACCCTGCGTCAGGGATCCCAAAGTTAACGTCCATCAAACCAAGTCTCAGGCTGATTAGGTTGGTCTCCTAGAGCCTGTGAGAAACCATCACCTGCTGCAGCCTGCCTGGCTTCTACTCCCCTCTCTCCTTCAGCTGCCTCTTCCTCTTCAAATAGCCCAGGCCTATGGTGGGGCAGGGCCAGCTTGATTACACCTGTGCCAGATGTAGCCTCCTGCCTGTCCCTTAAAGGGGTAGTTATCGCCTTCCCGATGTTCTCCTTGTCTCAGAACACAAGAACATGGGGATATTCAATTAGATTAAAAAAGTGGGAAAGGAACTATTTTTTCCAGCCTATGTATGATTAGACTGTGGAACTCACTGCCACAGGAAATTGATAGAAAGAATTTAGGAAAGTTAAAAAGGGGATTGAGCATTTATATGGTTAACATGAATATCCAGAGTTGTCATAATTAACCACCAAAGGTTGGCAGGAACTTTGGAAGAGCCTCCTCCATCCCAGGGAGAACTGGAGTTCAATCTTAGCAAATCCTCTTCCCTAGCGCCCAGAGACACATCTGAGGGCATAAAATTCACTGGCAAAACACATATGAATGTGTGGCCATGCTCGGAGGCAGGGCTCTGCATAGGTTATGAGTGCAAACACCTCAGCTCACACGCTGGATGGACAAACCACCAGACGAGAAGAGCAGTGACAGGAGCGACCTAGGGAGACGTTAGCCAAACATTTTCAGAAGGACAGAACACATACAGTCCTAAATACCATACGTGCAACTGCCACACAAGAAAGCACGTGCAGCACAGGCGGAGTCCATTGGAGCAATACAGCCTCTGCTGCATGGGGCGGGGAGAGGAGAGGCAGCATCTCTCTCCAGCCTGTTCCTAGGCAGGGAAGCTCCAGTTACCTCGTTCTCCTGAACCCTTCAAGTCTATGGAGCTGTTAAGAAGTTGTCCAGGAGAATCTGCTTCTGCTCCCTTCTGCATCTCTCCTCTCAGGGAGGCAGCGGTGGGTGCCGGACTCTCATCAACTCGGAGCCAGCTGCAAGAGATGGCTCTACGCAGTCGTGGCAGAGTCAGTTCCAGTCAGTGTCCCTGGCTTTGGCTCCTCTCCCAGCTGACCTAGAATCTGCAATGACACAGTCAGGACAGCATAAGGGTCAGTGGGTTGTTTGTGGTGTCCCATCCCCCCCCATTCATCAGAACGAAAGCCCAGAATACGAATAGTGCAGTAACCAACCCCCTCCTGTGCCATCAGGCCCCTCATTGAAGATTCCCCATTTCCTCTCACTCCTCAATTGGGATTTGGGCAGGAGAGGGACACACGGACGCTGGGTGTGGGGTGGGGTGCAGGCAGGGATGTGCACACGCCGTGTGTGGAGTGACGGGAACACAATGCGGAACTGTGCGTGGTCCCTCCCCCTGCACCCGTAACTCCGGGAAGTTGGGGGTGGGGTGAGTTTGAGAAGCAGCTTTGGGAGGGGCACAGACACAGCACCTTGGAAGGGCTCTCAGGGACATTGCCCCCCGCGCTGGTGGCTGGGCCCGGCCCGTGTCCCTCCGCAGGCCGCTCCGCTCCCGCACCAAGGGCCGCTCTTGCTGCGAAGTTCCGCCGCCCCGCGCGGGGCCGGATTCCGCTTTTCTCTGCCCCTCCCACCGCCGCCATGATGTGGGGGGGCAACAGCCCCTGCCCCCCTTCAGCCCCCGGCCGGGCCCTGCTCCCCCCAACCCCGGGGAACCGGCTCCTGCGGCCCCAGCCCCGCTCTCCCCGCCCGGCTGCGCCGCGTCCCCCCAGCGCGGCTCCCGGGGACAGGCGGCAGCCGGAGCCCAAGGCTCAGCGGGGGGACAGGGGGTGCCTGGGGGTCCCTGGCGCTGACTCAGCGCGTCCCTGGCCCGGCTCAGAGACACGCGCGGCCCGGCCCGGCTCTCACCTGAGACCTGAGCGGGCAGATCCAGAGCCCTGCGCAGCCCCCAGGAAGTGACCCGCCCCAAAGCGAGGCCGGAGCCCTCCCGTCCCCTTTCTGATTGGCTCCAGTCAGAGCGGAGCCAATCGGCGCCCACCCCAGGACGGACGGTCCCGCCGTCGCTCCCTGACCCAGGGGACAAGCCGGGGTCCGCACTGTGGGATGCAGAACCCGCTTCCCGCCCGCTGTCTGTGCGCGCTGGGGAAGAGGCGGCAGGTTGGAGAACGATCCCAGCTAATGGTGGGGGGTAAATGAGCAGTTACCGCTCAGGAAAGATCTTGGCGTCACTAGCGGATGTTTTCAAAGAACTACAATGTGCAGCGGCCGCCACACCAGCTCACAGCCTGTTAGGAACGGGAGAGAGAGTTTCTGTGTTATCACAATGCCACTAGATAAATCCAGGGCCCTCCCACACCTTCCACACTGCGTGCAACTCTGGCAGCCCCATCTCACATGGAGAGACGGAGGAAGGTCCAGGTGCAGCAGTGCCAGCCACAGATTCCCCAACAAGCAGAGGGGAAGCCCTGTAAGAATGACACTCAACACTGACACACACCCCCAATAACAGAACAAAAAACTCTGAAACGAGCCAACCCACCAGTTCAAAAAAGTGAAAACAACCTACCCCATGCAGAGTTTTACCTCAAAAGGGAAGAGTGCAGGAGACTCCATGAAGACCACTAGGGGCTTAACTATTGATTTTACATGGAAAGTGCATAGACACCACAGTGCAGGGCCGCCAAGAGGGGGGCAAAGGGGGCAATTTGCCCCGGGCTCCGCAGGGGCCCCCAAGAGAACAGCTGAGGCTCCCGCCTCCGCCCCTCTCCTGGAGCCTTAGCACATCAAGCGGCGTGTCTCAGCCGGAGCCCCTGAGCCCCGCCCCGAGCCACGTGGGGAGGGGGCGGGGCTTCGAGCTCAGGGCTGAGCTCAGCTCCCTCCGCTGGGCCCGGAGCTCCCAGCCCCGCCCCCTCCCCACGCGGCTCGGAGCGGGACGGAGCTCAGGCCCCGCCGGAGACACGCTGCGGCTGGTTCAGCTGAGGCTGCGCGTGAGGAGGGAGCCGGGGGTAAGAGGCTGGGGCCGGGGGGGGGGTTGGCTAAAGGGCAGAGAGCCCTGGAGACAGTCGGGGCAGAGGTTGGGGAGGGCAGGGAATGGGGTTGGGATTGTGGGTGTTCTGGGGGTGGATAGGGTCAGGGCGGCCCAGAGGGCGCAGGAGCTTCTTCGCTCCCGGTCTTTGCCGTCGGGGGGTCCTTCCGCTCCAGGGTGGAAGGACCCCCACTGTGATACCGCTGAAGCGGGACCGCCGCCCGGCGTGCAGCCCGGTCTTGGCGGTAATTCGGCAGCGGGGGGGCCCTTCCGTTCCGGGACTCGCCGCCGAAGTGCCCCGAAGACCCGCGGCGGGGACCCCCCACCGCCGAATTACCACTGAAGACCGGGCTGCACGTCGGCGGCGGGTCCCGCTTCAGCGGTAATTCAGCGGCAGGGGGGTTCCTGCCGCGGGTCTTCGGGGCACTTTGGCGGCGGGTCCCGGAACGGAAGGGCCCCCCCGCTGCCGAAGACCCCGGGCCCCCGGAATCCTCTGGGCGGCCCTGCCACAGTGAAGAGTGTCAGTACAGAACAGTAAAGTGAGACAGGCAGTTCTCCTGGGGAGAGAAACAGAGACAAAGGAAAACACTGATTCCCACGGAGGATGCTCAGATACTGCAGAGGATGGGCAGCTCAGACAGGTGCTAGTCACACCACTTAGCCAGCACACAGATCCCACAGGGATGGTGGGTACAATAACCTGAATAACCACAGCAGCCGCGGGGAGCCCAGAGCCCTTTAAATCTCAGCCGCGGCCGGGATTCAAAGGGCTCTGGGCTCCTGCAGCCGCAGGGAGCCCTGAGCCCTTTGAATCCCGGCCCACGGACGCTGATTGCCCCCTCCACGGACCCCTGCCCTAAATGCCCCCCAGGACCCCCACCCCCTATCTAACACCGCTGGTCCTTGTCCCCTGATACTCCTCTCCCAGGACCCCACCAATGATCTAAATGCCACTGCTCCTTGTCCCCTGATTGCCCCCTCACGAGACCCCTGCCCCTAACGGAACCTTGGGACCCCAGCCCCTATCTAAGCCTCCCTTCTCCTTGTCCCCAACTGCCCCCTCCTGGGATCCCCCCAACTTCCCCTCAGGACCTCACCCCCTACCTGTCCCCTGATGAACCCCTGGGACTCCCATGCCCAGCCAACTGCTGCCTATCCCCTGACTGCCCCCCTGAACCTCCGCCCGATCCAACCCCCCCTGCTCCCTGTCCCTTGACTGCCCCCCGGAACCCCCTACACCTTCTCCAACCCCCAGCCCCCTTACCATGCCACTCAGACCAGCGTGTCTGGCTCCATGCAGCTCCAGACACATTGCTGCCATGCTCCCCCGTCCCCAACACCTGCCTTCCAGATTTGAACACCTCAAAATTCAGGAGTGGTCAAGCTCAGTTTGGGCAGCTGTTACTTCATTTCTCCCAAATCAAATATACTGATCCACTGTAACTTGCTGTAGAAAAAGTAGGATAAAATTGAGCAAGAAATGCTTATTAGGACTGGAATTGCTATTTTCAACAGCCATTGCCTTTTTGTTTGTTTAAAAGGAAGACAGTGATACTGCATTGGCAAATTCCCCATAGAAAGAAAGAGTGGAACAAAAGAATAATAACGGCACCTCAACTTTTCCTCATTTATGGAGGACAGTCTTATAAGATGCATCCAGATATCCTCTAATCACACAAGCTGAAAATTGTTCCACTTTACTGCAGCTCTGTAACCATATGGGAACCAATCTTGTCTGTGTTCTGTGCACGTACAAAATTCCTGCTGAATGACCCGCCCTGGGAGCGAGTTATCAGTGACCCAGGGCTGGGGGGGGCCACTGGTGGGGGGGAGCCCAGGGCTGGGGCAGCAGCGGGGTGTGGGGAGGGCACTGGTGGGGAGGAAAGGGGGAAGTCCAGCGCTGGGGCGGCAGGGGGTGTGGGTGGGGGGAGAGCCCAGGACTGGGGCAGCAGGGGGGTACGGGTGGAGCCCAGGGCTGGGATGGGGAGCAGCCAAATTTTTTTTTGCTTGGGGCAGCAAAAAACCTAGAGCCGGCCCTGCCGGGTTCCCCCAGCCGCCGGAGCCCCGGGCCCTTTAATTTGCCCCTGAGGGCTCCCAGCCACCTCTTCAGCTGGGAGCCCCTGGTTTATTTAAAATCAAGTATCACCTCCCCACCCCCAACCTTCCTTTTTAGCCCACAGCTGTTTTGGTGGGGCGGCGCTGGGGAAGGAGGGTTTGTTTCTGCAGGGCTGGGCGGCTGGGGTGTTTCTGCAGGGCTGGGGTGGGGTGTTTCCGCGGGGCCGGGAGATGCTGGGGGGGGGGACGTGTTTCCACAGGGCCGGGAGGTTTCAGCCCTCAGCTGTTTTCTTTGGAGGAATGTGGCCCTCGCCGCTTTACGAGTTGTGCAGGCCTGGGCTAGGCCTTGCTCCCTCCCAGCTCTGGGAAATCAACAAACTCGGGAGAACAGGGGAGCTACAGAGTAAACTGGTTTGTAACCCTCACCAGAGCAGCCAGGCCTGAATCCCTGGGGTCATTCCGAAGGGAAGCCACTCACCTGATTCCCGTCTGTTTCTGTGATTCCTGACCCCTTCCTAAGCTATCAGATGTCCCAGCAGATGATGGGCAGCCTAATCCTCCCCAGTAGTGAAACTGACTGTCATTTCCTGGGATGAATGATGAGCTGGTCTCTGAGCTGAACCTGAGGGGAGAGAGCAGAAAGATCCTCTAAAGAATCCATGTACCTACAGAGAACCAAGACTGGGATTAGAGTTTGTTTGAGCAAGAGGAGAGCGACTGGACAATACTTATCTGATCAGTCAGTGCTCAGTGAGAGTCTGTCCATAGGCCCCAGGAACGTTCCTGCAAAGGAAGTAACAGAAAGTTGTTAAGCAAAGCTCAGACTTTAAGGCCAGTAGGGACCATCATGATCATCTAGTCTGACCTCCTGCCCATTGCAGGCCACAGAACCTCACCCACCCACTCCTGTGATAGACCCATCTCCTGAGGATCAAGTCAATAATCCATTGGAAGGAGTTCTGTGGTGTTTTTGGATGCAATGAAAGGGCTGTTTTAAGGTGTTGATCATGAAGTAATGTTATCCCACAAATTACTAATAGTTTGGAGAAGCACAGATTGATAGGTTGAATCTTACTATTGCTCTATCAATGCTAACTCAGGAAAGCGACCCCTAGCACCGCTCCCTACACACTGTTTTAGTCACACTGTAGGTCTTGCTGGAACCGTAGGCATAATTAAGAGTATGAACCAGAGTAGGCTTTGGCAGAACAACTACACACAAGGTGTCAGCTAACCAGGAAAGCAAGTTCCTGACCTGAGAGGATGGTGCAGAAACACAGAGTTCTCAAGTAACTATGTAAACACCATAGGCATGCGCAGCCCATTTCATTAGGGTGTGCACCCAGGGAGCCCCGCCCCTGCCCTAGTCCCACCCCCATCCACTCCCGCCCACTGACTTCCCCCCTCAGAACCCTCTGCTCCTTGTCCCCTGACTGCCCCCCTAGAACCCTACCTGTCCCCTGACTGCCCCAACCCTTATCCACATCCCCGCCCCCAGACAGACCCCCGGGACTCCCATGCCTATCCAACCACTCCCCACCCCCTGACAGGATCTCCAGAACTCCCGACCCATCCAACCCCCCTGCTCCCTGCCTCCCCCAATCCCTCTCCACACCCCTACCTACTGACAGCCCCCCCCAGAACTCCTGACTCATGCAACTCCCCATCTCCTTCTCCCCTGACCACCCTCCAGAGACCCCTCCCACTAACTGCCCCCAGGACCTTCCTTGCTCCCTGTCCTCTGACTGCCCTGACCCCTATCCACCTCCCGCCCCCTGAGCGACCCCAGGACTCCCATGCCCCATCCAATACCCCCTGCTCCCTAACCACCCACCCCCTGGGATCCCACCCCCTATCCAACCCACCCTGTCCCCACCCCTGATACAACCCCCGTGGCCCCGGAGCGTGTCTGACTTCCCGCGGAGCCAAATGCTGCCCCGCGGGAGTGTGCAACTCCGGCCCCCAGAGTGCTGCGTGTGCGGCAGCATGGCTCCAGGGGATGGGGGAGCATGTCTGCCTCACCGTGGAGCCAAACACTGCCCCGCGGGAGTGCGCAGCCCTGGCCCCCAGAGCGCTGCGCGTGCCAGCACAGCTCCAGAGGGGGGAAGGCAGGGGAGGGGCCGGCAACTTGCTGCATTCGGCCAGGTGCTCCGGCCCGGGAACGCAGACCCTGCGGCTTGCCACGCCAGGGAGTGGGGCCATTCGCCCACCCCTGCATTAAGGGGTGCCTGGGCACACGCCAATGTGCACGCCCATGGTAAACACATTCCTAAGAGATGGTCCAGGAAGACCCAGACCCCTTGTAAAGATAAAGAGGGGATGGCAGGATAATGAATGAGGATGTTTTGTTGGATGTACAAGGATAAGGATGATAACTAACAATATCTAGAGTTTCAGAGTGGTAGCTTGTTAGTCTGTATCAGCAAAAAGAACAGGAGAACTTGTGGCGCCTTAGAGACTAACAAATGTATTTGGGCATAAGCTTTTGTGGGCTAAAACCCACTTCATTTGGATGCCTGCCGAATATCTAGAGTATAATATGCATTTTTTTGTATCAATGTATAAAAGGAGAAGTCATAGGAGAGGCATCTTTGTACCGGCCCAGGGGACAGTGTTATAATATGTTGATTGAGCCGATACCTTGTTGGGGGCATGCCCCAGGGTACCTGTAACACTGAGCCAGGGCACTTTGTCAAGGACAAACCTGCCGAGTACCTTCGCCACCAAACCAAGCCTGTGTCTCTCTTTATAATCGAGGTCTGCCGAATCATCTCGCCACGGTCTCTGCTAGTGCAGCTAACACCTGAGCTCCAAGAACAGCAGCACTAATACCACACAAGTGGATCTTTGCATGCCCTAGGGGACTCCATAATGGCAGACAGTTATTAATATTTTATTAATAAGAATAAAACCTAAGCAGAGCACAAGCAAACAATAAATGGTTACTCCAGTTACCTTTTTTGCAGAGAAATGTTAAGTAGGACTGATTAAGTATTTTCTGTCAAAACTTTTTGATAGAAAAATGGGTTTGTGGCTAAACAAAACCAAAGTTCCATTGATGTGTCGCAGAAGCAGGGCCAGGCAAAGTGGTTGCTCCCTTTTTATTCTTGTTTTGATTTGTTTAAACTGTTCTGTTGCTGCTGTTTGGGCGCTGGCATGAGCTGAAATTAACAGGCTGAGCTGAGTGTAAGTATTTTAATATAGAAAGATTTTTTTAAATTACTTCATAATGTTACTGAAGGTAGAAGACACCTTTATTAGCGACTTGGTTAGATTTAACTAGTAGCAATTACCTTTAACTTTTAAACACCTTTATGGGATGGTAACATTTTTAGCATAGGAATATGCAGCTTAATACAGTAATACAAAGGTAGCAGACTAATTTTTCTTGCCTCTGTCTGCAGAGAGCCTGCAACAATAACTCCGAGATGGGGTGATAACTCCGACACCCAGGATCTCCCCTACCAGCCTCACCCTAGCAGGGGACTGTGAGCAGCAGCAGGAGGAGAGAGCAGGCCCAGACTACTCAGAAAAGTTGATTAAAATAAATCATTTAAGTCAAGGCTTTCCACTCAGTGATTTAAGTCACCTTGATTTAAATGTACCCACCCTGTGCACTGAGTACTGATTCTGTGGGAATAAGAGGGGTGGCCACAGGAGGAGAGTTGTTAAGAGATCAGGATATGATCTCTCCCCCTGGCCCTTTTTATGCACTTAAGTAACCAAATAAATAACAGTAACATTGAGAATTACTGGCTTCAGTCACTGTTGCTGCTGGCCCATTCTGTGATCCTTCCTCTCACTTCTCTCTTTCTTGCCAACTCCAGTGATTAGTCTCTGGGATGAGCTCACCATCAATAATATAGAGTGCTCTGTTCTCCTGGCAGGCCCCTGCTGCCAATGTAAGAGGTGGAGCTCTGCAAGGCATCTGCAGCCCTAGCTCCACTCATGGGGCCTGCGACTGGCCAGCACAGCTCACCAGACATATTGGAGGCTTGCTCTTCCCCCTTATTTCCTCTCCTGATGCTTCTCTTGATGGCACAGTAATAATGTAATGCAGTGATTGACATCCAGGGGCGGCTCTAGGAATTTGGCCGCCCCAAGCACGGCGGCACGCCGCAGGGGGCGCGCTGCCGGTCGCTGGTCCCTCAGCTCCGGTGGACCTCCCGCAGGCATGACTGCGGAAGGTCCGCCAGAGCCGCCTGCCGCCCTGCCGGCAAAATGCCGCCCCATATGCACGCTTGGCGCGCTGGGGTCTGCAGCCGGCCCTGGTGACATCTGGCAGCCTGTATTACTGGTCCCCATCATCCTGCTGCAATGCCGAGAGCCGACACCTAGTGGAGACATTACACAGCACATCCCCCTCCTTCAACCTTAAAATGGTCCAGGTACACATTGACCTACTGTAAAGACGAAGAGCCGATGGCAGAATAATGAATAAGGATGTTTTGTTGGATGTACAAGGATAAGGATGGTAACTAACAAGATCCTCACACACAACTATTTCAAATTTGATGACAATATATACCTCCAGATCAGTGGCACCGCTATGGGCACCCGCATGGCCCCACAATATGCCAACATTTTTATGGCTGACCTGGAACGACGCTTCCTCAGCTCTTGTCCACTCACCTCCCTTCTCTGCCTATGCTACACTGATGACATCTTCATAGAATATCAGGGTTAGAAGGGACCTCAGGAGGTATCTAGTCCAACCCCCTGCTCAGAGCAGGACCAAACCCAACTAAATCATCCCAGCCAGGGCTTTGTCAAGCCTGACCTTAAAAACCTCTAAGGAAGGAGATTCCACCACCTCCCTAGGTAACCCATTCCAGTGCTTCACCACTCTGAGTGAAAAAGTTTTTCCTAATATCCAACCTAAATCTCCCACACTGCAACTTGAGACCATTGCTCCTTGTTCTGTCATCTGCCACCACTGAGAACAGTCTAAATCCATCCTCTTTGGAACCCCCCTTTCAGGTAGTTGAAAGCAGCAACCAAATCCCCCCTCATTCTTCTCTTCTGCAGACTAAACAATCCCAGTTCCCTCAACCTCTCCTCAGAAGTCATGTGCTCTAGCCCCCTAATCATTTTTGTTGCCTTCCACTGGACTCTTTCCAATTTTTCCACATCCTTCTTGTAGTGTGGGACCCAAAACTGGACACAGTACTCCAGATGAGGCCTCACCAATGTCGAATAGAGGGGAATGATCACATCCCTCGATCTGCTGGCAATGCCCCTACTTATACAGCCCAAAATGCTGTTAGCCTTCTTGGCAACAAGGGCACACTGTTGACTCATATCCAGCTTCTCGTCCACTGTAACCCCTAGATCCTTTTCTGCAGAACTGCTTCCTAGCCATTCAGTTCCTAGTCTGTAGCAGTGAATGGGATTATTCCGTCCTAAGTGCAGGACTCTGCACTTGTCCTTGTTGAACTTCATCAGGTTTCTTTTGGCCCAGTCCTCTAATTTGTCTAGGTCCCTCTGTATCCTATCCCTACCCTCCAGTGTATCTACCACTCCTCCCAGTTTAGTGTCATCTGCAAACTTCCTGAGAGTGCAGTCCACGCCATCCTCCAGATCATTAATGAAGATATTGAACAAAACCGGCCCCAGGACCGACCCTTGGGGCACTCCACTTGAAATCACCTGCCAACTAGACATGGAGCCATTGATCACTACCCGTTGAGCCCGACGATCTAGCCAGCTTTCTATCCACCTTATAGTCCAATCATCCAGCCCATACTTCTTTAACTTGCTGGCAAGAATACTGTGGGAGACCGTATCAAAAGCTTTGCTAAAGTCAAAGAATAACACATCCACTGCTTTCCCCTCATCCACAGAGCCAGTTATCTCCTCATTGAAGGCAATTAGGTTAGTCAGGCATGACTTGCCCTTGGTGAATCCATGCTGACTGTTCCTGATCACTTTCCTCTCCTCTAAGTGCTTCAGAATTGATTCCTTGAGAACCTGCTCCATGATTTTTCCAGGGACTGAGGTGAGGATGACTGGCCTGTAGTTTCCCGGATCTTCCTTCTTCCCTTTTTTAAAGATGGGCACTACAGTAGCCTTTTTCCAGTCATCTGGGACCTCCTCCGTTCGCCATGAGTTTTCAAAGATAAAGGCCAATGGCTCTTGCAATCACATCCGCCAACTCCTTTAGCACTCTCGGATGCAGCGCATCCGGCCCATGGACTTGTGCTCGTCCAGTTTTTCTAAATAGTCCCAAACCACTTCTTTCTCCACAGAGGGCTGGTCAGCTTCTCCCCATACTGTGCTGCCCAGTGCAGCAGTCTGAGAGCTGACCTTGTTTGTGAAGACAGAGGCAAAAAAATCATTGAGTACATTAGCTTTTTCCACATCATCTGTCCCTAGGTTGCCTCCCTCATTTAGTAAGGGGCCCGCACTTTCCTTGACTTTCTTCTTGTTGCTAACAAAGCTGAAGAAACCCTTCTTGTTACTCTTAACATCCCTTGCTAGCTGCAACTCCAAGTGTGATTTGGCCTTCCTGATTTCACTCCTGCATGCCTGAGCAATATTTTTATACTCCTCCCTGGTCATTTGTCCAATCTTCTACTTGTAAGCTTCTTTTTTGCGTTTAAGATCAGCAAGGATTTCACTGTTAAGCCAAGCTGGTCACCTGCCATATTTACTATTCTTCCTACACATTGGGATGTTTTTTTTCTGCAACCTCAATAAGGATTCTTTAAAATACAGCCAGCTCTCCTGGGCTCCTTTCCCCCTCATGTTATTTTCCCAGGGGATCCTGCCCATCAGCTCCCTGGACCCATGGGAAGGAGACTCGGGAAAAATTCCACCACGATTTCAACAGCTTCCACCCCACCGTCAACCTCAGCCTGGACCAATCTACATGAGAAGTTCACTTCCTAGACACCACGGTACAAATAAGTGATGGTCACGTTAACACCACCCTATACCGAAAACCCACTGACCGCTATGCCTACCTTCATGCCTCCAGCTTCCATCCTGGACACACCACACGATCCATTGTCTACAGCCAAGCACTGAGGTACAACCGCATCTGCTCCATCCCCTCAGACAGAGACCAACACTTACAAAAATGCTTCACCAAGCATTCGCAAAACTACAATACCCACACGAGGAAATAAGGAAACAGATCAACAGAGCCAGACATATACCCAGAAGCCTCCTACTGCAAGACAAACCCAAGAAAGAAACCAACAGGACTCCACTGGCCATCACATACAGTCCCCAGCTAAAACCCCTCCAACGCATCATCAGAGATCTACAACTCATCCTGGACAATGATCCCTCACCTTTCACAGGCCTTGGGTGTCAGGCCAGTCCTCGCCCACAGACAACCTGCCAACCTGCACACCGCACCATAGTAACTCTAACTCAGGAACCAATCCATGCAACAAACCTTGATGCCAACTCTGCCCACATATCTACACCAGCGACACCATCACAGGACATAACCAGATCAGCCACACCATCACCGGTTCATTCACCTGCACGTCCACCAATGTAATATACACCATCATATGCCAGCAATGCCCCTCTGCTATGTATGTGGGCCAAACTGGACAGTCCCTATGGAAAAGGATAAATGGACACAAATCAGACATTAGGAATGGCAATATACAAAACCTGTAGGAGAACACTTCAACCTCCCTGGACACACAATAGCAGATTTAAAGGTAGCCATCCTGCAGCAAAAAAACTTCAGGACCAGACTTCAGAGAGAAACTGCTGAGCTTCAGTTCATCTGGAAATTTGACACCATCAGCTCAGGATTAAACAAAGACTGTGAATGGCTAGCCAGCTACAAAAGCAGTTTCTCTTCCCTTGGTTTTCACACCTCAACTGCTAGAAAAGGGCATCATCCTCCCTGATTGAACTAACCTCCTTATCTCTAGCCTGATTCTTGTTTGCATATATATACCTGCCCCTGGAAATTTCCACTACATGCATCCAACGAAGTGGATAGTCACCCACGAAAGCTCATGCTCCAATACGTCTGTTAGTCTATAAGGTGCCACAGGACTCTTTGTTGCTTTTACAATATCTAGAGTGTAATACAAACAAGCCTAACTTGTTTGTATCCATGTATAAAAGGACACATTATATTACACAGCACATCCCCCTCCTTAATCAAGGCCAGAACTGTGTTTTGTGCGACTCCCAGCAGTTCCAAGGACTTTGCAAACATTAATGGATTATAGCTTCTTTGCATTTATACAGAACCAATTATCCAAGGATTGCAAGGTGCTTTGGGTGAGCATGTTTACACCCATTTCACAGAGGACAAAATTAAGGCAGAGGTACTAACCAACCACCCTGCCATGTTCACATAGTCAGTAGCAGCGCTAGGAACAGAACCCAGACATCCTGACTCACTCCTCTATTTTAACCATTAGACAACTTTCTCCCAGGGCTGGGTTTAAAATGGGTGCTCTGACCACTAGACTTCACTCCCCCATAGCTGGGAAAAGAACTCAGCCTAAAAGAAAGGCATCCTGAAGACGTGCCATGTCTACACAGCACACCTTAGGGCGCTGCAGCCGCAGAGCTGTAAGGTGTGCTGTGTAGTTGCATTTTATCAGCGGGAGTGAGCTCTCCCGGTGACAAAACAAAACTGCCCTGAACTAGGGACGGGAGCTTCATAGCCAGGAGCATGGCTCCCAGCGATAAAGCACTGTCTATACTGGCGCTTTTCAGCACTAAAACTTTTGTCCCTTGGGGGGTGTTTTTTCACATCCCTGAGCAACAAACGTGTTAGCACTGAAATTGCCAGTGTAGACAGCCTGAGTCACAAAGTGGGACAGTAACTCCCCCACCGCAACATACAGACCAGCAACCACTTCTGTAGAAATCAAATTCTCTGTTTGCTCCCAGGATCCTGGTGGGCACTTTACCCTGCACCTGGGGAAGAGGGAGAAAGACACTGCTCCTGCCGGCTTATCTTCCCCACACCCCTCATCCCCAGGGAACTGAATTTCAAAGTGATTGTCCTCTTCAGAAAGCGAAGTCCCCATGAAAAACGGGGGTTGAGCAGGGATGGTTTTGCTAGAAGAGATGCAGGTCTACAGACCCGTCTCTGCGCCAGGAAAAGATTCTTCTCGTGCAGATAACGGGGCGGGAGGGGTCAGAGAGCGCAGCTGTTTACAGGAAAGATGTGCCCCAAACTCAATTTCAGTTACAGAAACTTGCCCCTGGCCAAATCAGCTGCTGAGTGGCTGCTACGGCAGTGGCGGGTCCCCTCCGCAGGACCATGTTTCAGACAGGGCCGCCAGGGGGTGGGGGGGGCAAGAGGGGCAATTTGCTCCAGGCCCCGAGCCCCACAGGGGCCCCCATGAGAGTTTTTCGGGGCCCCTGGAGCGGGGTCCCTCACTCGCTCCGGGGGACCCGGAAAACTCTTGCGGGGCCGGGCGCAGGAGCTTCTTCGCTCCCGGTCTTCGCCGGCGGGGGGTCCTTCCACTTGGGGCGGAGCCGGACCCACCGAAGTGCAGCCCGGTCTTCGGCGGTAATTCGGCGGCGGGGGGCCGCCGGGGGTCTTCGGGGCACTTCGGTGGCGGGTCCCCGAACGGAAGCCCCCCCCCCCCGCCGCCGAAGACCCCCGGAATCCTCTGGGCGGCCCTGGTTTCAGACACGATCGCACTCCCAGCCCTGGGTCTCTGCCCTGCCCCATCAAATCAAATCGTGACCGGGGGGCGCAGGGGCGAGGTGTGAAAACTGTAGCAATCAGGAAAAACGATCGTGCCGAGCCCTGTCATTCCCCACGCAGCTCATCAGGGACAGGGGGGAAGAGGGGTCTGGCCTTCGCTCCCACAGGAACACGGAGGGGGGGTCTCTGCCATGCTCCCTTTCCAGGTAGCTCGCTGTGCCCCCCCTCCCCTCAGCCCAAAAAAGATTCGACCTGCCCCCCACCCTGGTTTGCCTCCGGAAAACAAACCCAGCCAGCCTGGTTACCAGCGCCCCCCCCGCCCCATCCACCTGCCCCAGCCTGGTTCCCCCAAACAAATACATTCCCGCCCCGCCCGGAGAACTGAGCGCCCGGAGCGCAGAGAAGCTCAGAGCCCTGGTCCCGTCCAGTCCCCTCTCACCCGGCCCGGAGCGGGGAGACGCTCAGAGCCCTGGTCCGGTCCCGTCCCGTCCCCTCTCACCCGGCCCGGGCTTGCAGCGCTTCTGTTCACAACCACAAACGGCTGCTGGAAACAATGAATCAATGCGGAGCCGGGAGCGGATTATAGCCAAGACTGGAGCCACCTCCTCTTGGGCTGGAACCAACTCACCACCCTGCTCCCCGCCCCCGCAGCCTGCTCGGTCCGCAGCTCCCCGGGGATTTCTCCCGCGGCGCCTGGTTTCCCTGCTGCTGTTTTCCCAAGACCCGGCCACACCCTGGGTCTGGGCCCTTCCTCCTCACTGACCCGGGGACGGGGATGTGCAGCGGGGAGGGAGTTTCTTACTTAGCAGGTTCCTCACAGGGAGAGTGGGCTGGGGGGGCGGGGTCGCTGCTGGGTGATTTCCAGGCTGGTTTCCCCACCCTGCACCACAGCCTGGATTTTCAGACCGGCCCAGCACCCATTACAGGGGCCAGGGTGTGAAAAGAGCTCAGCTCCCATTGCAAATAGAGTGGAGACGTGCCTCAGCCAAACACCAGTTACTGGGCTCAACAGGGTGCTGGGAGAAGGGAGAAATTCCACCCCCCACACACCCAGAGAGGCAGAGATGTAGCTGGTTAAAAGTGAAGGACTCAGCCCGCGAGAGACCCCTGGGGCAGGGGATCTGGGGTGCAGATGAGAAAAGCTGAAGTAGGGTGGAGGGATTGAGAGGAGTGACAGGGCTGAAAGGGTCCCCTTTCCATGGGGTTGCTTGGGGGGCTGGCTGGCCCCATCCAAGATCTAAAGCTCTTGTGTTCATCCCCAGAGACAGGGTGTTGCTATAATCCCCCCTCCTGACACCCAGCTTTGCCCATCGCTGCCCAGATCTCCCCTCTATCTACCCAAAAGAAAAGAGGGGAGTTGCTCCTGGTTGAATCCAATGCAGAGCCTACCTACCTTACACAGATCACAACAGTCTGTGCCATTCTAGCCACTAGACCAGGGGTTGGCAACCTTTGAGAAGTGGTGTGCTAAGTCTTCATTTATTTACGGTAATTTAAGGTTTCGCGTGCCGGCGAACCGAACCCCAGATCGGCAGCGGACTGAGCGGCTCAGCCCGCTGCCAGTCTGGGGTTCCGTCCGCCACCCCATGGCAGGTGAAACCTTAAATTACAGTAAATTACAGGGGTTCCAACCATCCAGGCAGGCAGCGGCCTCTGCAGGGCCAGTGGCCGGGACCCCGGCTGGCAGCAGAGTGCCACTAAAAATCAGCATGCGTGCTGCTTCGCTCCTCTCTTGCCAACTCCAGTGATTAGTCTCTGGGATGAGCTCATGGTTAATAACATAGAGTGCTCTGTTCTCCTGGCAGGCCCCTGCTGCCAATGTAAGAGGTGGAGCTCTGCCAGGCCTCTGCAGCCGTAGCTCCACTCATGGGGCCTGCAGCTGGCCAGCACAGCCCACCAGCCATATTGGAGCCTTGCTCTTCCCCCTTATTTCCTCTCCTGATGCTTCTCTTAATGGCACAGTACTAATGTAATGCAGACACCTGGCAGCCTGTATTGCTGGTCCCCATCATTCTGCTGCAATGCTGAGAGTGTCCATTAGGTGTCAGCATTACACAGCACATCCCCCTCCTCAATCAAGACCAGAACCGTGTTTAGTGCGACTCCCAGCAGTTCCAAGGACTTTGCAAACTTTAATGGATTAGCAATTCTTTGCTTTTATACAGAACCAATTATCCAAAGATCGCAAGGTGCTTTGGGTGAGCGTGTTTACACCCATTTCACAGAGGATGAAATTAAGGCAGAGGCACAAACCAACACCCTGCTATGTTCACATACTCAGTAGCAGCGCTAGGAACAGAACCCAGGCATCCTGACTCACTCCTCTATTTTAACCATTAGACAACTTTCTCCCAGGGCTGGGTTTTAAATGGGTGCTCTGACCACTAGACTTCACTCCCCCACATCTGGGTAAAGAACTCAGGCATCCTGAAGACCCGCCTTCTTTTAGGTTATGGCTACACAGTGCACCTTCCGGCACCGCAGCTGCAGTGCCGTGTAGCTGTACTTTATCACCAGGCGCGAGCTCTCCCGGCGATAAAACAAAACCACCCTGAACGATAAAGCGCTGTCAATACTGGCGCTTTTCAGCGCTAAAACTTTTGTCAGCTGGATGGGGTGGGGGGGTGTTCACACCGCTGAGTGACAAAAGTGTTAGCACTGAAATTGCCAGTATAGACACTGCTTTATTGTTCCCCACTGCAACATACAAACCAGCAACCACTTCAGTAGAAATCAAAATCTCTGTTTGGTCTCAGGATCCTGGTGGGCACTTTACCCTGCACCTGGGGAAGAGAGAGAGAGAAACACACTGCTCCTGCCGGCTTATCTTCCCCACACCCCTCATCCCAAGGGAAACTGAATTTGAAAGGGATCATCCTCTTCAGAAAGCTAAATCCCTATGAAAAAAAAAAGGCGTTGAGCAGGGATGTTTTTGCCACTAGTAGGGCTGTGTCTACACTGCCACTTTCAGCACTAAAACTTTTGTCGTTCAGGGGTGAAAGCTATTGGGGTGGGGGTGGGGGCTATCACCAGGAGAGCTCTCCCCCGGCGATACAGCGTGTCTACACTGTCCACGTCACAGCGCTGCTGCGGCCGCATTGTAACGCGGGTAGTGTAGACATAGCCTAAGAAACATGACAAAGGAAGAGACGCAGGTCTACAGACCCGTCTCTGCGCCAAAAAAAATATTCTTCTGGTGAAGATAATGGGGAGGGGGTGTCAGAAAGCACAGCTATTTAAAGGAAAGATGTGTCCAAAACTCAATTTTAGTTACAGACAAAGACAAGCGCACACCAGGGCCCTAAGCTCCGCCAGGTCCCAGACACCACTACTATGCAGATAATTATGGATCTAAATCCCCTAGACTGCTGTAAGGTCTCACCTGTGTTGCCAAGTCTCTCCATGTTATAAGTCTTATGATATTTGGTGTTTTCAAAAGCCCAGCTCCCAGGGCCAAGCAGTTACAGGGGAATCTCAGCTTCCATTTAAAACAAAGCTACAGTTCCAGGCCTTGGGGATGCAGAGAAAAGCTCGAAAAGATGTGACCTGATTCCACCCTAAAGGCTCAACAACCAAGGCCTGTCTCTCTTACCCCCCTCCCACTCCAGGGCCATGTCTCTTCCTCCTCCCCTCCTGCTCCCCTTTGGGGGTCACATCTCTTCCTCCCCGCCCCCAATATAAGGGCCACTCACCCAACTCTGGGCAGCGAGGAAGCACACAGCAGCAGCAGGCAGCGGCACAGCTCTGCAGAGCTTTTTATACAGTCCTGAACAGTCGCCTGCGCCCAGTGATTGGCTGACAGCCCCGAGCCTTGAACCGGAGGTGACAATACCAGCCACGGGTTCCCCCTCCCAGCACTTGGCGGGGGTGCGGGGGCTGCACGCAGAGCACGCAGCAGTGTAATAACAGGAAACAATTTGGGGAGTAGCTGCAGGTTGGGTAACCGCATGTTTCTGGGAACCGAGTCAGCTGTTCAGAACCTCAAATCGATCTGGTTCTACTGGGGGCCTGCACCCGCCCTGCTCGCTCTGATCGGCCTGGGGCTGCTCTGGCTGGTGCTTGTGCAGCGCTCAGTCATAGCACCCCACTTTGTAAGGCCTGGCCCCACACACACACACACACACACACACCGCCCATTACAGTAGGACCTCAGAGTTGCGAACACCTCAGGAATGGACAAAGCATTATGGATGTTCTTTCAAAAGTCTACACCTGAACATTGACTTAATACAACTTTGAAACTTTACTGTGCAGAAAATATTCTTCTGGTGAAGATAATGGGGAGGGGGTGTCAGAAAACACAGCTATTTAAAGGAAAGATGTGTCCAAAACTGTCAATCAATTCTTTGCTTTTATACAGAACCAATTATCCGCGGATCACAAGGTGCTTTGGGTGAGCATGTTTACACCCATTTCACAGAGGATGAAATTAAGGCAGAGGCACAAACCAACACCCTGCCATGTTCACATAGTCAGTAGCAGTGCTAGGAACAGAACCCAGGCATCCCGACTCACTCCTCTATTTTAACCATTCTACTGTGCAGAAGCAAAATGCTGTTTTCTAGTAGTGTGCGTTCAGCACAGCACTGTACTGCTCTGTATTTGCCTGGTTTTTGTTGTTGTTTTTTTCTCTGCTGCTGAGGTGTGTGGTTAACTGCTCAGTGTGTAACTCTGGTGTTGGTAACTCTGAGGTTCTACCGCACTCTGACTCGGTTCAACCCTTGCAGCTTGGTGGATGGACGCTCTTATTTCAGTTTAAATCTCCCTTGAATGTTTTAGCTTGTGCCAGTAAAGGGTACAGTCCGCCCCTTGTGGGACTAGCTACATCAGCACAAGCCTAAGTCTAGGACTGCCAATTTTAATTGGCCATATTCTGGGAGCTTTCATCACATGACATAATCTTTCATTAAAGATTAATCTTCAATTCCTGAAGACTCTACGCCAATCCTGGAGGGATGACAACCCTACTAAGCACCTTTTATACTGGCGTAACCATGTCCAGACTAAGGGGTTATACGGCTTTAGCTATCCCAGGGAGCTAAACCCTTCCGTTTCTGTGTGCAGATAAATCGAAAGGAAGTGGTGGTGGTGGGAGAGGAAGCAGGAGGAGGCTGCAGGCTGGAAATGCCCCAGAATCTGGTTTGGGGGCAGGAACAGATGAATGGAGCAGCTTTGCAGCAGGATCTCTGCCCCTCCTCCCCATGCACCATGGAGGAGGTTTCTAGTGGCAGAAAGTGATGCAGGGGCCTGCAGCCAGCGATTCCCCTGCTCACGCACTGGCTGCCAATGAGAATCAGCTCTAGAAACAGAAACTGCATCATCAAGAACAAACGGGGCCTTTAGCTCCAGTTGGGTCCCACTGACACTTCCACTGGCATCAGCGTTACACGCCTGCGGCTGAAAAGCAGCTGTCGGAACCGGGGCAGGTCCAGCCCAATGGGTCAAATGTGGGTCACAGAGGCCTGAATCTCTCTGTCCAATTCCCGCTTCCCCCTCCCTGGGTGGCTCCAGTGCTGGTCACTTTCTCCAGCTGCCTCCTCCAAATGTCCCCCTCCGGCCCCGTCACAGAGCCACAGGGTCTGGGCTACGCCTCAGCTTTCGAACAGTCTCTGGCAGGCCCCCGGTCAGTGGGCCAGGCCCCCAGGGGGTCTCACTCTCCCTTCAGGGTCGGCGCCTTCACTGGGAGTTCAGGGGATCTGGGTAGGCACGGAGGCTCCTGCATTGGGGGATTCAGGGGGATCTGGGCAGGGGGAGGCTCCTCCATTGGGGGCTCAGGGCAGGACCCAGGTATGGGGGGGTCCCTCCATTAGTGGTGTTCAGGGGGTATCCTGGCATCTGATACTCTCTGCTTTGGGGGGCCTCCCCTACTTCATCCCCTTGCCCCAGCATGAAACCCCAAGTGAATGGCTCTGCGCTGGGCTTGGCACTGCCGGGCGCCCCAGAGGCGGGGCAGGGTTCGCTCTCTGCAGGGAGAGGGGAGCTGTGGAGGTCAGTGCTCACACTCACCCAGATCCTCAGAGGCTCCCATTTTGGAAGTGAGGCACCTAAGTACCTTTGGGTCTCTTGGCCTTGGTGTTTGCAAGAGTCAGGCTTGATTCTGGGTCTGAGGCCTGGCCGTGCGGAGCCACCAGAGCTGCCCAGCGCCCTGCCCAGACTCTGTCTGGGAAGCTCAGCCCTTAAAGGCGTACTCCTCACTGCCACAGGAGGAATGGGGAGGGATCTCTGCTCCACAGCTCTGCGCCAGCGACTCTGAGCCGCAGTGACTGCAACGAGGCTCCGTTTCCCCAGCTCTGGGTACCACACAAATGTGTTGCCTGTCTCACACCACAGTGAAATATTTTCCATCCACCCCTGACAGGAAGCCAAAGCATCTCTGTACTAACCCTGCTGAGAGCGGGTCCTTCCTGTGCAGGGGAAAAAACCCAAAACAAAACAAAACCCATCATTCAAAGCAAGAGCAGAGCATCCACCTAGCGGGCTGCCCTGGGCCCCGGGTTCACTAGACCAGTTCCACTTACAGCCCAACTTTCCCGTGTAGACAAGGGCTGAGCCCCAGTAGGACAGAACACAGCACTGACGCAGCGCCCCCTAGTGGTGGAAGGAGGACGAGCACGTGTATGAGCCCAGCAGGATGCTACCCCTGTGTGGGAGCAGAGGGGAACTGTTGGACTTGACTGGCTCCGTGCTCTGGGGCAGCCTGGACTGGGGTGTTTTCTGGCATCGCAGGGATGAGTTAATGGTCCAGGGAGACCGGACACATGGACAGGAGTGTGTTTCCCCCCCCTCCACCTTGCTAATATAGCCCCACGCTGCTGGAAGTTCTCTTGCATCCACACACTAAAGGCTGCCTCGTGTCCTGCTGGGAAGGGAGCGGAGGGAACGTCTGGGCATCGAGCTCCCCCTCTTCATACCCTGCACCTGCCACTCATTGCATTCCTGCCCCACCCGCTCTGGAGGGGCGATGGGCCGGCTGCCTCGTCCGCACACTTCATAGTGACAGCTTCTGCCTTGGCTTGCGATGGCCCCTTGTGCATCCCCCCCCGCCCCCCAGCACCTGAATTATGGCTCCTGTTTGGTGCTCTGATGATGCCAGTGCCTCTGCAACGCTGGGGGTAGGGACTTGTCCCAGACTCGCTCTGTGAGTTAGAGGAGAGAGAACGGCTCTGGTGAGGCAGAAGGAGGGTGGGAAATGGAGGAGGCAGAGATCAGCGAGAACCTAGGAATTACCTGACTGGATCAGACCCATGGGCCCATCTAGCCCGGTATCCTGCCGCTTACAGTGGCGAGTGCCAGCTCCTGCAGAGGAAACCCTGTAGTGGACAGCTATGGATTAGCCTGTCCCCAGGAGAGTTTCTTCTCAACCCGTCAGCCAGAGGCTGGCTTGAGCCTGAAGCAGGGGATTGGAGGAACAATTAAGCTCCTTCAGGGCAAGTGACTGACAGAAGGTGGGTACATGGGAGAGGAGGAGGAACGGGGAAAGGCGGGAGAGGAGGCTGAGACAAGGATTGGAGATAGATGAGACTGAGGAAGGCTGGCCTTGGGATTAATGAACTGGGCTTTGATGCAGGTAGGGTGACCAGACAGCAAGTATGAAAAATCAGGACGGGGGTGGGGAGTAATAGGAGCCTATATAAGCAAAAGACCCAAAAATCAGGACTTTCCCTATAAAATCGGGACATCTGGTCACCCAAGATGCAGGTGATCTGGAGTCAATTCTCAGCTCTGCCACACACTCCCTGTGTGGCCTTAGGCAAGACACTTCATCTCTCTGGACCTCAGTTTCTCTACTTGTGGAATAGGACCAGTTTGCCTGTTTAGACTGTGAGCTCTGCAGGGCAGGGACTGTCTCACTCAGGGCCGCCCAGAGGGGGGGGGCAAAGGGGGCAATTTGCCCCGGGCCCCAGGCTCCGCAGGGGCCCCCAAGAGAAGAGCGGAGGCTCCCACCTCCGCCCCTCTCCTGGAGCCTCGGCATCAGCGGCATGTCTCCGGCCGAGCCCCTGAGCCCCGCCCCGATCCGAGCCGCATGGTGAGGGGGCGGGGCTTGGAGCTCCAACAGGGCCTGAGCCCCGCCCCGCTCAGAGCGGCGTGGGGAGGGGGCGGGGCAGCTGCCTCCGCTCGGCGTGGAGCTCACAGCCCCGGGTAAGAGGCTGAGGCTGGGGCCGGGGCTGGGGGGGAAGCGGGACCCACCGCCGCCGCCGAAGCACATCCCGGTCTTTGGCAGCGGGGGGCTCCTTCTGTTCCGGGACCCGCCGCCGAAGTGCCCCGAAGGCCCGCGGTGGGGGCCCCCCGCCACCGAATTACCGCCGAAGACCGGGCTGCGCTTCGGCGGCGGGTCCCGCTTCGGTGGTAATTCGGCGGCGGGGGGCTTCCGCCGCGGGTCTTCGGGGCACTTTGGCGGCGGGTCCCGGAACGGAAGGGCCCCCCGCCGCCGAAGACCCCAGGCCCCCGGAATCCTCTGGGCGGCCCTGGTCTCACTGGGGTGTGTCTGCACTGGAGCTGGAAGGTGTAATTTCTGGCTGGAGCAGCCATACCCACACTAGCTGCGATTGAACTGCCAGGCTAAAAATAGAGTGTAGCTGTGGCAGCAGGACTAAAAACCTAAGTACCTACCTCAGGTCTTGGTTGGGATTGTACTTGGGGGACAGCTAATCCCTTCTGCCACCCTGCGGCTAGTATTTAGTATATCTCCTCAAGCTGGAAATGACATCTTCCAGCTGCAGCGTGGATGTACCCACTGTGTGTCTGTGCAGCACCCGGCACAATGGAGCCCTGATCTCAGCTGGGGCAGGGACTGTCTCTCCCTGTGTTGCTGAGCGCTGTGACTTTATCCTCACGCACAATTATTTCAAATTTGGTGACAATATATACCTCCAGACCCACCAACAGGACTCCACTGGCCATCACCTATAGTCCTCAGCTTAAACCTCTCCAACGCAGCATCAGTGATCTACAACCCATCCAGGACAACGATCCCTCGCTTTCACAGGCCTTGGGTGTCAGGTCAGTCCTCGCCCACAGACAACCTGACAACCTGAAGCATATTCTCACCAGTAACTGCACACCGCACCATAGTAACTCTAGCTCAGGAACCAATCCATGCAACAAACCTCGATGCCAACTCTGCCCACATATCTACACCAGCGACACAATCACAGGACCTAACCAGATCAGCCACACCATCACCGGCTCATTGACCTGCACATCCATCAATGTTACATACGCCATCATGTGCCAGCAATGCCCCTCTGCTATGTACATCGGCCAAACTGGACAGTCCCTACGTAAAAGGATAAATGGACACAAATCAGATATTAGGAATGGCAATATACAAAGGCCTGTAGGAGAACACTTCAACCTCCCTGGCCACACAATAGCAGATTTAAAGGTAGCCATCCTGCAGCAAAAAAACTTCAGGACCAGATTTCAAAGAGAAACTGCTGAGCTTCAGTTCATCTGGAAATTTGACACCATCAGCTCAGGATCAAACAAAGACTGTGAATGGCTAGCCAGCTACAAAACCAGTTTCTCCTCCCTTGGTGTTCTCACCTCAACTGCTAGAAGAGGGCCTCACCCTCCCTGATTGAACTAACCTCCTTATCTCCAGACTGATTCTTGCCTGCATATTTATACCTGCCTCTGGAAATGTCCATTACATGCGTCTGATGAAGTGGGTATTCACCCACGAAAGCTCATGCTCCAATACATCTGTTAGTCTATAAGGTGCCACAGGACTCTTTGCTGCTTTTACAGATCCAGACTAACACGGCTCCCCCTCTGATACTTGACACCATCTTGTTGCTGTGATTTTGCACAGGAGAACAAACAGGGCTGCCCAGAGGATTCAGGGGGCCTGGGGCAAAGCAATTTCGGAGGCCCCTTCCGTAAAAGAAAGTTGCAATACTATAGAATACTATATTCTCATGGGTGCCCCGTGGGGCCCGGGGCAAATTGCCCTCCCCGGGGCGGCCCTGTTCCCCCCTAAATTTTTAAATCTGCAATTTTATTACATTTTTCATCCAAAATGTTATAGATAAGACAGACAGATGATAAGTTTGGGAACGCATGGATAGATAGAGCGAGACAGTGCCTATGGGGATGGATGGGTAACTATCTAACAACTGGGCACAATTTTGGCATCTTCCCACCCCAACCTCATGGTGAGTCTCCCATAGCGCACAAAGTAGAGTTGCCAACTCTGACTGAAGCTATTCCGGGAGACTTCCCCACCCCCCCTAGTATGACGTAATGTCATTTTCTTATTAAAATCTCCTGAATTGCTTTCAATAGCCACCGGGAGAATGATGCTGATTCTGGGAGACTCCAGGCCAATCCTGGAGGGTTGGCAACTCTAAATAGGGGTAGTCGGGGGGCAGTGGGGGACAGTTATGGGAAAGCTGAATCGTGCTCTCCATGCACAGGGGAGACAGATCTGGGGTTAGATTTTCAGAAGAGCTCTGCTCCCATTTAGGTGCCAGATTTCCAAAAGCAGTGGGAGCAAAAAATAAGCCTGCTTCTTCCTCTCTCTCCTACAAGTCCTGTGTGCAGTGGGGTGTGGGTGGGTGACTGCCCACCCCCCGACAGACCCGTCTACCCTGTTATCATTTGGATTGTTTACTACAAATCAATCCCAATATTTCCCCATGTTTCTTTCCAAAATGACCTGGGAGCTACAGGCCAAGACTTTCCACCCAGACTGGTGATTAGGGGGGCTCAGCTTGGGGCATCTTAAAGACGGACAAGGGCCAGAGGGCGGGTGCCACTGGCGCTTTCTGAAAAATCAGGTGCCTTTCATGTGTCTCCAGCCGCTGGGCCCCCAGAATCACTAGTCGCAGCTGGAAAATCAAGGCCCCTGGACTCTTTCCTGCTGTTGGGTGTAAATGAGCCCTGGGAAGGAATAAAAACCATCTCTTACCTGCCTCAGCCAGGCCATGGTGGGGGGTGTCCCTGCATGTTATCTCCCAAGCAAGCAGCCTGAATTGCCACATGTCTCAGCGCGCAGGAAGCTGAGTGAGGGCAGCACAGCCCGGTATGATAAGGAAGCACCTGTTACTACCAGCTGCGTATTCGTTCTGCATCATCCACCAATACAGCAGGCTCAGAGCAAACGGGCTCTTCTCATTGGCTGCCTGAGTTTTGAATCTCCCTCCAAACACACTGCCAGCAGCCTTCCCTTGCCTAACGGTCCTGGCTGGGTGCTTCTGGGGCTGGATCACAGAAACCCCCTTGGGAACTGCCAACTGATGTGCTTAGACGACCTCTGAGCTGCTTCCCCTGCCAGCCTGGGACTTCAGAACAGTGCCTGGTTTGAGCCAGACATGCTTGGCTGCTGCAAACCCAGACCCAGGTCTGAACCACATCCCACAACAGCTGCAGGCTTAACTGAAAACAGCTTAAGAAGTGCTCCTGTCTCTAACACTCAGATGTCCAACTCCCATTGGGGTCCAAACCCCAAATAAATCAGTTATACCCTGTATAAAGCGTATACAGGGTAAACTCATAAATTGTTTGCCCTCTATAACACTGATAGAGAGAGATGCCCAGCTGTTTGCCCCTCCCCCAGATATTAATACCTATTCTGGGTTAATTAATAAGTAAAAAGTGATTTTATAAAATACAAAAAGTAGGATTGAAGTGGTTCCAAGCAGTAACAGACAGAACAAAGTAAATTACCAAGCAAAATAAAATAAAACACACAAGTCTATGCCTAATACAGTAAGAAAGTGATTCCAGGTGAAACCTCACCCTCAGAGATGGTCCAGTAAGCTTTTTTTACAGACTAGCCTCCTTCTAGTCTGGGTCCAGCAATCACTCACATCCCTGTGGTTACTGTCCTTTGTTCCAGTTTCTTTCAGGTATCCTTTGGGGGTGGAGAGGCTATCTCTTGAGTCAGGTGAAGACCAAATGGAGGGGTCTTCCAGGGGATTAAATAGACTCTCTCTTGTGGGTGGACACCCCTCCCTTCCCCTGTGTAGAATACCAGTGACAAGATGGAGTTTTGGAGTCACATGGGCAAGTCACATGTTCACACATGACTCAGAACTTACAGGTCACAGCCATGGTTCACATGCTACCTTGAACGGCCTCAAGTAGACTTCTTATGTGGATTGGAGCCTTCCAAGATCCATTGTCCGTTAAGTGTTTCTTGATTGGGCACTTAACTTGCAAATTCCTTTCTAAAGAAGCTGCCCAAATGCCTTACTGAGGCTACTTAAAATCAAACAAGTACACGGCCAATATTCATAACTTCAAATACAAAAGTGACACATGCATACAAATAGGACAAATATATTCAGTAGGTCATAACCTTTGCAGAGATATGTTACATGGCATATGTAGCATAAAAGATATTCCAGTGATGTCATATATACATTCATAAGCATATTCCCATAAAGCATTATGGGTACAACGTCTCATTCACACGTCTGCACAAGTGGGGCCTAAATGCGAATGTAAAACTGATGCCTGGTACCTCGTTTTGGATGGAAGAGCAATCTGGGCAAACTTCAGATTCAGTGACAGTTGTACATAATCACAAAGCCTCGTCTTATGATTTTATCTGCATCTACAACAGCCACAGTCTCACTATTGGCCATTTTATTTAAGTGCTCAGCCCCTAGTAGCTGCCTCTGCAGGACCAGCCAGATATTCAGATGCTGAAGCCCGTGCTTAACTTGCTACTCATGCTTTTAAAGTAAAGCAGGAGTCTGTGTGTGTTCCCAAGATCAGAGCCTTGTTTAGGTCCCAGAGTGGAAGATGTTGGATCCAGGGCTATTCTGAAAAATACATATGCATGAGATTTGTATATGGTATTCTGGAAATAGGCCCAGCTTTCCAGAAGTGGGTTGTGACTGAATCGAGACCTCTAAAAGCAGCCTTCCCACTCTATTCCCCTTTGTTTACCAGGCCTGATTTTCACCTAGACCTTGGCTTGTAACAATTGACCTTTTTCTTTCAACTAATTCAGCCTTTTGTTTCGTTTTCTGTCAGCATTCGTTGTGACATTCTATGAACTCACCCACTGTTCGACATTTCGGCTCATAGCTGGGGTAGGCCCCAATCATTACAACAGCTCTCTGGGTGTGAAACGACAGGAATGATTAATTCCTAATTTGCTGCTTTAAATGGCTGTGTAACACTAAGCGACGTGTTACGTCTCTTCTGCCACGAGCAATAACTAGGCACAAGGAAGTTTAACTGACTTATCCAAAGTGCAATTCACTTTCTCAAAGGGATCCCAACCGACCTCTATAAACCCCATTTCTCCCCGTCCCCCGAGCCAGAGCACAGGGGCTCCAGCCCAGCCCCTTCTAGCAGCTGCTACCCCAGCGTGTGAGCAGGGGAGTGAAGGCTGCAGCAGGCCTTTGCACCAGTGTCACCAGAAAACCCCTTCCATGGTGCACGGGGGTGAAGGGAGGAGCAGCAGAGGTGCTGTTGTGAAGCTGCTCCATTCGTCTATTCCTGCCCCCCTCTCCCCACACAAGATTAGCACTTCAGTGCCGTGCAGGGCTGTGCACCGGCCTTTCACGCCGGGCTGAACATCACTCTCAGAACGGCAGCGACAGACCAGGCAGTGGCCTTGTGCTCCGGTCACTACCATGTGCCTCCGTCTCAATGTGTAACACACACCCCCCCAATTTAAATACAGATCAAAGGGTATAAACAAAATCTTTCCCCTCATATACACAACTCCCCCTTGTCCTAGGCCACTTCTTTCTACTGGTTGCTGTTCCCAGGTGCCAGGCTTCACTAGAGCCCTCCAGTGTGCAAGCAGGACCAGGCAGCCTCTCCCTTCCCTCAACTATCCCTTAAAGCGACAGCTCGCGATTCCAGTCCAGCCCTCACAGCACCACAGAGGCCATCCAGTTACAAACAGGGACGTTACTGCTGTCTTTGTAGAGCCAAGGGCCTTTCCTTTCAGGCTTTGGCAATTGATGATTTTAAGCATGTGTGTGGGGAAAGATACCCATATATTCCATGGCCTCTGGCCTGTGGTTTCAGAAAAGGAGAGGAGGAAATATTTCCAGATACAAGAGAATTAAATTGTCTAGAGCCAGTGAACGTTCGAGTGCTGGAGTTTTTGATAAAACAGCTCATGAGCCTTCGACTTGTAGTGACAAGCCAGGATTTGTACCTTTGCTGTTAGACAAAAGACATTTGGGCCCCAGGACACAGAACTGGGAGGGAGAATTTCCCAGGGATTTGATCGCAGTGCAGAGATCCATCGCACAGGGTCAGGAAGGACCCGCCACAACCACAATATAAACACAGTAGTTTTGTCAGTGACACAAAACACAGTGAGAGGTTTGAGCCATTCGCAAACAGCTACAAGGGGCAGCTCTTTAGATCTAGGTAACAACTAAATGTCAGCAAGGGGGGAAAGGCCTGAGGGAAAAGGGGGTGGGGGGAGCCAAGTAGAGAAAATGGACAAATCCACCTCCCCCAGTAGGCGCCGACTTCTGCTCCTGCCAGTGGGTGCTCGACTCCCCTCTGCCCCCGGCACCGCCCCAATCCCACCCCTTCCATGAGGCCCTGCCCCTGCCCCACCCCCATTCCAACCCCTTCCCCAAAGTCCCTGCCCCCGTTCTGACTCCTTCCCCCCGAATCCCCACCCCAGCCCTGCCTCTTCCCCTGAGCGTGCCACGTTCCTGCTTCTTCCCTGCCCCCAAAGTGGTCCAACAGCTGTTTTGTGGCGGCCGGGGAGAAGCACTGGGAGGTAGGCGGAGGAGGAGGAAGTGGGGCAGAGTGGAGGGGAACTTGGCTGCAGGTGGGTGCAGAGCACCCACTAATATTTCCCCATGTGTGCTCCAGCCCTGGAGCACCCACAGAGTCGGCACCTATGCCTGCCCCCCCTTCGAATGTTTCACGTTTTATTTTGCTGCAGAGAACCAAGCACCAAACAGGCTTGATACAAACTAGCGAAACAACTCAATTGACTTCGAATCAGGTTCTGCAAAGAGCATTTGGAGAACAGTCAAGCATCCAAGATTCCAGTTTAAACTAAAGGAAGGGCAACACCACTGAAACCAAATCTAGACCAACGTGCATAAGTTCCTGGGCCTCAGAGTGTAAGATACACGTGGAGCCCAAGGCCTCAGGTTTAGCTGCTCTCACTGGGTCAGAACTTGAGTCTTCATTTCTTACGGCAATTGGAATTTTATTTTTGTTAAAATATAGAAAGGTGTTTGCAGAGCACAAACCAGTATCTCCGAGGTGTCGTTTTCTGTATGTTCTTATTGATATATATATATATATATATATATATATATATATATATATATATATATATATATATATTATGGGTACAATTTCCAAAATCACTAAGTGTTTTAGGTTCTTATGGGGGGCTTGTTCACACCTAAATATTAATCCAGAATAAGAGAGGAAGTGATGAATGAAAGTGGATTAACTCCCATGGGTGGATGTTCTCATTCCAGAGTAAGGGTGCCTTATTTGGAAAGCGCCTAAGTCAGAGCTACAGACGTTTTGCAGCATGAGCTTTCGTGGGTGAATGCCCACTTCGTCGGATGCAAGTAGTGGAAATTTCCAGGGGTAGGTATATATAAGCAAACAAGAAGCAAGCTAGAGATAACGAGGTTAGTTCAATCAGGGAGGATGAGGCCCTGAGGCGGGGTGGGGCAAGAGGGGCAATTTGCCCCAGGCCCCGAGCCTCACAGGGGCCCCCACGAGAGTTTTTCGGGGGCCCTGGAGCGGGGTCCCTCACTCACTCCGGGGGGCCCGGAAAACTCTTGCGGGGCCGGGCGCAGGAGCTTCTTTGCTCCCGGTCTTCGCCGGCGGGGGGGTCCTTCCGCTCCTGGGTGGAAGGACCCCCCGCTGGCGAATTACCGCCGAAGACGGAGCGGGACCCGCTGCCGAAGTTCAGCTCGGTCTTCGGTGGTAATTCGGCGGCGGGGGGCCCTTCCGTTCCGGGACCCGCCGCCGAAGTGCCCCGAAGACCTGCGGCGGGACCTCCCCCGCCGCCGCCAAATTACCGCCGAAGACCGGGCTGCACTTCGGCGGCGGGTCCCGCTTCGGCGGTAATTCGGCAGCGGGGGGTCCCGCCACGGGTCTTCGGGGCACTTCGGCGGCGGGTCCCGGAAGAGAAGGGCCCCCCGCCGCCGAAGACCCCGGGCCCCCGGAATCCTCTGGGCGGCCCTGCCTGTTCTAGCAGTAGAGATGTGAAAACCAAGGGAGGAGAAACTGCTTTTGTAGCTGGCTAGCCATTCACAGTCTTTGTTTAATCCTGAGCTGATGGTGTCAAATTTGCAGATGAACTGAAGCTCAGCAGTTTCCCTTTGAAGTCTGGTTCTGAAGTTTTTTTGCTGCAGGATGGCTACCTTTAAATCTGCTATTGTGTGGCCAGGGAGGTTGAAGTGTTCTCCTACAGGTTTTTGTATATTGCCATTCCTAATATCTGATTTGTGTCCATTTATCCTTTTCCTTAGAGACTGTCCAGTTTGGCCGATGTACATAGCAGAGGGGCATTGCTGGCATATGATGGCGTATATTACATTGGTGGACGTGCAGGTGAATGAACCGGTGATGGTGTAGCTGATCTGGTTAGGTCCTGTGATGGTGTCGCTGGTGTAGATATGTGGGCAGAGTTGGCATCAAGGTTTGTTGCATGGATTGGTTCCTGAGCTAGAGTTACTATGGTGCGGTGTGCAGTTACTAGTGAGAATATGCTTCAGGTTGGCAGGTTGTCTGTGGGCGAGGACTGACCTGCCACCCAAGGCCCGTGAAAGTGTGGGATCATTGTCCAGGATGGGTTGTAGATCCCTGAGGATGCGTTGGAGGGGCTTTAGCTGGGGACAGTATGTGATGGCCAGTGGAGTCCTGTTGGTTTCTACAACCCATCCTGGACCATGATCCCACACTTTCACAGGCCTTGGGTGGCAGGCCAGTCTAGTCCAGGGTCTAGCTTATAACCCAAGCTGTGGGTCTCTGTGCGCTCAGCCGGCAGCTGCAGAAAGGAGCGACCCCTCCCTGGCCTCAAGGTCGGCATGTGCTCCGCCCTGCACGGAGCAGCCAGGTGCAGAGGGATGAGCTGGGGCCTTGAATCTGCAGTTAGTGCTGGATGGTGGGTGATGTTGAGGTCTAGGTTGGGGCTCACAGACAGGGGCGGCTCTAGGCACCAGCATCCTGGGAGTTGGCTCGGTGGCATGCCTGCGGCGGGTCCCCTCTCCCCCCCGCTGGGTTTGAGCTCCCGCCGGCGCTGCTGCGGCAGGTCCGCTCTCGGCTCCTGGCGCGGGCAGCCCCTGCTCACAGAACATTAGCGTCCAAGAGAGGAGGCTGCACTGGGGCAGCACTGATGCCAATTGCTACTCCCAGCTGTTGAGCCGCAGTGATTGCTCAGGGGGATTTCCTGGCAGCACATCCCCTTGTGTCAGAAGGTGGAGTTATGCCCACACTGCGGATCTGGCCTGTTGTGCCTTACGAGAGGAAAAGCTAATCCTGGGATCTGTCTGCCTTGGGCAGCTGTTTAGCACTCAGGCGCCCTGTGCGCTCTCAGCTGCGTACGGGCCCTGGGAGGAATCCCCTTCAGCGTGATAGTCCTTCTCGGGGGTGAAGCCCTGCACTCCTGGAGCTGCACCTCTCTGAGCCTTAGCAGGCCTGTCTCTCGCCTGGGCCCCCTCTACTCGCTCTGTGCCCCAGGGGCCTCCACACTCAGGCCTGGTCTACACTAAACCGATTTAACGCCACAACCGTCCACACTAGGAGGCACCTTATATCGATTTTAATGGCTCTTTAAATCGGTTTCTGTACTCCTGCCCGACGAGAGGAGTAGCGCTAATATCGGTATTAACATATCGGAATAGGGTTAGTGTGGCCGCAATCGACGGTATTGGCCTCCGAGCTCCACAGTGCACCACTGACCGCTCTGGACAGCATTCTCAACTCGGATGCACTGGCCAGGTAGACAGGAAAAGCCCCGGGAACTATTGAAATTCATTTCCTGCTTCGACAGCGTGGAGAGCTCATCATCACAGGTGACCACGCACAGCTCATCAGCTCAGTTAACAATGCAGTCTCCTGAGAATCGAAAGAGCCCCAGCATGGACCGCTCGGGAGGTAATGGATCTGATCGCTATATGGGGAGATGATTCAGTGCTAACAGAACTGCGTTCCAAAAGACGAAATGAAAAAGTATTTGAAAGAATTTCTAAGGCTATGACTGCTAAAGGCCACAGCAGGGACTCCGTGCAGTGCAGAGTGAAAGTTAAGGAGCTCAGACAAGCCTACCAGAAAACCAAAGAAGCAAACGGAAGGTCAAAACATGCCGCTTCTATGCTGAGCTGCATGCAATTTTAGGGGCTGCGCACAAGTACCCCCCCCCTGACTGTGGATTCCGAGGTGGGGTTGTAATCTCTGCCATGTCTGAGGATTATGCAGACGGGGAAGATGAAGAGGAAGAAGAAGAGGAAGACCTCGCAGAGAGCACACAGCACTCCGTGACCCCAGCAGCCAGGAGCTTTTATCACCATGACGGAATTACCCTGCTCCCAGCCCTCGCAAGCAACTATTGCAGAGAATGACGCCCTGGAAGGGAGCTCTGGTGAGTGTACCTTTGCAAATAGCAAACAGTGTTTTTTAAGCAAGCCTTTTTTAATGATTGATTTGCCCTGAGGACTTGGGATGCATTCAGACAGTATAGTTACTTAGAAAAGTTTGTTAACATGTCCGGGATTGAGAGTATATGCTCCAGTGACATCTCGTTGAAGCGCTACTGTAGGTACTCCAGAAGACTTTGCAGAAGGTTTCTGGTCAAGGCATCCTTTTTCTGCCCTCCGTGGTAGGACACTTTACCATGCCATGCTTGTAGCAAGTAATCAGGTATCATTGCGTGGCAAAGCATCGCAGCGTATGGTCCCGGGACTGCTGGCATTCAAGAAGCATCCGCTCTTTATCTTGTTCTGTTATCCTCAGCAAAGTGATATCGTTCAGGATAACCTGGTTAAAAATCAGGAATTTAAGTAAGGGGTGGCCATTTTTCTACTGGGTTCGTGGAATGCAGCAGCTTAAAACACTTTCCTGCACGTAGCGAAGCGGGGAGAGGGGTGAAATGCCGATGATCTTTTCTGTTTGGTCACCGGCGAGGCGAGCTCCCCCAAGCTACGGACAAGCAGTGGGTGGGGAGGAAGGTTGTTGATTAGCAGGGAGCTAGCGTGGTATTAGCCATGCGTTGGGGGGGGAGGGGTAAATCACTGAGACAGTGGCTTACCATGGCCGCATGCAAGCTGAATCCTGATGCCTGGACCTGTGTCTGTGAGATCTGTAACCCCAGAGATGCAAGCAGTCACTATTAAGATGAAAAATGCGACCTTGTAGGGAAATCACATGTGCTATGTAAGGTGAATAGTGCTTTTCACTGTGAAAGAGTATAACCATTGTTCTGTAAAATGTATCTTTCTAAATATTTATCTCCCTCATGCAGCTGCAAATTTTACAAGTCCCTCCTCCATCCCAAAGGCTAGCACAGATAAGGCGGAGGAAAAAGAAGGCGAGATGAGATGTTCTCAGATATTATGGAAGTTACACGCAATGAAAGAGCTCATCTGAATGAGTGGAAGGACGTGGTTTCAAATTACAGGAAAGAGGCCAGTGAACGTGAGGACAGGAGGGATGAACGTGAGGACAGGAGGGACAACCGAGATGAGAGGTGGCGGCAGGAAGACCGGCAGGAAAATCAGCGGTGGCGGCAGGAAGATCAGCGGTGGCGGGATGCAACTCTGGGGCTGCTGCGTGATCAAACTGACATGCTCCGGCGTCTTGTGGAGCTTCAGGAGCGGCAGCAGGATCACAGAGTGCCGCTGCAGCCCTGTATAACCACCCTCCCCTCACCATGTTCCTTAGCCTCCTCACCCAGCTCCACCCCGTGGACAGCCCAACCAGAAGGATGCCGTTACTCTGAATTTTTTTAATGGCCTTCTCCATCCCTCCTTTCCTCCTCCCAAAGCACACCCTTACTTCTCTCCCTTTTTATAATGAAAAAATAAAGAATTAATGCTTTTAAATGAGAGTGACTTTATTTGCATAACTAAGCTGTACTCGAAGGGAGGGGGAGTGCTTTAGGGACTGAGTCAATCAAGGGGTTGGGTGTTCATCAACAAACACAGCAGTCACACTGTACCCTGGCCATTGATGAAGCTCGTTTTCAAAGCTTCTCTGATCTGGTGTGCTCTTCTAATCTCCCTGGTGTCTGGCTGCGCGTAATCAGCGGCCAGGTGATTTGCCTCAGCCTCCCACCCCGCCATAAAGGTCTCCCCTTACTCTCACAGAGATTGTGGAGAATACAGCAAGCAGCAATAACATAGGGGACATTGGTTTGGCTGAGGTCTGAGCGAGTCAGTAATGTGCGCCAGCGAGCCTTTTTTCGGCCAAATGCACATTCCACCACCATTCTGCACTTGCTCAGCCTGTAATTGAACAGATCCTGACCACTGTCCAGGCTGCCTGTGTATGGCTTCATGAGCCATGGCATCAAGGGGTAGGCTGGGTCCCCAGGATAACGACAGGCATTTCAACATCCCCAACTGTTATTTTCTGGTCTGGGAAGTAAGTCCCTTGCTGCAGCCGTTTAAACAGAGTAGTGCTTCTGAATACGCGAGCATCATGAACCCTCCTGGCCATCCCACGTGGATGTTTGTGAAACGTCCTTGTGATCCACCAGTGCTTGCAGCACCATTGAAAAACCCCTTCCGGTTTACGACTGGGTGTGCCCTGGTGCTGCGTGCCAAGATAGGGATATGGGTTCCATCTATCGCCCCACAGTTAGGGAATCCCATTGCAGCAAAGCCATCCACTATGGCCTGCACGTTTCCCAGAGTCACAACCTTCGTAGCAGCAGCTTAGTGATTGCTTTGGCTACTTGCATCACAGCAGCCCCACAGTAGATTTTCCAACTCCAAATTGATTCCCGACTGACCGGTAGCTGTCTGGTGTTGCAAGCTTCCACAGGGCTATCGCCACTCGCTTCTCTACTGTGAGGGCTGCTCTCATCTTGGTATTATGGCGTTTCAGGGCAGGGGCAAGCAAGTCACAAAGTTCCATGAAAGTGCCCTTACGCATGCGAAGTTGCAGCCACTGGGAATCGTCCACACCTGCAACACAATGCGGTCCCACCAGTCAGTGCTTGTTTCCGGCCCAAAATCGGCGTTCAATGGATAGAATCTGCCCCATTACCATCAGGATCTCCAAAGCGCGGGGCCCGCGGTTTGAGATAATTCTGTGTCCACGTCCTCATCACTGTCATCGCCGCTGCCGTATCCGCCTCTTACTCGCCTCGGTTTCGGTCCTGGTTCAGCATATACTGCGCGAGGTGTTTAAAACATCCACGATTGCGGTATGGAGCTGAGCAGGGTCCATGCTTGCTGTGCTATGGCGTCTGCACGTTCACCAAGCAAAAGGTTGTCTGCCGCTGTCAGGGAGGAGGGAGGGGTGAGGCTGTACCCAGAACCACCCGCGAAAATGATTTTTGCCCCATCAGGCACTGGGATCTCAACCCGGAAATGCCAAGGGGCGGGGGAGGCTGCGGGAACTATGGGATAGCTACGGAGTAGCTACCCACAGTGCAATGCTCCAGAAATCGACGCTAGCCTCGGACCGTGGACGCACACCACCGATTTAATGTGTTTAGTGTGGCCACGCACACTCGATTTTATAAAATCTGTTTTACAAAACCGGTTTATGCAAATTCGGAATAGTCCCGTAGTGTAGACGTACCCTCAGAGGGAACAATGCAAACCCTGGCTCTAGCCCGCAGTGACTCAGCCAGCGTAAAACAACAGGGTTTATTGAATGGCTCAACCCAGCACACGAAGTTCTCAGGGCTTTTGGAGCTAGAAACTCCCAGCCCAGCCCGTCTGGGTCTGTCCCACATCCGGGTGGCTCAGGCTGCGATTTGTCCCCAGTCCAGCAGCCCCCTCCTTCCAGCCGACCATCCTATATTACCTTCCCCAACAGCCCCTCCCCCGTCTGTTGTCTTCAGTTCAGTCCCAGGCAAAAAGGTCACCTGGGCCTTCTCACTTCCATCATCCTTTGTTCCCACCACTGGCCAGAACCAGCTGCCTTCCAAGATGGGATGGGCCTCCAATCACCAGTTTTTGGTACCCAGGCTGTTGTCCAGGGCAATTGCTAGGTGAAGTCACACCAGGTCCTTGGCAACAACAACCCCCCCCACCACCACCTCGTTAAACCCGCAGCATACCGGGGAAACTGAGGCACACATACAGTACTCATGCAGAACACTAAGAAAATCCCCCACTGCGTCACACTCTCCAAAGAGTTCACATGAGTTACCGTGTGATTGTTGCTGCTTCAATATATATGAGAGTGGTGGGGTGATCTAAGCTAAGTATTTATGGCACCTGAGCTGGCTCCCTTCCAGCTGTGTTGCATGGGGGCAGGGAGGGAACGCAATGAGATGGCTGGCTTTTTAAAAGACTGCAGTATGGTAGAGATGGTGGGAAATTTATCTTTGATGTTTTAAAATGAAAAATGGCTTTTTGAAGGAAAGAAGAACTTTTGTTTGCTGTGAAGATTTCCAACAAAAAAAAAAACCCCAACCCAAACATCTGGGTTTTTTTAAACTTGAGAATGACTTTTTTTTTTTTAATTTATCTGTAAAACTGACTTTTTCCGTCTTCTAAATTTTTTCAGGATGGGATGCCCAAACTAAAACTCCCACAAAGAACCGTGGCAGCTCTAAATTGCACGAGTTCAGTCTAGAGTTGCCAATTTTGGTTGCGTGTTTTCCTGGAGGTTTCAATGCAGGACATAATCTTTAATTCAAGATTAATCTTCAATTCCTGCAGCCTCCAGGACCATGCTGGAAGCTTGGGAACCCTAGTTCAGTCTTCAAGTTTTTCACCCAAAATTTGAAGTTTTCTGTTGGAAAAAAATCCGCTTTTTTCCTCTCCTGCTGCAGTGCTGAAGAGTTGGAAAATCTGCATGTAGTTTCAGTGAAAGACACACAACCCCCTGCACTCAGCCCCAGCAACCATCCTCACTGCAGCTAAAAGCCACTGAGCAAGGCTTGTGTTCAAAGCTTCTCCTGTTCAGTCTGTCAGCCGCCCTCGAGGACTGGGGGAAGGCTTGGATGGCTTGTTTTTTTCTAGCTCAAACAGAAACAGAAAAAAATAAAACCCAGCTGGCACTTCCAAACTCCCCCCAACCCCCAAGTAGACAAGCCACTGCAGCGTCCTTAATTACCTGGCCAACCACCTCAGTAGACAGTCAGGTTAGGAAGTTAAATTGTGTGTGTGAAACCCTGTTAGACAGTAAAATCCTCTGACATGTTTAGCTATTTAAATACCTGTTGCATTATCTGTATTGTGGTCGCACCTAGGAACCCCAGCCGTGGGCCTGCACCCCATTGTGCTAGGTGCTGCACAAACACAGACTATGAAGATGATCCCTACCCAAAAACCCTACAATCTAAGTAATAGCCCATAGAGAAGGCTCAGCTCCCCCACACAGCGAGAGACAGTCCCTGCCCCAGCTGAGATCAGGGCCCCATTGTGCTGGGTGCTGCACAGACACACAGTGGATATGTCCACAATGGAGCTGGAGGATGTAACTGCCAGCTTGAGGAGACATACCCACCCTACAACGCTAAAATCAGAGTGTAGCCCTGGTGGAGGGAAGAGCTAATTGCTCAGAGTACAGTCCCAGCTAAAACCCTAAATAGGTACTTGAGTTGGATGGTCCCTCCTGCTGCCACAGCATGACAGCTTGACCACACCTAGTGTGGGTATGGCTGCTCCAGCCAGAAATTACACCTTCCAGCTCCAGTGCAGACACACCCAGCCCCTGCCCTGCAGAGCTCACGGTCTAACCAGGCAAACCGTCCCTATTCCACAGATAGGGAAACCGAGGCACAGTGAGAGGCAGTGACAGGGAGTCTGTGGCAGAATGGGGAATTGAAGACAGATCACCTGAGTCCTAGCCCAGTGCATTAACAACAAGACCAGCCTTCCTCAGTCTCCTTGATCTCCAATCCTTGTCTCAGTCTCCGCTCCCTCCTTTCCCCATTCAGCCTTTTCTCCCCTGTACCCACTTTCTGTCAGTCACTTGCCCTGAAGCAGCTTAATTGCTCCTCCCATCCCCTGCTTCAGGCTCAGGCCAGCCTTTGGCTGATGGGTTGAGACAAGACTCTCCCTGGGGGCAGGCCCTGTCTACAGAAAAAGTTGTGCTGGGATAAGTGGAGCTATTCTAGTGAAATCTGGGGCCCAGGCAAACCCATGACTGGCTGGCTGGCTCTTACTTTGAGTGGCAGAGTTTGTTTGTTTGGTTGGTTGGTTTTTGGTTTAGTAGATATTGGGAGCAGGTTTAAACTAAACTGCAAAAGACTGCTCTTAAACCAGATTAAGCATATCCAGACAATGACCAGGGAAATTGTACCGGTGTAATCACTGCTGGTACACCATTGGCCCAAAGTGAATTCAGCTCAGCAGTCTGTAACCAGATTCTTAATAAAATGAAAATTAACTCTGATATTCCACAGTAGAGAAATTAAAGTGACTTGCATCTGAAGAAGTGGGTATTCACCCACGAAAGCTCATGCTGCAGAACATCTGTTAGTCTATAAGGTGCCACAGGATTCTTTATTGCTTTTAAAGTGACAATAGCATTTCAAAACTTCAAAAGAATCCCACCCCATCAAAGGCAGCTATCTACCCCCACCCTCTCTTCATTTACTGGGTTTTGGAACCCATGTCCCTTGTCTAGCAAGTGCTACTTAGTTGATGGCGAGTCCCTCTGTCACAAAACAGTTCCACTGTCCTTGATTCACATAATCAGGGTAACAACACTTTATTCTTCCTGCCCCAATAACAGAGAAACTGGGGATCCCACAGCTGCCAAAGTGACCATTTGGGCTGCTGTGGGCTCATGTTAGGCAGGGTGGGTGTGCCTATGCAAATAAGACCAGCCCCTGAAACTCTTTTCCACAACTCACCACCAGATGTCAGGGTAGAGCTCACCCTGACTCTGCTTACATCTACAGACAAGGCGTGTGTGTAGAGCAGCCTCTGGGGAGCTGGGCCTGTCCATGTGTCACTTGGACAGTGGCTTCTCTAAGGGCTAACGGTGCTCAGGCCCCACCAGTTCAGTCCCCTCCTTTTCGGCTTTAAGCAACCCCTCAAGGAGGGGATAGAACTGCAGGGCCCCAAACCCCTTTGTGGCTGCTGCTCCCATCTCCCCCCTTGGCCAGCAGCCCGGTGGGGTGAGCGGCAGGGAGGTGGCAGAGACATGGGAGAAGGCAAAGGTTTTGGCTCTGAAATTTGAGCCCTCCATTGACAGCGCAGAGCAGAGCAGAGCTGGCCATGCTCAGAAGCTGCATCTCCCCAGAGTCTGAAGACTCTGAGTGCCCAGCCTGGGAGAAGCACCAAGGGGCCAGCAGGGGGAAACTGAGGCAGAAAGGCCCAGCCCCTCCTATCTCCTCAAGAGATATTTAAGTGCTTAACTCCTACTGGGAGCTAGGCACCTAACTAGCTTTGAGGGTCTGGGCCAGAGTCATTGTCTGAATCCTGCAAAGAGGGCTACATAGGTGATTAAAGTGAAGCGCATGCGTCAGTCTTTGCAGGTTTGGGATCCTATGTTCCAGCTGAGCACTTAATAGAAAATAAAATACAGGCCCCTTTAAAAATCTCAGCACTGCACATTAGAGCTAGGCGTTATTACCTCTCGGCTCTGCAAGTGCAGATTGCCACAGCCCTGCACAGATACAGAATTTGTATCCGCATCCGATCTGCAAAAATAGTGCATGCATATAAAGCGGATCTCTGCAGATTAGCAGGGCTCTACAGATCGCTTATTCCTCTGTCTATTTGGATGGCGTCCTTCTGGCAAATCCATCTGTATTCACCGCTGCAGGTTTCCGACTGGATCTGACTCCCTTTGATCACCCCACAGCTGTTCTCTTCGGCAGCTCCTTTCACGGGGAACCTGCCGGACCAAGGGAAGAGACATTGGTCGCCCTCATGGCACTCAAGGTGTCTTGTTATTGCAGGTCACAGACAGCAGAGCTGTTCTGTGTGTCGAGACCCAGACTGGTGTTGGCGAAACCTTGTCGCTACTTGTAACTGGAGCACAAAGAATCTGGAAATGACGGAGACCAACGTCCTGGAGCCCTGGCATGTTCTCCCGGGGTGGCTCTCCCCGTGCCAGCATCTCTTCCGACTGAGAATGGCGGCTGGGGGAGGGCGGGGGGCTGTCACTCAAAGCTCTTCCCTGGGCTGCTGCATCTCAACCTTCCTAAGAGTTCGGGTCAAGGTGTAGCATCTTCAAATGGTGCCCAAGTGATTTAGGAGCCTACGTCCCATTGCCTGTCAATGACACTAAGTGCCCAAGTCACTTGGATGCTTTTGAAAACTGTGCCCTAGAGTTTCAAAATTGAGTTGAGTGATTTTGGGACCCCTGTTTATCAGAGGGAGGGTGCTCAGCACCTACCAGCAACTGGGCCCTTTAGGCTGCCTCAGCTGGGTACCCCAAATCACTCGTCACTTCTGAAAGTCTTGGCCTCAAATAATAAGGGACGCCCGCCCCCTGCCTTGCATAACTCAGCAACCATCCGTAAAAGCAACTCACAGCGTCTGATTTAACAAGGATCCATCCACCCAGGTCCATTTCCTCCAGGTCCCGTTGGCACTGAGGCCAGTCCAGACGAGGTACTTCTCTTGAATGCTGCTCCCCAGGAACTCCTGTAAGCAGGGGAGAGGCACTTCTGGGAGAAAACCCGCTGCAACTCCCAGCTGCTTTGCAAGCGGATTTGTAACAGATTAACATTTGCCGTGGATGAAGCACGGAGCAGGACACACACAATGGCCAGTGGATTACGCTAGCACCTGATGTTCGATTGCTACCTGAGCACCAGGATAAATTCTCAAATAGTATTTCCCAGAGCCCGCCCCCCCCCCCCATGTCCCCTTCCTCCATTTGGGGCTCAGGGCTTTAGACGCAAGTTTGAAAATATTTACAGGTGCTCCACTCCAGACTGCTCTGAATGGTACTGACAGATACCAAGGATGATACTTTCCATGTCAGCAGTGGGTCAAAGCAGCGAGGAAGGGAGAGGGGACAACCACAGTATGAAGATCTGCACAGTCCACTCAGTCAGCTCACGTCAGTGCCCCCGGGGGTGGGAAGCGATCACGTGGAGGGTTTCCTCCCTCTCCAATCAAAACAGAGCCAAATCCATGCAGCCCATGGGCACATCCAACCCACTGCAGGGGAAGCCGAGTCCAGAGCCCTCGTAAGCCATCTCCGGCACAATCGGCATCTCATTTGGGTGCAGCCTGAGTGTGCCGCTCCCAGCTCATCTGCTCGGCTTTCCAAGGCTCAGTCACACCTCGGCTGACGAACTCAAAGCTGAGGGTTTTTCAGTGTGTTTCCACTGGGTATTTGACAGCACCTGGTGTATAGTCAGGTTCACTGTATCAACCTGTAGACCTCAGTTATTCAGTTTCCTGGGCTGTTTAGAGCTTTTTTCCCCCGCAACAGGAGAGAGAAACTTTAAATAAATATATAGGAAAATGTGCTCGGAAACCCACAAAAACTGGCACAGGAATTTCGGTGGGACTAGTCCTGTGATAAAACTAAGTGTGTGCACAAGTGTGTTTGCAGGGTCATGGATCTGGCTTCTTCACGACATAATCCACCAGAACAGCTGACAAACAGACGAGTGCGCGAGGACATTCCCAGAGAGGTCAAAGCTGGTTATTTTATGGTCTTTGTTTAAAAAAAAAGTGGACTATGAAAAGTGGCCTTGGGGTAATTTTATCATTTTTTAAATCAGTTTAAAATGGATATTCATTGACACCCCCTATCTTTGCAGGTGAAGATTAACACCCCCCCTCTGCCTGTTTCTCACTTTACCATCTCATCCTGCTCCTGGATCACCACCATGCCAGCGCTCCTCGCTGAGCAGTCCGCACGGCTCCCGGCCCAGATTTTACTCTCTGTAGAAAACCAGTAGCATTTGGCACCATGTGGCAGCCAGTCCGGGGGACAGATTTTGCAGCCAGTGCCCTCTAGAGGAGACAAACAGGAGACACTGTTAATGGCTGAATTAGGTGCTGACATTGAGAGGCTGCCTGGTGCAGCAACTTGGACAACAGACTGGCTCTCAGGAAACCTGATCTCAGCTGGGGCAGGGACTGTCTCTCCCTGTGTGTTTGTGCAGCACCCGGCACGACGGGGCCCTGATCTCAGCTGGGGCAGGGACTGTCTCTCCCTGTGTGTCTGTGCAGCGCCCGGCACAATGGGGCCCTGATTGCAGCTGGGAGCTGGGTACCAGCAGAACTCCCTTGAGGACAGTTGAATTACACCAGGGATGACCAGCACCTTTTCATTCTCCCCAGTGAAGCTATTAGCATTTGCACACCCTGTTCCACACGATCGGGCGCACACCCCATTGGCACCCGCCCTCACTAGCGCTATAACATGGGACCACGCACTCAGCTACGGGGCAGCTAGTAGGTGTCACAACCACTGCTTGAAAGTGTCTCTCCAAGGGTCTTCAGTCACAGAGCCCAGAGAGGAGGAGCTGGGGTTACCCCGGGAGCTGCTGTTGATGGGAGCACACAGAGCCTGGCTCAGGCGTGCCACTAGGTGGGTCAGATGGGCGCTGCACTCTGCCCCGTTTCTCTCTCCCCGCTGGGCACCACAGCTCGCGGTGGCATTCGGCGCTGCTCCTGTCAGTCCTTCCTGAGATGAACCTTGAAAACAGCCACGAGACCTGCGGTTAGAGTTCTTGCCTGGCAACAGAGTGGAAAATGGGCACCAAAGAACGTGGATCAGGGGGAAAAAATCAAGGGGAGAAGAGAGAGAGAAAACTAATTCATTGGGAGGGGCCAGGCCAGGGACTTGGGGGTTCTATCCCTGGCTCTGGGGGCAGGTGGATACGAGCAGGGGAAGTTGGGTGTCAGGACTCCAGTGCTCTGGTGTTGTAGCTGACTCATGCTTTGGTCATGGGCACATCACCTCCCATCTATGGGCCTTAGCTTGGTCCTTCTATAGCACAGGAATTACGACAGTACCCTGTACAGCCAGCATGCAAATGAGGGTAATTAACCACTGGAACAATGTGCCAAGGGGCGTGGTAGATTCTCCATCACTGACCATTTTAAAAATCGAGATTGGATGTTTTTTTTCTAAGAGACCTGCTCTAGGAATTATGATGGGGCAGGTCTCCGGCCTGTGTTACCCAGGAGGTCAGACTAGATTGTCATAATGGTCCCTTCTGGCCTTGGAATCTATGGAAAGGCTCTGGGATGAGCTGCTGAGACATGGGAAAGTTTACAGGGCATCCACAAAACAAACAGGATCTAGCCACTCACCCAGAATGCTCAGCGCGATCACAGCCAGCGTCGCCACAACGCTCCAGGCCCCCAAAACGCCGATGGTGATTTTATACCCACGCAGCTTCGCAGGAGAACCTGTGAATTCGGATTTGTAAGTCAGCCTCAGTGTCTCCCGGGCTGCGTGACAAGTATCGGCATAACCCTTCATAGACCTGTCATTACGGGTGAAAGAAGCAGAGGCCAGGTGGTGTTCTGCATCTGCTCTCTGTCTCAAACGCTCCTCAGCAGAGCTGGGTCACAACTGTCAGAGCCAAAGGCCAAGATTTTAACACAAGAACAACCAGACTGGGTCAGACCAAAGGTCCATCTAGCCCAGTGTCCTGTCTTCCAACAGTGCCCATTGCCAGGTGCCCCAGAGGGAATGAACAGAACAGAGGATCATCCAGTGATCCATCCCCTGTCACCCATTCCCAGCTTCTGGCAAACAGAGGCTAGAGCCACCATCCCTGCCCATCCTGGCTAATAGCCATGGAGAGGCCTGTCCTCCATGAACTTATCTAGTTCTTTTTGAACCTTGTTATAGTTTTGGCCTTCACAAGTTAATATCCCAAATTAATTTGGGATTTTAGGTCCCAGCTGGTACCACCTTACAAGAGGCTGGTTGTTGGGGGGTAGGCTCTCAGCACTACCTGGAAATTAGGGCCTTTTAAAATATTCTCAAGTAAGGCCTCCAAAAACTGAAGGGGACACATTCACCTGTCACTAGAGCAGATTCAGAATCAGAATTTCCATCCCGCAGGAAATTCTGACATGCTGACTTCTGGTTCTGTCTTGAAACAGGACAAAGTAAATCAACATATTGTTTTGAATGGAACAGAAAGTTTAAATAAATAACTAAATGTTTCATTTCTGGTTAGTTTGACAATTCGCGTGCCTCATGCCTCTGTTCTCCACTACGCCTTGGGCTCCCCAGCTGGACTACATCTCCCACAATGCACCAGACTGGCTCAGCAGGGACCCAGGTGCATTATGGGAGGGGTAATGCAGCTGGAGGGCCCAGCTCATAGGAGCAAATGAGGGCATGAGACATCCAAACTACATCTCCCATGAGGCACTGCAGCAGCTCGGGAGAACAGAGATTAATATTTTGTTTAGATATTCCCCAAGTGGGAAATGATTTACATCGCTGTAGTGCCTCAGAGTCTCAGTCATGCTCCAGGGCCCCACGGTGCTAGGAGCTGTACATTATTTATTAGGTATATCACGGTAATACCCAGGAGCCTCAATCATGCCCCAGGTCTCCATTGTGCCAGGAGCTCTACAGACACAGAACAAAAAGAGGGTCGCTGCCCAAAGAGCTCATAACCCAAGTATTATACACTGTACTCAGCAGATGTGACAGACACAGTCACACACACAGGGACACAGATCTGCTGAGTGAGACGTGGTCACTTCCACAGTGAGTTCAGTTCTGCTGCGAAGAGAACCGAAGGCCCAAGAGCAGATGGGCCAGAAGGTCCCACACTTCTAATTTGCACTCCAGCTTTGTCTGCATGGCCGTAGCCTCTAGATGTCCCAGTGCCCCAGGCTAGGCACTGTACATATTTTTTTCACACAACGCACAGTCAACCTGTGGAACTCCTTGCCAGAGGATGTTGTGAAGGCCAAGACTATAACAGGGTTCAAAAAAGAACTAGATAAGTTCATGGAGCACAGGTCCCTCAGTGGCTATTAGCCAGGATGGGCAGGGATGGTGTCTCTAGCCTCTGTTTGCCAGAAGCTGGGAATGGGCGACAGGGGATGGATCACTTGATGGTTGTCTTGTGCTGTTTATTCCCTCTGGGGCACCTGGTACTTGCCACTGTCGGTAGACAGATACTGGGCTAGATGGACCCTTGGTCTTACCCAGTGTGGCCGTTCTTATGTTCTAGAAACAGACGGCTCCTGCCCTGAAGCGATTAGTCTCAGATGACACACAGCATGTGGATACAAACAGGGGAAGCAGAAGGAAACAATTAGATTCTGCTGATCAACATGATAAGGTGCAGTCACAGCATCTTGCTTTTCACTCTGTTCTGGGCCCTCAGGAGCTCTCCTGCTGCAGGACAATTTCACTCTGCATTTTGGCCAAGACTTCACAAAGTAACTGGTGATTTCCCCATCCCCGCCCAATCTGAGACCACTTAAAGGAGCCCTGATTTGGGGAAATCACTGAGCACCTGCCCTCTAGAACCCTTGTGGTGTCCCAAGTTGGTTACCCAAAGCAGCCGCCTCTTTGTCCACCATGCAAACTAACTGCCAGCCCAGTTCACAGAATTCACGCTGCAGGGAATGGGGCATTTCCGTCTGGCTTTCTGCGACGCACGTCTGGAAAGGGAGTCAATTACAGCATTGGAAAATCAGGCTGTGGGGTGGGAGCGAGGGAAGGGAGAGTCGGAGACACAAATGGGAGGTAGGCACCCAACTCCCCAGGAGTTTCCATGGGCGTTAGGAGCCTGACTGCCCTGGTTGACTTTGAAAATCTTGCCGAAGCTGGTAGAGAGAGAATGAAGCGATACAGGAAATGGAGGCGAGAAACGTTTATTAGATGAAATCTAACAGGACACGAAGCATCCGAGGCAGGTCACTACTGAGTCCGAAGCAGGACAGAGACACAGGATGTGGTGTTGCCGGCGTCATTATCCATATTACAGTAACACCCGGAGGCTCCAGCTGAGACCGCACTGTTCACAAAGGGCAGATGATAATCTCCCTGTTAAAGAGGGAACCAAGGCCCAAAGAGATGCACGGACTTGGGTCGCAGCCCAGTGCATTAACCCTGAACGCAGCCTGCTCCTCCTCCGTTAGCCCTGCTGCTAGGTCGTGACGGTAGAAAGTCAGACTTGGCCCAAATTGCATTCAAAACACCGCCAACGTCCTTTTGCGACGACCCACGTCTGCAGGTCAGCGGGAACCTCGCTCCACTTAGTCACCGTACGATCCAGGGCCTGCACAGGGTGAAGCCAGAAATAGCCCCAGGCCCTTCCCCAGAGTCACCTTCTGTAACGGCTGACCCTGCCCGGGGACATTAGGATACAGCAGGGGCAGGCAACCTATGGCACGGGTGCCGAAGGCAGCACGCGAGCTGATTTTCAGTGGCACTCACACTGCTCGGGTCCTGGCCACTGGTCCGGAGGGCTCTGCATTTTAATTTAATTTTAAATGAAGCTTCTTAAACATTTTAAAAACCTTATTTACTTTACATACAACAATAGTTTAGTTATATATTATAGACTTATAGAAAGAGACCTTCTAAAAATGTTAAAAGGTCTGACTGGCATTAAATTAGAGTGAATAAATAAAGACTCAGCACACTGAAAGGTTGCCGACCCCTGGGATACAGCATCAATACAGTCAGTGCCTGCTGCACTGGGGCCCCCAGCCCTGCTTGCATTGCAGAGGCATGTTCAAACCATGGACAGCAATAACCCCCCACTGGCTGCTGGGTTATTCATATTAAATACCGGGCCCCGTTGGGCTGGGCGAGGCACAAAGACGTCAGTGATCCCTGCCCCACACAGCTCATCGGCTTAGCTAGAATTCTACTTGCATACAAACTATGCAGGGAATACAGCCAAGCTCTCCAGGTCCTGGCTCAGATGGGAGCGTAGGGGGCCGTGTCTTGCAGAGACCAGCAAAGCGGGAACGGTGCAGGGGTAAGATGCTGTCCGATAACCATCATACGTGCACATGGCTGGCTGGAGTTTAGCACAGACCTGCTCCAGCACTGCGGCTCTGGGTGCACTGCTCTGATCACACACCCTGCATCCCCCCCTTTGCTGTTCTGTCACCCCCATATGAACATCCCAGTAGCTAGGACACACCCTAAGTACCTCCCACACTATTGAAGCATCTAACGGTCTTTATTGTATTTGCCCTCTCACCCCCCCACCCCGAGGCAGGCTAGTGCTTTTATCCCCATGTCACAGATGGGGAAACTGAGGCCGAGAGCAATGAAGGGTCACACAAGAAGTTCTTGGCAGAATAAGATTCAAACCCAGGCTACAGCCTGAAACACAATATGAAGCTGCCCCCTGCCTGCTTCCCATCCATCCTCTCTCAGACCCCACTGAAAGCACAGGCCGGAATTACTGTCACAGATGAAAGACAGTCCCCGGAGACTTTGAGCGATACCTTGGATCCCCGTCGCAGACGGGCGGCTGGCGGTTCCCATCTTGGGCCGGAGATTCAATACCGTGTAACCCTCTTCGTCCTGCATCCTCCAGAGTCGCCTTCGTCTCCCAGAAAATGGGAAGAGGGAAAATCAGAGAGAGACCCTGAGGGACAGGGGTGAGACTCGGCCCGTTCGGCTTGTGGGGCTCCAGTGTGCAGAGGAAATGGCCGCCTCCCCTGGCCACACGCTTTGAAACCACACAGGAAACGTAACAACTCGCACAGCAAGCTAGCGAGGGCACTAGCAAGGGGACAGAACATGGACCTTGTGTCCTATGCAAAAAGCAGCCTCAAACCTCTTCTGCTGCCTAAAGGCACCGATTCCTGGCTCATTCCCGCAACCAGCCCCTCGCCGCAGTGGGATGTGGCTGGTGTGAGGGTGAAGCACCAGGTCCTAAATCCAGGAGCCAGGCCCCTGGGTGCTTGGCAGGTGGGAGGACTCGGGCACTCTCTGGAGAACCTGGCTTGTGAGCTCCCTGTTCAAGGCTGATGGCCTAGCGACAGCTCGTGCAGCCCCAAATGAGCAGGCAGGGGATCTACACTACAGCTCTGCTCTCCTGCTGTCAAGGAGCCGAGCCCCAATTCACCCCACCATGAAGTGGGTGCGACAGGCACTGGGGGAGAAGGTCTCTTCCTCTCCAGCTTGCGGGGGAGTCCTGAAGGTCATCCCTCTGCAGGCTAGACAGCTGCCCCCCTAAGAGGCTGTTTGCTCATTGTTGGTCCCAGCGACTCCCTTGATTCTCACTCGTGGCTCCAAGTAGCTGCTTGCGTTCACCTCAGTGCCATGGTTCAGGCCTTGCCTGGGAGGCTAAACCCAGCGAGAGGAGCGAGCACCAGCAACTGCCAGACAAGGGCACGCCTGTCCCTCCGAATGCCCATCAAGGAGCTGGGGACGAACCCATGGGGAATATTAGGCCATGGATGCCAAGTGAAGCTGGAAAAGACGGCACTGGGCCCCCTGAGCACGGTCGTGTTGATGAGAGGAATCAAAGTTTGGAGTCTTTTACCTCACCCCACCGGACAGGAAGCCGAGGGGCTGGAGCTAGTCAGTCACTAATCTCCGCAGCGCACAAGGGGACCAAAGGGGCTGTTCATGAGGCCTATTTCCTCACATCCTGCCTCGAACCAGAACGCTGCACTTTCTAGGTCAGGCTAAAATGTGGCAGCCCAAGCAGCCCGGCTCCCGCCTCAAACACTGACCCCTGAGCAAATGGAAACTGTCGTGGGTGAGAAATGGCTGATCTGAGAGGCTCACAAAAGCCATATGAAACACCAGTGCGCAGGCACAGTGGGGCTTGCTGGCCAGAGGCCACTTCCTGTGGGTCAGCATCACACGCCTGCCTTCGCAGAGGTGTGCAAAGCCGTTCTCTGATTGGCTAGACCTCTCCTTATTGTCTTTGAACCTATAGCACTTACTCCTGAAAGCACCAGATATTAGACCACATGGTTGTGATGACTCCTCGTCATGGTGCATTCACCAGGGAAATCCTCCTAGTGGAGCAGAGCCCACAGACGTGGCCAAAACTCCACCGGAATATTTTTTTTATTTAAAAAAAATGTTTTGGACAAAAATGAGTTTTCCACTTTTGGAAACTGAACATTTTGCAGTCTCCCTCCCACCCCAACTTCCTTTGCTTTTGCCACTGAAAAAGGATGGGGTGAGGGGGGGGGGAGAGAGAACAAAAGGGAAAATCCAAACACATTTTGGTTTGGTCCTTTTAAGTTTCCGTGACGTTTACCATATTCCCACCAGCTGTGGGAAGACTGCTCCCCAGATGAGTTTGGCTCAGGTCTGTGGGCCACTAGGGGGCGACTGGAGAACCTCTGTACCGGTTGACTCCATGGAACATAGATCCTTGCTTTGGCGACTACTAAGGCTGGGGTTGGGGTGGGATTTTGTGAAGCACAAAGCCCTGTTGAAAGGCAGGAAGACTAAGGCACCTAATACCCCCAGTTGGCCCAGTCATAGGTGGAAGAGCAGGAGGCCACCGCTGGGTTTAGATGAGAAGGAAAGAGGGTGAACTCCAGGTTATTGAGGGTGTGAAAAAGGAAACAACCGCCCCCCACAACCAGAACAGAGCAGCTGGAACAATTTGTACAATGAGGGGCTAAGAGCCATTGAACCAAACTGTAACCTGCATATGATGGAAACCACTTCAAGCCAGGCGCTGTGGCAGCTACTTCAAAAAAGAACTAGATAAGTTCACGGAGAACAGGTCCATCAAGGAATGGTGTCCCTAGCCTCTGTTTGTCAGAAGGTGGAGATGGATGGCAGGAGAGAGATCACTTGATGATCATCTTTTCTGTTCATTCCCTCTGGGGCACCTGGCACTGGCCACTGCCGGAAGACAGGATACTGGGCTAGATGGACCTTTGGTCTGACTTAGTAGGGCCGTTCTTATGCCCCCCCAACATCCCAGGGTTGTGCAAAACTAGAAAACTGGCATAGTGGTTTCTCGACTGGTCGGTTTAACTCACTCTTAAATTTAAGAAGCTGGTAACTAATCCCAAATTCTGTCTTCACTCACCTCAACAAGACAAAGGCTGGTGTGTGTGCAAGCCTATGTGGGGTCTTGAATAAATACTGTTCTCCATTTTGATCTGAGCAGCTCACTGAAAATTGAGGGTGTAGCAGGCTGTCTCAGTTAGGAGACAGTGAGATTAGAAGCTGGTATTTATTTGAGGCAGGTTTGTTTATTTACAAAGATCATACAAAGGACCTGTTTCCTTCTACACAGAAGAAAACAGGTAAACAGAAAACAGCTTATTTTACTCACAGCACCAACAGCATATTTTTCAGCCTGCACCTCTGACCCCTAAGCCTCATCCCAGGCTCAGACACTGTTTTCTGCTGTTCCTTCCAGCTGTCTGTGTAGCTCGGTAGTTGTGTTCTGCACCCACCCATCCAAAAATTGGCAAAACCCTGCCACCCATTCAGTACAAAAGTCTCAGGCAGGCTCACATCCCCTCCCCAGACACAGGGTGCTTGCCATTACCTTATTCTGACAGTTGTGTTAATTGAAAGATGCATTCACACCCCATCAGTCTCAATGAGGTTTATGCAGCCGCCACCACCACCTCTCAGCATAACAATACTATTCAGCAGCAAAGAATCCTGTGGCACCTTATAGACTAACAGAAGTTTTAGAGCATGAACTTTCGTGGGTGAATACCCACTTTGTCGGATGCAAGTACATCCGACGAAGTGGGTATTCACCCACGAAAGTTCATGCTCTAAAACTTCTGTTAGTCTATAAGGTGCCACAGGATTCTTTGCTGCTTTTAGAGATCCAGACTAACACGGCTACCCCTCTGATACTTAATACTATACAGGCATCATTAATCTTAACACTACAATTCAGTTACCTTGCACTACAAGTCCAAATCCAATGTTGTAAATGAAGTATATTATAAATACAGTGCAAAAAAGCTGCCAGAAACATATGGCTCAGTAATAGCCTAGTTAAGTAAATCACAGTTTACAAAGATTTAAAAACAAACGGAAGAGGAGTCCATGGCTCAGTGTTGACAGTTGTGACAAAGCAAGCCTGTCTGTGCTACACTCAGTGACAGTGTTTATGATGGGTATAAACAGATCGCATGTCTGGAGAGTTTGCACCTGCAGTGGTCGGTGCCTGGAATATTCTGGCTTTCCAGGAAAGTCTGGTGGTCACAGCAGACAGGGAGGACGAGAAGGCGTCTGTATGAAGGACGCTTCAAGTTCTACACGAGACTCGTGCATGACGAAGTGGGTTCCACCTCCACGAAAGCAGAAGCCCAAATAAATGCGTTAGTCTTTAAGGTGCCGCCGGACTCCTCGTTGTTTTTGCTGAAACAGACTAACATGGCTACCGCACTGAAACTAGAGACTAAGACGCCCCTGCTTTGCTACTTATTTGCAAGTTGCTACCAAGGTGTCTCCCCACAGGGGGTGTAACCATTCACTGTTAACATCCTCTTGCCGTCTGTGCCACTGTGTAACCTTCAGGCATGTTCTTTGCACTCATCCATTCACTGGACTCTGCTGCCTTCTGACTGTCCCTTTAGAGACACAGATAGCTCAGATGGGGCGCAGGGAGAACACACTGCATTCACTCAGTGCATCAGATCTCAGAGGCTAATGCCCAGTCCTTAACCAGTCCATTCATGGCTGCTGGATCAACCCTCGCTCGGCCCTTTGTACCTCGTGCCCTGCTTCCTTTCTGCAATTCCTGCCTTCGTTCTCCTGGCTTGCCAGCGTCACTCGCTTCATGCCAATCTCTCCTGGAAGCTCACTGCTGTGCAGCCCGCACTGGTAGGCACGCTCAAGCCCTTCAAATCCCGCATAAATAAAAATAACGCTCCCACGACAGAACCATCCTCCGGGCCACTCTGTGCACTTCGGGTTGATCTCAGGATTGTCAGCAGCACAAGACAAGACTCGCTTTCTGCATCAGCTAGTAATGTGCAGAGGTAGAAAATCAAATGATTGCACAGTTATCCAGAGCCACCTTTCAGCTTCCTGTTCTTCCCAAAACCAAATAGCTGAAGTTTCAAGGTCACAAGGGACATTATGACCATCTAGCCTGATCTTTTGCAGAACACAGGGCAGAGAAGCTCACCCAGTGATTCCTGCATTGAGCCCAGTAACTTATGCTCTAGTTCATCCAGATCAATTGGAAAAAATACAATACATCTCCACCCAAAAGTGGAATGGCTGGTATGACCCATGGTGTTGTCTCAGGTCATTCTTGACCAGAGATTGCTGCCCTGCAAAACATTCTTAGTCTCCTTCAGCTGAGGGCCTAATGGCACAGCTACACTACAAACATAAGTCAACCTATGTCAGCCCCTGGCTGAAGAACAAGGCAGATCCCGTCAGTCAGCGTCTACAGCAGGCCAGAGCACAGGGTGCCTGGATGCTGCTTCTGGCCTAGTTAACGCTGTTGGCGGCTGTGATCAAACCTGGGACTTCTTGAGCTTGATGGGTGAACTAGAAGACACAGCGGCTCGTCAACTCTAGCTGGCCTAGCCACCACTTGGAGCGCAGGGCGCCACACCGAGCAGGCCAGGGTTACGGTGGCATCACAGAAACACCCCCACGACCCTCCTTCTGTGGGCGGGGGGGGGGTCATCCTCAACAGGAGCACTTCCCCCGACAGCGCGAGGGGCCGAGAGCCAGGCTCCCCACAGGGGTTCCTGCCCGGCTCTCGGCAGCCCAGCTAGGAGCAGGGAACCCCCCCACTTGCCTCCCTAGCTAGGTGTCAGGTACAAGGTTTGCAGCAGGGAGGGTACCAGCCTCTCTTGTCAATTTCACAGCTGGGGCAGGGAGCCATGAAATTGACACGAATGCCGGCTAAAAGCTGACACATAACTTGGTGTCTACATAGGCACTGCATTGCTCTTAGTAATTCTCAACTTATTTATCACTGTGGGCCTGGACCCCAACCCCAGAGCTTGCAGGGCTGAGCGGCAGCCCCAGACCCTGACCCCCAGAGCTTGCAGGGCCGGGCAGCAGCCCCAGATCCCACTGCACCGGGCAGCCAGGAACCCTGACTCTGCCATGCGGGCCAGCCTTTAGCACACAGCTGATCTGGGCTGCAGCTGTGTGCTAACTGGGTGACACGCGGCCCACGGGTTGAGAACCGCTGCTCTAACTACACAGCCACACGCCCTGCCTCTCTCGTAGAGGGGAAGTTATGTCAGTGCAGTAGGTAGGGCACTTACACTGGTGGGAGCAAGGCTGTAGAGCAGGGGTAGGCAGCCTATGGCACGGGTGCCGAAGGCGGCACGCGAGCTGATTTTCAGTGGCACTCACACTGCCCGGGTCCTGGCCACCAGTCTGGGGGGGGCTCTGCATTTTAATTTAATATGAACCTTCTTAAGCATTTTAAAAACCTTATTTACTTTACATTCAACAATAATTTAGTTCCATATTAGACATAGCAAGAGACCTAAAAACGTTAAAATGTGTTACTGGCAGGCGAAACCCTAAATCAGAGTGAATAAATGAAGACTCGGCACAGCACGTCTGAAAGGCTGCCGACCCCTGCTGTAGTGTGTACACACCAGGCGGCTTTATTATAGCTGGAAGTGCTGGTTGTGGAAGTGATGGCTGGTGGCAGGTCTGTGGCTTTGGAGTGGCTCAACTGGAAGATGAGATCAAAACAGCTCCCTGAAAGGTGGCCCGAGTTCGGTCCTTATTCGCCTGTCTTGGTGTCCAGACGTACCAGAAGAAGAGGCCTCAGGTGAGAACCAGCTGGTTCAGGAATCGCCACTTCATCCAGTCCAGTCTCCTGTCTGTGGAGCACAGAGCAAAAGGGCAGGACACCCAATGGCCAGTTACGAGATCACTCGCCCACAGGGGCAGTTCACTCCCCGAGATAGGGAGCTTAGGCCCTGAAGCAGGAGGGTCTGGCCCATCTCAGATGCTTTTTGGTCTCACTAGCATAACTGCGAACGCTCTGATTAGCCAGAAAAACATCCGAGCCCGTCAGCATCAACGATGTCCCTTCTCTTCAGGGCTGAGCCTTCAGCCCCCTGCCCAGCGCCGTGCTAAACCTTTGCACACGTGTGGGGTTTGCTGCAGACCCAGTGCCTCTCCATAGAGCACCGCGAGGAGCTGATGGCTTTTGCTTCCTTCAAATACGCGCACTTGCCTCCCCCTCCGATTTTAAACCTGCGGGGAAGGAGCAAAGAGACTGTCGGTAACAGGCAGTGGGGGCTGCTGGGCAGAGGGTTCCCAGTCACGCAGCAGGGTAACAGCACATAGAAACCCACACAGACAGTTGCACCACGTGCCAAGGGAGGTAACCAGGATTACCCCCATAGCACAGATGGGGAAGTGGAGGCACAGAGGTGAAGGGACCTGCCCCAGGCAGCACAGCACTTAGTGACAAAGCTGGGATCAGACCCCAGGTCTCCCAATTCCCCGGCACCTGCTCTAGCCACTAGGCCATGCTGGCTCTAAGGGGAGGCTCCTTCAATTGCAAGGTGATTATTCACCTCCACTTTGGTCTGGGGGGGGAAGATAAGAGCAGCCCTGCCATCACGGACCCGTGGTGGCTGGTGAGTGACACGTCTAACCTGTTCCTGACCCCCGGTGGGTAGAATCAGCGCAGCTGTATCGAGATTAGCTCCCCCCAGCAGCACATACATGAGTGTTCAGGACAGATGGACACACACGGAAGCAGACAGAGCCAGACGCAGCCACCAGCTTTCCTCCTGCCCTAGGCAGAGTTGGGTCAGCGCCAGGTCCCCCAGCGCCGCAGAGCGTAGCTCAGAGCTGGCCAATGCTGTCATGGGGGAACTAGAGAGCATCAGGAAAGGCAGAGCCCAGGGCAGAGAAGTCGCCCCAGCACATGGGGAGCTGCTGGCGAGGGTACTGTTTGGAATGGGGTCGGGGAAGGAGACAGACAGCAAGAGCACTGCACAGATGCAGTGTGGCTGGAGATTCACACCTCTCCGGCTGGTGAGGAGGGTTCTGCCTGCCCTGCAAAAGTGGCTAAGACCCACGTCAGGAGACCGGTGCAGAGGGAACCAACCCCTCCCAGCCCCAGGGCAGGAGCTGAGATCTCTGAAGGCAGAAAGGAATCAGCACCATGCAGGACTGGGATCAGAGAGCCCAGATCCCCCATCGCTCCCCTATGCTTCCCACAGGAGGTGGGGGCAGTCGCAGACATGGGAAGCACGTTGATGTCACTTTGTCATACAAGACGCAGGTTTCCCTTGTCAGCGACAAGTCCTGGCTCAGTAAGAGTCCAGGACGTCAGGTGCCTGTGACCAGATACTCAGGGAGAGGCGAGAACTCACCAGTTGTTGAATTTGGTGCCGTTCACCCATATCCAGGGCTGGAGGTCCTGCTCCCTCTGGAGGCCAAACCAGTGATCACGGTGGCTTCTGTAGCGCAGCATGAAGTCCTTTAACAAAAGCAGCAGGAAACTGTTCACGACATGTTTGACGGACCTCCCAGCAAGCTAGGTTTGAAGCTACAGGCCGACAGACAGGGCAGGGGTATCCCCATCCCCCAATCCAGCAAATGTGTCCCATGCAGTGTCTGCCACCAGCTGCAGCCAGCACACGGCTTGGAAGAGATTATTCTAATGTGACATGATCTGGGGACCCTGTCAGAGGGTGGGTGCTCAGCCCCCCGTGATAATCAGCCCCCCTTACGGAGGGTCTCACTTGGGCTCCCATGTTACGTCAGAAAGAACTGGACACATTGAACAGGTCCCAGCCTAAGAGCCACAGGACGCCGGGAGCTCCAGGAATGAGAAGCCCAGGGGAAAGCAGCAGGGCTGGGGCTCAGGGAATCAGTAGGGCAGGGAGCTGCGATAGCTCAGGGAGCTGCGATAGCTCAGGACAGAGGGGGTGGATGGGGAGGACATCTCAACGGACAGAGAACGGGGGGGGCGGCTGGGGGTTCAGAGGAGATGGCAGGGGAGCTGGGGAAGTGGGGGGGGAAGGGATGGGAGTTCAGAGGAGGCAGCGTGGAGTTCAGAGGAGATGGCGGGGGAGACAGGGAAGCAGTTTCTGACATGGGTTGAGTCTCACGAGTTGCTGCTGAGAGTTTGGAAGCCGGACACCCTCAGAACAGGCGCGCTTCGACCCGCTGAACCACCCAGCCCTTCCCAGCAGCCCCTGGGGTGGAGGGGGCGTGGTGCCCAGAGGTCAGCCCTGATTCGCCAAGGCAGGTGTCAGGCTGCAGCCTGGCAGCGTCTCACCATCGGAGGTGGGAGAGGAGCCGAGTTCGGGGTTGGTGCAGAGCCGGCTGTGCCCATGGAAGTGGAATGTCTGCCTGGGACAGGGACGGTTAGATCGGCACCAGGCTGGGACCCATCCCGCCAGCTCCCAACCCACTCCCCAGGGTTGGAGCCCTGGCACCGTTCCAGCACCAACCACCAGGCCGCGCCCGGCCTGTTACTGCTCCACGGACTCACCATGTCCTGCTGGGTGTCAATCGCAGCCAGGGAGGCACCGAGGGAGGAGCAGTTGCTCTGGCTGTTGTTCCAGCTCCCTTCAGCCTCTGAGAAATAGTAGCATTTCCCTTGGAACGTGACCCAGCCATTGGGGCAGGCAGTCTCTCCTAGTACCCCCACATCAGCCACAAGTGGCTTAGATGTTACCACTGGAGGGGAAGAGAGTAACAGGGTGAGTCTATCCCTGTCCCCTTCCCTGCCCCCCAGGGGAGCAGCCCCTCAGGCAAAGAAACCCCCACCACCAGCCTGAGTAGAGCCGAGACCCCACACCAGAGCCAGTGACTCTAGGCCTGAGATAGATCCCACCCCCCCTCCCTGCTGGGTATAGTGGGGACGGGCACTACCCCTGCGTACAGACTGGGAGGCAGAACTCCGGGGTTCTGATCTCCCCACCCTGCAGTCCTAGCTCCATGCAGCCCCCTCTAAGAAAGGGGCAGTCTCAGCCCTGGGGGTGGCAGGAGATGGCCGGACAGTGCTCAGAGAGTTCACTGAGCAACGGGAAATTCACTTGGGTCAGTACCATCCTCTCCCTTTATCCCGGGGACCTGGCAATACAGAAGGGGAGGGGCTGGCTCCAGGTCACAGGGAGTCAGTGGCCGAGCTGCGATTCGAACCCAAGAGTCCTGGCCTGTCCTTCACTCACACTGCACCCCTCCCGAGTGTTGGTTACGGCGGTTTTGTAAGATGAATTTCAGGGGCGTGCTCAGCTCATGGCACTAACTGGGCTCAGAGGTGGGAAACTTGAGCACCTCGGCCACAGGGTGGCACCAGCACCTCGGCCATGGGAAGCTGCTTCTGTGCTATGGGTGGTTAGATCCACCAGAAAAACGTTATCTGGCCAGGGCAGTGACAGGCTGGGGCACAATCTCCAGGCACCTGGCCCACAAATCCAGCAGTTAGGCTGGGTCTGGCTCTGCAGCGGTTTCCCCAGACGGCCAGGACTGGACACACACAGGCGCTGCCGTCACTTGTATAGGCCAAGCTCAGGCGCCCCCGTGATGGGTGCAGCGAAGATGCCTAGACAGAGGTACGACCTCCTGGCCCACCCTTCCTATTTATAGGCCTTTCAGCATGCGCACACCAACCCACCCATCACAGCAGCACCCGAGTTCCCCACAAGCAGGGGTTGATTTTAGCCTCATGTTTCCCTGTGAGGCAGGGAAGTGCAATTAACCCCATTTTACTTAGGGGAAATGGAGTCACAGAGTGGGGAAGCATTCGGTCCAGTCACCCAGGGGCAGATCTGGGAACAGAACCCAGGAATCCCAATGTTTTAACCTCAGGCCTGACCCACACCTGGCTGCTGCGCAGAACTGGGACTCGCCGCCTCCCTAATCCATAGGGCCAGTGCCAGGGAGGGGTTGGAAGGGGCTTGTGCAGTAGTTTGAATGGGGTGAGTAACAGACGTTACACTGGGGCCGGTCCTGCCTGACACAGCGTAACCAGCCTCCAATGGGGACTGCCAGCCCTACCTGTCCCTCATGCCACCCTCCTCCCCAGCTGGGGAAATTACTGGGGGCCCAGGACAGGCGGTCACAGGGTTAAAAGCCAGTCCAGGCCTGGAGAGAAGAGAAGCTCCCGGAGAGGCAGCGGAGGGGAGGGAGAGGAGGGCTGGTTGCCGGCTGATCTCTGCGGGGAAGGAGTTAGAAGGGGCCAGCTTGGAGAAACCGAGGGAGGGCCACAGCTGGCCTGAATGAGCAGCACCCAGACCCCAGAAAGAGGCTCAGACTCCTGATCTGAGGAAGGGAATCTACCCAAAGAATCACAGGCCCAGGAAGGCTGGGTGGGGGATCCCTGAATCCAGGGGAACAGAAGTTAGACTTGAGGGGCAAAGGAGCAGTTTGATTTGCTGTACAAGACTTAATGCGACAGCAGAAAAGGGGAGGAATCTTAATTTAAGGTACTTGGTACAAGACACAAGAGGGAGCTGGAGGCGGCACACCTGCAGGGCCATGTTAAGCCACAAGAGGGCACCCCGAGACAGCTCCCTCGTATACTAGCCTATTAAAATACATAGATGCTCTGCATTAATTTCCATAGGAGCTGGGATAGGGTCACGGTGCTCAGCCCAAGGACCCTGATCATGTTATTTAATTCCCTGGCTTCCCAACAAGAGCCTAGCAAGCATGGCAGGGCTATGAGAGACATCAGGAACATGTACACTGTAGAGTACATGTTACCTCCCCCCAATCACCTTAACTCTGCCCCCTTGTAGTGATGCTGGCCTGCTCCAGTCACATTCCAAGTAGGGCACTCTGCATAGACACACACATGGGATTAGTGTGCTGAGCCCAAGCAGAGGAGCAGGAGTCTCACATGGACAGTGCTGCTTTCCAGGGGGATGTCCCAGGCAGGGGGAGGTTAGATATTTCGACTCCCTGCAACTGGGCTTCGTGACACAGGGAGAGTTGGCTGCCTCAGAGAGCCCGAGGGCCCCAGCATTGAGGGGCTGGGTAGCTGCTATGTAAGCCCTCTGTGCCGGGACAGAACGGGTCCTTCATGAGGAGTGGGGGGTCTGATTGCTCTTGCACGGCACTGTGTCCAATCTAGATGGTAACGATACTGAACACTAACCATGCATGAGCCTCCATCAGGCACTTCACCACATTAGGCTAAAGAGGGCAGCAGCCTGTTTCCTGGGCTTGGCATGGATGGAGAGGGCAGCTGGATTTTCAAGGAGTGTCTACGGGGGGGCAGAGTTAAGGTGGTCTGGATGCCCAGAATGCTATGAGCAGCCTGCGCTATGCACTGCCTGGGTTTTTTAACGTTGAGGGAGTTATTTGAACTGCTGTTCTTGCCAGGCTCCAGCAGAGGGAGTCGGGGGAACATGGCAGCGACTGAAATGAAGGTCTGTGTGCGGTGAATCTATAAAGGTCACATTTAGCAGCATCTACAGCATGTGCCTACTAGAGCGGTTAATAGCCGAGGTGGAAACTCTCCCATCTGCGTTCCAACTTGACGGACAGGTTTATTTCCCAGCTGCGCTGCAGTGAGCTCCCCCCATGTCCACTGCCTAATCAAGCCTGTCTCAAAACACTGTAGTACTTGCAAGCCCTGTCCTGTGTCCTCCCAGGAACAGTGTGCGGATGAGCTAGAGATCCTGTGGTGGGAATTAAGTTCACGCCATTGCTCCAGGTGTGTGTAATATGGGGCGTGTGTGTTTGAGCTGTACAGAGGGAGTGATGGGCACTGGGGCCGGTGGGGGGAGGAATTGCAAAGACATCTCACGTGAATCCTTCCTGAACCCAGTGCTGAGGTCAGAGAGGCTGGGAGAGGAGAACATGCAACTGAATGGGAAGCACAGAGGAGGCCAGACAGGGGGGGAACTCACTTGCCAGAGCTGCCACCAAACAAATGATGATGACGACCAGAAATGCAACTGTGCGCCACACTATGGGTTTCTTGAAGGGAGCCAGACAACCTGAAAGAGAAGCCATGAATGCTCACAGGGCTGCTCCATGGCAGGGGATCGGGGAGCCAACGTCAGTAACCAGCAGCATGGGAGCAGCCACAGACCAGGTATTTATTTGTATTGCTGGAATGTGCGTGCCCTTGCACATGCCTGGATATTAGTTAAAACCACAGAGTCCTAACAACGTCCTCCCCAAATCCCACCAAGTTACAGGGATCTCGGCTCCCGTTGGAGGATAAATGGTCTAGCTAATCCCCCTCTTCCAGTCCAGGCTCTCCTGGAGCATCGGGAGGGTGACTGGCTCCCAGCTGTCAGAGAGAAGGGATAGGAACGGGTGTCTTACTCCCCTTCTCTGCAGTCTGTGCCCTGAGCTGTGTCTTGGCTCCCTGCCTGGCACTGAGCCCAGATCCTCTGCCTTAGGTCTGAACCCAGAGCAGTTGAACATCCAACCCTCAGCCCCTCCCTCGGTGAGTGTGAGTGGAAAATCTACTATCAGGTCATAGAATCTCAGGGTTGAAAGGGACCTCAGGAGGTATCTAATCCAACCCCCTGCTCAAAGCAGGACCAATCCCCAGATGGATTTTTACCCCAGTTTCCTAAATGGCCCCCTCAAGGATTGAACTCTCAATGCTGGGTTCAGCAGGCCAACGCTCAAACCACTGAGCTATCCCTCCCGCCTATGTTGATTCCATGAGAGAGCTGAGAAGGTTTCGCAGCACTGAGACTTCAGACACACACTGAAAAATGAAGGAACTGGGGACACTGGCTCATTAGCCGGGGAATAAACCCTGTGCAAAAGAAGTCCACCCTCTGAGCCAGCGTGGGGCTGGGAAAACAGCTCTGTGGCCCCACCCAGCCTTCACAAACAGCCTTCCCCAAACGCCCAGAGCCACATTTTCCGAAGGCCCAGGGAAAGCCAGCTCGAACACGGGCTCCTCAACAGAAGGTAGGAATTTCACTGTCCCCACACACCTGGCTCCTTGTCATGCACAAGTGGGGGACCCTGGGAGTGCCCCAGATGTGGCTAGACTAAGCACTTTGAGGCTGGGACTTTCATTGTGTGTACGTTTGTACAGCACCCAGCACAACGGGCCCCAGCCTGGCTGGTCTCTAGGCACTCGATTAGAAATACAAGAATATGTGAGGGGGCCTATATGCTCTCCTGTTTGAGAGTCTGGCCCTCGTGGTAAGCAGAGGGATGAACACAGAACAGGGGCCCAGGGTTTTAGATGCAGAGCCTGTAGTGTGTAGAAATGGGGCTAGCGCCCCTTTAAATAGCTGGGGAGCCCGCCAGCGGCGCTCACCGTGTTTTAGAGTTGAGAAGCCAGCCCGAGCAGCAGTGCGCACGTAGCTGGGCCTGGTGTGTAGTTAGTACACATAGATATTTGGCACCCCACTGTGTCCTGGGGTTCGTTCATAGCATTTCATTGCCTCTTGCTCTTTAAAGAGGAGTGACACGTGTTCACCCAGAACTGTTCATCCACAACCCCCCTGCTGCACACAGCAAAGGGCAGTTACAGGTGCAGGCTGGGTAACTGCCAACAGGAGCCCACTGGGGCAGTCAGGGCCTTGCTACCTGGGCAAATGCAAGGAGACAAACCCTCAGTGGAAGGGGGAAATTGCAAAGCCCAGCATGCGTCTCCCCCTCCCGTTCCCTGACCATGAAGCTGTGATTACCTGGGTCTCGTTCTCTCGTTGCATCTCCATTCCTACTTGGCACCTCCATTAGGAACTTTTCTTGTTGAGGATTCTTTTGAGTTTCCATCTCCCCTCCTGTCTCAGGGTCCCCATTACAAATGAGGCGCACCTCTCCTTGTGGAGTGTGCTCAGTTGAATCTGCTGTTTTCCCCATCTCTCTGCTGACGCACACAGGCTACTCTGAGCACCTCTGATCTGCTCCTCTCCAGCTGCAGCAAGAGTCACTCCGATTCCTCTCCCTCTGCGACTTTCAGTTCTGTGCAGAAGCTAAGATGCAACACTCAGAATAGTTCAGGGCACAGCAGGGTCAGTTCATGTCATTCCCTGTTCAGGCCAAGAACATAAGCATCATGACACCCAGTTAGTTTTTGGCTTCTGAATTCTACTGCACAAGTTGAGCCCGCAGAACGGATCCTAATCCACCAGCAGAACCCAGACCCTGCCAGAACAGCCCAATGGCACCACAAACATTCACACATTTGGCACATAGATCTGGCCAGCTTTTGGTCCCAAATCCAAGACTTGGCCTAAAGGAATAGGCTAGTTTATTGATGCAGTCTCTCCCCACGCCCTGGAATCCACCACCATTCAGCCCGTCACCCTGCTGCGCCTAACAAGTGAAGTTCCTACCAGGACAACAAGAGAGTTTTTAATCGGACATTGCTGGGCAAGAACATTTCAAACCCTGTATCCAGCATCTAGACTCAACTGGCTCCTGCTTTTGGCCCAGAACCTCTAAATCATCTCAGTAGCAGGTAACAGACCTGGAAGTGTCCATTCCCAGGAAGCCATTTCCCCTTAGTTACTGTCACACCATGAGAATTTGGTCACATCATGAAAAAAGCTTCCTGTTGTGGGTTTACTTCTTAAGGGATGCTGTTCCCGCAAGCATGGGCAGTCATACAGTTCCTCCTATCGGATCTCTTTCCAAGACCGTATTAAGATTGTTTAGAACAAAAATGTAAATGTAACCTCACACAGCCTGGACCAGTCAAGGAGGGGAACCAACGAACAAAACTACAGCATGTGAAAAGGACGCGCATTGATACACTGTTCTGCGATAGCTAGCAACCGAAGAGCAAGAAGTTAGTGAGTGTCTGCCTGAGAATCCTGTACATGAAACTCACTAAAATATTCACTATTTTTGAGACCTCAGTGCACTCAGTTGAACCTCATCATCATAAGGCATTTTTGGTCCTGCAGTTAAACAGATTCTCCTTCATACAAGTTTGTATTCATAGTTGAGAGATTGGGGCTAGATCTGGAACAAAAAGCAACCCACCCATTCTCCTTTCTTGGTGAAGATAAGCAGCACACTCTCACCCCTTTCTAAAAAAAAATCTACTACTGTAGTCATTATTTTCCTGTGTTGAAAGTATCAGTAATGCTTGGCACTGTTCCAGTAAAAACTCAACAGGAGGCGTTTGCTTCTTAGGCTTGGCAGAATTCAATATTTGTAATTTCAATGGATAACACTGGTTTATTTGTAAAGATTTTTTACATCAATTTAAGTTTTCATAGCTGTGAAGAAAGTGCGGGCCAGTGGGTGGCGGTCAGACAATATTTAAAGACAGATGTTGATATTTTAAAAGTTCTTACTTTGCCAGGCTGTACATTTCAAACATCACCAATGGAGATATTTTCCGTCAGCGTGTCTGCATGCCATCAAAACTGAACCCTTCCAAGCCTACTTTTTAGCTTAATACAGGGGTAGGCAACCTATGGCACGTGTGCCGAAGGCGGCACGCGAGCTGATTTTCAGTGGCATTCACACTGCCCGGGTCCTGGCCACCCGTCCAGGGGGCTCTGCATTTTAATTTAATTTTAAGTGAAGCTTCTTAAACATTTTAAAATCCATATTTACTTTACATACACCAATAGTTTAGTTATATATTTTAGACTGTGACAAAGTTCCTCCTCTACCTTGGTGGGGCCTGTGCTTATTGGCAGATTTGCTCACCTCAGATTCACCCTGTGGGTCAGGAAACAGCCCAGAGACCTTCCCCTCTGGTAGAAGCCACAGTCCATGTCAACTCCTCCTGTGTCTGATCAATTGGGAGGTTTGGGGGGAACCCAGGCCCGCCCTCTACTCCAGGTTCCAGCCCAGGGCCCTGTGGATTGCAGCTGTCTATAGGGCCTCCTGTAACAGCTGCATGACAGCTACAACTCCCTGGGCTACTTCCCCATGGCCTCCTCCCAACACCTTCTTTCTCCTCACCACAGGACCTTCCTCCTGGTGTCTGATAACACTTGTACTCCTCAGTCCTCCAGCAGTGCCTACTCACGCTCCCCTGGCCTGACTGGAGTGAGCAATTTTATAGCATCAGAGGGACCTTAGAGTCAGGTGCTTAACAGCCTCACCTGACTCTTAGCAGGTTAATTGGAGTCAGGTGTTCTCATTAGCCTGGAGCAGCCCCTGCTCTGGTCACTCAGGGAACAGAAAACTGCTTCTCCAGTGGCCAGTATCTCTTTCTACTACTCTGCTGTACCCAGTGGACCTAGGTCTATCACAAGACTTATAGAAAGAGACCTTCTAAAAACGTTAACATGTATGACTGGCAGACGAACCCTTAAATCAGAGTGAATACATGAAGACTTGGCACAGCACTTCCGAAAGGTTGCCGACCCCTGGCTTAATAGGTCATATTGTAATAGCTGCTTCACGGTCTATAATTTGTCCCCCAGCTGCTGAGTTCTTATGGGAGGAGGCAGCTTCAGCCCCTGCCGTTTAACCTCCTGTTTTCAACTAGGGTATGTTAGAGAGCTGCTAACATCCCCGCATTTCTGGGAGCTGAACCATGCTCTTGAATTAGAGCAGCAGGATGGGCTGCTTGGCCCATGCCAATTCCAGGAGAACTGCCCTGCACGGGATACAGACACCTCCAGGCTGTTTCCCACCCTAGCCAGCAGCAAATTGAGATTTGGGGGGGGGTGTTTCACAGTTCAAATAAACTGCTCAGCACAGCCTCCAATCCCCCCCCCCCCCATCTGATCAGCATGCAGCACCACCCAACAACAGTCCCCCTATCTGATCAGTGGAGAAACATACCTGTCCTAGCTCCACCAGTGTAACCCCCTCCCCAGTATCCCCCCCATCTGACCCCTGCTCCACTCTCCAGGGTTTAGCTGAAGCTCCCCCCTTTGCTCCATGCTCCCCCTCCCCACCCTGATCAGCACAGGATCCTCCATCCTCACCAAATACCAGAGCTCTCTCACTTCATGCACTGCGTCTCCCTGCCCCAGCAGGACCCTGAACCTCAGCAGAGCAAGACCGAGTCCCCTAAACCCAGGGCGGAGAATCCCAGGGCTCTGCTCAGGGTTATTTCTTTAGCAAAAGCTTTGAGTCAGCTCCCCTCCCTTCTCCTACAGACGCAAGCTGCAACACAAAGCCAAGAGTCAGAGCCTGGCAGGTTGCTCAACCCCCAGCACACACCTCCTGCGGCAGGTGGCACTTCCCATTCCAGCCAATCCCCGTGAGCACTTAGGAAAAACACCCTAAAAGGGCAGCAAATCTAAACATGACAAGAAAGGAGCCCCAAAGGAGAGAAGCCAATTCGCCAGCAGTGACACTCTTTGCAGGTTCCAAGAAGCACCCCGTCCCAGACACACCTTGAGACTTTCATGATTGTTTTAAACACCAGTAAATAAACTCACCCTGTGGGGGAGCATCTGTCACAAAGTGAGCCTCTGAATCCGACTGATCCCTGCGTAACACCTTCAAAAGACAAGTCTGGGAGCTTAAATTCATTCCTCTGCTAGACACTAGAAATCACGGACTGAACAGAGACACTGGATTTATGGCTTTTTACAACAGTGGGTAACCCACTAATCCCCTATGACTGCAGAGGCATTAACCAGCCATTCTACCTTGAATGGTCCCTTAGAATATGTGCCAATTACTGATGCTAAACCATCTATTCCACTTTAGCTCGGAGAACCTTTCCTGGGCCTGCAGAAGAGTGCCCTGTGTGGCTGGAAAGCCTGTCTCTTTCACCAACAGAAGTTGGTCCAGTCAATAATATTACCTCACCCACCTTGTCTAATCTTTCAAATATTTGAGCGACTTATTTAAGAGATCCTTTGCCCATTAAGAAACACATTATGCCGAGCGCCATGCAAAAATAAAGAATCTGTGATAATTATGGACACCCAATGCATCCCCCCCTCTTTCCTGACCCTCTAACCTCATGCACAAAGATATTGCCCATGGGCTCCAGTTTTGTAGACAGTGAAAATGAAAACCATAAAGGAGCAATCGCAAGATCTACAATGGTCACCCCCCACTCTCAATAACAGCACTTCCATAGTGTTAAAACCCACTGAATGTTTGTGCAGGGGCTGCATTGTTTTGGATTAATGGTAGTTCCCTCCTCTCCACCAAGCTGTTCTTCACAAAAGAAAGGTTCTCCTTCAGCAGAACAGATTCAGATACAATGGTCTGTTACAGAGAATGCCAGACAGAGCTGCCCTCTTTCAAAATGGTGTCCTCCCCTCTTCTCCTCAGTGGGAGAGAAGCCATACCTGTCCTCGCTTGGTGGCCATTTTGAGAAGGGCACCTCTCTCTCTTTACTTCCTCAACATGCAGGGACCCACCAACTTCCTTGAGGGATCCTGTGGCCTCAGACCCATCAAGAACAATGCAATATGGAGGCCATTTTAAAAGGGGTCTATTCTTTCTGACAAAGTTTGTTATGAAAAATAGCCATTAATCCTGAATGTCTTTGCAGACGCCACCCATTCAGCCAGATCTACTCAACAGGTAGGCCACAAGGGAAGGAGAACTGGTGTATCTGAGCACACAGGGTAACCGGTAGGGCGGTACCAAAAGCAGGAGGAATTTTGAGGAAGACAGGGTGGGTGATGGGTAAGAATCTGGAAAGGCTATTTTGCCCTGCTCCGGTCAAACAAAGCAGCTGTAAGTCTACTGCCATAGGCCCATATGCACGGGCTACTTTGTGCTTCAGAGGGAATGAACAGAACAGGTAATCAAGTGAGCCACCCCCTCTCATCCACTCCCAGGTTCTGGCAAACAGAGACCACGGACACTCAGAGCACGGTGTTGCATCCCTGCTCATCCTGGCTAATAGCCATCAATGGACCTGTCCTCCATGAACTTACCTAGTTCTTTTTTGAACCCTGTTAGTGTCTTGGCCTTCACAACATCCTCTGGCAACAAGTTTCACAGGTTGACTGGGCGTCGTGTGGAAAAAAATACTTCCTTGTGTTTGTTTTAGACCTGCTGCCTATAAATTTCATTGAGTGATCCCTAGTTCTTGTGTTATGAGGGGTAAACAACACTTCCTTATTTACTTTCTGCTCACCAGTCATGATGACTTCAACTTACTCATCTCTTTTCCAAGCTGAAAATCCCAGTCTTCTTAATCTCGCCTCATATGGAAGCTGTTCCATGCCCCATATCATTTCCATTGCCCTTCTCTGTACCTTTTCCAATTCCAGTATATCTTTTTTGAGCTGAGGCAACCAGACCTTCACGCAGTATTCAAGATATGGGCGTACCACAAATTTAGATGGAGGCATTATGATATTTTCTGTCTTGTTCTCCATCCCTTTCCTAATGGTTCCTAACAGTCTGTTAGCTTTTTCTGACTGCTGCTGCAAATCAAGCAGATGTTTTCAGTGACACCATGCTGCTGTTACGTCTGGGGGGATTCTGCGCCCCTGCAGGGGCACATAATTCATTTGGTCTGCCCATTCATTTTTCTGTGCCCCCCATGCAGAAAAATACAACAAGTAAATAATCAGCCTCTTCCCTGGGAGCCCAGGCAGTGAATCTGTTCCAGTGTGTCTGGAGGATCAGCCAGACACACGCGTGTGCCTAAGTGAGTTCTGTTGGAGGGAGAGGGCATCTTTTTTTATGCAAGAGGCAGGCTAGAGGCACAAATAGCAGCCCTGCCTGGGTTAATTGATTCATTCACCAAGGCACTAGCTGCCTGCCTCCCTGAAGTAACATTGTTAAAGTTGCTTATGATGGTTAATTGATCACATTCTCTGCAGCCTATTATGTTAATGTTGTTCACATTTCTATTGTTTTTCAACTGTTCTCATTCTAGGTCAATTCCCCCAGAAGCATAAAGTTTTAAAGCATAAAACTGTGAAAGTTTTACGGCCCCGACATTGCCAGAGTGATTTAAAAGCACCTTATTATAAATGACAGTAAGGGAATCCTGAGCTAGGAAGATCTGCGCTGTCTGACTGTCTTCCTGTGCCAAAGAGAGGTTGGTTCTCACTGGTTGGAAATCATTAAAACATGCTGACTTGCCTTTACACTAAATTTGGTGTGTGTGTGTGTGTGGGGGGGGTGTTTTATTTGCTAGCCAGGAGAATACAGTATATCTCACCACATTTATTTAAGCAATTATATAGCTTATGTTTGTACAGATTCTTAATTTTTATATTTCTATTATGTAGAAAGTGGTGAGTGATGTTTTTCTTACTTACTAAACAATAATGATTTGCGGCAAGCTCTGTTTAGATGGAAAAAATCAAATTCAATTATAAATGCACCAAATTTTTAAAAAAAAATTAGTTAAATAAAAACTACCTTAAATGTGCTGGATATACAAGAAACATTATCTAAAGCTGATTTGTTAAACAAAGTATTCTCTATAGTCAGGGGCGACGCGTGGGGGATCCGGGGGCCCTCACTGACCTGCCCTGGCAGTGGCCCCCACTGGCCCCTCCCCTTTTCCGGCACCATCCCCCAGTAGCAGCACTCCCATTTATACCAGTTGCCTGTGCCTAGAGTTAATGAATTAAGCTGATTGTTTCTGGTCACTGTGTCCTTCAAGATTTTTAGGACTAGGAGCTCTCATCCTGTTACAGCTAGTTATTAGTCATGGATTGGAAGAAAGAAAAGATAGAAAAGCTTGTTTATCCAACTAGGAATGAGCTAGTCAACGAACTGAACTATTTAAATAAACTGAAATGAAGAAAATCTTCCCTCTGCAACAGAGGCTACTGCTGTTAAAAGCTGGTTTATCATTTCAGCAAACTCTGGTTCCAGGTGCTTAGCCAGTGCCTTCCACCAGTTCAGTGGTTTGCCTTTAAGACTTTGCAGAAGACAAGTTCTGCTTAATTCTTTTTAATTAAGAAATTATAGTACACCTCTACCCCGATATAATGCAACCCGACATAACACGAATTTAGATATAACGCAGGGGGGTGGGGCTGTGCACTCCGGCAGATCAAAGCTAGTTCGATATAACACTGTTTCACCTATAACGCGGTAAGATTTTTTGGCTCCCAAGGACAGCGTTGTATTGGGGTAGAGGTGTATGTTTAGGTTCTAACTCAGGTTGTCAATTTCAAAATTTAACTTTAAATAGGTTTCTTTTAAAAAGAAAACCTGTATTTACATTAAACATTTGATTTTGCTTTTAAAAACCCATTTCTATCCATCCCATTTTAGAGACATTACATGTTTTCACTTCTTCCATCCTCATTATAGCACTAAAGAGTGGAGTTAAGGTTTCTGAGGAAGGAGAATCTTTCTGTTATTAAAATAGTGAGGGGGGTAATGAGCATTAATCCTAAAAATACATGAATATTCATTCAACAGTAGCCTGTACACAAGATGGCAATGATCTAATAACACAGGAAAAGTTCAAAGAATCTGATGACGCAGAGTTTGGACACCCAAACCTTAACACATTTAGATGGCTTTCAAGTGTAACCATAATAGTAAATTCCTTAGATTTATAAATTCCTTTTGAGATAATTACAACATCCCTGCAATGTTGTTTATCCTCAATTACTGAGGTGTGGGCTCAGCTGAATGCCATTTTAATGGAGTTTTTTGACGAAGAATCTATACATGAGGTTCTTCCTCACATGTCCAACTTCCTTGCAGAGGAGGAAGTTGAGACCAGTTTTCTGCCTATGCTAATTGATTTTTCATTCATGTTTCTTTCCCTGCGGTGTACCAGGGCAACATTTTATAGTTATTGATTGACAGGCCCAAGGGTGCTAAGATGCCGTACAAAGGGCTGCCCCAATTAGAGAGTACTCTGGTGGCAAGCCATGGCACAATCAGCGGGTCTACCTCATTTCCTACTCTCAGGTAACCCAAGGAATCTTGGACAGGCTCTTGCCCCAAGAGTGCCCCTTCCTCAGGAACACTTTGTGCAAATAGTCCAAAACCTAAATCCCAACACACAGTCCATTTATCACTGCTGTGCAAGCAGTCACTGAAATCCCAGGATATCTTGTCCCTTGACGCCCTACATACCACACATCTGCCACACCTGGACTCTGTCAGTCCTCTTCTATCCAGATAGTCACCCCTGCCCTTCCAGCTGGAGTGCAACCCCACTCCTCCCCCGCTCCCCGACTCTCTGCTGAGAGAGCGTCTTTACTAGGGGAGCATGAAGTCCCTCACTCCCCCAGCCCTCTCCCAATTCTCCTGAGTCCAGCTCTCCAATGTGAAGACATCAGCGAGTCCCTCTACTGCTCCTGTGTTTTCAGCTCTTGGCTCTGAAGCAGCAGGCAACTCCCTCTGCTGCTTTTCTGCCTTCAGTCCTCTCCAACCCTGCTTGCTGCTCCTGTACCTTCAGCCTTCCCCCAGGAACGAATGCGCCAAAGCACCCCTCCCGCCTCGCCCTCAGAGTCCCCCTGGTCCTGTATAACCCCAGGTGCTGCCCTGGGTTTTCAACTGGCCAGACAGGACTTCGTTCCCTGGGACCTGACACCCTGTGACATACACTGATGCATGATTGGGGCCTTTAGGTGTTACCCCAATACAAATGAAGACTAAATAGCAGCCTGCACTACACTGACAGAGGTTACCGTGAACTGCAGGTTAATATCACTGGTGCTTAACAAGATGTAGAGGATGAAAATGCACATTCCCGGGTCTGTTTTTAGGATTTTTAGATCCTGCTGTTGGTGGTGTTCAAGTAGAGCTGGCCGAAAGTCTGTTATTTTTAAATGGAAAATGGGCTTTTCCGATTAAAAAATGTTTTCACCATGTGCTGAATTTCAGCAACAGTTTTGGGGATTTATCCTAATAGCAAAACGCAAACGCTTCTGTTTCTGATAATCAAGTGCCAATAATTCCTTGGGTTTAAGCAACAAAAGTTTTTGGATGAAACCCGCCTCAACAAATTGAAGAAATTGGGCAACATTCCCCCCGGCCCATTTGTTAACATTTTTCATGAGGGGGAAAAAAGTTTCCATTGAAGTGCTGGTGAGAGGGAGCCCAGTATCACATTCAGCATCAGACAGGGACTATACCAGTGATACTCAGACCTCAGCAGTTCAGGAACTAAATTACCCAAAACAGCCACAGTCATGTGAATCCATTGTTTCACTTGCTAGTCATATTTACACAGTATGTCAGGGGAAAGATTTAATTACTCTCCCAGCAAGTAAGTTAATATCAGGGCTGCCACACGGGCTGGACACGAGGCGAGGTGTACAGAGAGAGAGATGGAAACCACGCCCGGGTGCCCTGCACAGAGCCACTCCCCTCCTGCAGCAACACCTGCATTGTCTGCTCCTGTGAGAGTGCCAGCTGGGGACTGCACCTCTCTCCCTTGGGCCCCCGCACCGGTCTCAGTGCCCCTGGTGCAAGCCTGCTGCTGCAGCCGCTCTTCCAGCCGGGCACAGGTAGGGCGAGTGTGATGTGCTGCCCTTTCTCTGCCCTGGGGGCGGGGGCTGGCTGCTCACCTTGCCACACGCCCTTGGGACAGGTGGGGCTGGCACTAAGGCGGAGGAGCAATGGCTGTGAGGGCTCCCTCCCAGTCCCAGCTGATGTGCCTGTGGGATCCCCCTGGGAGGGGGGGGGAAGTGGGGGTGCTGGCCTGCCCACCCTGCAGCAGGCATGTGGTGTCCTCCCTCTGTGGGGCGGCTTTAATTCACCCTCACACAGCTAAAACCAGTGGGAGAGCATTTTAATCTCCCTGGACACAAAGTAGCAGACTTCAAAGTTGCCACACTTCAAAAAAAATAAAAAGAAAAAAAAAACTTCAAAAAACAGACTTCTGCCTGAAACTGCTGAGCTGGAATTCATTTGCCAGTTTGAGCCACATACACGGCCTGAGTAAAGACTGGGAATGGCTGGCTCACTACAAAAGGTTCTCTCTATTTTGGTATTCACAGCTTCTCATCAACTCTTGGGAATGCCCCCCGGGGCATGAATTGACCTGTTAGGACTGGTTGTCTCCACATAGTAATGCTTCACACCCATCTTTGCAGGTATAGATTTATTCACCTGCCCAACGGCAGCTTGCACTTCTGCATCAGAAGAAGTGTGCTGGAGCCCACAAAAGCTTATGCTCTAATACATTTGTTAGTCTATTGCAAGAAAAACAACAAGGAGGCTTGTGGCACCTTAAGCAGACTAACACAGCAACCCTGCTGAAATATGGTGCACTATGGCGAGAGAAGTGAGGCTAGCACCAGCTTAGTTGAGTTGGTCAATATGGGTATCCCCCTCTTGTAGATGGATTTAACCCCCTTCCCCCCCCCCCAACTCTTACACTAAGTGTCCCTGTTCATTTCCCACTCCTGACACAGCAAGACCAAGTACTGATTTTGCCCCAGATCCTTAAGTGGCCCCCTCAAGAACTGAACTCACAACCCTGGGTTTAGCAGATTCCTCACACACACAGAACTGTAACAATATGTAACAAAGAGACACAAACAGCAAAAACAAACCACAAACCAGTGACAACACTGAGACTATGAAGGGAAGTAAATCATCAAGTGGTTGGTTTTGGGGATTTTAAATGAGCGTTTAGGACCCATGCAGTGCAAATGCAACAGAGCCCTGCAGAAACAGGCAACGTTCTGCTTTCACACTGTATGTGTCACCAACTCAAAAACTCACTGAATTTTTATAAGCCCCGGAGCACATTAACATGTGGCTTGGCGTTTGCAGACAGAGTCGTTTTTCAAAGAACTTGCAAATAAGGTCTTTATCCCAGGAAACACCTAGCAGCTCCCCCACCAAACCCAGTGCTGCTTCCTACGGACGAGTCAACGGGAGTACGGCTTAGAGGAAACTATCTGCAGACCACCCGCGGACCACAGTTTGAGACTCTCTGAGCTAGAGCCAAAGACCCCAAGGAAGGGATTGGCTTCATACGCCTCTAGATCAGCCCACAGGCGCATAGCTTGGAAACCCTGCTTTCTTCTCTCAACAAACCGCTAACCCTTGCACGCCAGGCTGGTCTCGTCCTGTTTCCTGACAGCCCTAGCAAGAATCGTCTTTTTCTTAGCACGGGTGTCTGTTTACTGGGAACTCACCAAGCAAAACATAGTGCTCGGAGCCCCCGCACAGCTCGTCTGTGAGCTCATGCGATGCAGAGCAGGCTACCAAACATCCAGGATGGACTGGTGCGCTCTCCCACATTCAAAGTTAAAAAAAAAATCAAGGCACTCCGAAGGGTGGATGGCTTTGGACTTAAAAGCATAAGATTCTCTAGAGTAAACCATTCACCTCCAGGAGAAACAAAACATTTTCTCTCTCTTTTGCGGGGGGGGGGGGGGTGGAAGTACAGAAAAGGAGTTCTGTGCACTTCACTGGCGGTAAGCTGGAAAACACAGCTGCTTTCCTGTGCCTCACTGCAAGATCCCAAGGCAGTTTTTCCTACCGGCAGAGGTTTTGCCTGCGTGTCCTTAGCCAGTGTCCCCAGCCCGGCCCAGCTAACGCTGGTCTGTCAGTCTGCCGCTGCGCTCCACCCCAGAGGTAACCGCTTTTCAATGCTGCCGCAGGACGGACACTTCGCAAAGGGGCTGAGAGTCCTTCTAGCGAGCAAGGTGTTAGCGAGAGACTCAGCGATGTGCAGCATTATGAGGATCCTGCCACCGTATATCCCACCGAGCTTTAGCTCTTTAAAAACCCCAGCGCTGTGCAGGCTCGTGAGTTTGTGTGTCAGGAGCTTGGAAACGCCGTGAACGCTTCTCGCTGGAACTCGCTGCGCTCCAGGCCCAGGGACACCAAAGGAAGCCCGCTCGGGGCGGCCCAGCGATGGCTTACCAAGCCCGCGTCTCTTACCTTCGCCGCCGCGGGGGATCAGCGCAGCTCCGGGCACGGGGCACCCGAAACCCGAGCGGCGAGCACGGCCCCCTCGCAAGCCCGTAGCCCCCGCGCGGCAGTGGTGCCCTCGCAGGCCTGGCCCCAGGAACAGCACCACCATAATCTGCCCCCGAGTCCTGCCTGGCGCCGGTAGCGATCGCAGCCTGCCCGGGGCTGCGCTGTCTGCGCGCCGAGCGATCCCAGCCTGCCCGGAACTGCGCTGTCTGCACGCCTTGCTCGCACTTTTATATGCGGCTCCGCCCCCCGGGCGGCTCCTCCCTCCCGGGATCAAGAAGCAGAAAACACGTGTCCCCGCCGCGGCCGCTCACTTTCATCTTCCGTCCGCGCCAGGTGGCTGCGGGGCGCGCAGCGTCACCCAGCCTCTTGCTCCATAATAAAGATTTGGGGGGCTCGCCTCCCCCCTCCTCTTTGCCTCGTGGCTCTGGGCAAACAGGGCTATCAGTCGCCAGTAAGAGGTGGCTACAATCATGTTGGGGAAACTGAGGCAGGAGGAAAGGCTGGAGGGACGGTCATGCCCCACAGCACCAGAGACAGGTAACAGAGATGTGTAGTGATGCGAGGGCCAGGCAGCTGGTGCAGGCTATTAATTTACTGGGGCGAACACAGGAGCCAAGAAAAGAAGAGCAACAAAGTGGGGTGGAACTGCTAGTGTAAGGGCAGAGGGCACCTCAAAGGTCGTTGGTGAACATGGATGCCCTGGAGATTAGCACCGTCCTGTTATTTATTTAATTATTAATAAAAGCAACGCGTTAAATGCCATCCCAAAAGGTGAGTCAATCAGGCACTATGGGTATAATAAAGAATACAATGGCAAACCTGGGGTAGGTTTCTCCGACTCCAATAGGAGATTTGGAAATCCTCTTTGAGACCTTGCTTTAGCGATTTGCCCTAAAGGATGCCAAAAGTGTGTCTGTTCCCTGAGCAGCCTCGGCTGAACTTGAGTTCACCCTGAGCAGGAGCTTTTTAAAGTTACTAAACAGCACCTGTTTAAATGGCAAGGATACCTTTGTTTATTTCAAACCTGACCATGTCGGAAATGCCAGCGCAGAAGCTGAGTTAGCCAATTGTAAGCTTTCATGAAAGCAAGGAGAACACAAGCAGTTGACTGCCATTCCTGCAGGCTACAACTAGTTTCTCCCATATGTTTTGTGGCTTTGTACATTGAGAGGTAGAAATTATGGAGACACCAGTCCTCTAGTTATGCTGAAGATTTGGGTTGAGTTTTGCACTTAAAGCAGAGTTTTAACATCTTTGATTTGTATGAAAATTACAGCACATCCTCCACAAAATAAAGCACTTACTCTATGAGCATACAGTGATCTTTCCTGCCTGCTGAGTGCACATGCTTTGGGATGTATGCGATGGATGACAGAGGGGCCTGGTGTTCTGAGGTGGCTGTTGGGAGCATTTACAGGGCTGAGATTTTTTTCCCGAGTGGTAGCTGTGGTCTTCTGGGACCGTACAAAAGTCTGTTTGCCGTCTGACAGAAGGGTGCTGGTATCACCCATGAATTCCTAGTCTGGGATCAATTTAAGGGAATGTGTTTTCCACTTGTTCTTGAGTGTAAACATTCCTTTCAAAGTCCTTCCCCATCACAGGCAGGACTAACATGATGGTGATGTCATGGCTTGCAAAGAATTCAGTGTTAAGTTTGTAGATTCACACTGTGATATTTAGACTTTGATCTTCAAAGGCATTTAGGCACCGAACTCCACCTGAAATAATTATCTTTGAGGATCTGGGTCTTAGTTACCTAAAGAGGCTCCTAGTGGTTTTGTTCCATATTTGGATGTCAGATATAACAAACCAAGTCAGTATGAAGTGTATGTACTGTAATCAAATACACAAATCATCCTCTTCCAAAGAATTTCTGAGCAATTGAGCTTCATGTTTGCTTTTTGTGAATATTCATGCTAGTGAAGCTCAAGTGTGTGAATACTTGTGGAAAGTGAATACAAAAGTATCAGGAACATGGTGAAGTGAAATTTTCTTTTGAATTTGAATATATGTTAGTAGAAATTGGTTTGCATTGTTTTCTTAGCTGCAGTGAGCACCATCATCACAACTGAGCTGATCTATTGGGTGACTGTGGCTGAGGATTATCTTTTATTTGTATTATGGTTGCATCTAGAGTCCCCAGCCAGTATTGGAACCCCATTGTGCTAAGTGCTCTATGAACCTATATAGTAAGACATGGTCCCTGCCCCAAAGAGCTAACAATCTAATTAGACCAGGCAGACCAAGGACGTGAGGGCAAAGAGATGTGAAGTGACTTGCCCAGCCCCAGGGTCATACAAAAGATCAGTAGTAGAGCTCAGCTCTCCTGAGTCCTAGCCAATGCCATATCCACATAACCATGGAGCATGGAGTTGGAGTGTTGCTTCTCATTTCTCCTCGGGTATGGGGCTGCTTCTGCATTACAGCCATCAAGCAGTGTAAGAGGAAAATGTTACAAGCATCTTCCAATTGCTCTAAAAGCTACATGCGGCTAGCTATAGGCAAACAAGGTCAGGTGAGAGGAAGAGGACAGCTGCTTAGCTGCTGTGTGTTTTTCTGCTGCACACTGCAGGGGAAAAATCCCTGGTGTCCGTGTGTAGGTACATCATCAGGCGCTGGGTAGAACAGCAGGCAAAGGTCTCTCCAGGAGGGAAACAAGCAGGACTGCCCAAAAAGGTAATCCGGTCTTGTGGCTCAGCAGGAGGGGATGTGGAGGTCACCATTGGTAGCTGTGGGTCAGAGCTGGGTGAGGCTCAAAGAAGCAACAGAACTGCGGTCACTCAAGTGGGAGGAAGTGACATGAGTGAGTGTACAGGCTTGGACATGGTGAAAGCTATAGAGAGCTGCTTCCTGGGAAGGTTGGCAGCAACCTTAGGTGATCACAGCCATACCCCAATAGCCTCGAGGGAAGGTAGTCAGAGACCCTGTTGTGCCCTCCGAATACTTGACGATACTTTCCTACGTGACAGCCTGTGGGTGGATATTCATCTTGTGAAGAGCTATTCAAACTGGATGGAGATTATTCCTTCCTGACAAAGTGTTGTAGGGGGACTATTCCACTCTGGATGGCAGAAACATTACAAAATGGGCAGCGTGGCCACAGAGACGGTCATGCCACCTCACCCTATATTCTCTTTATAATTCCTGGGGATCCTCATTCTTTTAATCACCCCTGCCCTCCAAGATCCCTCCATCATTTCTCCTTCCTTGGTTCCACCTCCTCTTCCCCCACTCGCTCTTTCCCTCCCACAGAAGGTGACCAGATATTTAAAATGAAAAGCAGACTACCAGAATCTTCTTGTTGGAAAAAGGAGTAGAGAAGATGCTCATGAGAGGGTTTGGCCTGCTGGAGTAGACAAGGTCACCACGGTTAGTAGTCGCCTTAGGGCCTGAAGCATAACAGTGTATAGCTTTGAAACATTTTGGCTGTTTTTTTCAGAGCCTAAGGGAGGGAGATGCCCAAGTCTAATCCCAGGGGCTAGTTCACATAACACAGGCTCCCCTGAAGACGACAGCCTTTCATCCTGCCAAATGTCACTGTGGCTAGCCTCATTATCCATAGATACATCTAATCTTTCTTCAAATCTTCCTAAACCCTTCGCTTCAACAGGCAAGACACCGCGCAGTGGCTGTGGTGTATTATTAAATGATGTGCACGTCCCCTGAGCTTTAGATAAGGGCAAGACTGATGTATACACAAATCAGTGACTGAATAGTGACAGCCTGGAAACAGACAGTAGAAAAGCAGGACATTTGAGGTTCTGATAAAAACTATTTTTTTAAGCTGGAAAAAGTTTTGGAACGCAGACAAAGGGTCCCTCAAATATCCTCAACTCTGCCCCTGTGTGTGTACCACCTAAATGATCACAGACGATCTTCCAGTTCAAGGGCTCAGGGAACCACACAGTAGTTAACACACTACAGTTTTCTAGCGTGGAGAAAGCCTAACACTTCATATCACAGCAGAGACCCATGGAGTTCCCTTCCCAGTACAATTCCCTTGCACCAACCATTGGGAGTTTCACAGCCAGTTTAATCTTTTATCATGCAGGGGCCAGACTTCCGGCAACTCTGGACATCTTAAATCTAAATACTCGTGGGATTCAGTTACACAAACCCTGCTCTGTAAACCACGGGGGATACTGGGAAAGAGGCCTCCAGCAGATGCCGGATGGAGATTTCTTAAAGTTCACGAGCAAGCTACCAATGTAGAAACAGTTAAAGATGTCCTTGGGCAACAGGGATCGTGGCCAAATCACCCAGACACTCGGGGATGCAGATGTCAGTTCGCTGAGATGTTTGTCGTCAACAGACTCCTAGACTTTAAGGCCAGAAGGGACCCATAAATCTACTTGACATTGGTAAGACGAGGGATGGTGACTGATAGGACTGACCAGTGTTCGCGAGTGACATTATGACAGTCCACCTGAAATTGTCAGCGTTACCTGAGTACTTCACGACACGCTTGTCAGGTCAGGACTCAAACTCCCAACTGTACTGTGAAGCCCTGACTCGGGCAGCTGTTGGATGTGCCAGGGAGCAAACATCAGACATTCCAAGCAAGGCCAGCGCTTCCACTAGGCGACCCTAGGCAGAAATTTGGCGGTGGGGAGGTCCTTCCGCTCCGGGTCTTCGGGGGAAATTCAGCGGCGCCGAATGCTCAGAGGAGGAGCGCTGCCACCTAGGGCAGCCAGAACCCTGGCGCCACTCCTGATTCCAAGTCATATTTGCGGAAGACAACTATTTAATTTCTCTCTCACAGACCAAGGCTAAGACCTCCCCTCCCATACCCACTCCCTATTTACCCTTAATGCACCCTAGGGTAAAAAAAAAACCCTTCCCTCCCTGTATCCCCCAACACTCCCCCATGCCTGGGTGGGGAAATAATCCTCTCACAACCAACTGAGGTCCCCACAAGATCCTTTTTCTACCCAGGAACACACTGAAAAGGGGGGCAGTGGAAACAGCAACCAAATCCCCCCTCCCACAGTCCCTCAGGGTAGGGGCTGGGGGAGAAACAGAGAAGGAGAGAGGGGAAAGGGGCTGAGGAGAAAGAGAAAAGAGACAGGTAAATGGGGGAGGGGACCCCAGGAAAGGCAGATGGATGAAGTTTCTCTGCAGTGGCATTTGCGGTGAGGTGTGAGACAGGATATGCAGCTTCCTTCTCTCTCCCAGCCCCCGGGCAGGGCTGAGGGATCTGCAGCGAAAGGGTTGTAGATGGGGTTAGAGGGGGGCAGGGGGAGGCTGTTTCACTCCATCCCAGCTCTGGTGCAGCAGGAACAGTTGTTTTATTTCTCTCTCCCCCCCCTTGGAAAGACTTTTCCATCCTTGGGGGGAATGGGAAGGGGAATAAAAAACAAACGATGCAGCAGCAGCTGTAGCGGAAGATGACTCAGCCCAGACCCCACCCGTCCCTGAAGCGGGGCCACAAGGAGCCGGGGCAGGAGCAGCAGGGCCCTGCACGCTGCGTCCCCACTGCCTGCACCCACGTTCCTCTTCGAGCCTCCCTGACTCAGCAGCCCTGCAGGGCAAGACTCAAAGTGGCTGCTGGAACTGCTGAGCCCTGGGGCCCCTGTGCTGCTCCGGGCACAGAGCCAGACCCAGCCCGCGTTCCTGTAAGGCCGCACATGCCCCAGGGATGGGCGCGTAAGAGCTGGGTTGGCTGGACAGACATGGAGAGAGAGTGGCTCATGGAGCTGTGAGAGCGCACTCAGGGGGGGGAGGGTGGGAAGGAGGAAGCGTCCCCAGGCCACTGCTCGCTGTGTATTCCCCCCCTCGCCCCCAGGAAATTCCTACCCTAATTATCTGTTCTCTCCCCTGCTGCACATGGGGCCCTCCATTTCTCCTTCAGCCCTTCGCCCCAGCTGAGACACCGATCACCCCCCTAATGCTCCACACGCCCCCCTTGCTCACAGGACCTAGCGCAGACTAGAAACCGGACCAATCCAGCTGTGACAACATCTGCAAATGCACCACACAATCCTGATGCAGAGCATTCCCTGCTTTTCCAGTTCTGGTTTCCCCTCCCCACTGCCTAGGCTCTGCCAATGCCCCTCAATCCCAAGCCGCACCCACCCCACCCTACCCCCTCGCCCGGCACCCTCCTCGTCAGTTCCTGAGACCTTCCCACAGCTTTGCTGATGCATATTGACCCTGATGTGTACCATCCCCTACAATTCCAGTTCTACCTTCTGACCTTCTCCCTGGACACCACCACCGAGTTCTGTTGAGGCACCTGTCTTGGTTTGCCCCACACCAGTACTTCCGAGGGGAGCAGCCCCCTCTGAAATGCAATGATAAGTTTGCCTCTCCTTACTTATCCCTGGAAGAGAAGGCCTGCAGGAGCTGCAGCATCTTTCCACCCTTCCATAGAGAAGTACAGAAATTCAAACTATCCTAGGACTCTGTGGGCCATCAGTTCTTGAGCAGAACCACCCATAGTATTATATGCAGCTACTGTGACAGGCGGGTCTAGGCCTGCCCAAAGCTACAGGCCCGCTCCCTCAACCAAGGGGGAGGAGCCAATTGGACCCTGGCCACCACTGAATACTGGGGAAAACAAAGGAAAAAACAGGGATGGGAGCGCTGTCAAAGGTTGAAAATCAGGGATCCGGAGGGGGACACCAAGCAGAGAACCCCCGACAGCCCCCACCGCTCCTCAAAGGTGTCTAAGGAGTCAGCGGGCACTGCCCAGAGGAACTCTGCCTGGAGTCATGATTGTGCAACGGGCTGGAAATAGGCCCCACAGTCACAGAGCAAACCCTGTCCAGCTTCCTCCTCCTCCTGGTGTGATGGATGGCCGTCTTGGCCAGTGCCAGGAGGTGGCTGAAGAGGAGATCTCGCAGCTTTGTGGGGCTAGAGATGGGGTCTGCACAGATGAGGAGGTGAGGGGAGAAGTGCTGCCTGAACCACAGTAAGAGTCTCTGGAGGAGTCGGAAGAAGAACTGCAACCTGACACACCCTACATTGGTGTGTGCCAGGGTCTCCCTCTCGCTGCAGAAGGGACAGGTGTCGGGGGAGTTCGTGAACCACGCCCGGTACATGCCCGGGCTCACGGCTCCATGGAGGAGCTGCCAACTAAAATCCCTGGTGAGTAGAACCGTCCTTAGTGAGGAATCAACAGGGCTCTCCCCACATGGAATAATTTGCAAGTTTGCAAGAGAGTGGAAGTTAAGCGAGAAGGGCAGAGGAGAGTATCAGACTGCTTACAACTGGGGCTGGGGCAGAAAATGGTGGGGGTGCTCATTTTTCTTTTACGTTTTGATTTTTTTTTTGTTATTTACCTCAAAGCCGAATGAACATTTGGAAAAAGGAAGCAGTTGTAGGAGATGTAACTCTTCCGTTAAGGTGTGAGAGCTATTGTGGCTACTGGGCCTACCAAGTGTACCCCTATTGTGAGCAGCACCATAAAAAAAACATGAGAAAGATCGTAAGATGTTACAATAACCAAGAAAAATAGGGTCAAGTTGCTTATGACACTGAATGTTGTCACGAGTGCAAGAGAACCAGAAAAAAAAAAAGCTGGATTAGTCTAAGCCAAAAAGGCCACGTTAATAAAATCCAAGGGCTGTTAAAATTACGTGTGGTAAAACAGACGTGGAACCAGAAGTTAATGGACCAAAATGACTGTGACGGATATTAGGCCTAACTGGCAGACAAAATAAGGAGGGGGATGAATTATGATGCTCACTTTCCTGGTTTTGGGGTTTTTTTAAAAGAGACTTTGGAGGAAACAAAAACAAAAACGAACAAACAAACAAATGACATGATCAATTCACTTCTGCTCTTCCTCTCATCCTCGGTCCTGCCTTGCATCACAGCTCATCCCCCGAACTGCCAGCACTGCCACTCATCTTGACTCACCTAAAGGAATTTCGGCCTGAGAGGAAGGCCGGCCGGCTGGCCATAATCTTGTTCAAGGAACTTTGTTTTCATCTGTGAGTGCTGAAAGTCGTCACATTATCATGTCATGCAGCCCTCAGCCCCCCAGTGGGGATATCCAACTTCCCGCACTGCAGAGGTATGCAAGATCCTGCACCGTTTTCCCTTCCTTTGTTATGTTATTTTATGCCACCCTCCTTTTCTTACCTTCTATCCTCTCTCTCACTCTCTTGGTTTTTCACTGAATCCTGAAGTCAACCACGCTGGATTCATCCACATCTACCTGGTCTAAAACAAACCAACCAACCAGCCCCAAGCAAACAGCATTCCTGACCAAATCGTAAACCACGATCCAAGCAGCGAGAGTTGTGGTTGACTTGCCAGCCAGCCACAAACACCCATTCCTAATTAACCAGCCTCTGCTTGTTACAAACAGGATACATAAATACCCCCACATATCGCCGCCAATGTCTTTAACCTAGCAGAGAAATGCATAACAAGAACCAGTGGCTACAAGTTAAAGCCATCCAAAAATTCTGGGCCTGGCAGACAAAAGAGACCTGGGAAAATTCATGTTGGGACGGGAGGAGAGAGAAGGTGTATTTATGATCAGGGAAGGAAGGAGGACTGGGGATTTAGGGGATCTGGCAGCGGAAGAGCAGAAGGGAGTGTGAAGAGGGAGAGGGAGGTAAACTTGGTAGGAGGGAAATGGAGAAAAAACAGAATTGGGAGGGAAGAAGAGATGGGGGGTGTAGTCAGTCAGGAGCAAGAAGAAACACTGGGCTTGGTTCCCCACTGCCCTGCCACTTGTGTGGTCATTTCTGTCTGAGCAAAGTGGGTGTCAAACAGCACTACAAACGCTTTGGATCGGGCCCTATAAATCTGAATGACTCTTCCCTCAATACCCTGCAACAGACGTCGACAGACCAAGTCCCACGCATTTTCTTTCCACGGTTTCCACAGCCCTAGGAAATGCTATGGCTGAACAATGTCGAGTTGCACCACAAGCCTGGCACACAGACACGGGCACAGAAATATCGGAGACGGACTGGTCTAGAGCACTTGCTGCCATGCCAATAGATGTGGGGAGCTAAAGGCAGGGGCCGGGGGTGCGCTGCCCTCCCTCCACCTGCCTTCTGCTCTGCTCCCTCAGCGGAAGCGCTGACAGGGCAGCGGGGGCTTCAAGCAGGCAGGAGTTTCTCGGCTGGTGCCAGTGCTCTTGGGATGGGGGAGGAAGGGCAGAAAGCCAATGGTGATTCTCAGCTGTTCTCCTGTCCCTGATTACTGGGGGCTCCTTGAATCGAAGCACTCGGCACTGAGACGCAGAGCTAGGAGGTACCTAGCTAGAAACCTCACTAAACCTGTCTGCACCGCACGGTTATCCGCTCAGCACTGGCTGTTCCCAAAGTCCTGTCCCACAGTGCACTGGGCCTAGTGCATTGTCCCAGACCGTCTCCTCTTTGGTTGCTCCCAAATCCTGCTCAGAAACATTGAGGGGCTCGTTCCCAGGACGCTGGAGTCAGCAGCCCCTGCCAGGGCCGCCCAGAGGGGAAGGGGGGGGCAAGTGGGGCAATTTGCCCCAGGCCCTGCAGGGGCCCCCATGAGAATATAGTATTCTATAGTATTGCAACTTTTTTTTTTTATGGAAAGGGCCCCCGAAATTGCTTTGCCCCAGGCCCCCTGAATCCTCTGGGCAGCCTTGGCTCCTGCTGCCTCAGCACTTGGCAGGGAACCGTGTGTGAAGTCACAACATCCAGGGTGAGCTATTTCTGTGCCACTGTGCTCTGGTGAGGCTACGTGACTGAGGTTTGACCAGAAAGCTAAGGAATCTGGTGCAAGCTGGATCACCTGGCTTCTCCGTGTTTGCAGAGGAGGCTTGTTTGTGACAGAAAGAGGTGAGTTGGCTAGGGTTACCTTGGTAACCAGGATGAGAATCTGGCTCACAGCCTCCAGGGAGCAGCGAGAGCTGCCCTCCCCTCGCTGCCCCACCCTCGATATGTTTCTTCATCACCGCCTGGGCACGGCTGGATTCATAAGAAACACTGCAGGGCTGAAAAACCATTTTGCTTGGCGCCGGAGTTCAATGTAAAACCCACACCAGCCTATGAAAGCTAGGGTGAACGTTCACAGTGCCGGGATGCAGCTGCAATGACACCCCGTATCCCTGGTTTTGGGTAATCAGTGCACAGCTTCTGCAGATGCCAACTAGTGCAGAGAGGCTGGGGAGGCTGGGGAGGGGCGGCTCACGAAGATCCTCCCCTGGTGCAGGGATTTCAACTCCCTGTCCCTCAGCAGCAGTTCCCAGTGGCGTGCAATACAGTGCACACCTGCTCGCTGCCCGAGCCCAGACTTCCTGCTTCGGACTGCACAAGAACTAGTTTGTCAGCTGCTGATGCTGGGCTAATACATTTGCTCAGGGTTATAAATTAACCTGTGCCCCCACCATCCCCTCTTGTCTGCAGGTGGGGGTAGGAAGTATCTGCAGTAAAGGGATCGTGCTTAACAACTACACCCTGCCTCTCAGAGGCCTTGGGGAGAGACTGGGAATTCCCCAGGGCCTAGATCTAGCGATCCAGGATCTCAGTATTATCCACAGATGTTAAAAAGTAAAACCCCCTTAAACCCTCAGCACTACCCCAACGCTCTTCTGATTTAGTCTCATCACTTTAGGATCCACCGTAGGAAACACAGAACTTCTTTTGAGACAGTAAAGAGCTTGACGTCAGCGTCTACCTTCCCTAGCTCGAGAACGCTGAGCAAACCAGATTGTCAGGAACTGTGACGCAGTCTGGGTTTTGTGAGGGCACCATCATGAAAAGGAGGGGGGGGATAAATACCAAATGCGCCCAGAACTAGAGAAAAAAGCCCTTGTTAACATTATTTGGATTTTCTGCTTTCTAGCCCAGGTGTTGCTCCACCTGCTTTTAAACCCCAGTGACTCAGCTTCTCTAGAGATTTTATTTTGCATGAGGTGAGGCAGAGTGTGCTTTTGGCACCAGCATATTTTTTTTTCTGTTGCTCAATTCATGCACAAACTTACCAAAATACCAGCAAGAGAAGAGGCTTCCCCACTACTCAGAGCTGAAATGGGCTCTGTTCCAAACAAGTCTTATTTGGGTATTTGTTATTCCCTTTGGGTGCAGTCTCTTTTGCTAGTACAAAAAGCACTCTGTTGCAATGCACTGTTAAACACCACCACCGACAGCCCTGAAGCTGGCTGCACCTCAGTGGTGCTTGAAATGCTTCCTTTACTACCTACACGGCCCACTCCTGCTTCCTTTCAGTCAGCTGGCCTTTCAATGGGACCAGGCGCAAGCGGCTAGTTTGTGAGTGGTGATCACTTCCAAAAAAAAAAAAAAATCTTGGCAAGTGATTTTGGGGTCCCCGTTTGAGACATCTGAAAGGGGCTTTGTTTTCAAAAAGAGCTAAGTGCCCCCCCCTCGGAAAGTCAGGCTTCTTTAAGGGCTCTCATGTTGGGCACCCAAGGACGCCACCCAGGTTTTAGTGCTTTGGAAACCCTTCTTCCTTTAAGGTGCTATAGAAGGGTCTCATCTAAAGCCCATTGAAGCCAATGGAAATATCGCTGCTGATTTCAGTGGGCTTTGGATCGGGGCCCTGAACGTGTAATCCATTGGGGGGGGCTGCCGCTGGGGTCAATGACAACTCTCCCATCGATTTCAATGGAACCCTAAATTATCTATGTGACCATTTTCCCCCTCCCCCGTGTAAAGATTTTACATCCTAATAGATTTAGTCACTCCCACCTTTGGGGGTAATTTGTCAGATTCTCTGCTGAGGTTTTTTATTTCAATTATTGGGTCAATTTCCAGTCCGAAGAGCGAAGAACGGGTTAAAGTTAGCACAGAGGGAAATTCTTTCAGTTTAGTCTACAAAATCTGTACTATTCCAGTCGCATGGCTCCTTCTCCATGTCTTGCGGGGGGAGGGGGGAAGATCAGCTCAGTGGCCAGTGACATAAGTTGGCTAGATATGAATTCAGGATATTCCAACACAAGAGCCTCACAGTGAGTCCATCACAAAGTCACCGAAATGCAACAATGGAAACTTACCAGGCTGGCCATGAAATAGATCGGATATTTAATACGGACTGCTACATGTCCTGGTGGAAACATGCTTATAAGGAAGTACAACAATACTCAACATTAATGGTACATAACCTGAATACCAGGACTTCTGTGTTCACAGTCATTACTGTGAGGTCTTATTGATTAGTTCTGTTGTGGGTTTGTTTGGTTTTTCTTAAACATACGGGCAGATCCCATTTGAACTCTCCCTGAATTGGAGCCTGATGTACATGCTCCAGTATTTCAGTGATTCCTCTTTGGGATGCAGTAAGACTTCAGAAAACAAGGCAGACCAGCTACAGTGGGGAATAAAAAATGGTCCAGCCAAGCTGGGCGAGAGAGCACCACACCCCAAGCACTATGGGCACCAGAACTTACAATCTGGAATAATACTAGGGCGGAAAAGGACACAGAATCAGGAGACTCCACTGTGAGGGATGAGATTTTCCACATACCCCCGATGCATCCCTCTCCCAGTGAGAAAACATCCACTGTAGTCTACAGTTCTAGTCCCAAACACTGAATCTTATTCTAAAGGCTCCAGCAGTGCTGGACCATGCTGTAAAACAGCACAGTCTTCCTTCCTTCCTTCCTTTTTTTTAAAATGAAGGATCAGAGAATAATTCTGGGACCTGCCCCATCCCTCGGCAGGCTCAGAAGTTTTCCCTCCCAGCCCCTCAGTTCTGCAGAGAGTCCCACCCCAGCGAGATCACTGGAGTCTGGGAGCCCCGACACTCTTTTTACCAAGTCCTCACTCAGGGCTATCCTCTCTTCAACCTCAGCCTAGACCAATCCACACAAGCGGTCCATTTCCTAGACACTACAGTGCTAATAAGCAATGGTCACATAAACACCACCCTATACCGGAAACCTACTGACCACTACACTTACCTACATGCCTCCAGCTTCCATCCCGGACACACCACACGATCCACTGTCTACAGCCAAGCTCTAAGATACAACCGCATTTGCTCCAATCCCTCAGACAGAGACAAATACCTACAAGATCTCTATCAAGTGTTCTTAGAACTACAATACCCACCTGGTGAAGAGAAGAAACAGATTGACAGAGCCAGATGAGTACCCAGAAGTCACCTACTACAAGACAGGCCCAACACAGAAAATAACAGAACGTCACTAGCCGTTACCTTCAGCCCCCAACTAAAACCTCTCCAGCGCATCATCAAAGATCTACAACCTATCCTGAAAGATGATCCCTCACTCTCACAGATCTTCGGAGACAGGTCAGTCCTCGCTTACAGACAGCCCCCCAACCTGAAGCAAATACTCACCAGCAATCACACACCATACAACATAAACACTAACCCAGGAACCTATTCTTGCAACAAAGCCTGATGCCAACTCTGTCCACATATCTATTCAAGTAACACCATCATAGGACCTAATCACATCATCAGCCACGCCATTAGGGGCTCATTCACCAGCACATCTACCAATGTGATATATGCCATCGTGTGCCAGCAATGGCCCTCTGCCATGTACATTGGCCAAACCAGACAGTCTCTATGCAAAAGAATAAATGGGCACAAATCTGACATCAGGAATCATAACATTCAAAAACCAGTGGGAGAACACTTCAACCTCTCTAACCACTCAGTGACAGACTTGAAGGTGGCAATTTTGCAACAAAAAAAGTCAAAACCAGACTCCAAAGAGAAACTGCTGAACTTGAATTAATATGCAAATTAGATACAATTAATTTAGGTTTAAACAGAGACTGGGAATGGTTGGGTCATTACACTAATTGAATCTATTTCCCCATGTTAAGTTCCCCTCACACCTTCTATGGGTCATCTCGATTATCACGTCAAAAGGTTTTTTTCTCCTGCTGATGATAGCTCATCTCAATGGACTGGCCTCTTCCAGCTGGTATGCATGCTTACTTCCACCTATTCATGTTCTCTGTATGTATAAATATCTCCTGTCTGTGTGTTCCATTCTATGCATCTGAAGAAGTGAGCTGTAGCCCACAAAAGCTTATGCTTAAATAAACTTGTTAGTCTCTAAGGTGCCACAAGTTCTCCTCTCATTAGAGTCACTGAGCCGAATTCTTTTCTCATTTGCTCTCAGTGTGAATTGGGAGCAACCGCACTGGAGCCCCTCCCTGGGCCTGATTCTCCTCTTGCTCACCCTGGGCATATAAGGAGTAAATTCCACTGAAGCCAACAGACAATCAGAATCAAACCTAGGCTACACACACCGGCTTAACCACAACTGGTTTTTAACTAAATGTAGTTAAACTGGTGCAAACTCCTGGGTGGACGTTCTTAAAGTGATTTACAAACTGCCTTATATCAATTTAGTTTAATTCTGTTGCTCAATTTAGCTTAATCAAGAGAAGCTAGTTGTAGACAAGGCCCTGCTGGGAGTTCGACCTGAGCACTGACTAGATGAAAACTGGCTTCAGGAACTGGCTAAGTGCAGGGGTGCCAGTGGGATTTTCAAAAGCACCTAGAAGATTAGGTGCTTTGTAAACCCCACAGGATGCCTAGCTGACCCAGTATGGCCGTTCCTATTCACTGACACCATCTGTCTGCTCAGCACTGTTCAGAATAGGCCAGAAAATACAGTCCCTGAGCCAATGCGTATAAAATGTGTAGGTCTGGATAAGGTGGCTCAAGATATTTAAGTATGAAGCGTATAATTATTGAACACGTTAATAGCTAAGAGTGGAGGCACCGATGGCAATAGAAGCTTTACTTGATTAAGCACTGGAAGATTTGACCCTCCAACTTTCTTTCTGGACAGCTCGTCCTCTTGAGCTCCTGGGCCTTTTTATTTTCCTTTCCTGCCAGCAGTGGCCCTGATAGATCACAGAATGCTCCATTTTTCCTCAGCTTTAAAATGTGGAATTTTCTTGGTGCTTGGTTTTAAGCAGTCTCCTGTGAGACCTGCAACTCAATCACTGTAGTGTTTTTCTTAAAAGCCTTCAGGAAAGTAACTAGTCTTTAAACAGAAGCGAAAGCAGTGTTTTCAACTCTCCTGATTTTGTCATAAGGCTCCCGATAATTATTGTTTTCCTTAAGGCTCCAGCTCCTGGAGTCAAGCGGAGATGTGATGATTTCAGCCTTCATTCTTAAAGAAAAAGTAAGTTTCTGGCCCTTGTAGCTGTGGAGAAAATGTCACAATGTGACCCTAGTGCACCCTAAATGCTCAAAAAGCAGAAGGCAAATAAAATAGAACCCCAAATCTATTATTTACATAATATGATTTTTAAGCCAATCTCGTGATTTTTTTGTGAGCCTGACTCATGATTTTTAAACATCTGGAGTTGACGATACTGTGAAAGTAACTTGAAAGTGTCAGTTTCCTTCCTGTTTAAAGTCAATTTCTGGTCTATTATATGTAGTAGGGTAACACTCCAGGCAGGTGAAAGTATAAACTCATAGAGCCTTACCCTAGTAGGATGTTTTCAAAAGTTAAATGATCTAGTCCAAGCTTGGGGAACTGCAAAAAGTAAGTGGCCTAAATGACAGAAAGTAGCTCGATTTTTCTACAATTGTATTCAAGAGTAAGAATATACTTTAAAATTTTAAACCTAACCAGTGTCCCTTAAGTGACATGACACAAGATATTAGAATGTGTTAGTATTAGAGCTGAGCATTACAGATAGGGGAGAGAGAGGGCAATTTCTAAGTTATTGTCTGCAAAAAAAACCTAGAGGGTTAGAGTTGCCTAAGTAGCCGCTGCAATGATGGTTAAAGTCGTCCCCACTCACCGACACCTGAAATGGCGTCCATGACTGAGTGTGATCTTACTCTGCAAAGATCTTCTCTATTTTTATCTTTGCTTGAAAGAGCAGGAAGGGCAAGGAGCTCATGGCTTTCCTTATTTCCTTTAACGATCTTTTATGTCACTGTTGTGGTTACCACGGCGGATGCGCTTTCTTCCCTTCACACTTAGCGATAGGTTTTTCATAAGCAGTCAGTCAGTTCAGGAAATGAGCAGCCCACCTGTACTGGGGGGTTTTAGCCAGTATTTCAGAGGGCCTGTCCACACGCTAGGATAAAAGGGGTGTTTTAAGACTGCGAGAGCTAACATGTTTAAAACTCTAGTGTAGATAGGTCGCATTGTTTTGCAACATGTGGTCAAGGTGAACCATAGGCTACCCCCAGCTAGCACATGTTAAAATGCAATTTGCCCTCTCTGCATTGGCATGTTAAGACGTGTTAGTTGTCAAATTTTAAACACATCACTTTTATTCAGCATTGCCAGCCCCAAGGATTCAAAAATGCTGAGGCAGGCCTCCAAAAATCATGGGATTAATAATAATACAGGGTGGGTTCTTTCTTTGCCTTCTGGTTTTTGAGCCGTTAGCAGTCACATGCAGTCACAGAGGGTTAGAGATTGACACTTTCTTTTAAAATGAAAGCTGACATTCTGTCATCACTTGACACCGGGAGCTGAAGCTGTAAGAAAAACACTAAATATCAAAAGACTTATGATGTTATCATGCAAGTTGGCAATACTGATAGGCCCAGACAGAGCTACTTTATGTGCTGGTGGGTTAAACAAACTCAGCAATGAGCAGACTTAGCACATACCTCTCACAAATCTGGCCCACGAATGAAGTCTTCACAACATAGCAGTGGGTTAGGTCATTACCACCATCCCCATTTTACAGATCGGAAAACTGAGGTATGGCAAGTTTATGTTGTGTCAGGTCACACTGGGAGTAGGAGGCAGCACCTGCATTAAAATTTGGGCATGCCCAGTTCCTCCAAAAAGATACACATTCCCAGACTTGCAACGCTGAAAACCTTCTAAGCATCCTTTTTATTTGTGCCCTGTGGTTGTATTAGACATTTGTTAAATGCATTAGGACAGGCTATTTACCTGGTTCCACAGTTTTAGAACCTTTCTGCATCTGGTATCATAAGAACAAAGAACATAAGAATGGCCCTACTGGGTCAGACCAAAGGTCCATCTAGCCTCGTGTCCTGTCTTCTGACACTGCCCAGTGCCAGCTGCCCCAGAGGGAATGAACAGAACAAGGAATCATCAAGTGATCCATCCCCTGTCATCCATTCCCAGCTTCTGGCAAACAGAGACTAGGGACACCATCCCTGCCCATCCTGGCTAATAGCCATTGATGGACCTACCCTCCATGAATGTATCTAGTTCTTTTTTGATCTCTGTTATGATCTTAGCCTTCACAACATCCTCTGTCAAGGAGTTCCATGGGTTGATTATGCATTGTGTGAATAAATACTTCCTTTAATTTGTTGTAAACCTGCTGCCTATTGATTTCATTTGGCGACTCCCTAGTTATTGTGTTATGAGAAGCAGTAAACAACACTTCCTTATTTACTTTCTCTACACCAGTCATGATTTTACAGACCTCAATCATATCTTCCCTTAGTCATCTCTTTTCCAAGCTGAAAAGTCCCAGTCTTATTAATCTCTCCTCATACAGAAGCCGTTCTATACCCCTAATCATTTTTGTTGCCCTTTTCTGAACCTTTTCTAATTCCAATGTATCTTTTTTGAGATGGGGCAACCACATCTGCACACAGTATTCAAGGTGTGGGCCTACCATGGATTTATATAGAGGCAACATGATATTTTCTGTCCTATTATCTATCCCTTTCTTAATTATTCCCAGCATTCTGTTCACTTTTTTGACTGCCCCTGCACATTGAGTGGATGTTTTCAGAGAACTACCCACAATGACTCCAAGATCGTTGGGTTTTTTGAGTGGTAACAGCTAAAGATTTCCTTGAACCTTTCCTAATAAATCTCTATCTTGGGGTTTTTACAGCTGCCCATCCCTGTAATATCACAACACCTTCAGCAGGGAAACAGTGATGGGAATAACAAGCTCCCTAGTGGACTTAATGGGGTCTTTTCCCTTTTTGGGGTACAGAAACTCTACTTGGGGCAAAGTTATTTTTCTGTTCAGTTGAATAGTTGCATTATGCATTTGTTTGGGGTCTTTTTGTTTTTATTTGTTTAACTATCAGTGAACGCCGGTGAAGTTACAAGGACTTACACCTTGTTGTAAGGTGGACTTACGCCACTGTAACGCACGGTGTGAGTAACAAGATACCCTATCCCCGAGGCAGTGGAGGATCATTTCTTTCTACCATTAGTGGCATCTTCAAACGACAACCAGGTTTTCTTGTTACAGCTGTTAGCTAGGTGAAAAAAGTCCCCTAGCAATAGAGGCAGAGAACCCTTGCCCAGTGAGGTGGGGACTTTCCCTTAGCCGGGAAAGGCTTATCACATGCTTTGCTGTGAGCCCTGGTCCCTGTACAAACCCATACACAGGAATCAGGGTCAGACTCAGGAGTGTGAGCAGTGCCTTTGAACTCCTGGGTCCCACACCCGTGGGTGCAGGGCAGTTACACAGTATATGTAGGGCTGAAGGGAGGGGCGCCCTTGGGTGCTTCCATCGCTACTGCAGGAAATGGGAATTCCCCTCTGCCCCCCCTAACAGCCCACCGGGGAGAGAGGGACGCACCCCGAATCGGCAGGGCGGAGGAGGAGGAGGGAGCGGTGAAGTCCCCGGCTGGGATCAGGAAAGTGGAAACCTCAAGGCAGGGGAGGGAGGAAACATCTCCTGAAGCCCAGCGGCAGGCGGGCCCGCCCCGCTCCCTCCAGGAGCGATCGCGGGGAGCGGCACCGGCTGCAGGGCTGAGCCCGGGGATCTCCCAGCCCCAGCGGCGAGAAGGTAACGGGGGAGGCGGGGGCACCGGGCTGGGGCAGCCGAGCCCGCGCGGCAGGAGCTGAGAGCGGCCGGGGCTGCTGCGCCCCTGCCCCGGGAGGGCTGGAGCACGTGTCTGGGGGCAGCTGGGGGACCCGGCGCCAGACCGAGTGTGGCCGGATGGACGCCGCCCCCGCATCCTCCCAGCCGCGGGATCCCCCCTGCTGCAGGCTGCAGCGCGGCCAAACTCTCCGACTCCAGCTGCTGCTGCTGGCAAGAGCCAAATCCACGAGCCGGGGGCGGGGGGGGGGGTTGTGATGCCTACGGAGTTGCTTGTTTAACCCCGGCCGCTCCTGCTACTTTATCAGCTGATCTCAAACTGCCTCTGGTCCTCGCATCCACTCCCTTAACTCCGGAAATCAATTCCCACACTCCAACCAGTTAAACACACATCGCAGCCACCTCCCTGCCTCGAGCAACAGCAGCAGATGCAACCCACATTCTCGATCCCCGCTCAAACCACACCACAAACATAAACTGGGCAACATCCACTTTTATGCTTTAATGTGTTAAGAACCACAGATCTAAAACTCTCCAGGCCGTTCCCACTCAGCATTTCTCTGCCGTTTACAATTCGTCTGGAGGCAAGTCCCAGAGGCCACCATAACTGAACAACACTAGGCAAAAAATCATCCCAAAAATCTATTTTAATAATCCGTGCTGGATTGCAAAAGCTTTTCTTACAGTAGTGTCACAGCATTCTTCGACATACAGAGTCTGAATTGTTAAACACATGAAAACCTGACACAAATCATGCAGATAAAGAGTTGCAAAAACTGCGGTTAAAACAAAAAATCAAATTGCAACAGAAGCTGCTATGCTATACTCACGATTCCCTCTCAGAAAATGGAACCAAATTCATGGCAAGGTAAATTCAGAATAAAATCCTGACTAGTGAAGTCAGTGGCAAAACTCACATTCACTTCAGTGGGCCCAGGGTTTCACCAAGATTGCATAATATCCCTGCTAAAGCACAAAGACTAACGGAAAATCTTAAGTGGCAACACATAATAGACACAAAACCACCACCACAAAAAATATGAGTTAAAAGAAATCTTGTACCATCTTTTAAAAAGTGTTTTTCCCCTTTCAAAACTGTTGGAGAGAGATTACAACTGAGTTAATTACAGAGATTATTAAACATTCAATCTGAATAAGTAGCTTCAAAAGTCACAAACGTTCTTAATATCTCACCATAGCCCCGTCTTCTAAACAATTTCTTAAACCTCCACTGAAAGAGTGACAACTTTTGGCAACAGCCAAAACCCAGCAGTAAAATGTATGGCTCCAAAATACACATTCTCAGGGGCTATTCCCCACATACCCCCCACCCACACAGACATGACAATGTATTCCACACAACTGCTGCCCTAAACCAATGAGGTCTTACACCAAGGGACAGATTCACTGTCACCAACCTCGCAAATTAGAACCCCATTCCTGCAAACTCTGACACGATTAACTTTAAGCACATAGATCAGGGGTTCTCAAACTGCGGGTTGCAAGGTTATTAAGTGGGGGTTACGAGCTGCCAGCCTCCACCCCCAAACCCCGTTTGCCTCTAACATTTATAATGGTGTTAAATATAAAAAATGCGTTTTTAATTTATAAGGGGAGTCGCACTCAGAGATTTGCTGTGTGTAAAGGGTCACCACTACAAAAGTCTGAGAACCACTGACATATGTAATCCCACTGATTTCAGTGGGGTTAAGTGAAGGCCATGCATAGCCCCATTGAAATCAGTGGGATTACTTATGCTTAGTTAAGCAAATAACGTTTAAGAGCTTGCAGAATCAGGGCTTAGATCGCAAATGTCTTGTCAGACTGACACACACGGCATTACATATTTCGGGGAGGCAGCTACAATGCAACGTTTCTCCCAGTTCACAACTAGACCCATAAAAACAAAATTCTATACCAGAGAAACAAACCAAAGAAACAGGCAGCCTCTCACAAGAGAATCTCAATATCTCACAATTTAAGCATCAAATTCCAAGCGGACACAGCAAACTGGGATCCTGTCCATGCTTAAGGAGCTTGTTGGCACAGCTCTGTTGCCGTAGCAGTGCTACGGTATTTTGGTATTGGAGAAAGTTCCGGTGATAAGTTTGCACCACCACACGCAGATGACTTATGTTCTTTAGTGTAGAGCCTGACCCAGAACTGGTTCCAAGCTTTAGCATTGAAACCTTTGACTAAGGAATCCAGAGGCTTCCCTTTACCTGAGAATGAGGGTTTGGCAGCCAAAGATGGCCTATCTTGGAACCACAGCATTTGCCTGCTCCAATGCCCAGTTCTGAAGAGCTACTTGAGCTAAGGAGATCCCTGGCCTTTGGGAGATAAAACCTTGACAATCCTCACAATAACAACGCTCCTTTAAACAGGCTTTTCTTGTCTTTAAAAGCACCTGCTGTAGTCTGTCAGAGTGGCATCGAGTCAGATCAGTGCTGCCCCACACTTCAGCCATCTTATGATTCAGGGTGTGTTTTCACGGCAGAGGTAATAACTGGAGATATACCAATCACTTAGAACTGGAAGGGACCTTGAAAGGTCATTGAGTCCAGCCTCCTGCCTTCACTAGCAGGACCAATTTTTGCCCCAGCTCTCTAAGTGGCCCCCTCAAGGATTGAACTCACAACCCTGGGTTTAGCAGGCCAATGCTCAAACCACTGAGCTATCCCTCCTCCCATCTTCCAAGCTAACTTGGGCTTTTACTCACATGTTGCCCCAACCCCTATCCCGGACACACACACAAAATTCTAACCTGAGTTTGGTGGTGCTTTAAACCCAGGCTAGTTGGCCCGTCTGGGGCTACAGGCAAAAGCCTAAGTGCTCACTTCACTAGGTCTGGTAACCCATCTACTTTGCAGTGAGGATACAGGCTAAGCCACTCCAATGCTGATAATCCTCCCATGGCTTCACACAATCCCTGCTGTGTGCCCCGCAGGGGAGACAAGTTCTCCCACAACTCACTGGCAAAGAATCATAGAGCAGCTCACCTTCCTGCAGCACAAAGAACCATGGGATATGGCTCCAGAAGTCCTAGTGACTCACACAAGGACACAGTGATTTGAGTATAGCTTTCCAGTGTGGCTGATCTCACCCAGTCTAGGCTAAACCAGGTGCTCAGACCCCAGTGCCCGTCACCTGGGTTAACTCTGCAGTGAAGATCTATCCTATTATAAAATTAAAGGTACAAAGGGGCTTGAAGTCTGGTCAAACTAAACTGCAGGAATAAAGAGACACCCACAGAAAGGAAGGAAATGCAGTGATAAGGCCACATCCCTGATATAATCTCGTATCACAGTATCATAAGGGTCATGAGGTTCCCAGTGAGCTTAATTCTGAAAGGGTTCAGCCACCCAAGGACTTCTTACCCATCGGTGGGAACACGAAGAGGCATCCTCAAACAATAACAACGATTTGTAAGACACCAATATATAAATAATCCATCAGTACAAATAGGAATCTCAGTATGACAGTGTTTCCACCAAGAAAAAGAGAACTTCAAAGCAATAACAATCAAAACAAATAGGGATCTCAATATGACAGAGAATGCTTTGCTTTCGCAGAAAAGAGAAAACTCACCCTTCAAAGCAGTAACCACAAACTTAGACAGTATGGGGATGGGTGCAACAGAAAACCCTAAGATAGGATAAACCTTCCAGCAATCTCACACTAACACAGCATTCCTGAAAATCAATCCCAACCACAGACAGACTCATTTCTGATCTCTGCTCATTAGAGGGAGGTATTCATGGCTTCAACCAGTCCTAATTTCACATTATGTTCCTACCTACTTACGCAGAGGATATAGCAAACCTGTATCTCCACCTATTAAGCAACCCCCTTTTAAATTAATGCTAAAAACAGCACCATGAGGTCCTGGTCTGTGACTGGTGCGGCCACAATATAAATAATAAACAACAAATATTTAGAACTAAACAACACCTTAGTCTGTGCCTTCTCCACTTTGGGAAAACTGCCAAAGTTAAGAAGTGAAGTATCTGAAAAACTGGGTTTATAAAGTATCAGAGGGGGAGCCGTGTTAGTCTGGATCTGTAAAAGCAGCAAAGAGTCCCGTGGCACCTTATAGACTAACAGAAGTATTGGAGCATGCTATAAGGTGCCACAGGACTCTTTGCTGGGTTTATAAAGAAAACCTTTCTGCAGCCTCAGCTATAGGTACCACCTTCCACGTAGCTGGAGTTGCGTAGCGTAGGGCGACTTACCATGGTAGTCTAGTCATCGCCTACGTTGAGTCTGAGGAGACAGAAATATCCGAATCGTGGAATAGAGAACTGGGCTTGAACTGAGGTTTCAATTTGAGCGAGGGGAATTATGAAATGACACTTACATGATGAAAAATTGCTCACTGAGCCTGCCTCCATGCGCCTGGGGAATTTCCTGAAACGCCAGAGGCAGGAGATTAATAAACTTAACACCCAAAGCTTAACTGAGACAGTCTAGGGATGGAGCCATACAAATACTTATGCATTGCATATGTGCTTGACTTAATGTATGAACAGTCCCACTTAGTGGGAATACTCATGTGCATAAAGTTAAGCGGGTGTTTAAATGTTTGTAGGATCTGGGGCCAATGACTTTTCTTTCCTGCCAGCCCTACTAAAGATTCCTCCCCTTGCTTACTGGGTGTATGTAAAGGGAACCTACCCAGGGTTGAAGCCTGAATAGCCTAGTGTCTGCAGTGCTTACAGGACCTGCCTCTGAGTTTGCTGTGCACAGAGCGCAACCAGCCATCTAAAGAGCCTGGTGTGCCACAACCTTCCCAGCAACATCCTGTAGCAGGGTGAGTGGCAGTGCATTATGAAATTATGTGCCCATGTCTGAGCGTTAGTCAATGGCACGTTTTTTATTAATAAAAAATGTACGTCATTTCTAAAAACGAAAACAGGAAGTTTTGCAGTTAAGGGGAAACTTAAAAAAAAAACTGGACAGCTTTGAAGTGAAGAGTTCAGGCTCCCGCAAACGGCCTTAACTCTGTTTCTGTATCTGCCCCCCTACATGATCAGACTGTTCTCCAAGGCCTGGTCTTCACTAGGAAAAAAGTTGTGTTGCAGACGTGTTAAAACCCTAACATAGAGAGGGTGATTTATATTTTCACGTGTTAGCTGATGGGGATCAACCACTGGAGATAGCATAGGTTTTACTTTGAGCAGCTAACACATGTTAAAATACAAATGGCTCTGTCTGCACTAAGGTGCTAACATGTTAAAGACGCTTTTTGTTCTTAGTGAAGAGAAGGCCCAATTTACCAAGCCGCTCGCTCTCCTCTTATGCTTCAGTTACACAGCAAAAAATTATCCAGACTCTTCTCATCTCTCCCTTATTATTCCCTCACACCAGCCATGGGGAGTTTCACAGTTTTTATTATAAAATAGAGTCTAACCTCTTGTATATCCTGGAAGCCCTGAATCCTGTATACACTTGTGGTTCAATTTCACATACCCTGCTCCATAAACGATGGGGGATATAGCTAATGAGACCAACATCTGAAAACTGGAGGCTTCTTAAGAGTCCACAGCCAGCCACTAAAGTGTACAGTGCTTGTGTTCCCAGGGACCACGACAAACTGCCAAGGCAGACAGGGATTAAGATGTCAACTAGTTCTGACGGTTGTCACCGGCATGTACCTATTTCTTTATTTAGATTTCAGATTTAAACAAGTTTCACGTCAAACAGGACCCGGACTGAACACACATGTACAAAACACATGGAGATATGAAGTAAAATGTGACCAAAGCAGCATCACTTCCTCCCCCACACACCACTGAATCACCAGATGTGATCAAGGCACCTTAAAATCCCGCAGTGCACTTTCCCATTAGCCACAAATCCCACCCTCGGTGCATATGAGCTTTGCAGTGTGCCAGGAAAGTCAAAAAATTCAAGCCATGGGGGGCAGAAATTCCAAGGGAAAAGGCCCATGTCATGGATAGGACAGACTGGAGTGACGGGGACATGGGACAGATTTCAGGTTATTTAGATTAATTTAACTCTGCATTTCCATACTTCCCAACATTTGTTAAGACGACATTTGATGTAGTGGGGATTCAAACCCCAAACACACGCTACATCTGGGGAAGATGCCTGATTGAATCTACCTCTGACAGAGAAGGACTAAGGACCTCACACCCTGCCTGCATTTGCTTACACACCCAAATGCCCTCAAGGTGTAAAAATCACTTCAAACTCAAATCCATTTGGGACCCACTCAGACAGGATCGGATTAATGCAGGGACTTTAGGGGCTGCAGCCCAGGGCCTCGGGCTAAGGAGGGCCCCGCAGGCCAAATACGGCCCGCGGCTTCTTTTCATCCAGCCTGCAGCAAGTTTCTGCGCCATGGGCCGGACACCAGTCCCCAAGCCTCCCCCCACCCTGGGCTGGAGCCGCAAGTGCCGGCTCACTAATGTGTCCCTGCGGACCTTAGGCAAGGGGCATTCAGGAAATCTCTGTGCGCTGCCCCTGCCCCAAGCACCAGCTCTGCAGCTCCCATTGGCCGGGTACCGCAGCCAATGGGAGCTGCAGAGGCAGTATCTGCGGGCACGGGCAGTGTGGATCACAAGGAGCAGCCTGGCCCCTCTGCCTAGCGGCCGGACATGCCGGCCACCTCAGGGAGCAGAGCAGCGCGAAGCCAGGGCTGGCAGGGGTCCTGCCTTAGCCCTGCTGTGCCGCTGACCAGGAGCTGCCCGAGGTAAGTGCCTCCTGGCTGGAGCCTGCACCTCGCATCCCCTCCTGCACCCCAACCCCTTACTCCACCTGAGCCCCCTCCTGCACCCAAACTTCCTGCTGCACCACAACCCCATCCTATCCCTGGCCCCACCCCCCAGCTGGAGCTGCACCCCCTCCCGCACCCTAATCCCCAGCCCTGAGCCCACTCCAAATCACCTGCAGCCCTTGAAAATCTAATAGCCCCGGGCCCACAGGAGAGTTAATCCAGCCCTGCCCTCAGAGCCCCCATTTCACACTGGTGTGGGATAGCAAATGCATCCCAACCCCTTATACGCCTGTGTCCTGAGGGGCACCCCACACACACTTGGATGAGACCCCTTCACATATTTCGCACTGTCCCAAATTGCTTGGCACTTTTTCAAACTGAGACTATATTAGAACTGGTTATTAAATGAACTGACTCATTCTGGCTTCTCGCCTGTAAGTGATTTATGACAGCTCACTGGGACTCTCAACCTAAAACAAACATCTGAGAAAAGACTAACTCCTTTACGGGGGTGTATTACAAAGGCTGGGGCAAGGATGCGCCTGCAGAGTTTAGATAAGAGAAGGAGCGAGGTTTAGGGAACAGGTTATTACCGAGGCGAGGGAGTTGCAGGCAGGATCCGGACGAGATGTGCTGGGCCACGGGCACTGCAGCAGCAGCGGCGGATCGAAAGGTGGTAACTTTTACTGTCTAGGAGGGGAGCTGCCCCTGTGTCACACCTCAGCTGCTGGAACAGGGCCCCATCCTCCCTGATTGATCTAACCTCGTTATCTCTAGCCTGCTTCTTGCTTGCTTATATATACACACCTGCCCCTGGAAATTTCCACTGCTTGCATCCGAAGAAGTGGGTATTCACCCACGAAAGCTCATGCTGCAAAACATCTGTTAGTCTATAAGGTGCCACAGGATTCTTTGCTGTTCCTGTGTCTTGTAGTGAGAGAAGAGGAACTCCCCCTCCTCCTGCACTAATCCTGGGGGGCTCTGGGGGGTGCATCTCCTCCTTTTATAGGGGCAGCTGTGCTGGGGCACCCCAATCCTCCCTCATCCTGCACTAATCCGGGCGGGGCCTCGGGGGGTGCACCTCCCCCGTTTATAGAGACAACTGTGCTGGGGCCCCCTAATCCTCCCCTCGTCCTGCACTAATGGGGGGGCTTCGGGGGGTGCACCTCTATTTCTGGGGGGGTGACGCGGAGGAACCCTCGATTCACCCCGCACTTGGGGGCTTGAGTTTCACCCCGCTTTCGGAGTGAAGGTGGGGGCTGGGCCCTGCAGATGAAAAGGGGGCTGCGAGGCGCTCGTGTTCGGGCAGGACGCCTGGGTCCCACCGCCACCTTCCCCAGCTCCTGCCTTCGGGTCGGGGCGGCTCCACCTTGTCGGGCGGGGGCGGGAGGCTGCTGCGTGAACCATCGCGGACCCGAAGGAGGAGTCCCAGGCCCGGCCGATGCCAATACCGAAACGGCGACGAACGTCCTACGGGGCGACGAAGGGGACAGAATGCAACAGCCGAAGCGGTGCCTGAGCCCTGCGGCTGCGCACTGCAGAGGGAGGCGGGGGCTGTATGGAGGGGAGTCCTGGGAGGGGGGTGCCTGGGGGGAGAGGGGCCGGGCTGAGCTGGGTGGGGTGGGGTAGGGTGACCAGACAGCAAGTGTGAAAAATCAGGACAGGGGTGGGGGGTAATAGGAGCCTATATAAGAAAAAGACCCAGAAATCGGGACTGTCCCTATAAAATCGGGACATCGGGTCACCCTAGGGTGGGGTGAGGTGTGGCTGGGTGACATGCAGAAGAGACAGTATCACCAACCCCAAGGGGCCAAAAATCACGCGTCATCACGAGATTGGCCTAAAACGAAGCAATGAGGTTTAAAAGTCACCCCGGCGGGTCTTCTCCTAGCCTGGAGCTGCCCTCGCATCACGGCCTCGAGTTTTTCTCCCTGAGCACGGGGGCTAGACACTTTGGGGGGGGGGTTGTACGTTTGTTTTAATGAAAACTGAAACAATCACATATTCCAGTAGCTGGGGCAAGGAGAAAAACACCCAAATTCCTGCCCTGCTGCTGACACACCACATGGCCACGGTCAGGCAGCGGGATTGCTGTGACCACTGCCCAGCCCACTGCGCATAACTATCTCATTGGTACCTTGTGCTTCACCTCTTGCCTGGGCTTTAGGCTACGTCTCCACTGCAGCTGGGAGGTGTGACTGCAGTTTGTGAAGCCATACGGAGCTAGAATACCAGAGCTAGCTCCAGTAACAAGAGCCGCATAGCCATGGCGGCAGGGCCTGCACAAGCGCTGTCAGTCTCCTGCATACGCGCGCTCATGCTGCTAGCTCATGCCTCTGCCCCTGCCTTTCAGAGAGAGGACACGGAGATCGTTCTGGGGGGAAACTGCAAATGGAAGAGCATCTTAACGGCAATGAAAACGCAGAGGGAGGAGGAGAGAATTCTCTTCAGCAACAACAGCAGCTGACGGAGCCTCTTAATTGTAATGGACACCCGGACAGAGGAGATGAACCAGGTAACTTGGGACTTGTCTTCACAGAGAAATTTACCAGTATAATTATACCATTATAGTTATACCAGTATAACTCCCTGTGTGAACACTCCTATTCTGGAATAAATGCATCTTCATGGGGAGCTAGCCTGGTATAACCATAGTGGTATGATATTACAGGTGTGACCTATACCAGTACATTCTCCTGTGTAGACAAGCACCCTGAACCCTCACTCTCTAGGAAATGGTTAGCGGAAGAGACAGAGGCTAAGGGCTTGGCCACATGGGAAAGTTATCCCCATATACACTAAGATGTGAATGTAAACGGATATACCTACCCCGGTACAACCCCCCTGTGGACTCTCTTATTCTGGTCTGTGTGTATGCAACTCTCTAGTCTAGTCATTCTCAACTTATTTACCATTGTTGGCTGCATCCCATACTACCTGTATGGCCCTGAGGATGTCACATGGGCCACAGCTTGAGAACCACTTCTCTGGTCGGTGTGTGTTACAGGCCCCCCTGTGCCAGATCCACAGAGGACTCGAATCTGTTCCTATGTGTCTGTGCAGCGCCTGGCACAACGGGGCCCTGATCTCAGCTGGGGCAGGGCCTGTCTCTCTCTGTGTGTCTGTGCAGCGCCCGGCACAACGGGGCCCTGATCTCAGCTGGGGCAGGGACTGTCTCTCCCTGTGTGTCTGTTCAGCACCTGGCACAACGGGGCCCTGATCTCAGCTGGGGCAGGGCCTGTCTCTCTCTGTGTGTCTGTGCAGCGCCCGGCACAACGGTGCCCTGATCTCAGTTGGAGTCTCTAGATGTTACTGGAAATCAACCATTGTTGTTTGCAATGTACTTGTAGCCATGTTGGTCCCAGGACATTAGAGAGACAAGCCAGGGGAGGTGATATCTTTTCTTGGCCCAACTTCTGTTGCTGAGAGAGACAAGCTTTCGAGCTTACACAGAATTGAAGAAGGTGTCTGTGTAGCTCGAATGCTGTTTCTTTCACCAACAGAAATGGGTCCAATAAAACCTATTACCTCACACTCCTTGTCTCACTGGAAATCAAATCATTTCTGTTACTATTTAGATAACACCGCTCCCCCTAAGGGCACTAATTGTTTTTCTCTTCCTATTTTAGGTTATTCATGTAACCGCAAGTTCCAGACTCTCGTAGCTGGAGTCTTCATAGTTTTGATCATTATCATCATTGTTCTGGCTGGTGAGTTCCTAGCCCTCAGTCTCTGCGCTTCCTGGTTTGCCTTGGAGCGATCACAGTCACATATTCACACCTCCCTGGCCTCCAGCTTCCACTCCTTCCTCTTACTACTTCATCACTGGCAATTTAAATCAGCTCTCTAGTGTTATCCATCGGTGGGACCATCCCTGTGCCTCCTCTACTGCAGTGAAAGGCTTGCATTTCATTGAGGGTTTTCAGCTAGTTTTACTGTGTAACCCCCTTTTTCTGCCACCCGAGGGGAGAAAAGAAATCGCCCCTTTTTGATTCTCTCCACCTTTTGTATAGACAGTTCCAGGAGCCTGTCAGAGGTTGGTCTCAGCCAGGACGCATCACCTTGAAAAGTCAAGTGAGCTAAAGTGCTGCTGACACTGATTCGCCTCTGTTTATATTGATGGTACAGTCGACTGTCGGTCGTGCCAGCTCATTTGAGTCTCCTCGGTTGTGCTGAAGGCAGGCTCTGGAGAGTGGAACAGCCAGTTACCATTTCTGAGGGGCTTTCACGGGAGGAAGGATGGTTCAAGGGTTAAGGCGCTGGTTTCGGTGCAGAAACTTCCTGTGCGCCCTTTCCTGTCCGGGGATGGGGCACCGACGGAAAAAAAAATAGTGGGTGCTCAGCACCTACCGGCAGCCCCACAGATTGATGCCCCCCCTCCACAGTGCCTCCTACCTGTCAGTGGGCCCCGCGGATCAGCTGCTCCCGCCCCTTCCAGCGCCTCCCGTGATCAGCTGTTCGATGGCATGCAGGAGGTGCTGGGGCGGGGGCAGGAAGAGGAGGGGTGGAGGCTTGGGAGGGGGTGAAGTGGGGGCAGGGCCTGGGGCAGAGTGGAGGTCGAGCACCCCCCCTCCCCGGGAATGCAGGAAGTCGGTGCTTATGGTAAATGCGGGGCAGAGATTTACCATAAACAGGGTCTGGAATCGCTGTGACAATCAGTAACATGAAATGGCATCAAGGTGTCATGGGGCAACTGGTCCCTTTAAGGGGAGATGGGGCCAGCCCCACCGGTGCCATAGTTAATTAGTTGCTGCCTAGCCTGAGGGAGGGGGACTAAGGAGGGTCAAGTGAGAGCTTGATCACCTGGGCCTTATAAAGGGACTGAGAGCGGGAACGCGGGGACCAGGCAGGATCCCTTAGGAAGGCCTTGAGCAAGGATCTGCAAGGAAAAGGGCTGGGAATTGGGTGTAGGGGGCGAGCTGACAGGAAGTCCTGAGGTTCGGCGGGACCTTTCTTCGTTTGTTTGGGTCTTCTTAATTTGGACCCTTGGCAGCCTGGAAGGGGGGATACGTTTGTCGTGGACGTGAACGGAGGGTGAAGCTCCATCTGCAGCACAGAGCAGTGGCTGGGAAGCTGAGGAGGCCGACCTTGGAGAGGGAAACTGAGGCCCAGAGCAGCAGCTGCACTATCCTTGGTTTAATGGGGGTCTCTGGTTCTGAGAACATTTATTGCCCCTTACCCCTCCCCTCCCCCATACAGAGAGGGAGCGAATCTCTGACCCTGTTTGACTTTCTCAGTTTCAGTAGGAAAATCGTCTAACCCACCTTCAGCTGGTCCAGATCCTCCAGCCGCTGCCGGCTGCTGCCCGGACGGCTGGGTCGGGTACGGAGGGAAATGCTACTACTTCTCCGAGACTGAAGGGGACTGGACCTACAGCCAGAGCAACTGCTCCTCCTTCGGCACCTCCCTGGCTGCGATCGACACCTCTCAGGAAATGGTGGGAGACCCTTTCTGACTTTAGAGCAGTGGTCCCCAAACTTTTGAGGGTTGTTCCCCTGCCTTACTCCTGACCGTACCCCCCCTGTCACCCCTCGCAGAGGTGGAGGTGGGTTTGATCTCCCCCATAGCTCCCCCAGCCCAGCTCCTAGCCCCGGGTGGGCTGGGGAGGGACAGGACGTGCTCTTCCCCTGCACAGCTACTTGCAGGCAGGAGTTGAGAGGGGAGTTCAGACCCACCTCTGGGTACCTGCCCCGGCTGCAGGGCGCTCCCAGCAGCACAGGGGAGATCAGATCCACCTCTACCTCCACCTCTGGCAACCTCTTACGGCTGCAGGAAGCCCTGGAGCTTCCACCCAGCCCTGGAGGAGGTACCCAGAGGGAGTCTGATCTCCCCTGAGAGCCGCTGTGCAAGGGAGGAGTAAGTCCTGTCCCTCCCCATCCCGGGGACTAGCAGCTGGAGATGGGGACATGGTAGTAGCCCCCAGCTTGGGCGCCCCCGGACCTGCCCCTTCCCCCACATAGCTAGATTTCACGGAGGAGGACTGATTTCATGGTCCGTGATACGTTTTTCACGGCTGTGGCTTTGGTAAGGCCCCAGCCTTAACTAGGAGGCTTTGCTGTCGCTGGCAGCTAGAACAGCGCTGCAAACTGCACTAGGCCCCGTCAGCAGCACAGAGATACTCGAACGCAGGTTGTGGTGAATAATATCTTTCACTTCCCCTTTTGGAAAGGCTTTCATTAAGCGCTATAAAGACCTCTCTGAGCACTGGATCGGCCTCCGGAGGGAACCGGGCCAGGTCTGGAAATGGACCGACGGCACCGAATTCAATCACTGGTGAGTTCTCTTCCTTGTCAATGGGGACGGAGGGGGGACGGAGGGGGGGCTATCAGGGAAATTGGCTTAGCCACAAATGTGACTCGTTAGCTGCCTCCCAGCTGATGGGGCTGAGGCCAGGGATCACAAGAGAGGATCAGGTGACTTGCAGGCTTAGTTCAAAGGCCAGCAAACTGCTCCGCTGAGAGCTGGCGGGAGCAGGTAGGTGCTTGCTGGAGGCAGGGCCCGGTTTAGTTCTTCGCTTGATGTTGAACTGCTTTGAGTAGTAAAACGTATCCCTGAGGAAATGGAGAGAACTGCTGTTGTGATAACTCTGATACGAGCCTTAATAGCTCTGCTGATTACAGCTGGACTTAACCCAACCCTACTAAGGCCGTTTTCAACATCCACCCGTAACTGTTTTGCTGCTGACCATCTTAACAGAAGCATCAAGCCAGCAAACTTCCCCATCGCCACTGGATGAAGTCCCAGATCCTGGCGCAGATTGTTGCTATCAAGGATTGCTGGTGTTGTGCAAGAAAAATTCAACCCCCTTCCCCAAATTTAGTCCTCTCCTTCATGTCCCCAAAATGGGGAGAGACAAAGGTGATGCATCCCCTTCCTGGTGACAAACATTTCAACTGCTCGCTGGGTCCCAAAACTCAGTATTTTCCTAGATAAGAAAAGCCCCAGCTGTCCCTATCCTAGCTGCTTCCCAGTTTCCCTTGACAACTTCTGTGATGCAATTGTGTTTGGAACTTTGCACCAAAATGGTGCATCACAGTGCAATTAAAAATTGGAGAGCAGCGTTGAATGTGAACCATAGCCAGGCATGTTGGACTAACTGGACTATACAAAAGTGAAAGGGGTTCATAACGTAGAGGCCCTAGCCGCTTGCTTTCTGTCCGCTGAGCTGCATAGAATACGAAGCCTTGACTTTAATTCCGTGGTGCTTGCAATGCAGGTTCGAAGTCAGAGCACAGGGTGAGTGCGCGTATCTGAACGATGAAGCCGTCACCTCTTCTTGGTGCGACACGGTGCGATACTGGATCTGCAGCAAGCCTGCCGGACTTACGCTGAGAGAGGAGAATGGTGCACAAGGGCAAGCGGAGATGTCGGAGCTCAGCTGAAGTGCTACTGTATGCACAGGGACACATGCAACCCCCGCCCCGACTTTTCTACTCAACGTATTTGAGGCAGCAGGGGAGTGGGGGTGCTAGTGACGTGCTGTATCTTGTTTCTGTGCAAGTGAAGGTGGTCCAGAGCCTCTCAGCATCTGCTTTTTCCTCAACTGTTCCGGAACCTGCAGGGCTGGCTGCGGATCCCCAAGCGGCTAGCAGGAGGTGCTCAGTGGAGGAGCAAGTGGCGGGTGGGCGGGAGGGACCTCGGGGGAGGGAAAAGGTGGAGGGAGAGTGGAGCAGGGGTGAAGCCCCCACTGGGAGAAACAAGAGTCAGTGCCTGTGATCCAGCTGCTGGCACCCTGCACTTTAAATCCATCAATGTGACTAAAGAAAAGTTGCTGCTGTTTATCCTTCAGAGGGTACAATCACTATATTTGACCGTGCCACACCTGACCCCCACTAGGGTTAGGGCCCTACCAAATTCACTCTCTGGCCACCCAGCTGTGAAGCCAGCAGCACTGAAGTAAGAGTGGCAATACCTCGAACCCCCTAAAATAACCTTGCAACCTTGCCCCTCTCTTGTGGCACCTTAGAGACTAACACGTTTCTTTAGGTATAAACTTTCATGGGCTGGAACCCACTTAATCTGAGGCATTTAAAAAAAAAATTTAAAAAAAAATGTTGTGCTCATGTTTGGTTTTTATCTGGTTTTCTTTCTCCTGTAGTTCCAGGGTTGTTGTTTTTTTCCCCCCTGCATTCTTCCCTCCACCCCAGTCTCTGTTTTCCTTGGTTCTCTGCCAGCTCCACAGGATTACGTGCTACCGATCTGCTTCCTTTGCAAACCTTCCTCCTCCCCTGTAAGGCCGTTACGTGGAAAGTGAGAGTCTGGATTTTTCCCCCTGGCCAAATAAAGAATCATGTGGCCTTATTCTCCTCTGCTTTGGGAAGATGGGACTGTCACAGTCCAGGGCAACTGCAGCTATATTCCTCCTCTGTGGTCCCTCGAGGACACGCGTTCTAGGCTCCTGGCTCCTCAGCCATCACCTCTCTTGGGCAGAGCCCCACGTCTTTCTCCCTCCCGACCAGGGTTTTTCCAGGCTCCACAGTTCCTTCCCTGCCTTACAGTGTAACATTCCCCCAGCAAGCCAGACGGCCTAAACAGGCTAGTGTCCGCACCTCGGTGTCTCTCCAGAGGCTAGGAACAGCTGTAATTGCCAGCAGTTATAAATTACTCCACAGCCCTTTATAAGCAAGCATTGATTCTTACAGTGAAAAACTACAAAGAAAAGAGGTGGAGTGAAGGTAGGGCACTGGGGGCTGGGATGGGAAGAGGTGGAGCGAGGGTGGGGCCTTGGGGCAGAGATGGAGCCCCCCCTCCTCCGAAAAATAAAATCACTTCTCTAAAAAATCCTTGCATAGATTTTTAGATGTGCAATCTGAGTATTCATCTTTAGCCTTTAAATGCTTGGATTTTCAGCCATATCATTTTTTAAATACATCCTTCAAAAGACCCCCCCCCTTATCTAAAATACACATGCGAACCCTGGGCATAGGGGCACCATAAACCCTAAGAACGGCCCTGAAAGGGAGAGTAAATCAGCCTAACAATGAAATCCAAATTCAGCTGCAAATTGACCTTCCGAGCGATTGCTGTAGCTCCATAATGGGTCAGCCTCACACAGGCCTGTCTCTGGGTCTTTGCCATTCCAGATCCTCTTGTAGTCTCCCTTCACTAAATGCTTCTCCTGACCTCTCTGGGTTTCCATTGCCTTTCAGGGGCTGCTCCAATTGCTGTTTCTCCCCGACCTTTCTGTGAGGCCCTGGGGAGTGAGTCCTGGGCTCCTCTGAGGCGGAGTCAGCACAGTCGGTTACAATCAGCTGCAGAGACTCGGACCCAGAATTGCTCCCCTTTCACAGCTTCTTCCACTCCTGGAATTCCAGATAGACCAGTCTGGGGTTAGTGTGCTAAGCCTGGGGATTCCTCTTTTCATTCACGGCTCCCCTTAGTAATGCACACATCCAGATTGGCTATCAATAAATTCATGATCTTCCATTTAATTAGCCCCCTTACTCTCCCTAAAAATCCCCAAGCACCTAAAGACCCAGCTCGCTGGGCTGTGCAGAGATGTGGTCACGTTCCACTGAAGTGGATTCAGAGTAGCCGCCCTGTTAGTCTGTATCTGTGAAGTGGAGTGGAACAGAATGTAGCAGCAGCTGCCAGCAACGTGAGTCAGCAATTTTGGAAAAGCCAGAAAGGAGACGCCTGTGTCCCGCAGATACTTTCACTGGACTTTGAATGAATGAGACCAGATCTTGGGCTGGGGTTTGGTCAGATGAACAAGGCTAGCCTTGGCCTGCTAAACCCAGGGTTGTAAGTTCAATCCTTGAGGGTCACTGATGGATCTGGGGCAAAAATCAGTACTTGGTCTTGCTAGTGAAGGTGGGGGGCTGGACTCAATGACCCTTCAGGGTCCCTTCCAGTTCCATGAGATAGGTATATCTCCATATATATTATCTCCTGTAAATGTAAACATTCCTGCTCCTGGGAGAATAGCGTTTATATATGTGTGGGTGTGTCTAGATACTGACCACGGACAAGCTATTAAGCCATTAGTACAACAGCCCCCAGATATGCATCTGATGTTAGCCCGCCATACGGCTGTTTTATCATATTACTTCAGAAACATTATAAAGCTACGTAGAATCATAGAAACGTAGGGCTGGAAACAAAAAAGCCCAGCTCAGCCTCAAGACTGGATCTAGGCTGGAATTTTCCTGGGAAACGTGGAGTGATTTGAACACAGGGTCGCGGATTTACAACCTAAATATACAGGCATTTTTCACAACCCCGAAAGTCTTCCAAGCTGGGCTTTTCAAAGGTCCCTAAGGGAGTGATCTTGCCCAGATAATTTAATTCCCTTGGGTGCCTCTGCAAAGGGCTCAGGCCGTATCCAAAAGGCAGGAGGCCCCTGAGATCTAGGGCTAGATGATGACCTCCTGAGGTCTCGTCCAGCCCTAATGGTCCATGATGCTACGTGGGGTGGCAGTTTGTCACGTCCCACCGGGCACACGCTGCTCTGTAGTGGAGTATTGGCATCAACAGGCCGTTAATGAGGCCGCTGGCTTTGCAGTGCAGGCCAGTCCCTGGCTCTTGCCCTGAGATCGGTAACTAGCAGTGACTTTCCAGAGGCGCTGGGCCTGGCCAGACGATGATGGGGGGCAAGGGGGAGGTTCAGGAGTGGGGCAGGGCCCCGCCAGCGCAGCCAGCCCCGCGGGGAGAGGCCCGAGCCCTGCCCCGGCAGTGCCCCCGGCGGCCGCTAGGGGTCCCCGCGCTGCAGCGCCGCGGCCCGCGGGCGAGGCCCCTGGTAAACAGCCGAGGCCAGGCTGGAGCCGAGCGGGGTGGAGGGCGCGGGCTGCGGCCGGAGCTCGGTAACGGCGGGTGCTGCGGGGGCCGGGCTGAGCGCGGGGGGCGCCGGAAGCGGGGCGGGGCGCGCAGCCCAGCGTTCCCCAGCCCCCTCCAGGGCGGCTCGCTGCAGCCAGCCCGGTCCGTCCCCCCGTCCGTCAGCTCATTGCACCGGGGGTGCAGCGCTGCAGCCCGCGGGATCGGCCCCGCCCCCAGCCAGCTCCGGGACAGCTGGTACGGTGCGCTGGTGGGGGAGGGGGTGTCCTGTGTCTGTGCAGGGCTCGGGGGGAGTGTGTGAGCTGGGTCTGTGCAGGGGGTGTATGGCTGCTCTGTCTGGGGGAGGGGATCGGTGTCTGTGCAGGGGGTGTATGGCTGCTCTGTGGGGGTGGGGGGATCGGTGTCTGTGCAGGGGTGTGTATGGCTGCTCTGTGGGGGAGGGGGGATCGGTGTCTGTGCAGGGGGTGTATGGCTGCTCTGTCTGTGGGGGGGGTCGGTGTCTGTGCAGGGTGTGTATGATGGGGGGTTGGGTGCTCTCTGTGCAGGGCTCTGTGTGGGAGGGATTGGTGTCTGTGCAGGGGTGTGTGTGCGGGGTTGTGTGTTCTCTGTGCAGGGCTCTATGGGGGGACAGGTTGGATTTGATTTATATCAAATTGATTTAAATCATGATTTAATTCATGGTTTAAATCAAGTCTTCCTGACTTAAATCATAGATTTCTACATAAAAGTCCATTCTTGTTGGGTGTTATAACCTAAATACATATTCTTCACAACTTGGAGATAGATGTAGGTTTCATTTTTAGAAGGTACACACTACACATTTTTAAACAGTGATTTATTTTGAAAACTTTTCAGATTAGTTTTACAGTTATATCAGAAAATGAATGATTAGTTATTTCGTTTACCAAAGGTAATTGAAGCAGATAGTTATGAAGTCATTGGAATGTGAACTATCTCCAATTCAACAAATTAATCATTAATATTTGGAGGAATTTCTTGCTATGTTATATTAGGAGGAAAACATCACCAGACAGACATTTAAATTGTTGTATTTAACTAAAACAACAATGTTATGTATTCTGGATTTTTCTCTTCAACAGCAAACATAATATTTTAACAAAACAAGCATATGAATTTTTAAATGTAGTTAAACGTTCAAGTTTTTTAAAATCAGGTTTGTTTTTGTTAAAATTGTTTCAAAAAAAAATTAAAACCAACAAAAATTAAATCGACTGGGTGGATAGTCTTCAGAATCCTGTATGTTGAGGATGCATTCTCCTAAATGAAATAAGGCAATGCAATTATTTAATTATTACCATACTGCTCATTACCAGGTCAACATGAAAACTTAAAATACTGGCTTCTGTAGCTAACTCAGTCGTCTTAACCTTCATTTTCCTGCTTTTTCATATTCTGGAAAAGAAAAATAAGCTTTCCTGCTTTGTCAGGTTCCAAACATTATCTCAATTTGGAATGAATTAGTTCAAATGAAGAAAATAGTCTTTCTACACCGACAGAAGAAGAAGAAGCTACTGCTGTTAAAAGTGAGATTATTACTTCAGCAGTCTCCGAATCCAAGAATTTAAGTGACTTCCACTGGTTCACTGGTGTGACTTTCTTGACAAAATCAGCAAACATGTATTTCTTGAATGGTTCCCCCTTAGCTCTGAAGTTTATTCTAGTTGGCATTATGGAGGGATGATTGCTGCATGTCCATGTCATAGTCAACTCCTCTTCTTCAGCAGTTAAGGTTTGAGCCTGGTACCGAGTATTGAGAATATTTGCAAGAAAATGAGCGGGAGATAGTGCCTGTCCATTTGGGTTTTTTTAATGCTTGTAATTTAAGTCTGTCATTGCATATTTCTCTTTTTAAGGTCTCACTCAGTTCCTTCCAAACTTTGGCTGTGACGGTGCCATTTATTTTCTCATGATTTTGTTCACAAACTGTCATCTGATTAGGCCAGTTCTTGATCTAGTGCTCAAAACAGTCCACTACTGAGTTCCATCCCATGTCGTGTGGGAGAGTTAGCTCGGCTCCTCCCACTTTTTTCAGAGCAGCTGCTGCAAAGTGGTTGTTAGGGAAGTATTTTGGAATTTCAACATTAGCCTTTATTTCTGGAACAATGATGTCTTTGGCTAGGAGGTGCATCAAATGAGCACTGCAACCATATGTTATTAATTTGGGACTCTCTTCTAAATAATTTCTTCTCATCTTGGATACATTAGCAGCATTGTCTGTGACCAAACTGCTTCTAGACATTTGAATTTTTTTTCACAGTTTGTTATAGCTTTTACTGCTACTTCTTGTACATATTCTGCTGTGTGTGCATTTCCTGATGTATCCATTGTTTCTGTAAGGAAGACATTCCTTTCTTCTGTTGTCACACAAGATCATATAACAGGATCATTGTGGACATTGCTCCACCCATTGAGATTCAGGTTAACAATTTCACCCCCTAGACGTCTTGCACACTGCTCAATTTCTCTTTCATACATTTTATCGAGCAATTTGCCTGCAACATCTGCTCTGTTGGGTGGACTGTATCCTGGTCTTAATGACTGAACCACGTTAATGAAGTGTTGGTTCTCAATCATACGGAAAGGAGAGTCTGTTGCATAAACAAACCGAGCATTTTTTTCATCAATTACCTCTTCTTGTAATCTGCCGGTTCTTATCACAAACTTATCTATGGTTGTTTCTGGGTAATGGAGGTTTTTTTTTCTTTTTCCTACAGGTGATCTACTGTGGCTATGTAACATACATTATGTGACTGAAACACTATCATTGGCAGATAACTCTGAAACTATAGAAAATGATGGTGATCTTGAAGGTGGATAGTCTTCAGAATCCTGTATGTTGAGGATGCATTCTCCTAAATGAAATAAGGCAATGCAGTTATTTAATTATTACCATACTGCTCATTTAGTATTACTCATTGCATTCACTGACACTCAGTACTACTTTAAAGGTGAAGGAAGATCTGTAAAAGGAAGATCTGCCTATTTCAGCTATTTATTTTTTATCACAACTGCATCTAAAATGATAGTACCAGAGAGTAGCAACTATATTTTTTGCTCAAACATGAGAATTCAAGAATAGTCCAGAAGGAAGACAGGCAGTCCTTAAGAAAGAAGTATGAAATAAAAAAGTTTACCAACCTCAAGATCCTGCATGTTCAGGCATGTTGCTTTCATCATCTTCAAGGCAGCTTCCTCCTGAGAGGGAACACTTCTCATGATGTTTCATTTGGTCAACCAGGCCTTGCATTTCTTTGTTGCACTGTTTGCATTTTGCACGCATGTCTGTCCTACCCACAGGTAGAGGAACTTCACTAAAATATTCCCAAACTGGGTCTCTTTTATGGCCTGCTGCCATTATAGGTTTTCCCTTCAAGTGAGAGAATGGTATGGTAGATCTCAAATCAATGAAGGCTACACTCAGAAAGACCTCAAGACTTCTGGAATATGCTGCTCAAACAGTTTCATTTTTGTTTCTACTGCCTGTCCCTCCCTTCTCACATTTATCTCCAGACTTCTTCTCCTTGTCCAGATCTATTCAAGCATGTTATCTCTGGAGAGACAAATCCAAATTTTGAGAACTGCAAAACTAAGGATCTCTGATGGTATCTTCTAGACTGAGCACTGAGTCCCAGGGGGTAGATAGCAAGATTAACCTAAATAATCTATACAGAAGCCCCTGGAACCCCATAAGATTGTGTCCCTAATCCATGAACTACTGGAACTCATTTACAAAACTTTTCTTAAACATGACATGAATATATTGTCTCATACTATAGGATTAGAATTTATAATCCCTATTCCATGATGAGATATCTTTGCGCTATAATATATCTTAATTAAAACTATCATTAGGTAGGATTTTTCCTCAAAAAGCATTTTATCAAAAAAATCTGATTTAAATAAAAAAAATCTGATTTTTTAAAAATAATTGATTTTTATCCACCCTGAGCTACCATAAGGTGGGTGCAGAACTGGTTGGTAACTGGCGTTTCCCTGGCTTGCTCCTTTGCACGGAGCTGGTGTTCACCACACCGGGTGGCCGTAGCCAGGCCAGCTGTTTCCCACCCGTCCCGTTCAGAGGCTCTGGCCTGGCGCTGCACGGAGCCAGTTTGGTTCAAGGGGCTTTTCTACCCCTGTGTTAGCGAACGGCTGTGGGGCCACACTGGCACTATGGCTCGGGGAGCCCTGGGATCCCCTCCCCTCCACTCTGATTGTTTGTGTCTGAATTGACCCTCCTGTGTTTCCACAGGCATTTCCTGGCTGTCCTGTCTGTGCCAGCCCCGAGTGGCAGATGAACGCCAAGCCGGGTGGGTATTTACCTGGATCCCACCTGCTCTGTTCTCTCCCAGCAGGGTCCCAGTCCCGATACCGGATGGAGCAAGGGGAAGAGCTGCAAATCCCAGATCTCAGCAAAGGCGAGGACGACGAGAGCTGGCCGAGCCCCCAAACAGGTGGGGGATAAATAAGCCCAGCTGAGAGGGGTGGGGGCAGCTGCGACCCCCACAGCCACCCCTGCAAGCCCTCCTGGCCCAGCTCCTCTCCGAGGCTGTCACCACCCTCTCCCTGGTCTGTGTGCAGCTGGCACCCATCCCACCACCTGCGCCAGGGCCCCCAGAACCATATGAGAGCCAGGTCTTGGCTCTCACTGAGAAAGCCAATAATATTTCCAGCCCGCACAGAGGCGAAGAAAGGCCTGTGAACGTGAGCGGGGTGGTGCTGATGCCTGCCTGAGTCAGCAGCAGCCTGAAAAAGCTGCAAGAGGTGGGACCGCCCCCTTCAATCCCAGCTCGGAAACCCCCTCCAGGGAGGGGCGGGGCCACGTGGCGGTGCCTGGGGCTCTGACTGCCGTAGTTGGGGCCCTGGCCTGCCATGGGGACGGCTCAGGCCTGATTGTCCATTTGTTCCTGCAGGTGGGAGGCTGGCGAGCGTGGCTGGGGCAGAGGATGCTGCACCGGGAAGGGGTGGCACCAGCACTGATGTGGAGCTGGTGGGAGGAGCATGGCAGAAAGACCCTGCTGCGGGGGCAGAGGAGGCGGTGCCAGGAGGCGGTGCCAGGGTGGAGGAGGCGGTGCCGGGAGGTAGCGCCGATGCAGAGCCGGCGCAGCACAGAGACCCCACCGTCAGGTGGCCCTTTAAATGCGGCGAGTGTGGGAAGAGCTTCCGGCAGAGCGCCACGCTGACCAGGCACCAGCTGCTGCATGCGAGCGAGAGGCCCTACGTCTGCACCACCTGCAGCAAAGGCTTTTGCGACGGCGCGGCGCTGGCCGCGCACCAACGGGGGCACACGGGCGAGCGCCCCTTCCCCTGCCTGGCGTGCGGCAAGGCCTTTGCCGGCAGCTCGGCGCTGCTGGTGCATCAGCGCGTGCACACCGGCGAGCGTCCCTACCGCTGCGGGGAGTGCGGGCAGAGCTTCCGGCAGAGCGCCCATCTGGCGCAGCATCAGCAGGGCGCCCACGCCGGCCCGCGCCCCCACGCCTGCGCTCATTGCGGCAGGAGCTTCGGGCTGCGCTGCACGCTGGCGCGGCACTTGCGGACGCACCGTGTCGAGCAGCCCCACGCCTGCCCCGACTGCCCCCGCCGCTTCCGCCACCGCGCCCACCTGCTCCGGCACCGGCTGGCGCACACGGGCGAGCGCCCCTTCCCCTGCCCGGTCTGCGGCAAAGCCTTTGCCCTGAGCGCCACGTTGCTGCGGCACCAGCTGGTGCACACGGGCGAGCGCCCCCACCGCTGTGAGGAGTGCGGGCGCAGCTACACGCAGAGCTCCTACCTGCGCCAGCACCAGCGCAGTGCCCACGCTGGCCAGCGCCCCCACACCTGCCCTGACTGCGGCCAGGCCTTCGCCGACCGCGCCAACCTCCTGCGGCACCAGCGGGGCCACACGGACGCCCGGCCCCACACCTGCGCTGAGTGCGGGCGGCGCTTTGCCCAGCTGGCCAGTCTGGTGGAGCACCGCCGGCGGCACACGGGCGAGAAACCTCACGAGTGCCCCCGCTGCGGGCGCTGCTTCCGCCACCACTCGGCCCTGCTTCGCCACCAGCGCGCCCATGCCGGGGAGCGCCCCTTCCGCTGCGCGCAGTGCGGGCGTGGCTTCACCCGCAGCTCCAACCTCCTGCTGCACCAGCGGGTGCACGCTGCTGAGTGACATCCCAGCCTCCAGGACAGCACCGCATCCGGTGCCTCCCACGCCCCGCATGCTGGGATGGGCCTGGCCTGGCCCTGACTGGAGTCCGCACTCTTGCATGGCCACTGCCCAGGAATAAGGGGGGCTGGATCCGTCCGGGTACTGAGTGTGAGTGAAGCTGCTGCCAGCAGTCACGGTTTCTCCAGCCCCACGTAGCAACATGGGGGCAGAGCTTCCTGCAGGGTAGGGCCCTGCTCAGGGGTGGGGCTCAGGGAATGGGGGCTGTTCCCAGGCAGTGCCTGATCCCCCCCTTTTTCTCCCCTTTTGCTGGCTGGTTCTGCCCGATCTGCTGCCCCAACCCCTGGGCCCTGCCCTGTGGCCCAGCCAAGCCAAAACCTGCCCTGCAGTTGCCCAGCTGTGCGTGGGGCCGGGGCACAGAAGCAGGGGGACGCCAGCACTCAATGCAGGCTTGTGGGAAATGGGGGAGGGGCTGGCTGGAGAGATGTGGGAGCTGCAGGTTCGGGGGAGCAGCTTCAAATGAATTTTCTAAAATGTTTTGTTACAAAGTGAAAATAAACCTGTGACGTTCCCAGGGTGCTGTGGGGTGTCTGCAGGGGGCAGGCACCGAGCCCCGTGGCCTGACCACACCAAATGCCCCTGAGGGGAATGCCGGCTCGGCCCAGGCACCTGGGGATGCTACAACTTCATCCTGGCTCCACTTTGGAGAAGTGTCTCCTTGGGGGCTTTTGTTGCCACCACAACGTGTGTGACCGTGGGCAGTGCCGCCTCCCTGCTCTGCGCCTGTCGCTCTGAGAGGAGCCAGCTGCCTCCCTCCTCTCAGCGGGGCCCGATCCTTTGCAAGGCCTGTAACTGTCTCACATCCAGGGCCGGCTCCAGGCACCAGCCGACCAAGCACTTGCTTGGGGGCGGCACCTTGGGGCGGGGCAGCACCTTGGGTTTTAGTTTTGGTTCGGCTGGGTGGCGCTGGAGGGGTTTTTTTGTTTGTTTTTTGTTTCAGGTGGGTGGCGCTCGGAGGGCGGGGGCATGTTTCGGCAGCGTGGCGCTCGGGGGCTGGCATGGCGCTTGTGGGGGGGTTCAGGGGTGTGGTGCTCGTGGGGAGGAGTGTTACGGCGGGCCGTGCTCTTTTTTTTTTTTTTTTAAAGTTAGAGCTGGCCCAGCCCCAGCCCCAGCCCCAGCCCCAGCCCCGACTGGGGCCCAGCCAGCCACCAAGGGGCAGGAGGGGGCCGCAGTGCTGCTGCCACAATTGGTCCTTGCCCCCAGGCCAGAGAGCTCAGGGCCGGGAAGGACCAGCAAGACCCAGGCTGTGTGAACTCAGCGTAGAGTCCAGTCCATGGCTGAGCAGAGAACACACACCCCCGTCCCTCCATCCAGGCCAGAGTGAGACCCCCATGCCCAGGAGAGCTCCCCCAGGGCAGGCACCTGGCCTCTGCCCAGGCCGGGGCAGGGCCGATTCAGGCCTGTTTAGTGAGAGCTGGGTAAGGGCAAGATACATGGGCAGGAGCCCCCCCTGCCTCCGGAGCACACCAGGGTCACCTAGGGCAAGGTCTGGGTCCAGCCAAGCCCCAAATTGCGGTGGGTTGGGCTGGTCCTGTACCCAAGAGGGGAAGGTCAATTCCCCCCCCCACTCATAGCCCCACCCCCACATCTTTGGGGTGGAGCAGCCACCCAGAAAAATGAAAGTCAGCACCTGTGATATTAAAAACAAGAACCAACACACATACGAATACACCTAGCAGAGATCACCCCCATCGCACCGACCACCCGGGACTCTGCTAGGAGTCAGTCCCTGACACCCCACATGGGGTTTCTGTGGTTACAAGTTTGTAACAGCCTTGGCTCAGACCAGGCAGCCCATGAAGGGATCAGTCTGTCCTTTATCCCGCTTGAGCCTCTGTTGCTCAGATTCCTGCTCCAGGCGATCAGCAGACAACGCCCCTCTCCGTGGTGGGGCGTAGCTGCCGAAGCCTGGGCTTTGCATATGTGGAACTGGGAAATGTGCATTCTCCTCCCCCTAGAGGTCCCACAGGCAAACCCCTTGACCTGCTTAGTCCCAAACTCAATTCTTGCCCGGCCCACGGTTCGCTACAGTCCTTTGAAGTTCCCCGTGTTCACATCACATCTTCCCTGTAGAGAGAGATCACACACAACCCTGGCCCGCAGTAATACAACAAGGAGCCCAGTGGGACCTTAAAGACTAATGGATTTATTTGGGCATAAGGTTTCATGGGTAAAAAAACCCTCTTCTTCAGATGCATGGAGTGAAAATTACAGATACAGGCATAAATATATATTGGCACCTGAAGAGAAGGGAGTTACCTTCCAAGAGGGGAACCAATTCAATCAGGTTGGATGTGGTCCACTCCCAATAATTGATGAGGAGGTGTCAGTACCAAGAGAGGGAAAATTGCTTTTTCATTTGCAAACTTAACACCAGCAATTTGAGCTTGAATAGGGACTGAGTGTGGCTGGCTCATTACAAAAGCAATTTTCCCTCTCTTGGCCCCAGCCCTGAGCTGCCCCCAAACCCAGAGCCCCTTCCTGCACCCCAAACCTCTCGTCCCCAGCTGTACCCCAGAGCCTGCACCTCCAGCCCAGAGCCCTGACCACCCTGCATCCCATCCCCTACCCAGCCCCCTAAAACCAACTCCCCCTCCTGCACCCCAAACCCCTCATCCCCAGCCCCACCCACAGCCTGCACCCCCAGCCCATAGCTCTGACCCCCTCCTTGACCCCAACCTCCTGCCCCAGCCCTGAGCCCCCCTGCAGCCCTCAGCCCCAGCCCAGAGCCCTGACCCCCTCTTGCACCCCAACCCCTTGCCCCAGCCCAGAGCCCCCTCCCACACCCTGAACCCCTCATTGCCAGCCCTCACCCCTACACCCCAACCCTCTGCCCCAGCCCTGAGCCCCTCCCACACCCTCTGGGTCACAGGCATCAACAATTTTCTTCAACTGAAACAAGCCTGTTTCCCCATTGCTCTGTCTCTGAGGCTGACTGGGTCCTACTCCTTGCACAGCCAATGCAATCCAGGGACTCCACCCAGAGTTCCCAGCACTGCTGGAGAGAGACCCCCTCATTCCTGCTCTCTCTCCCCCCCAGTGCCTAGGGTGCCCAGACAGCAAGTGTGAAAAATCAGGATGGGGGGTGGGGGGTAATAGGAGCCTATATAAGAAAAAGCCCCAAGTATCAGGACTGTCCCTATAAAATCAGGACATCTGGTCACCCTACCAGTGCCCCCCCGGGAGATTGATACCGCACACCCTGCAGTGACTGAAGCAGTGACCTTTCCTCTGGGGCATCCTTCTTTCTGGAAGTCTTTGAGATTCCCTCCTCCCGTGGGCGGGGGAGGAGCAAAGGGACCTGCTCTGAAGAGTCCCTATAAGGAGCTGGGATTGTCCAATGCAGCCGGGGGCACGTACTGTACCAGCCCACGTGCACCATCACCCCACCCTCACCTCATCCTGTCCATGGGTGTCAAGCGGCTGCCTGGGCTGGGCTTTATCAGATCCAGCTTCCCATGGTCCCCACATCCCCATGGGCGGCAAGTTATATACCCACATGGGGCCCGGGGGCCCAGCTCCACCTATGGTTGGGGGCCGGGTCTCCCACCTGCTCTCCCCCCCACGCCTCCCTCGAGTGTCCCCCAACCCCCACCCCTTGCTGGCCCCGTGCACGTCCCTGGCCCCAGAAGGAGCAGAGCGTCCCTCCCTCTTCCCTGCAGCTCCATGGTGCCTCCCTGCAGCAACTGCTGCCGTAGGGTCCTAGTGCCGCCCACCTCACTGCCAGGGCAGACTGACTCTGAACCTCCCCTTCCCCCTCAGACCTTTCCCTTTTCCGGCAGGACCCTCCAACCAGGGGCGGCTCTATGGTTTTTGCTGCCCCAAGCATGGCAGTCAGGCGGCTTCCGCTGGCACGCCTGCGGGCGGTCCGCTGGCCATGCGGATTCGGCGGCAGGCCTGCGGGAGGTCCGCCAGTGCCGCGCCTTCAGCATCCCCGCCACTGAATTACCGCCAAAGCTGCGGGACCGGTGGACCTCCCCCGCAGGCATGCCACCCTCACAACAACCAGCAGGCCGCCCCCCACGGCTTGCGGCCCTTGGCACGGGCCTGCTGGTGCTTGGAGCCACCCCGCCGTAGAAAACAAAATGATAATACTTTCTAGAGCCGGGGTTCTCACAAATTTTTGGCCGCCTCAGAATGCAGCTCTGACAATACTTAACTAACTGTAGGAAAAACAAATAAATAAATTACATGTGCATATTTACACTGGGTTTTTTTGCAGATTCAATAAGAAATATAAGGCGCAGTTGTGTTTACCCTGTAGTGGATCTAAAACCAAACAAGTGTTTTGCACATTCTGGTCTTTTTTGTTGTTCTTTTGCTTTTTTTGGTAAGAGGTGGATGGCTGTACAATAAATTTAGTTTAGATTTATAAGTGCTTTACATAACAGAAGTCCAAATAATAATGAAAGAACGTATCTGCCAATGTCCAAAATTTCTTTCACAGAGAAAAGACCAATCTAAAAAATGACCAGTAATAATGAGAATAGTAACAACAAAATCTGAGCTGTTGCTGTTGTCTTTTGAGCTTGGTTTTTGCATCATTTAACAGCTTGTGCCTCTGAAACCCACCGTGGTAATTTTATGGGTCATCTTAATTATCAGTTCAAAAGGTTTTTTTCTCTCCTGCTGATGATAGCTCATCTCAATTGATTAGACTCTGCCTGTTGGTATGCATACTTCCACCTTTTCATGTTCTCTGTATGTATAAATATCTCCTGTCTGTGTGTTCCATTCTATGCATCCGAAGAAGTGAGCTGTAGCTCAGGAAAGCTCATGCTGAAATAAATTTGTTAGTCTCTAAGGTGCCACAAATACTCCTGTTTTTTTTTCGTGGTAATTTTGTTCAACTTCCCCTGCATGAGTGCTTTAGGGATGCTGCACTACATACATTTCAATGTGATGAATTTCTCTCTTACAAACAGCGCATACTGCAACTTGCTCAGAAAAGGAATCGGACGGCTTCAGAAACACAAGAAACTGCCTTTCCCCCTGATGCTGAACTGTTCGTTTTTCTTTCTAGGTTTTGCTTTTCTTAGCAGACTGTCCCAGAGGTGCCACCTGCTAATCACATTCAGGGTCATTTTCTGGCACTAGATTATTTGAAATACTTTGATTCCCATTTGCATTTTTAACTCTTTCCCCTGCTGCCATGCAGGGCCGGCTTTAGGAAGTGCGGGATCCAATTTGAACAGTTTCGATGGGGCCCCGGCCGGGATGACTAAAACAAAACACTTAAAAAAAACCCTTTCATTTCTTCCATGTATTATTTACTGTCCATGACTATATAAATAAAATTATATATTACATACATTGCATCATATATTAATTAGCTGATTTGCACTTTCATATTAGGAAAATAATTTGTTTTGATAGTTGTACAACTGATTTTCTTCACTAATGTTTATTTTATTAAAATTTATAAAATTTCCTTATTAATATAAAATTGCCCCCTCCTCTCCCCCCCCCCCCAGCGCTGCCCGGCCCCCTGGAAACAAACCCTCCTTCCCCAGCTCCGCCCCATCGAAACAAGGTTCGGGGTGGGGGGCAGGAAGAAACGGCACATGGGGTGACCAGATCACAGCAGTAAAATAGGACCTGCCCCCCTCCCTGCTCAGCCCCACCCTCACACCCCTCTTCTCTTCCCTAGCCCCCCGCTGGCTTGCTGCGTCCCTCCTAGTCAGTCCCCCACCCACCACCTTTCACCTTCTCCCTCCCCTGCCAGAAACCCCCATGCCCGCCCCTAGAACTCCTGCTGGCTCACTGCTCGCCTCTTTGCCCACCCGCCACCCCAAGTATAAAGCCTCATTCAAAGCCCCAGTGGTCACTATATTACTGCACACAGCAGTCACTCAATGCAGTCGTAGATAAATCTCTGCATTATGCATTTTTGTATAACTTTTATATGACTTTGTATTGAACCTTGGTAATATGTTATAGCAGGCCCCAAAGGTCGTGTAATTAAGGTAAAAGAAAAATGTCTTTTTGCTTGGAGTAGAATAAGATCTTCCCCCCCCCACTTTGTAATCAATTGCCCTGTGAATGAATGAGGTGTGAATTAGGAAGGTGGGGAAGGCAGCACCTCCAGACACCTGCAACCCTTGGAGAGGGGCTGGGAGCCAGACGGAGGAGAGCTTTGCCTAGGGCGGCTGAGTGGGACGGAGTTTGGGTGCTGGGTGCAGGCTCTGGGCTGGGGCATGGGGTGGGGTGCAGGAAGGGTGGAAGGGTGCAGGCTCTGGGAGGGAGTGCGGAGGGCTGGCTGCAGGCTCTGGGACAGAGTTTGGGGGCCGGAGAGGGGGTGGTGGGTGCTGGGAGGGGGAGGGGAGGGGACTGCCATCACATGTGGCTTCCTTCCTCCTCTGCTGCCCCTCACCATAGCCTCGGTGGGGAATGGGGCTGCCTCTTGCCCAGTGTTTGCAGGAGTGGTGGCTGGGGGGGAACCCAGTCAAACTCTGGTTTTACTCTTTTGTTGATGGGTCACTTTAACCCCTTACACACCCTTTCCCGCCTCTCTCACCCCCATTTTCTACTGGGCTTGTTTGATCTTTTCAGTGGAGCCACATGAAAACCACAAACCCCAGTGAAAGCAACAGGCTGGAAGACTAAACTGAACCCACCACCCAGCCTCGTCCATCCCAGAGCCCAGGACTGAGGACAAATGTCCCCCTGCCCCCAGGCCACCTTCCACTCCTGGCGTCTCCCAGCCATTCTATATGGTGCATCAGGCGGGATTTCAACGGGACAACCCCCTGCTAAATTCACCCCTGTTTTGCAACTAGTCTGCACCAATAGCACCTTCCTTCCCTGCCCTAGAGCTGCTGGATGGCTAGAAAGCTGAGCTGGGCATTTGATTCACCTGGAATATCATCATGCCCCCCCTCAAAAAAACCTTAATATCCACACAGCTTTGAAGGGGGTGGGGGGATAGCAAGTCGGCCTAAAGCCGGCCCTGATCCCATGAACAATCACAACCTACCCAAACACCACGCAGGGAGACGGCCAATAGCTGCTTACAGAGCTACAGTAACACGAGATTTAAACAGTGATTAGCCAATGAACATACTTTGTGACTTGAAAGAAAGCCACACCTGTGTAGCTCAGCTCTGCCTGCATGGTACTATTTAGAAGGGGGTGCGCATTATGATTTATGGCATTTACAAGGCATCTTCAATACCTAACATCTCAGCGATTGTTTGACCACTTTGGAGGCTCTTGTGGCTACAAACAATCAGCTGGTGGCCACATTTCAGAAATGCTGTTCTGGAGTCTGAACTAGCAAGGCCTCCCCTTACTTCCCCAGCGAGAGATCATAGGATCTCACCCTCTCAGCTGCAGAGAAGAACTTGACAATGTGTCCCTGAGTGTAAAGGTTCAGAAGCAGAAGCACATACAAAGAATCCACAGTTTAAACTACACACACCTTGAGGGCCCCACTGCCTGATTGAGATCTTGAGCTTGGCCAGGCTGATGAACGGGGACATGGCTCGTTCAAGTAGATGCGAGTTGTATCAGTGTCATTTCTAGGAGGCTTATTTTGAGCTCCCTTCCAGTGCAGTCCCTTTGCCCATCACATACACCTCAGTTTGCTACAGATCCACCGTCTTTCCATGTAGCACCGTGAGCTGCTGACCCCTTTCTCGTCATTCAGATACGCGCAGTCGCCGCCTCCTCTTATCCGAAACCTGCAACACAGAAGCCGGGGAGCTGGAGTCAGGCAGAGCCTGGGCATTTCACACCCGTTACAGCCAGGGGAGCCGTTCTCCTCAGGGCAGGCCTGAGTGCGGAGCAGCTACTCTCACAGCCCCTCAGGAGCAGAGCGGAGCAAATCGTTCATTGTTCAGCTCAGGGGCCAAACTGAAATACGCACAACGGATTGTTTTGTGGTCCATCTCCCCCCTCACTGAAATGAAAACAATTCACTTCAGATCAACAGACACCTGAAAACAAAATGAAACACCAAGGAAAAAAAAATGATGTTGGTCAAAAGAAACATTTTATTTAACCCAAAACCAAGTTTTTCATTTCAGTTTTGGGTGTTTAAAGAACTAGCTAAATGTCCAAAACAAAACATCAGTGCAAACCAGAAAGTCAAAATGTTTAGCTTGGAAATGGCCAAAACAAACCATTTCACTGTTTTTTAAATTCATCTGCCGCCCCCTCCCCCACTCCAAAATGCATTTTTCATTTGCTGGGGGGAAAATATTGGCCTGACTCTATTCAGGATTCCCCCAACTGCACAAGCGACAGGCTCCCGGCCCAGCATCACCCTGGCAGACAGGGACCATTACACAGGGGGCAACAGAACAGGGAGGCGGGTCTAAGAAGCTGGACTGGTCGCCATGAAGATGGGTGGATATTTTGATCCCACTCCCGGCTCACTCCCGCCCAGCCTGGGTTAGGATGGGCCCCTGCAGGTCCAGAGTCCCCAGAACAACCCAGCCAGGCTGCCCCGGGGCAAAGACTCCAGAGGCGTCTGCATGGCAGGGAGCAGCTGTAACACCAGGTGGAAGAGCCAGATGGGGGTTCCCTGGACACTTTCCATCGTCCCGTCAGGGCAGAGGCCTGTCAGGACACACTGCACCGGGGAGGCTGCAGTGAAATGGCAGCAGGACAGGGACTGCAGCACAAACCCAGCAGCGCTGTGAGATGACATCAGCTCTTGCAGTGCCTCACGTTAGCGCTGGAGGCAGCACTTCAGACCTGGGTGAAGGGCAGGATCAAGGCAAACCCCACATGGGGCTTCCCATGTTCCCACCCTAGCTAGTGGCAGGGGTCACATACAGAATAGTCGTCTGCAAGGGGGGCCAGCGCCACTCTGGACGCTGGGTGGGATCCCCTGTTGGCACCACCTAAGTCGAGCCTTGAGGTGGCAGCAGCGAGGACTCCCCACAAAGAGTCCGCTACTGGGATGGGCTTGGGGGAGCCCCCCAGGGCAGCAAGTTTCAGAATTAACATCCCATTGAGATGTACGGGGCAGCTCCCACTTCTGAGCTACTGGCTCAGGCTCTCTGCAGACTCAGGCAGGCGTTGCTGTGTTGGTTACACTCAGGTCACATTTCCCAACAATCACAAAGAGGAGACACTTTTCTTTGTATGTGACTCTACTGCAAATCACATGATTCCAGGATCTGGGGCTGCAGAAATAGACTATAGTGCCCGGCCCCTAATCCAGCCCTGACTGGGCACATGAGTTCGCTTCCTAGATTTATACTGGGCACCTCAATGGCAGTGGCCTGTGACAGGTTTAGGGAATATAGACCTGCATCAACTCCTGGGTTCCTATTTGCTGTGTGACAGGTAATTTGATTGTGAATTAGTTTATCCATTTGCTAGCAGGGCCCTGGCACAGAGTGCTACATCTGGGAAGGTACAGCCGGGCCACCAGCAATGCAATGCCCCTGGTGGGGCAATGGGAGCTTTGCAGAACTGCCGACTGTCAGTGACCCTCTATGCTGAGCAGCCCACAGGGGAGCTGGATAATGGAAAGTCCCCAGCAGGAGGGAGAGAATTTGAAAGACTGATTTTCAAAAGGGACCAGTCCTCTAACAAGAGGGGCAGATCATCACCAGAACCAGACGACTGAGCAGGGAAAGTGGGGGGCAGGAGGGATCTTGCCTCCTTAAAACACTCCGAGCAGAACCAAGATGACACTGAAAGAAGAAATTGCATTCAGGGGTTTCCTCTTCCATTGATCTAACTCTTGAGCTGTCCATTGGGAATGTGGGAAAAGAGAGTGTGTTTGAGAAGTTCCTTTACGAAAGCAGGTGTTCCTTGTTTGTAACCGTCACATGACTCTCCCAGAGTTCATCTGGAGTGGAGGGTGGAGCTCTAGGGACAGCATGGCCTCTAGGGAGGTTTGGGAGGGTTCAGCACTGGTTTTGGGTCCCACAGCAGCTGGACTGCAGGGTCCCACATCCTAAGGAGGGTACCAGACAGGGAGTCTGTACCCCAGCAGTGTGCCACAGAGGCCTGAACTAGGGACAGTGTCTGGCAGCTATTCAGACCCAGTGGAGCTGGAAGCAGGTGGGATCCAAAGGTTGGGTCCAATACAGCACAATGGGGACTGGCCTTGGGGAGCACTGACCCAGCGCCATAACAACCTGATTTTTCAAAGTACTGAAATAACCCAGACCAGGGAAGTGGGGGGGGTCTCCATCCACCACTAGTGGCTGGCCTGTGTAAGAGCTTTATCAGTCAGGAGGGGTTTTCACTTAAAGAAGTGGATTCTTTAGCTCCAATGGCAGAGGCTGATGCTTCTAGTGCTGAAGTCCCAGGGTTCAATCCCTGCTCTGAGCTCGAGCAGCGCTGGTTTTGTGATCCCACTTGGAGCCCACTGAAATCCACATGGGGTGTTGTCTGGGCAGCCATCACTACTGTGGGAAACCCAGGCGTCCAGCACCTGTGAACCGCAGGCTCCTTTAATGTCGGTGCCTTGTTGTGGATTCAGAGGCCTCACCAGCCAAGTCTCTCAAACCCGCTGGCTGCAATCCCCAGCAGGACCCGCACCCACCATGCAGGGCTGGGCACGGCGAGGGCACCTCTGGCTATGGTGGGCTCTGTCTCCAGCCCAGCACCGCGCTGCGGGGAGGAGCCGAGAGTTCCAGGGACACACCGGCTCCCATCGGTCTTGGATACACGCAGGACGTGAACGGACCAGGGTCGTGTCTGGTTGTTTCACTAGCACTGAATGGTGGATCTGCCTGAACTCAAACAGCTCAGACACCAAAAACCCCAAGCCCAGGGAATTAGTACAGAGGATGAGGGAGACTCACGTGTGGTTGAATATGGTACTGTTGGTCCATTTCCAGGGCTGACCCTGCTCCCTCCGGAGGCCGATCCAGTGGTCATGGATATCCTTATGGCGCAGCAGGAACGCCTTAAAGAAAGCCGAGGGACAGCACGGATCAGCCTCAGATCTGGTGCTTCCCCCCCAGGCCCCTGTGCTGCAGAGAATCCCAGTCACACATTGAAGGGGCTCAATTTATTTTCAGAAGGAAACTGGATTTCCCCCTCCCTCTTGCAAAGCACAAGATCACCCAGGCAGTATTAACTCTCCCTGCCCCTGTGCTCCCAGTCACCTGTACCCCAAGTTCCCCTGGGCTGGGGGCAGCTGCTGGGTCTGAGCTCTCTGCAGAGACGTCTCTTCTCACAGAGCACCTGCCGCTCACTACAGCAAGGTAGGAGGAGGGAGCGGGTCAAGCTGAAGTGGGAGGGGTCAATGTGAGAGGATCCCCCCCCCCTCAGCTGGCTGCTCCTTTCCCATCCCCAAAGCAGGAGCCCTGCCTGTGTTCTCCATCCCACTGCAGCAGCCAGCAGATGCCTGAGCCAGCCCTGCCCTAGAGAGGGGCTGTCTCCCTATTTGGGGACAGGGGCAGCTGAGAATGGGCAATCCCTGTGATCACACACAGACACTAAGGCCCTGGGCCCAGCCAGGCCTGGCATTCAGGGACTGGAAGTCCATTTGCTGTGGCCTCCCAGCACAAGAGGGGTCAGAGCTGCTCCTGGCCCTGCAGGGGCAGAGCCCAGGTCCTACTGCAGCAGCAGCCGTCACTGTGCCAAGGTCAGTGTATCGCAATGAGGGAGTCTCTCACCATTTCCTGCTCACTGTCGATCGCAGCCAAGGCGGCACCCGGTGCAGAGCAGCGGCTCTGGCAGTAGGTCCAGTTCCCTTCAGTCTCAGAGAAATAGTAGCATTTCCCTTGGTATCCCATCCAGCCATCCAGGCATGCAGGACACAGATCAGCTGATGAAAGCTTAGATGCCTGCACTGAGAATGAGAAAGTAACATGTGGGGTAAGAGTTGCATCTAGAATTGGGCATTTGACTAGTACAAAAATAATCAGTCAATTGACCAGTCGAATGTGTCAAAAAATGGTTGAATATTTTACAATTTGAATGTATCAGAACAGTAACAAACAAGAGCAAGAGTTCATTGTCTCCAGGAGGTTTAGCTTTAGACACACACTTATGTCTAATTTTAAAAAAAGTGTACTTAACGGAGTTATTTTAACTCAGTAAAAAAAGGTGAAACAATGAAATGAATTTCTGAAAAACACACGCGAGGCTCCAGGACGCAATCAAAAAAGCAGGCGGCCTCCTACCCCCAGGGATCTTGCTGGAGTATTTGACATTGTGACTGCAGCCAAACAGGCAGTCAATTGACCGGCTTGCCAAGCCTACTGGGACCCCCAGCCTGGGCCTGTCCACTGCAATCAGACGCAGGTTGACGGAGACGTTTGTCACAGTAAACTTGCCTGGCAAGGAGGATTCCAGGGACGCTCCCAGCCTGGGAGGCACTAACACAGCCCAGAGCATTTCACCCCAAGCACAAGAGCAACAGCTGGACGTTCAAGCTAGCAACAAACAGCAGGGGAATAACTGAGAAGAACGTGCGGTAACTTTCACTCGGACATGACAGCCACCGCCAGAACCTGCAGCAACAGGAAGTGACCAGTTACCCTGTGAGCCAGGATGATGTAACTTAATTCATCTCTTATGTGCTGACTTTTCTTTCCCTAAATACAGCAGCAAGACAGACACTTGCTGGAAGCCCTCACACTGTAACCCTTTCAGTGCCAGGAAAGAACAGCAGTGGGGTCACCCATAAGTGACACCCTAGAGATATCTGATAGGCCTGTCTAGTTGGTGAATAACCAGAGGCAGAGTTATGAGATCACGGTGGGTAAGAGCCACAAAACCATTCTCAACCCTGCAAGAATCACTCCTGCTCATTTTCACCCTTCGGGGTATTTCCTGCTGTTTCCTTTTTGGGATTCAGAGGAGTCTGACTCAAACCCCTCCAGACATTTTTGAGCACATCACTTTGTTTTGCACCACAGTAACTCAGTAGCTGGTTTTTAAGCCTTCCCATGTGGCTGGCGCTCAGGGAGGAACAGACACTCTAAGTCTGGAAGAGTTAGGAAATGCGGCAGCGGTGATCAAAATCCGAGCATGGGCTCACCTCACTCACAAGGCATGTCTCACCCTGTAGCTTTAAGTGTGCAGTGCACAGTAACCCACACCCTCCCCTACAGAACTGAGCAGAGAAGTCAGTGACTAACAGCTGATGGCACAGGCTGTCTCTACCATCCATCTCCAGGGCAGATGCCACATGTTCTGCGGAGCTCCCTGCACCTGTAGGAGTGTAACCAACCCCAAGCTCACAGATCCCACCTTACACAGTGACAGCCAATGCTGCCCATTGCAACAGCCTGCCATTGCAGCAGGAGCCGGGATTCAGGGCCCATCTGTATCCAGGGCCAGCTCCAGGCACCAGCCTACCAAGCACGTGCTTGGGGCGGCGCCTTGGGAGGGGGCGGCAATCTCGGCGGGGGTTAGGGCCACCGGCCGCGCCGCTTGCGGGGGGGGGGGGGGACCAGAGACTGGGGCGGGCCGCGCCGTTCGGGGCTCGGGCCGGGCCGCCGGGAGGTGGGCGGGGCTAGTGGCGCCTGCGCAGCTCGGGGACGGGGTTAGCCGCTCGGGAGGGGGACGGGGTCTCGGGCCGCTCGGGAGAGCGGGGCTAAGGCCGCTGCTCGCGCCGGGCCGCGCCACTCGGGAGGGGGCGGGGGCGGCGCTCCGTGCCGCTTGGGGGACGGGGCTCGGGCCGGCTGCGCCACTTGGGGACGGGGACGGGGCCAGGGCTCGGGCCGGGCCGCTCAGGAGGGGGCGGCCGCGGGCCGGGCCGCTGGGGCTAGGTGGTGCTGCGCCGCTCGGGGCGGGGACTGGGGGCCGCGCCCCTGGGGGGGGGCTCAGACTGCACTCCGCACCACTGGGGGGCGGCGCTCTTCTTTTCTGCCTGGGGCGGCAGAAATCCTAGAGCCGGCCCTGTCTGTATCAGAGACATTTGCACCAGTGTAATCACAGTGACGCAGTTCCATCAGGGCAAACACCTCCTGGAGATGCGCTGGAGGAGCACGGCTCACTCTGCTAACTCCTGCAGCGAACTGCACCCAGGCAAGCTCCTTTGTGCCCCAGTGCAGTGCGTCTACTGTAGCCGTTTGCACCAATTCAACCGCACTGAGGTCATGACGTTGGCACAAAGGATTCCTAATGCAGACAGACCCGGATTCAATGCCCTCTGCCAGCTACTAAACCCTCCTGGGGTCCAGTGATCTGATCCCAGGGCAATAGATAAATCCCACCCCCTGACCATCTTACAGCCCCCCCTGCCCCAGACTACTGGCAGATACAGCAGGGTTCATGTTCACCACAAACACACACCCTCTGCACTAGCATGTGCTGTCTGTGCAGCCCGGGGAGTGAATGGTGCTAAGGGACCCTTCATGGCCAAGACCAGCGATTGGTGGGTTTCAATGCAGCGTTGATGGAGGGGTCTAGACTGAATTCTATGGCTCAGTTCAATAACACGGCAGCACCAGCCGCTCAGCCACCGGCATGCTGAAGATGCAGGAAGGCCAGGCTGGTAACCTCAGAGCAACACAGTGCAGGCAAAGGGCTCATTGCTGCTCTGCGCCCTGTCCCATGGGACACCCTGGTAAGTCACTGCTTCACGGCACATGGTAAAGGTGACTTGGGTCCATAGTGCTGAGAGCTGGGCTGGGGGGAGCTAATGTCAGTCAGATGGTTCGACACAGAGAGCGCCCAGGTGCAGAGGTCTCGGGGGAGCGGGAGGAGGGTCGTGGAGGAACATCCCCCAGGAATCCTCCGTCCCAAGGGCAGAAGCCAGACAGGCCAGGAGGAGAGAGTGACAGTGGTAGGTCCCAGGGGAATGGGATGCACAGAGATCATAGAGGGAGGGGATGGAGGGGGGCAGGGCAGAAGCTGGGAACTCACCTGCCAGAGCAATGATGGCAGCGATCAAAGCAGATGATACAACTATCAGTGCAACCACAACGGGACCAGTTTGATTTTTCTTGTTGTTACAAGGAGGTTCTGAAACACAAAGGCCCGTCAGGCCGGGCCGCGAGGACAAGTCTCACTGACAGCACCAGGGCTGGAGCTGCCCTAGAACATGCCCCGTTCTGTCAATGGCTCCTCCCGTCAGACGCTCTGGGAGAGGAGCCCGGAGGGTCAGGCAGGCTGGGGCTGGCAGAACAGTCCCTCCTTCCCCTCAGCCCAGTGCCCTCCCTGGCACCCCCAGCCAGGCTGTCACGGGGCCTGGTGAGCTCAGGGGCACAGAAACAAGGACCCGCATGTTCTGGTGGCAGGAGCTCAAGCTGCCTCCCCCTCCCCCCGCCGAGCGCTGGCTGGGCCCACACTGCCGAGTGCGCCTGTCCCCACACACTGGGGTCTCACACTGGCCACACACAGCAGAAGGGGGGAGAAGGAACCAGGCAGAGCTGGGCCAGGGCTGTCCCAGGGGGTCTGACACACCCAGCCCAAAACAGGGCCGCCCAGAGCGGGGGGGGCAAAGGGGGCAATTTGCCCCGGGCTCCGCAGGGGCCCCCAAGAGAACAGCTGAGGCTCCAGCCTCCGCCCCTCTCCTGGAGCCTCAGCGCATCAAGCGCCGAGTCTCCACCGGGGCCCCTGAGCCCCGCCCCGAGTCACGTGGGGAGGGGTTGGGGCTGTGAGCTCCGGGCTGAGCTCAGCTCCCTCCGCTGGGCCTGGAGCTCCCAGCCCCGCCCCCTCCCCACGTGGCTCTGAGCGGGGCGGGGCTCAGGCCCCGCCAGGGACACGCTGTGGCTGTTCAGCGAGGCGCTGAGGCTCTGGGTGAGGAGGGAGCTGGGGGTAAGAGGCTGGGGCCGGGGGGGTTGGCTAAGGGGCAGGGAGTCCTGGGGACAGTCAGGGCAGAGGGAGGGGGCAGAGGTTGGGGGAGCGGTCAGGGGGCAGGGAATGGGGGGGTTGGATTGTGGGTGTTCTGGGGGAGGGGTGGATAGGGTCAGAGCCGCCCGGGGGGGGCAAGAGGGGTAATTTGCCCCAGGCCCCACAGGGGCCCCCACGAGAGTTTTTCAGGGCCCCTGGAGCGGGGTCCCTCACTCACTCCGGGGGGCCCAGAAAACTCTGGAGGGGCAGGGCACAGGAGCTTCTTCGCTCCTGGTCTTCGCTGGCGGGGGGTCCTTCCGCTCCGGGGCGGAGGGACCCCCCACCGGTGAATTACCACCGAAGCGGGACCCGCCGCCGACGTGCAGCCCGGTCTTTGGCGGTAATTCGGTGGCGGGGGGCCCTTCCGTTCCGGGACCCACCGCCGAAGTGCCCCGAAGACCCGCGGCGGGAGCCTCCCCCCCCCCCGCCGCCAAATTACCGCCAGAGACCGGGCTGAACTTCGGCAGCGGGTCCGGCTTCGGCGGTAATTCGGCGGCGGGTCCTGGAACGGAAGGGCCCCCCGCCGCCGAAGACCCCGGGCCCCCGGAATCCTCTGGGCAGCCCTGGCCCAAAAGGCCCTGCCCAGCCCCATGGCCACCGCTGTGTGCGCCAGGCAGCAGCTGTGAGCCGGGATCGGTGCCCTGAGAGCCCCTGGGGGAGACCCAGTCCCTGCTGCCCACAGACGGGGGGTTGCTGGGCACTGGCTGCTGCCACTGAGAACATGGCCCCACGTCGGGCAGCCTCAGGGTCTCTCTCCAGCCTGGTCCCAGGCAGCGACGCCCCATTACCTGGCTCCCCGACAGTCTCCAGGTGTCCATTGCCATCAACACGCAACTCCTGCAGCGGCTCTTCGCTCTCAGCAGCCCCAGTTGCTGGCCCCATTGTCTCTCAGCGACACTCAGGCTACAGACGCTGCTGCAGGCGCTGGGCTGAGATTGGCTCCTCTGTCTGACTGGGTCTGATCCGGCAGCCGCTAAGCCGAGCCGGGACGGAGGTCCTGGCCCTGGTCTCCTCCCCGCTCCAGACTCTGCAGCTGATCTGAAAGCCAAGACAGACCAAGCAGGACAGGTCAGAGGTGGGGGGTTGATTTGTGGTTTCTCATTCCCTGCCCAGCAGCCCAACGCTCTGCCAGAGCTGATGCCACAAAGATTACATAAGATAAGAACAGCCAGACTGGGTCAGACCAAAGGTCCAGCTAGCCCAATAGCCCATCTTCCAACAGTGGCCAGTGCCAGGTGCCCCAGAGGGAATCAACAGAGCAGGGAACCATCAAGTGATCTATCCTCTGTCGCCCATTCCCAGCTTCTGGCAAACAGAGGCTAAGGACACCATTCCTACCCAACCTGGCTAATAGCCATTGATGGACCTACCCTCCATGAATTTATCTAGTTCTTTTTTGAACCCTTCTATAGTGTTGGCCTTCACAACATCCTCTGGCAAGGAGTTCCACAGGTTGACTGGGCGTTGTGTGAAGAAATACTTTGTTTTAAACCTGCTGTTTATTAATTTCATTGGGTGACCCCTGGTTCTTGTTTCCTCCTTCTCATAACACAACACTTCCCTATTTACTTTCTCCACATCAGTCATGATTTTTATAGACCTCTATCAGATCCCCTGTTAGTTGTCTCTTCTCCAAGCTCAAGAGTCCCAGTCTTATTCATCTCTCCTCATAGGGAAGCCGTTCCAGACCCCTAATAATTTCTGTTGCCCTTTTTTGAATTTTTTAGAATTCCAGTAGATCTTTTTGAGATGGGGCGACCACATCCGCACGCAGAATTCAAGATGTGGGCGTACCATGGATTTATATAGAAGCAAGAGGATATTTTCTGTCTTATTATCTAGCCCTTTCTTAACAACTCCCAACATTCTGTTCACTTTTTTGATTGCACATTGAGTGGATGTTTTCAGAGAACTATCCACAACCTGAAACCCCATTGCCCCCTCCAACCCCAAAGAGCGTCAGAGATCTGATCTGCTACGGAACCCACCCATCAGCATCTACCCCCCCCATGACAAAGTTGGAATTTTCTGTAATTTTTATGAATCCTACGTCTACCTCAGTTTCCCTCTGTACTCAGACCTGTTACCTAGTGGAGGGAAAGGGGTTAAGTCTTCTCTTGGGGGCACTACAGGACACAAGGTGTGGGTGTCGCCTTGATATCTGGGCTGCAGCAAACAGGGTCATTAAGGAACTGGTTGAAACGGACCCAGATCAAGACAATGGAAAACCCCCACTGACCAAAGCACTGACACCTAAAAACCAAGGAGCAGAAGGAGGTTTTCCTCCCACCTCTCAGCAGGGAACCTGAGCGCAGACCAGCTTGAGGACAAAAGGACTAAGACCTGACCAGCAGAGGAGAAAGTGTGAGCTCCGGGAGGAAACCGGCTGCTCTCTCCCGCCACTCACCAAAGAGTCAGAGCCTGAGCTGGAACCCACTGGTTTACTCTGGTCCCACCTTTCTGTGGCTCTGCTAAGCTAAGAACTTCGCTGTGTGCCAGACCAATAACAAACCCAGCTGTTGTGAAAACGCTGCTTTAGGCACTGCAAATACTGGCTGGGGCACTGGTCCCTGAAGCCAGTAAAAGTCTCTGAGCAGGAGCCTGTGTCAGTGTGACCCAGAAGGGCTGGAGCCCAGGGGCTCAGGCTAGGCGGCAGCGAGACCCCTTGCGGGTCTGGCACCCTCCAAGAGCCTGGGTAAAGCTGGGGTGCAGCTCTCACCCTGTGGATCTGTGACACCACCTCTCCCATGCAGGGCATCCCCAGGCATACCCAGCACACAGCAGCTGAGTGGGGCACCAAATTGCCCCAAATTTCATGGTGCCCATGGCAGCTGCGTGCTGCATACGCGGCAGCCCCAGCCCCGACGACCAGCCCTATCCCCTGGCCACATCCCACCCCCCACGGGCTGCGCCCACTGCAGGGGTTAGGGCCGTTGCGGGGGGGAGGAGGGGCCCGGGGAACTCCCTCCGCCCCCCCCTTACCCTTCCCCCCTGCTCTGCCCCCAGCCCACCCCCATTCCACCTCTTCCCCCAGCGACCCCACACTCACTGGCAGCAGCGAGAAGCGGAGCAACCCGGCCCCATCCCGCTCCACTTGGCCAGGCACCGCGCTGCTTAGCGTCCCTCCGCCAGAAGAAGAGGAGAGAACGTAGCAAGTTAGAAAAAGAAAAGGGGAAGCGAGGGGCGCAACCGCAAGGCGGTGAGCGCTGGGGGTGAAGCTGCTCCTGCCAAGAGCGGGCTGGGGGGTGGCTGATAAAGTCGGGAGCTGGGAGTCACCAGACCTGGACTAATTTATTCATAGATGCCGGATCCGATTGGTCACACCCACCCTAGACGCTCGGGGGCAGCGCTCCAGATCTTGTGAATGAAGCCGGTGTGTGCTCACAATGTGTCCTCACCCCGGCAGCCTCCTGCCAGCGGCGGCACGAGGCAGGAGAGCGACTGGGGAGCCCAATGGCGCTGCTGCAGCCAGGGGCGGCTCTAGGCATTTTGCCCCCCCACAGGGAGGTCCTCGGAAGCCGCAGGACCAGCGGCCCCTCCCCAGGCAAGCCGCCAAAGCAACCTGCCTGCCGCCCTGGCAGCGACAGGCAGCGAGCCCCCCCCACCCCCCCCCCGGCTTGACGCCCCATGACTGCGGCAGCTCAAGCGGAGGTCCAGCCGAGCCACGCGGGACCAGCAGTCATGCCCGCGGGAGGTCCGCTGCTCCCGCGGCTCCGGGGCGCCTCCCGCGCATGACTGCTTGGGGCGGCCAAAAAGCTAGAGCCGCCCCTGCCTGGATCCACCCCTGGCTGTTGGGTCGCAGTTCAGAGGGGGCATTAGGACACTTTTGCCCATCAGTTCAAAGGCAAAGAAACAGAGTCTGCCCTGGGTAGCAGGGGAACAACGGGGACGCTTTTCTCAGCACAGAGAAACATTATTTTTCCTCCCACCCCAAAACCATCCGCTCTCGTGATTTGGTCCCCAGGCAGCGGAGTTCTTGTCTCAGGAGGAAACTTCAGCTCCTGCAGTTTAACCGCTTGTTTTGCCCCCACCCCAACAGACCCCCTCCCCCCCCGAGGAGCGCACAGCCCCCTCCCCTCTACCCCCGCCCGACCCGATCAGCGCACAGCCCCCACTACCCCCGTCCGACCCTCCCACCCGATCAGTGCACAGCCCCCTCCCCACTACCCGCCCCACCCGACCCCATCCGATCAGCGCACAGCCCCTCCCCCCTACTACCCACTACCCGACCGCCTCCCCACCGGATCAGCGCACAGCCCCTCCCCACTACCCCCGCCCGACCCCTCCTCACCCGATCAGCGCACAGACCCCTCCCCAATAGACCCCGGTTCCCCAGTGTGATCGACGCACCCACCCAGCTCCCTGCTCGCCCCCCTCCCCGGTCCGTGCACAACGCCAGCCCCTCCTCACCTGCTGGCTCAGACCCCCAGCCCCCGATCGCTCCGCGGGCAGCCGGAGCCCGGCTCGCAACTCGCCCAGGCTCGTGTGTCCCCCCGGAGCCAGAGCCCCCCGGGGAGCGGGCTAGGAGCGAACCCGGCTGGCGGGCAGAGGGAGCAGCGAGGGGACGGGCTGCCCCGCCGGGAGCTGCCCGGCTCGGGGAGAGGGTCCCGGTGCTGCAGCCCCGCTAAGCGGAGCAGGTCAGCAGCCCCCAAAGCGAAATGCACCGGAGCAGGACAGGAGCAGAGGCTCCGGCAGCGCAGGATTCCGCAGCGCAGCGCCGCTTCCCTGCACCGGCCTTTTTATAGCGTCACTGAGTTCCCAGGGGGGTGGCTCTAGGAATTTGGCCGCCCCAAGCAGTCATGCCTTGGGAGGTGCACCAGAGCCGGGGGAGGAGCGAACCGTCCGCGGTCATAAGTAGAAGTGAGGGCAGAGCGAGGGCAGTGGTGACAGAGGAGGTTACTGGGCATGCTCAATTCGGCCGCGCATGCTCAGTGCAGCCAAAGTAGCGAATCGGGAGCCGTTCATGTTTCTGTCATTACACCTGCCGCCCTCCAGGGAACATGGCGCCCAGCCCGCTTGGCCACTGTGGTCCGGAGCCGGCCCTGTGACTGCGGCGCTAACTTATTTTTGCCACCCAAAGCGTCGCCCCGCCCCCCGAGCCTCACGCCGGCCAAGCCCCGCCCCCTCAGAGCGGTGTGCCACGCCCAGACCCCGCCCCCCCCCCGAGCGACGCGCTAAGCCCCGCCCCCCAGTGCCCGTGCACAGAAACAAAAAAAAATCCCCTCAGCGCTGCCCTGAGGAACCAAAAAAACCCCACAATCCCGCCCCGCCCCAAGGTGCCGCCCCCAAACACGTGATTGGTCAGCTGGTGCCTGGAGCCCGCCCCGCCTCCAATAGCACAGCCCCGTCGCCCTCCCATCCGCCCCGAGGCAGCCCCATCCCTCAGCCCCAGTGAGGCTACAGTCAGGGGCAACAGCAGGGGCGGAGGCGCACGCAGCATCCCCCCCACCCCGGTTCCTGCACGAGGGAGGTGAGGGAGATTCCTGGACCTGAGAGGGGCCCTAGGAGCCCATGCAGTGACAGTGGTGGGGGTGAGTGTGTTGCTGGGGGGCAGGAAAGGGGGCCCCTCCCCCAGAGCTAGGGTGAGCAGATGTTCCAATTTTACAGGAACAGTCCCAATATTTGGGGTTTTTTCTTATATAGGTGCCAATTACCCACCACCCCCTGTCCCGATTTTTCATGCTTACTATCTGGTCACCCTGCCCAGAGCTCGCTGCTGCTGGCAAGGAAAGGGCGGCGGAGGGGGGAGTCCTCCTCTCTGGCCCCTGTCCCGGAGCAGCCTGCCTGCCTGCACCCCACCCAGAGCTTTCATCCCCCCACCACACCCTCAACCCTAGCCCTGAGCCCCTCCAGCACCCCAAATGCCTCATCCCCAGTCCCAGCCAGAGCCCTCACCCCCACACCCCAACCCTCTGCCCTAGCCCTGAGCCCCTCCCACACCCCAACCTCCCATTCCCAGCCCCAGACAGAGCTCTCATCCCTCCCAGAGCCTGCACCCCCTACCTCCACACCCCCTCCCATCCGCAAACTCCCTCCCAGCACCTGCACCCCTGACCTCCTCCCCCACCCAAACTCCCTCCCAAATCCTTGGGCAGGTGGGGGGTGTGTGTGTGGAGTTTGGGCACCACCACCATTTCCACAAACCTGCCGCCCATGCGAGCGGTGAACTAGCTAGTTACATGCAGTGCTGCCAATTCAATCATTGTCCAGCCTGCCCTGTAAGCTGAACAGCCCCTCTGATTGCAGTTCCTGGGGGAAACGCCATCGGGGCCAAGCTGCAGAGCCGGAGTGAGACAGATTTCTAGTGCCCCCGCCGCAGGTAGGAATTGGGAAAAGGGGCCATGAGGGGGCTCCCCCTCTGGGGTGGAAACTTCCCTTCTTTGAGGGGTGGGGAGCGGAGCAGCCAGCTCGCAGTCTCTGCAGAGTCTGGGGGAAGGGGACCTCTGCACTGGGATCCCCCAGGGACGGGGTGCTGGAGGGAGCTCTGCTGAAGGAAAAGGGGGGCAGCTGGAGCACAGATTCATGGGGATCCTTGGTGGGTGGTGGTTGCAGGAGCAATGGGGCGGTGAGGTTTGCGGGGAGGAAGTATTTTCTGGAGACATGGGGGACCCTGCCCTCCAGTTTCCCAGAACTGATCAGGGACAGAAGGGGAGTTTGGAAAGCACACACACACACACACACACCCCTGGGATCCTCTGTCAAGCCACTGTGCAGTTTGAGGCTGCTCCATTGAAGAAACGAGTTAGCAAACTTCCTTCTTGGTGAGATGGATGCTGCTGCCATGGAAGCAGTTAGATGGGGCCTTTTTCCTTGTTCATAGCAGGCCGTGTGCCTTCTCCAAAGTTACCTCCTTTAACTGCAGTTAAAAATAGCTTCTGGGCTGTGAGCGTGAAGCTGTTTTTCAGTTTGGGTTTGCTCCTTGGTTCGTTCTCTCCCTCCCTAACTTCAGCTGGTGTAAAACAAACTAAAATATTCGTAGGAGATCAGCAGGGCCGCCCAGAGAATTCCAGGGCCCCTCAGCGCCATGTCTCCGGGAGGGGCGGGGCTGCTCCCAGCCCTGGAGATCAGCCTGTCTGGGCAAATTCCTTTTTTAAACCAACTAAAAGCTTCACTAAAAGATTGGTATGGCCCTGACCTCTGAATGCTCGCACAGCATGAACTGCTCGCCTTTGCATGTGCATTTCGACTGTAGGGCCAGTCTGCACTTAAGAGGTTACCCCACCACCGCTGTAGCCACTTCAGTGTAGACATGCCTGTCCACCGGCCTGAGAAGCGGTAGCTGTTCACAGGGGAACTTGGGTTGGCTTAGCTATGTTGCTCTGGTGTGTGGATTTTTCACCCACTAGTGACCAGCTAGTGCAATTGACCTAATTTTCTAGCATGGCCCAGGGCTTAGTGCCCAGAGAGGAGGAGGGTGGGTCCAGGAAAGGGGCATGATCGATTTTCAAATACGTGAAGGGCTGCTATAAAGAGGCCAGTGATCAATTGTTCTCCATGTCCCAGTCGCTGTAGGACAAAAAGGAATCGGCTCAGTTCCACTTGCTCTTCAAGGCACCTCAGTGTAAATGGCTGCACCAACTGCCGGGCTATGGAGAATCAGGTCTCTCGTTTTTATGTTGGGTGCCGGTGAAGGTGTACAGAATGGAGAGACACTGCCCCTTAGTGGTGGGGCAGATGGTAGAATCTTTATTGGTATGATTACGGCAGTGGCTCTCAACCAGGAATACGCATCCCCTGGGGTACGCAGAGCTCTTCCAGGGGGTACATCCACTCATCTAGATATTACAACAAACATAAAAAGCACTAGCGAAGTCAATACAACTAAAAGTTCTTACTGACAATGACTTGTTTATACGGTCTCCATACAATGTACATTGACATGTAAGTATGGTATTTATATTCCAATTGATTTATTTTCTAATTAGATGGTCAATGAGAAAGTCAGCATTTTTTTCAGTAATAGTGTGGCTATGACACTTTTGTATTTTTATGTCTGATTTTGTAAGCAAGTTGTTTTTAAGTGAGATTAAACCTGGAGGTACGCAAGACAAATCAGCCTCCTGAAAGGGGTACAGTGGTCTGGAAAGGTTGAGAGAACCATTGGATTACAGCCTGGAAAGGCTCTTGTCTCCAGTGCTGATAAGCAGATGAAAAGAATGGGCCATTAATTTGGAACCTCCACAAGGAACTACTTTTAGCAACATATAGACAACCTGTGGAACTCACTGCTGCAGGAATGAGTGGATTAGCGTTGCCAACCCTGCAGGATTGTCCTGGAGTCTCCAGGAAATTAAAGCGCAATCTTTAACTAAAGATTACGTCAGGTGATGAAATCTCCAGGAACATGTCCAACTAAAACTGGCAACCCTAAGCTGGATCTTTAGGACTGCTGACAATATTTGTGCAGTGGGCAGAGGTGAAGAGTTCTCTTTCACCAGTAGGTAGAACCTGACCCATTTAAGCAGCTGTCACCTGCAGAGGGCTGGAACTGTCAGAAGGGCTCGGCTCCCTCCATCAGGGCGAGAGCGTCTAAAGGGCTCAGCGCGTTGGGTGCATGATGGGCACTGAGACCTTTGGAAAATCTTGGCCCACTTATGTAAGTGCCTAATTGGGAACTGAAAACTCCAGCCCCAGTGGTGAGTGCTGGGCCCTTGTAAACCTGGTCCGGAGTTCGTCTGTCAATAGGGGGGCGCCCCTCCAGAGCTGGGGTCGTATCTGACCTCGTGGGAAAGAGCTAAAATAATAATAATTTATAATCTGGTTCTCTTCATCAGCACATCTCAAAGCGCTTCACAAGGCAAGTTGGCATCATTGTAACCAATGGGGAAACTGAAGCACTGGGCAGGGATGGGACTTGGCTACGGTCACCAGCAGGCTGGCGGCAGAACGGAACCCAGGTCTCCTCAGGGCAGGGCCAGGCTAGTGCTCCAGCCACTAGGCTACATTGCTGCTGAATGAAAACTCTGACGGGGCCCAGTGGTCGTTCTGCCAGACTGTGCTAGTGCCGTGCGGGTGACCAAACACCGTGCTCTGGTGCAGCCCTTGCCAAGTACCAGCACCCAGGGTGTGGCAGGGTGGGGGTGTTTTGCTTTCTTCAGAAGCATCCTGCATTGCCACAGGACACAAGACTAGACGGCTGGGGGATTTTCAGCGCTGCAGATCCAGGCATGTGGAGGCTCAGTCCAGAGTCTCCAGCTCGTCTCTTGGCTCTTGGCTTCCCTCCAGGTGGTGCGAGGGGCAGCCAGCTGGCTTGTAAACTGCCTGGGAGGGGAGGAGAAAGTGATTAGGTACATTTGACTCCACCGGATGTGCTGCATGGGCGGATCAGCCTGGTCCCACGCCAGTCATGGGGGGAGCTGGGTGAAAAAATGCCTCTTATTTGTTGTAGGAAATTGTGAAAAATGTTTCTTTTTTAAAAATTAACACTGTTCCCCCCGCCATCACAGTCAGGGCAGAGCCCCCACCCCTCAAATCTAGCTCTCTCTTCCCTCACACACGCACCCTCCTGTCTAATTTCCAAAGTGCATCTCCCCTCAGGCTCTACCGGCAATCACCAAAGAGCAGTTATGGAGGAAGCCGAGACCAAGGATGCACTGATCAGTTTGCAGAAATGGAGTTTCACTGACTATTTGCATTCCGGGCCTTGCAAAGCCGGATTTAACCCGACACCAGTTTACTCCACTGGAGGATCTGGTCCACACACCCTAACGGGCAATACACAGAGCTGGCGTGGTTCATGCATGAGACCCAGTCCTTTCCCCAGGCCCTCCAGAGGCAGCCACAGCAGCGGGGCTCACTCACCTCTCCCACAATCAGCCCCAAGACGCAGAGAACCAGGCCGGCTAAGCCAAGGCGGACGGTTTTGGGCACCAGGCTGAATCTGGCTCCGTTCACTCTTCCCGAGTTCGTTGGTGCAGCTGCTGAGAGAGGCAGACGGGGCATCTGAGAAACCGACTTCTCTGTAGGCCTGATCCAAATCCCACTGGCGTCTGGCTGTCTCCGTCCTACTCACATGGTCCCCATTGCTGTAGTATCGGGGCACCTCACACGCTTTAATGTCAGTGGAAAGACTTTCACTGGGTTTTAGATCAGGGCTTGCATCGTGATAAACCATGGCACAAGCTAGAGGGGATGTGGTGGGGCAGCGAACGCTCACCCTTCCGCTGCTGCCTTCCTGTGCTCCAGATTTTCCACTTTCTTTCTCATTAAAAAAACAAACTGTTTTGAGGAAGTGAAAAATGTCTCTAGCCAGGTCAAGGTTTGCAAGAAAAAAATAAAAATAAGTAGACTGAAAATATTATGACTTTTAAAAATTTGCAAACAGTTTCAAACACTTCAAAATAAAAACAACTCTGACATTTTGAAATTTGTTGTGGTTTTTATTGTTTGAGCGGCTGTAGTGTTGAGCCAGCTCCACCCAGCTTGGTCTCAGCCTGCGAAAACAGCTTCTGGAGTGCCCAGAAAATGAAATGATTCAAGGATTAGAAAAGGTCTTGTAGTGAGAGACTCAGGGTGCTCAGACTGTTTAGTTTATTGAGGAGAAAGTTAAGGGTGATTTGCTCATTGTCTGTGATGAGTAGCTACGCTGGGAACTAAAATCTGACAACAGACGGCTCTTCAATCTAGCAGACCTTAAAGATACAACACGATCCAATGGCTGGAAAGTGAAGCTAGACAAATGCAGACTAGAAATAAGAACATAAAACTGCCCATACTGGGTCACACCAAAGGTCCATCTAGCCCAGTATCTTATCTTCTGACAGGGGCCAGTGCCAGGTGCTTCAGAGGGAATGAACAGAACAGGTGATCATCAAGTGATCCATCCCCTGTCGCCTCTTCCCAGCTTCTGGCAAACAAGGTGAACGTTTTTAATACGGAAGGTAATTAACTATTGGAACAATTGACCAAGGGTCATGGTGGATCCTCCATCACCGGACCTTTTTGAAGGACAATCGGATGTTTTGCTAAAAGATGTGCTCTCGCTCCACCACAGCAAGTGGGCTTGAAGCAGTAATTAATTCAGGGACATTCTCTGGCCTGTGTTATATGAGAGGTCAGACTGGAGGATCACGATGGTCCCTGCTGGCCGTGGAATCTATGAATCTGACATATTCCCTGCAATACCTGCAGGCGACAGTGCGAGCGCCTGGAGCTGTGTCTAGGATTCCAAATTGGAATTTTTGAAATCCAGGCTCCCCGGCTCCCGACCAGGGTTTGCGTGTCCTAGATTCCATGAAAAGTGCAAAGGAGCGGAGTGGACTCTCTGGGTCAGGAGAAATCCCTGGAACAAACCATTCTGCCCTCCTTGGGCTGATCCCTCCCATCTGTGCCTTTCCCCCGCCCCAGTCCCACACACCCCCAATCTAGATGTGCTCACACCACATGGAGACTCCTCTCCAGGGGCGGCAGGAGCCTGGGGCTTGGGCCGGCTGGGGAGGGCTGGCTGGCGGCTCGGGGCAGGAGGGCTAGGGCTCCTCTGGCTGTGGGGGCAGGATCTTGGGGGGAAGGGGCGGGGCTGTGGACTAGCTTCCACTAAGGGGGGGGTTCCCCGGCTGCCCATCCTCCTCTCTGTGTCTGTTACCTCCAGTCACTGTCAGGTTCACCTCTGCCGTGACAAACACGTCCAGGCCTCGCACTGTTATCTGGTACGTCCCGGCATCCGCGGGCTGCACACGCTGGATCACCAGGGAACCGCTCTGCAGAGAGACGTTTGCCTGCTGCTGATATTCCTCTGCCACCTTCACGCTGCGCTGGCAGGAGCGCTGCCACCACTCGGGGGCGCCGCCGCTGCACTTGGTCAGCACGTAGGCTAAGACGGGGCGGTGGCCTGAGAGGAAATCCCATTTGAGGTGGAAGAATTCCCCCGGCGGGGTGGAGAATCGCAGGGAGACGGGCAGGACGGCTGTCTGGTTGGTGATGGCGTGGACTGGATTCTCCGGAATGGCTAGCAAGAGAGTGGAGGAGGCACCTATAGAACAGAGAAAGAATTGCGAATTCTATAAAGCGGATTTAAAATGCTGGCAAAGGTCCCAGCTCAGCAATCCCTGGACCCTTAAGGAACGTGTTTCTCTCCGGAGTGGGTACAGCCCGGCCTCTGCTCCCTACCAATGTGCATGAGCCTTCTCCTTGCAAGGGAGAGCAATTGATATTAAAAGGGGTTTTTCTCTCTGTTTTGATGTCAGTTTTTCTCCCTTTCTTAGCTTTTTGCCATTGGAAAAGAAGGACAAAACAGTTTTTAAAAGGACATATAGTTATATCCACCCCCCATCTCCCGCTGCAGACGTATCTCTCTTTGTTACTGAAACTTATCCCACCAGAAAAAAGGAGAGGGGAAAACGGGGGTGGGGGGTGGAGTGGGACCAACCAGCCTCTTACAAAACATTATTTCCTTTTCCAAACACCGAAACGAAACGACGTTTTTTAAATGTTGAAAACGAAACCAGCCAAAAATATCGGTTTCATTTCCATTTTGTTGGTTGGAAAAATGAAAATTTCTGCAAACAATTTCAAAAGAAGCAAAATGTGTCAAGCCGCATTTATTTCTATTTTGTGACCGGCTCTAATGACAAGTAATCTACCAGTATTTATGGTCACCGATGAAGTTAGACCTGGTCTGCACATAGATTTGGGGCCAATATAATTACGTTGGTTACGGATGTGCTTTTTATAACAGTACCGCCCCTAACGTGGCTGCAGCTATACCAGTATAAAGGCACCATGTACCAGTATAGCTCATTCCCCCTCCCGTATGGGACGAAGCTCTACCAGTATAAACACACTTCAACCGCTATAGCTGCATCCACACCAGAGGGGTTGGACTGTTTTAACTAGACCAGCGTTGAATAGTGAGGAGGATTAACCGCTCCTGCGAGATGGACTCTTCAGCATTCACAGTCTTCATGTCGAGGCTGGATCAGTCTTTCTAAAAGATACGCTCTAGCTCAACCACAAGCTATGGGCTGGATGCAGGAATCCCCGGGGGAGCGCGTCTGGCCTGGGTTATACAGCAGGTCAGACTAGATGTCCATATTGGGCCCTTCTGGGTCAGAATAACCCATGACAGAGGTTCAGTCTCAGTTGTAGCATAGAAATCGCTGTTCTCTGATGTAACAAACCATCCCCCTCTTTGCTACAAGCTGTTCCTCCTCCTCCCTTCTCGTTCACCTTAACCTCACTACAGCCTTTGACAAAAGCATGGATGGAGCCCGTCCAGCCAGGGCTTGAGACAGTCCGTACTCACCCAGGAAGGCAGAGAACAGTAACACGGCGCCGGCGATCATTTCCCTGGGCCACAGGTCCCCGTGCCGCGTGAGAATTAGTCACACCTCAAACTGTAGCCCCTGCCTGAGCTTTGGAAAGGCAAAGAAATTTCTCCTCATCCCAGCTGGTGTCCTGGTGGCAAGGAAAGCGCCGGGTGTTTACCAAGCACACAGCGCAGGGCTGGGCTTGTCTGAAATGCACCTGATGTAACGGTCACTCTCTCAGGAACCAAGGATGTGGTCTCGCGTTAGTGCCTCCAGGGCTCGCCACAGGATGTCACAGGCCTGTTCTGGGGTACTGCAGAAAGGGCCGGGTTCTGAGAACCAGCTCATGGGTGTCCAACAAAGCGATGGCACAAAACGACAAAGCTGCCCTGGCAGCTACGCTTGGTTAACGGGAGCTGTTGCTCTACTGGAGTTGAGAGGGTTAGGGGTTAATGAACAAAGTGGTTGCGTAGCTTGGTTATCTCTGAGGCTGAAAACACCAGATCCAGGATGCAGGGTTGGGGTTGAAGTCAGGTGTGGAAGGAAGGTAGCTAAGCAGGCTTTTAGCTTCCCCATTGCTGGGACTGTCCAGGGGACCGGTTCAGCCATGGCATAACTCAGAGCAGCCTCTGGGCTGCTCTAAATTACGCCAGCTAAAACAGGCGCTGTGGATCATGACACTGGCCAGGGATCACCAGAGTGCGATGTGCTCCAACCACGTTCCTGGGTGTCCCCTCCATCTCGGAGAGGAGCAGGTGGCGCACAGCTAGCTAGGTCGGCCTTCTGTCACCTGGTGATTCCTCTACATCAGGGAATCCCCACCAGCCATTTTAGGGCTGGTCTCCGCCCCTTTTTTATGCTGCTGGAGCGCCGCAAAGGAGCCAGGGGCAGAAGCAAGGATCTGGCCTGGGAAATGCTTTGTTTGGGACAACAATTCTGCTGTTTTGAATGGAGCTCGGCATGTCAAGGCTCTTTAATTTAGGCATTGGGGTGGGGGGACAGAGAGAGAGAAAAAAAACTCCTGTAGTTAGGGCTGCCATCTGGGAGATGTGGATTCAAATCACTGCTTTGTGTCTGGCAGAGGGGGGATTTGAACCCAGCTCTGCTAGAGCCTAGGTGAGTGCTTTAAGCACATCCCAGACTCCTGTTGCGGTAGGTGCTGTACAAACTCAATACAAGGATGGTCCCTGCCCCAAAGCACCAGGACCCATCATGCCACTAAAGCCGCTTCTGCAGCGACTTGTACATGTGAGGTTAGCTCCATTCGGCTCTGCGGATCTCAGCTCATAGTCAAACCTTCCTGGCTAGACTGTCACTGTAATTCACTCCCCAGGCCCAAGACTGAACGAAAGCTCTTGGGACAGATTCTAACGGTAGGGTGACCGGACAGCAAATGCGAAAAATCGGGACGGGGGTTGGGAGGTAATAGGAGCCTATATAAGAACAAGACCCAAAAATTGGGACTGTCCCTATAAAATTGGGACATCTGGTCACCCTATCTAACGGAGCGACACCAATTTACACCAGGGGAGGATCCGAGCCCGGGTGAATTTCACCCTGCCAGCCGCAGAAGCACCAGGCAGGAAAGAGGAGGCTGCAGGCAATGTGTTTGGAGGGAGATTCAAAGCTCAGGCAGCCAATGAGAAGATCCCGTGTGCTCTGAGCCTGCTGTATTGGTGGATGATGCAGAAGAAACACCCAGCTAGTAATACAGAGATGAGTGTGCTTCCTTACCATGCTGGGGTGGGCAGCTTCCTGCGTGCTGAGACATGTGGCAATCCAGGCTGCTTGCTTTGGGATATAACATGCAGGAGACGCTCCCCGCCATGGCCTGGCTGAGGCAGGTAAGAGATGGTTTTTATTCCTTCCCAGGGCTCATTTACACCCAGCAGCAGAGCTCAGGGGCCTTGTTTTCCAGCTGTGACTGGTGATTCTGGGGGCCCAGCAGAGACACACATCAAAAGCTGGAGCCCCAAATCACCAGTCTGGGTGGAAAGTCTTGGCCTGTAGCTCCCAGGGCATTTTTGAAAGAACCATGGGGAAATATTGGGATTGATTTGTAGGAAACAATCCAAGTGAGATCGCTTAGGGTAGATGGAGCTGTCAGGGGGGAGCAGTCGCCCGCCCACACCCCACAGGATTTATAGGAGAGGAGGGAGGAAGAAGAGGGCTTATTTTACGCTCCCACTGCTTTTGAAAATCTGGTGCTTACATGGGAGCTGAGTTTGGTTCTGAAAATCTAACCCCAGATGTGTTCCCTGGAGCGCACGATTCAGCTCTCCCATAACTCCCCCCAGCCCACCCCTGTCTGTGCTCTATGGGAGACTCACTGTCAGGCTGGGGTGGGGAGACCCCAAAATTGTGCCCAGTTGGGGGGTGATGGTTACAGCTCAGTGCAAGCACATGGCGCAAGGAGGAACTGAGAAAAGCACATGTTCTCTCTCCGTGTGAGCTATTTCCCCGTCCATCCCCATAGGCACTTTCTAGATCCATTTATCCCCCCGTTCCCAAGCATAGCCCCTATCTAGCTTTTCTATAACATGTTTGAGGAAAAGTTCAATAAAATCTTGGATTTCAATTTTTTTGTGGGGAAATGTTTAAAAAAACCCCCACTGCATCCCCCCAAAGAAAGAGAACAGATGGGTCCATTTTGGAGGGTTTGAAACAACTTTGAAATTTCTAAGCTTTTTGCACAAATGTGTGTTTTTTCAATCACCTCTAGAAGAAAGTTCCAAGTAAGGACAATAGACCAGACCCTTCATGCAGTTTCAGCTTCCTTTGATCTCCGGCCTGCTGGCTGCTAAGCTGAGATCTCCTGGCTCAAATTACAGCAGCCTGCAGGAGGCTGACACGCACAGAGTGTGGCCAGCCTATCATGGTCTCACGATATCTGTTGCTTTCCCTCAAGCCCCGGCTCCTGGAGTCACGTGATTTTTTTTAGAGAACCTCAGCTTTCATTTGAAAAGAAAAGCAGCCCTCAAGCCTTTGTGGTGGGGGAGAACAGCCTAAGACGATGAACTGAGTGTACTGGGGCAGCTCAAAGCCCCCAAATTAAAAATCTCATGGTTTTTAAGCCAATCTCGTGATTTTGGGGGGATCTGGCTCGTGATTTTGGAATGGGCGGGGTTGGCCGCACTGTAGACTGTCACAGGCTGACTGGCCCCATCAAAGGGAAATGGGACCACCCCACCTGTGCCATTCTTAATTAGCTGCTTCTCAGACACAGGGGGTGGGACTAAGAGGGTCAGGTGATAACGTGATAGACACCCGGGCCTTATAAAAAGGCTGAGAGTGGCCATACAGGCTTGGTCTGTGGAAGGCTCTGAGCTGGGGTCTGCAGGAGGCTGGGCCCTCTGGAGGGGACCAGCCTGGGGTGCAGGGCTCTGTACCGGAACAGAGATCGTCCAAGGTCCAGCAGGGGCTGAGAATGGTGCTCCGGGGGGACCAGGTTGGGGTCTATCTCCTGCAGCCAGGAAGACCCTCAGAGGTAGCCCAGAAAGGGGCTGGGAACAGGGCCAGGACGGGAGGTCTGAGGGGCAGAAGAAGCTGCTTGTTTACTGGGACTTGTTTAACTGGCTTTTGTTAACCCCTTCCAGGGTGACTCGGCTGGAGGGTTAAGCCGCATCTCCAGCGTGAGTGTGTAGAGTTAGTGGGGACTCTGAGGGAAGGAAACTGAGGCAGGGGTGTGCCGCCTGCAGTGCTGTGCTTGGCCAGCAGGGGGTGCTGCGGAGCAGTTCTATCCTATGACCAGACACTAGGTGCCTGCCAGAAGCAGGTACTTGATGACTGTTGCCTTTTCCACTCCCAGGGGGCTTGGGGCAGGGGAAGGAGAGGCAGCTCTGTAGCTGGTAGCCTTGCTGCTGCCACTGTTTCTGCAGGCTGAGCGGAGACTGGGGAGCGCATGCTGCTCTGGGCTTGCCAGGGAGGGGGAGGGGGTCCATGTCCTGCCTTGCTCTGGGGAGGGTTTAATTCTCCCTTCCTGCTCTCTCTCCCCACCCCCGCCTGACTCCCTCTCTTGTCCCCACCCGTAAGGATGGGGCTCTAATGCAGGCAGGCCTGGGGTTTGTGCTGGTGCAGCTCATCCCAGCTGATTGAGGCTTTCCCTGTCTACACTGGGCATTTGCACTGGGGCAGCTCTGCCTGTGGCCGGCCAGTGCAGTGGCTGAAACCCCCAGTGTGGGCAGTGATTTAGCTGAAAGCCTGGGGCCCGATTCTCACCTGCCTTACCTCTAGGGCAGCTGTTTACATGGGGTTGCTGGCTCTCAGCACAGCTGGTATTTTTGCTGTATAGCTGTATAAGTTACACCAAGCCCACCATGGGGCAGCTGAATAAGTAGTGCAGGGGTAGGGAACGTATGGCATGGGTGCCGAAGGCGGCACGTGAGCTGATTTTCAGTGGCACTCACACTGCCCGGGTCCTCGCCGCTGGTCTGGGGGGCTCTGCATTTTAATTTAATTTTAAATGAAGCTTCTTAAACATTTTAAAGCCCTTATTTACTTTACATACAACAATAGTTTAGTTATATATTATAGACTTATAGAAAGAGACCTTCTAAAAAGGTTAAAATGTGTTACTGGCACGCGAAATCTTCAATTAGAGTGAACAAATGAAGACTCGGCACAGCACTTCTGAAAGGTTGCCAACCCCTGAAGTAGTGCATTAAAATCTGTGATACTTTAGACTTATGAAGCCATTTCTCCAGAGACGTCTTTGAACAATAGAACAAAGAAAAATGTTCTTTATATTAATTGTGATAATTCGGCAGTATCACCTTCCCTCTTCCTCCTAACTTCCTTTTCAACTGTGAATATCCCTTGCAAAGGGAGAGTGTGTGTGTGTGTGTGCGCGTGCGCGCCTTGCAAAGGGTGTGGGTGTGTGTGTCTGTGTGTGTGATAAGTGCCAATCCTCTGGCAGTTTTTTCCCCAGCTCAAACTGGTTTTGAGCTAGACAGCTTAAAAAAAACAAGTTGGAAAACTTTTAACAGCGCCGGGGTTCATTGTTCCTGTTTGTCTCCTGAGCGCTTTGATTTGCCTCTATCCCACAGTGCACCACTGACCGCTGGGACAGCATCTCAAACTCGGATGCACTGGCCAGACGAACTTTTGAAATTCATTTCCGTTTGACAGCGTGAGAGCTCATCATCACAGGTGACCACGCACAGCTCATCAGCACAAGCACAAATGCAGTCTCCTGAGAAGCCTACCAGAAAACCAAAGAAGCAAACGGAGGTCCCGGGCAGGTCAAAATGCCGCTGCTATGCTGAGCTGCATGCAATTTTTTAGGGGGCTGCGTACAAGCCCCCCCCTGACTGTCCGAGGTGGGTGGGGGGTCTCTCTGTCTGCTCTGAGGATCTGAGGGGATTAGAAGAAGAGAAGAAGAAGAAGCAACTATTGCAGAGAATGACGCCCTGAAGGGAGCTCCTGGTGAGTGTACCCAAATAGCAAAAACAGTGTTTTTTAAGCAGCCCTTTTTTTGATTTTTTTTGCTGATTGAGGAGGATGGCATGCGACAGTATAGTTATAGTTACTTAGAAAAGTTGTGTCCGGATTGAGAGATTGAGAGGGATCCCTCCAGGGAGCCTCCTGTAGGTCTGTAGGTACTCTAGCAGAAGAGGTTTCAGGTGCAGGGGCAAGGCATCTGCCCACCGTGGTAGGACCTAGCCATGGGTGATGCACCATATGTAGCACATGTAGCAGCAATCAGCATAAGCAGGTCGGTCGTAAGCATGGTGGGGGCCAAGAGGCACTGGCATTCATCTTTTATCTCTTCTTATCTTATCCTCAGTATCCTCAGTTCAGTGATAACGTTCAGGAAAATCTAATTTAAGCAGCAGCTTAAAAAAACACTTCCTGCACGTAGCGGGGGGGGGGGGGGAGGTGAAATGATGATCTTTTCCAGTGGGGGGGGGGAAGGTTGTTGATTAGCAGGAGCTGGCGCGTGGTATTAGCCATGCGGGGGGGGGGGGTAATCACTGAGAGACAGTGGCTTACCATGCCCGCATGCAGAATGATGCCTGGACCCTGTGTCTGTGTGATGTGTAACCAGAGAGATGAGAGTCAGCAGTCACTAAGATGGGAAATCACATGTGCTATGTAAGGTGAATAGTGCTTTCACTGTGAAAGAGTATAACCATTGTTCTGTAAAATGTATCTTTCTAAATATTTATCTCCCCTCATGCAGCTTTTTTTTTTTCCATCTCCCCTCTCCATCCCAAAGGCACAGATAAAATAGAAAAAGAAGAAAGAAGATGAGATGTGATCAGATTATGGAAGTTACACGCAATGAAAGAGCTCACTGGAATGAAGTGGAAGGACGGTGGTTTCAAATTACAGGAAGAGGCCAGTGAGAGGAGGACAGGGGGGAGGAACGTGGTGAGGACAGGAGGACAACGAGATGAGAGAGGATGCGAGGTGGCGCAGGAAAGCAGCGCAAGGGCAGCGTGGCGGCAGGCGGCGGCAGGGTGGCGGCTGGCAACTCTGGGGGGCTGATCAAACTGAACAAACACGCTCCGTGGGGAGCTTTCAGGAACAGCAGCAGGATCACAGAGTGCAAGCTGCAGCACATACCTAACCACCCTCCTCCCCCTGTTCCCCCTCCTCCTCTCCCAGACGGAAGCGTCCCGGCAGTGGGGGGAGGTCTCCCCCCCTCCCAGCCCACCCCACTCACAAGCCCAACCAGAAGGACCTTGTCTTTTCTTAATTTTCTTCTCCATCCTCCTTTTTCCTCCCTCCAAACCCTTTATTCTCCCTCTTTCTCTAAATTTTTTATAAATTAATTAATGCTTTTGAAAATTAAAGCTTTTTATGCTTTATTGCACTGGAGAGGAGTACTTTGGAGTTGCTTACAAGGGGAGGACAGTCAAGGGGAAGGGTGTTGGATCACAGAGATTGTGGAGAATACAGCAGCAGCAATACATAGGGGGGATTGGTTGGGGGAGAGGTCTGTAAATGCACATTCCACCACCATTCTGCACTTGCTCAGCCTGTAATTGAACAGATCCTGACCACTGTCCAGGCTGCCTGTGGGCTTCATGAGCCATGGCATCAAGGGGGGGGTAGGGCTGTCCCCCAGGATAACGGGGCATTTCCAAACATCCCCAACTTTTATTCTGGGAAGTGCCCTGGTGCTGCGGTGCCAAGATAGGGATATGGGTTCCATCTCCCCACCCCCACAGGAATCCCATTGCAGCAAAGCCATCCACACCCTGTCAATGGATAGAATCTGCCCCATTACCATCAGGATCTCCAAAGCGCCGCCGCGGTTTGGAGATAATTTGTGTCCGTCCGTCCATCATCACTGTCAATCGCCGCCTGCGTATCGCCTCTCTTACGTCGCCGGTTCGGTTCGTCCTGTTTCTATAATGATTTTTGCCCCATCAGGCACTGGGATTCAACGATTTAATGTGTTTAGTGTGGCCACGCACACTGATTTTATAAATCTCCTCAGACTTCTCAGGAAAGTATGACTCAGGCGTGAGAAACTTCAAGAAGTTTGGGGTGTGGGAGGTAGAACTAGCAGGCTGAGGTCAAAATCGAGCTAGCAAAGCCATGTGCAGCTTTTTCTAATTGCTGCATCTACTCAAACAAAGTTATGAAATTTGGGGGCGGGCAGGGGTGGGTTAAGTGCCTGAATCCTTTACAATCCTGTAGTAAAGCCAAATGCTTGACAGCCTCAGGAAGCAAACCATGATTCAGAAAACTCACATCCCTTTACAAAGCAGTTCCAGAGTTGTTTTTACATTAATCTCCAGCCCTGTCTGGCGGAACTTCTCACGCACCGTTTACACGGCCACATTACTGCGCTTTCGTGGAGTCAGGTGATAGTGGGCTGGACTTAGCTTCAGCTGAAGCTGCTGCTGATCTCTCCCATTCATTTCTCCTCTTTGCCATGTGGTGGATTGGTGTGTTTCTGGGGCTCTTCCTTCTAGCCCGCCCGTCTGGGTTTTTGGATGGCACTTCAGGTAAGAGATCCCAGCTCCCTTCTGTACAGTTCAGTGGGGCTGGAGGCCTGAGCAGAAAAGGGGAGGGGATGCGTGTTGTCGGGGGGTTAGAGAAGAGAGAGCTGGGGTGGGTGTGTGGAGGGCAGCTGCAGCGCCCATGTGTTTCCCAAGACCTCTGCATGCCCCTTTCTTCAGGCCCTGTCCTGCCCAGGGGCGCTGGAGCAATTTGTACCGTGAGGGGCCGAGAGCCATTGAACCAAACTGTAACCCTGTATAGGATGGAAACCACTTCAAGCCAGGGGGTGCAGCAGCCCCCTAGGTCCAGCCCCGATGGTCCTGCCCATGTCGATTTTAAAGAAAATATTTGGGGGCTTTTTTGGTCTGGTATTTTTTTGCTTTTATTTGTTTATTTGCAAATCCCCAGCCGCTGGCTGAGCAGGTGAGACTTAGAGACCCAGAGAAAAGGGAGAGTGCATGGAAAGAACATACAGAGGAGGTGTGTGGGTGGGGTGGGGTTATTTTGTAAAGTTTCTTTGAATGCAGTTTAGCAGCTGGAGACAGAGGATTGGCCAGCGCCTTGCATCCAGCCAGCTCCACTTGATCACGAGCAGGGGATCCCCTGGCAAGCCCCGGCTTGGGGAACTGGGGGTGGGGTGTGGGGCAGATTTGAAGCGTGCGTCTTCTCTGGCAGGGGGAGTCGACCTTGGGTTTTAAGGTCGGGGGGGGCAGGCAGGCCCTCACTGCAGAGTTTACTGGTGTTATGGACACTGGGAGTTATAATCTGTTTGCAGAGACGTGGTGTGTAAATGCATGAGATGAAATCAGATCTGGTGCCGGCGTGATGGTGTGTGTGTGTGTGCGTGCGCGCGGCGTGTTAGGGGTGTGTATGGGAAGCAGCCCTTGTTAACTCTGCCCACTGCCCATTCATCGCAGGGAAACCCCAGCACCCACTTCTAGATCTTTCTGTGCTCTAACTCACCTTCATTCACCGCCTCAGGCACTTCCCAGCCCTTCCCTCACCTCTGACTCCGCCGCTCTCCCGGTTGATTGTTAGGGCTGAGCTCTGGGTCTTTGTCCGGACAAAGCCCCAGCAGGAAATGCACAAGCCCCATGTGTGTGGAACAAATTGCAAGAAGTTTAGGGTCACGTTCCTTTAGATCAAAACCCTCTTTGTTCTGCAACAGCAAATATCTCAAACTCTTTCGTAGCAAGTCATTCGTTTAAAATAATTTTGTTGAACAAGAGTCCCACCCTCTCTGAGCCAGCGTTGCTGATATTCCTGGAGCTGTTTTGCTCAGTCATGGAATGTCAGGGTCTTTTTTTTTTAAAAAAGCCACGGTTTGCTACGAAAAAGTCCTAAATCAGTAGCAGGTTTTGCAAAATAATCCCCAGAGTTCAGCTCCTAAATTCAGGCATAAATGGGGAGAGCCCTGCAAATCGGCAGAGATCCGCTTCATATCCGTGGACCGTTTTTTGCGGCTTGCGTGCGGAAACAAATTTTGTATCCTTGCAGGGCTCTGTACATGTGTCCTGATGCCTAGGAGTGTGAGACCCTCTAGCTCCCGCTGGCTTTAACTGCAGCTGCTGAATGCCTGGCACTTCAGCGTCATTAGAGGACCTAGAATGAACAGAAAGACTAAAGCATGATTGCATCACACGCTTCCTGTTGTGCAGCCCTACAGCAGAATCCCATGAAGTGTGATGGGTGGGGAGTGGAGGGTTGTCAAGGGAAGGGGTACTTTCAGGCACGGGGCGATAAAGCTGTAAAACTAATCTGAAGAGTTTTGAAAACAAATCACTGTTTAAAAATGTACAGTGTGTACCTTCTAAAAATCAATCCTACCATCCTGAGTTGTGAAGAATATGTATTGAGCTTCTAACAACCAACAAGAATGCACTTTTATGTAGAAATCCATGATTAAATTGAATCTTCCTGACTAGTGATTTAAATCAATTTGATTTAAACCGAATCCACCCTGTTTTTGCTGACTAACAGGCAGTTCTGCTCCCCAGGCCCTTTTGGGACTTCGCTGCCCCAAACTCAGCTGTTGGAGAACCAGGAAATGCTCAGCTAAGATCTTCCCCATGTAACACTGGGAAAGAATCTTAGCATTACACGGGAAAACAAACCACAGAGCTATGTTAACCAGGAGGAGATCAGTTATAGGTGCAGGTTCCCCATATAACCTTAACTCTGCCCTCTTGGAATGCCACTTTATTGCATCTTGCAGAGTTTTGCCAACCCACAGCCTTCAAATACCATCAGGTTACCTTAAAATCATGAAATATTTAAAAATAATCAATTATTTGGGGGGGGTCTGCTTTTTCATCTTTTGAGTTTTGAGCCTCGGGGTGGGGGGTATGGGAAGTCACTTTTTTCAAGCCTTCCTACATAAATCCCACATTTTGGTTTAAACAAAATGATGTGCTTATCACAGGACTCCACGTGCTGGGGCTTTTAGAAAATCAAACACCAAATATCGTGAGATGCATGAAAAAATCAGGAAAGTTGCCAACAGTGGGAATGAGGAATATTTGCCGAAGTCACAGGGAACTAATTGTAGGGAATCCTCTAATTAATGCATCGTTTGGCTCTTTAACTCTTCCCCCTGTGGAGGGAAAGGCCACGGGTATGCCAGGAGCCAAAATGAATAATTGTTTGGTTATTTCATTTACCAAAGGTAATTGCAGCAGATATTTATGAAGTCATTGGGAGGTGAACTATCTCCAATTCAACTGGTTAATCCTTAATATTTGGAGGATTTTCTTGCCATGCTGAATTAGAAGGAGACCAGACAGACATTTACATTGTTGTATTTAACTAAAACACCAATGTTAAGTATTCTGGATTTTTTTTCTTCAGCAGGAAACATATAATATTTTAACAAAACAAGCATATGTCCCTCGCTTCTCACATTTATCTCCAGGCGTCTTCTCCTTATCCAGATCTATTCCCCTCCCCAACAATCTTCTATTCATTGCACTTTCTGAATCTTTGCCCTTAGAGGGCTTGGCTACACTTGCAAGTTGCAGCGCTGGTAGAGCTTTTCAGTAAACCCACACACCTGCAGGCACACATTCAGCGCTGCTGTCCTGCCCCTGCTGCTGCTGGTACACCTGGCCAGGTGGGGTGTGGGGCAGCAGCGCTGGCTGGTGATCTGCTCATCTCAATGGACACACACACACACCAGCGCTTTTATGGCCTCCAGGGGAAAGAGGATATCCCAGAAAACTTAAACTAAATTTCTTTTTTTTTTTTGTTATGCTCTTTCTTTGTTTTGTGTGAACTCCGAGATGATGGGAGCTCCGTTGAACTGCTTAAAAAAAAAACACTGATCACAGCAAACAGGAGCTATCTGTACCTGGCTGTGACCGATCAAATGAGAGGGAGAGAGTGAATGTTTGCTTGACAACAGAACAGAAGGCAGGGCAGGGGCAGGCAATTAAGAATTAGGGTTCCTTTTTTTTTTTTGAACTAAAGTGTTGGCTCCAAAATCCACTCTCTCTCTCTCCCGCTCCTGTCTCAGTACACCCACCCCACCCCCCCTCTTTGAAAAGCACGTTGCTGCCCCTGCTGGGATGGGATAGCTGCCCATAATGCATCACTCCCAACAGCGCTGCAAATACTGCAAATGTGGCCACACACCAGTGCTGGTAGCTGTGAGTGTGGCCACACACCAGCGCTGCAACTACCAGCACTGCAAACCGTAAGTGTAGCCAAGCCCTTAGAATGAGGTAAGGGATTGACTCTGTGTACACAAATGTGTAGAGGGACAATAGGGTTGAGGTCTGTTATTTCTCACCTCCGTTTATTTATTTTAAAACATTTTTGCTGTTAACAAGCATGTTACCGCTGGAGGCACAAATCCACAGTTTGAGAACTGCAAAACTAAGCATCTCTGATGGTATCTTCTAGAGTCAGCACTGAGTCCCAGTGGGTAGATAGCAAGATTAACCTAAATAACCTGTACAGAAGCTCCTGGAATCCCGTAAGATTGGGTCCCTAATCCATGAACTACTGGAACTCATTTACAAAACTTTTTCTTAAACATGACATGAATATATTGTCTCATACTATAGAATTGGAATTTATAATCCCTATTCCATGGTGAGAGATCTTTGAGCTATAATGTATCGTAATTAAAACTATCTTTAGATAGCTTTTAGAGGAAAAAACATTTTATCAAAAAATCTGATTTAAATACAAAAAATCTGATTTTTTTTTTATATCATTGATTTTTATCCACCCTGGTTGCAAGTGAACAGCAAAGCTGGTCCCAGCAGGGAGCCAGAGTGTCAAAAATTCTTAGCTGGCAGGAGAGCCTCTCTGAGCATCTACAAAGCCTCTCACTAAACAGTGACTGGTTGAATGATTTATTATAAGGGACACCCTTTCTCAGACCCTTTTCCTTTACTGTTCCCCCTACCCCCCTAGGTCAGTCCCTGACCCAGGGTTGCCAAGCCAAACTAAAATACTTCTTGTTTGAAATCTGACAGCTCGCGAAGCTTGTCCAATTGTCCACGTGGCTGAGCCCGAAGGCGGCTCTGTGAACATCTCCATCCCGAATGCCACCTACATTTCAGAGACGTCTTTCTTCGTGCAGAAATATGACACCTCAACTTCGTCGTGGGACGATGTCACTTACTTCTCTGAGGAGGACTCCCAAAATGTCCGCAGTTCCTTCAAGGAGACGCTCTCCTTTTCTGGTGGCTACTTCAAGATGGAGAACGTGAGCAAAGGGGCTGAAGGAGTTTACAGGATTCAAGATGAAATGTACAAGAAGTGTGTGGCTATAGTAAACCTCACCGTGGTAGGTAAGTTCTATGCTCAGTGACCCCAGAAAAAACTCTGCTCCCATGCATCCAACGAAGTGGGTATTCACCCACGAAAGCTCATGCTCCAATACGTCTGTTAGTCTATAAGGTGCCACAGGACTCTCTGCAGCTTTTACAGATCCAGACTAACATGGCTCCCCCTCTGATACTCTGCTCCCATTGCACTTCTCAGGGGGTGTAAAGCCTGTGGAAACAGGGCTAGCTCAGTGGTTTGAGCATTGGCCTGCTAAACCCAGGTTGTGAGTTTAATCCTTGAGGGGGCCACTTAGGGATCTGGGGCAAAATAATCTGTCAGGGACAGTACTTGGTCCTGCTGTGAAGGTAGGGGACTGGACTGGACTCAATGACCTTTCAAGGGCCCTTCCAGTTCTACATTTCTATGATTAAACTCCCAGAATATGGAAGACCCCAGCAGACATTGAGCTGGGAGAGCCATCTCCTCTGCAGCCCCCAGCCCAAGGGGAATGTGTGAAGAGAGGAACCATGTGCTCTGGCTATTCTCAGTGGATTGAGGGCCCCCTGCCAGCTGGCACACATTAGAGCAGCCCCAAGGCTGCTCTAACCAACAATGGGACTGGCCCTAGCTCTAGGGCAGAGAACCAGGAAGGTGTAAATCCGTTGTGCCCAAGCAGGAGCCTGGCCTACGCTAGGCCCACTGATTCTAGTGACAATGAACATTTTTTGCAAACATGGCCAGCAAGTTACCCGGCCGCCAGGGGAGGCTAGTCCCTGGCCCCTTCTTCCCCCTTGCCCCTGCAGGAGCCCAAAGCACCCCCACTGCGGCCCCCGGCACCAGTGCCAGGCAGCTGTGGGGGTGAGGCCCCAGGCCCAGCACTCCCGGCAGCATGGTTGCCGCATCCCCAGGCCTGGCACTCAGGGTGGCTGGTACTGGGGGGGCGCTGCCCGGAGTCCCTCTGGGAGGCAGGCCAGCCAGCCTGGGCCAGCCATGGCAGAGTGCTGGGAACAGCAGGAGGGAGCCTGGCCTGGTGGCGGAGCGTGGGCACGGCCATGTTGGCTGTTTGGGGAGTCACACCCTCCCGCTGCCTGCGATACCCACCGCCCATGTTTGCAAAGTTTCTGCAGTGTAGGGAAGGTTTAAAGCACCCCAAGGGCTCGTAGGGAGAGCGGAATGTGTCCCATAGGCCACGGGGTGACTCCTTTATATGGTCGCTAGCAAGCCTTTTGTTCATCAGGCTGCTCACTAACATACCGCTGGCTCTGTCTGAGGGCGGGATCAGGAACAAACATTCATGAAGTGTCAGAATTGAAATCCATGGGAAATACGTGGCAGGCTGTGATCTGTTTTATCTCTGGCCATCGTCACCCTGGTATCTGAGGCCCAGATCTTCAAAGATCAATGGGAATCAGATGCCTAAATACCTTGGAGGATCTGGGCCTAAGGGCCAGATTGTCAAAGGTATTTAGGCACCTAAAGCTGTAAATAGGAGCGTAGGGGGATTTTCAAGAGCGCACGGCTGCCTAACTCTCATTGAAGATGGGAGTTAGTCACTTCTGAAAATCCCATTAGTGACCTACCTGCATCTTCAGGAATGCAAATGCCTTTGAGTATCTGGCCCTAGATAATCAAAGGGCTCTGTGGCAAAGGCTGGAATTGAACCAGGCGCTCCTGGGTCCTTCCCCCTTAAGCCACCCTTCTGCAGTGCAGACAAACAGAGGAGAATCAGGCTTATGGTATACGGAGTCCTCACCAACACTTTCCTCCTTATTGTCTATTCCAGAGCCCAGCTCAATCCCACCTACTGTGTCTGGGACCTCTGGTGCTGAGGAGGAACCTCGCAGTGAGACCAAAGCGGAGGGTAAGTAGCTTGTGATGGGAGATTTCCTTCACCAATAGCCTCTCTCATCCCAGCCTGAATTTCACACGCACGTCCCAGCTCCCACTTACGTCAATGTGAGCTTGAGGGAACCAGGCAGTTGCTCCGGATCTTCTCAGATGGCCTGATGGCTTGTGCCACAATTGGCCAAAAACGGACCACTGGGAGCTGGCATAGCAGAGTTGGCTCTGGCCAGTTGAGGAGCCGTGTTTGGGGCCTCCCAATGCGAGTGCAATTAGGGGAATAATGAGGAGTCCTTGTCCTTATACTGGCACTAGAAAAGGTTCAGAAAAGGGCAATTAAAATGATTAGGGGGTTAGAGAGGGTCCCATATGAGGAAAGATTAAAGAGGCTAGGACTCTTCAGCTTGGTAAAGAGGAGACTAAGGGGGGACATGATAGAGGTCTATAAAATCATGAGTGATGTGGAGAAAGTGGATAAGGAAAAGTTATTTACTTATTCCCATAATACAAGAACTAGGGGTCACCAAATGAAATTAATAGGCAGCAGGTTTAAAACAAATAAAAGGAAGTTCTTCTTCACACAGCGCACAGTCAACTTGTGGAACTCCTTGCCTGAGGAGGTTGTGAAGGCTAGGACTATAACAGCATTTAAAAGAGAACTGGATAAATTCATGGTGGTTAAGTCTATAAATGGCTATTAGTCAGGATGGGTAAGGAATGGTGTCCCTAGACTCTGTTTGTCAAAGGGTGGAGATGGATGGCAGGAGAGAGATCACTTGATCATTGCCTGTTAGGATCACTCCCTCTGGAGCACCTGGCATTCGCCACTGTCGGTAGACAGGATACTGGGCTAGATGGACCTTTGGTCTGACCCGGTATGGCCGTTCTTATGTTCTTGTGGCACCTTAGAGACTAACAGATTTATTTGGGCATAAGCTTTCGTGGGTTAGAACCCACTTCATCAGATGCATGGAGTGAAAAATACAGGAGCAGGTATAAATACATGGAAGGATGGGGGTTGCTTTACCAAGGGTGAGGTCAGTCTAACTAGATAAATCAATTAACAGCAGGATACCAAGGGAGGAAAAATAACTTTTGAAGTGGTAAGAGAGTGGCCCATTACAGACAATTGAGAAGAAGGTATGAGTAACAGTAAGGAGAAATTAGTATTGGGGAAATTAAGTTTAGGTTTTGTAATGACCCAGCCACTCCCAGTCTCTATTCAGGCCTAATCTGATGGTATCCAATTTGCAAATTAATTCCAGTTCTGCAGCTTCATGTTGGAGTCTGTTTTTCAAGTTTTTTTGTTGAAGAATTGCCACTTTTAGGTCTGTTAAGTGACCAGAGAGATTGAAGTGCTCTTCTATTGGTTTTTGAATGTTATGATTCCTGATGTCAGATTTGTGTCCATTTATTCTTTTGTGTAGAGACTGTCTGGTTTGGCCAATGTACATGGCAGAGGGGCATTGCTGGCACATGATGGCATATATCACATTGGTAGATGTGCAGGTGAATGAGCCCCTGATGGTGTGGCTGATGTGATTAGGTCCTATGATGGTGTTACTTGCATAGATATGTGGACAGAGTTGGCACCAGGGTTGGTTGAAGAGTTTGGTTCCTGGGTTGGTGTGTTTGTTGTGTGGTGTGTAGTTGCTGGTGAGTATTTGCTTCAGGTTGGGGGGCTGTCTGTAAGCGAGGACTGGCCTGTCTCCCAAGGTCTGTGAGAGTGAGGGATCGTCCTTCAGGATAGGTTGTAGGTCTTTGATGTGCCGGAGAGGTTTTAGCAGGGCCACGCAGAGAATTGCCGCTGAAGACCTGGCACTTTGGCAGCAGGGCCCAGAACGGAAGAACACTCCCCCCCACCGCCGAATTGCCTCCGAAGACCAGGAGCAGAAGAAGCTCCAGGGGCCCGGGCCCCGCAAGAGTTTTCTGGGGCCCCCGGAGCGAGTGAAGGACCCTGCTCCAGGGGCCCCAAAAAACTCTCATGGGGGCCCCTGCGGGGCCTGGGGCAAATTGCCCCACTTGCTCCCCCCTCTGAGCGGCCCTGGGTTTTAGTTTGGGGCTGTAGGTGATGGCTAGTGGTGTTCTGTTACTTTCTTTGTCAGGCCTGTCCTGTAGTAGGTGACTTCTGGGTACCCTTCTGGCTCTGTCAATCTGTTTCTTCACTTCACCAGGTGGGTATTGCAGTTTTAAGAACACTTGATAGAGATTCTGTAGGTGTTTGTCTCTGTCTGAGGGATTGGAACAAATGTGGGTGTATCTTAGAGCTCAGCTGTAGACAATGGATCGTGTGGTGTGTCCTGGATGGAAGCTGGAGGCATGTAGGTAAGTATAGCGGTCAGTATGGTTCCGGTATAGGGTGCTGTTTATGTGACCATGGCTTATTTGCACTATAGTGTCTAGGAAGTGGATCTCTTGTGTGGACTGGTCTAGGCTGAGGTTGATGGTAGGGTGGAAATCGTTGAAATCTTGGTGGAATTCCTCAAGGGCCTCCTTCCCCTGGGTCCAGATGATGAAGATGTCATCAGTGTAGCGCAAGTAGAGTAGGGGTGTAAGGGGACGAGAGCTGGGGAAGCGTTTGTTCTAAGTCAGCCATACAAATGTCGGCGTACTGAGGGGCCACGCAGGTCCCCATAGCAGTGCTGCTGACATTGTCCCCAAATCTGAAATAGTTGTGGGTGAGGACAAAGTCGCAAAGTTCAGCCCCCAGGTTTGCTGTGATGGCGTCGGGGATGCTATTCCTGATGGGGAATTAAGGGAATGAGGTCAGGGGCAGAAAACTGCGATCCCCAAAAGCCAGCATGCTCTGGGTGGGGGCACCTACACTAGCCAATGGAAGATGTCGATGAGAGGGGTCTGTCCTAAGCCCCGCCCCATCCCCTCCATGCTCTATGCCTGGTGTGGCTTGTGATCCCCCTGTTGCAGTCAGGTGATTTCGATGCTGCTCAAGTCCTACCTTGCAGGAATAAGTTAGGCACCGGCCTTGCTCCATGCAACGTGGCAGAGGAGCCGTCCTAACCCAGCCCTGTGGCTAGAGCACTCAGCTGGGAGAGCCCTGTTCAATTCTCCCGTCATTTAAAAAGTCCCAGTCCATTCTTCTTAATAATCTCAGAGAGGCAACTCCTCTTGGTCTGGGTTGGGTGAGGGAGTTGCTTAGGCACCGTCAAATAATTACTTAACAGCCCAATTAATAAATATTATACTTAACGGGTTTCTGGAATTTGTAACCGGTTTAGCAAGGTCATTCCATGACAGGCCGGGGCACCGTTAGAAAGAAACACGCGCTAGACAGAAGTAAGCAGCAGCAGCTGAAAACCATTTGTCAACCATTCAGCTTTCTTCAGATTGCAAGGAGAGAGGCTTGGAGACGGCCTGGAGGAGAAATCGCTTTTATTGAGGAGTCTGCGGCTGTTTAAACTGACGGGGTGTTTTCTGCAAAGGGAGGAGGTGGGAAGGAACCTGCTTTATGGCTCGGGCTGCGTCTGCACTTAAAACACTCCAGCTGCTGTAGCCCTTCAGTATAGACCCTTCCTACAGCAAATGGACGCCCAGTCCAGCGCTCTGCGCCATGCTGCCTCCATGGGTCCCAGCTCTCACGCTCCCCCTGACGTCACTGAGAGCTGGGCATGCACAAGGATCAGGCCCAGTGTCTGACCAGGGTGTCACTCCTGACCATGAACTCCCCTTGCCGTCCCCCAAGAGCTTATGGTTGTTTCCATCTCCATCCCTCAACGCTGTGCTTGTACGTCAGTGACTCATTGCACTGATGAGGTCATAACCTGCCTTCAGCTCCTCAGCCCTGCTGATGCAATACTTTCTCTGCTCTCCTGACTGCGGCGTGTGTGGAATTCCCCCTCCCGGCCTCTTTGACCTCTCCCAGCTCCTCCCTTGTCGTGTGGAACATTGCATCACAGTGACGCCAAGGAAGAGATCTCGGAGTCATTGTGGATAGTTCTCTGAAAACAGCCACTCAATGTGCAACAGCAGTCAAAAAACAAACACTGTTGGGAGTTATTAGGAAAGGCATAGATAATGGACAGAAAATATCAGAGTGGCTCTATAGAAATCCACATCCTGAATACCGCGTGCAGATCCGGTTGCCTCATCTCAAAGGAGATCTATTGGAATTGGAAAAGGTACAGAAAAGGGCAACAAAAATTGGAACAGCTTCCCTGTGAGAAGAGACTAATAAGACTGGGACTTTTCTGCTTGGAAAAGAGACAACAAATGGGGGATAAGATAGAGGTCTATAAAATCATGACTGATGTGGAGAAGGTAAATAAGGAAGTGTTGTTTACTCCTTCTCATAACACAAGATCCAGGGGTCACCCAATGAATAGGCAGCAGGTTTAAAACAAACAAATGGAACACAACCCCCAGTCAACCTGTGGAACTCTTTGCCAGAGGATGTTGTGAAGGCCAAGACTATAACAGGGTTCAAAAAAGAACTAGATAAGTCCATGGAGGACAGGCCCGTCAAGTGCTATTAGCCAGCATGGTCCGGGATGGTTTCCCTAGTCTCTATTTGCCAGAAGCCGGGAATGGGCGACAGGGGATGGATCACTTGATGATTACCAGAGCTCCTGTGATTCTGCTTTTTTTTAATCTCTCCACAGTTTTGGTTGCAAATGAAACTTCCAGTTCAAGCGATAAGTGGGGGGGCTGGACTTTCTGTTGCCTTGCACTTTGTTCGTGTCACTTTTACACTAGTGCAAAGTGAGCGTGAAATCCCAACAGACCTGGGGGCACTAGAGTAAATGATAGACACTAGGATCAGGGGAAGGCTGGACTGGGGCCCAGAGCTCTCCCCTCACCCACCCATCACTGCACAGGGAGCTGGCTCCTGGGCCCCAGGCCAAATCCCTAAAGGGGCAGCTTAGAGATTCCAAGGTAGCACAAAGCGGGTGTGTCTCCCTAGGTCACCTGCCTCCTCCCTGTCTCTAGTATGGGGACGTGGTGTGGTCAGGAAGAGGGTGTGGTGCATAATGCTGGCTCAGAACTGCTGCCACGACAGCCAGTGTAACTTAGAGCAGCCTCAGCGGTGCTCTAAGTTATGTCAGGTGCAATTTCAGGCACCAGCCAGCCCAAGTTGGGGGGGAACAGAACGGTGACTTAGATCCCCCTTTTCCCATCCCCCTCTGCTGAGCCAAGTGAAAACTTGGCACTTCTGAGAATTAAGACCCAGGCATAAGGCAATGGAGAACCCCCATCTTTTTTCCGCTGTGAAGAGATGGTGAAATTCAAAGCCCAGATGGCACTGTTAGCAAATTATTTTTTTCTCTTTCCTATTTAAAAATAATTAGATGCTAAAACAATATTAGTGCAGCATTAATATTGTATGGTTAGGACACACAAGTTTTCTACGACAACACTAACTTGACCAACTTACATGTATGTAGCATATATTTCCCCTTCCTGTTTTTCTTGTTGTATTAAAAACGCCACAAACACAAACTTACAGGAATGGGGGCTGCAGGGATTGGGGCTGATTTTTAAAGGGCACAATTTTCAAAAGCCCCAAAGTGACTTAAGCGCACTTGGAAATTTTACCCATAATCTTCCTGATGAATTGATTTTTTTTTTTAAACTAGGGAGTTGTAGCCTGTTTTCCACAGGGTCCGTCTGAGTTCAAGCCAATCCCCTAGGGCATTTCAGGCTGCTGTTCTGTCTGATCCAGCCCAGGGGACAATATCTGATGCTTCCAGAGAAAGCAAGAACCTGCTGTAACATAGTTCTATGATGCTGTAAATGCAGGTGGGGAATTAATTCCTGACCTCTGTGGCGTTCAGACTATGCCCTGAAGCATGGGATTGGGCCAGAGGGACTCAGTGCTGGCGCTAGTCACGGTGTCTAGGGTCTCTTGGAGTGGGAAGTTCCTTGGAGAATTCCACCGAGTTGGAGACTCAGCTGCGAAGGGAGAGGGCGGGCAGGAGCCTCTGATGAGCCCAGGGCTGGAATAACTGAAGTAATGTTCCCTTTACACGGAGCCTCAGCTCTTTGGAACCTCTGCAAAAGCTTTAGCCACGTGTTTAGCTCCATCCGCAGGAGTAGCCTGGGATCACAGTGGGAGGGCTCAGGTGTGTAAGTGTTTGCAGGGTGGGCGCTCAGGACAGTCCCTGATGCCAGGACAAAGTGGATGTGAAGTGCCACTATCTGGATGTGGGAGCCTGCCCGCACACCGAACTCACTAGGTGCTGGGTATGCGGCTGCAGGCGCTGGGCTGGGGAAAATCAGCCCCAGGTGGCTATTGCGAGTAGAAAACAAGAGTCACTTGTGAGTCTTTCAGCTTCTAATTAATTCCCTTTCCCTTCTGCAGCCGGATTTCAGCGTATGATACAATCCCTCTCAATGCCAAGTCGGTGCCACAAATCACTGGACCGGGTGCAGGAATCACTGGGTGACATCTCTAGCCTAGGTTATGCCAGAGCTCAGACTAAATGAGTGTTCCCCAAACTTTGAAAAGCTGAGCCCCCTCCTCAAGGCAAAGAAACCAATCATGCTCCTCACCCGTCAGCCCCACCATGTGTTAGCGACCTCACCCCCCATTTTCACGTATACAACTTCAACCCCCCCCTTCCCACCATGGCTAGCCCTTCCCCACGCTTCAGGAGACGCTGGAGTTGATGATCATAATGTGATACAGCATGGCCAGAGGGCAGCAGGAGGGTGTTATCAGGGAGCCTTATTCCCTGCAAGGGGCAGGGCCGCCCAGAGGGGGGTGCAGAGGGGGCAATTTGCCCCGGGCCCCGGGCTCCGCAGGGGCCCCGAAGAGAACAGCTGAGGCTCCCGCCTCTGCCCCTCTCCTGGAGCCTTAGCGCATCAAGCGGCGTGTCTCCGGCGGGGCCCCTGAGACCCGCCCCGCTCAGAGCCGCATGGTCAGGGGGCGAGGCTGGGAGCTCCAGGCTGAGCTCAGCTCCCTCCGCTCGGCATGAGCTCACAGCCCCGCCCCTCACCACGCTGAGCGGGGCGGGGCGCAGGCCCCACTGGAGCTCACAGCCCCGCCCCGCCCCACGGGGCCCTGAGCGGGGCGGGGCTCAGGCCCCGCCGGCCACACGCTGCAGCTGTTCAGCGAGGCGCTGAGGCTCCGGGTGAGGCGGGAGTCGGGGGTAAGAGGCTGGGGTTGGCTAAGGGGCAGGGAGTCCTGGGGATAGTCAGGGCACAGGGAGGGCAGAGGCTGGGGGTCAGGAGGCAGGGAATGGGGAGTTGGATTGTGGGTGTTGGGGGCGGCTAGGGGTTGGGGCAGACAGGGAGCAGGGTGGGGTCCCAGGGTGGTTGGGGGTCTCTGGGGACGATGAGGGGACAAGGAGCAGGATGGGTCGGGATTCTGAGGGGGCAGTTGGGGGCAGGAAGTGGGTGGGGTCGGATAGGGGGCGGGGCCAGGCTGTCTGGGAGGCACAGCCTTCCCTACCCTAAAGCTCATTCAGCAGTTTGAGGCTTGCAGAAGAGCCAAGCTGTTAGCTTTTCCATTAGGGCCACCGTCCCTTTCACTTCTCAAATGCCAAGTTATAGTCTACATGTAATTTCAGTGCCATAGGGAGATTCATGTCAGGGGAGGGCAGCTTCATTTAAAATTAGCCACTGGGGGGAGGGATCACAGGAGAAGAGCAACCCTACCAAGGGAGACCCCCCTCCCCTGCATTCCCTGAGGCGTCAGAGGGGTTAATTCAGTGGTTCTCAAACTTTTGTCCTGGTGACCCTTTCACATAGCAAACCTCTGAGTGCGACCCCCCCCCCTTATAAATTGAAAACACTTTTTTATATATTTAACACTATTATAAATGCTGGAGGCAAAGCGGGGTTTGAGGTGGAGGCTGACAGCTCATGACCCCCAGTAATAATCTTGTGACCCCCTGAGGGGTCCTGACCTCCAGTTTGAGAACCCCTGGGTTAATTTAATTTTAGCACTCTGTGTCCATTCACATGCATGTGCTATTTTGAGCATTTCTGTTTTGACAACATAGGCTCATCCCAGATTTTGGAACAAGCTCAAATGCTCAGTTTGTGGAGTATGTACATAAGCTATAGTAAAGAAAAACCCACAGTAACCGTCTTCAGTTTGTGAGGGACCCCATGGAGCCAGTCTCTAGGAAACAGATAAATGCATGGAGATTAAGTCCATTAATGGCTATTAGCCAGGATGGGTAAGGAATGGTGTCCCTAGCCTCTGTTTCTCAGAGAGTGGAGATGGATGGCAGGAGCGAGATCACTTGATCATTACCTGATAGGTTCACTCCCTCTGGGGCACTTGGCATTGGCCATTGTCAGTAGACAGGATACTGGGCAGGATGGCCTTTGGTTTGACCCAGTATGGCTGTTCTTATGTTCTAACCTAAATGAACCCAAAGTTATGGAGACAGATATGAGTCAAGGAAGCCAGCAGAGTATCAGAAACCTGGAAAAATCTCTGCCTGGATGGGCTCAGGTTTTTGGTTACAAGCTGAGGTGGTTCAAAAGTTTTGGATTTTTTTTTAAGCAGAATTTTTTTATTGTTTCTTTAAACAATCAAACACAGCAAGCAGCAAATATTTGGCCACACACTTCTGAAACTTCAAACCATATTCAGGTTTTGGCAGACTAATTTCAGCCTTTCAATTAAAAAACACAACAAATTTTGAAGGAAAGCAGACATTGTCCGTGATTTTTTTCTGTTTTTTAAAAACCCCTAGTTTTCGATCCAGAAAAAGTTTTGATGGAAAATATTTGTCCAACCCTTTTAATGAGCTTTATGCCTTTTAGCATTAGCTGATGCTGAGAACCAGTGATACCTTGTAAAGAAGTTTTCTCAAAACTGGGTTTGTGCTGAAATGCGGAAGGTTTATTTTTCCCAGGGGCGCCTGTGGAGGGGAGAAAGTGGGGCAATTTGCTGTGGGCCCCGCAAGGGCCCCCAGGAGAATATAGTATTGCAATTTTTTTATAGAAGGGGCCCCCAAAATTTCTTTGCCCCAGGCCCCCTGAATTCTCTGGGCGGCCCTGGCAAGGGGAGGAAGGTTTGTTTTGGATTAACTAGAGCACCTGAAGCCAATTAGAGCACCAGCAGTCAGTCACATGATATAAACCCCCTGCTTCAGCCAGACAATGTGGGGGTTGGAGCAGGAAGATTTGGTTGGAGCAGAGAGCGGTTTGAAGGAGTTGAAGCTGAGAACAGTTTTGAAGAGAGACAAAAGGAAAGTTTGGAGGAGTGCTGCGGTGGGCTGAGAAGTCCAAAAACCCTGGGTAAGGGGCACCTGGCTTGTGTAGAAGGAAGGCAAGAAGCCCCTCCACAAGCTGAAGGGCAGGAGAGGGAAGTAACCCAGGGGAAGGAACCACCAGTTCAAGTGGTTCACCACTAACCTCAGGGCCCCTGGGTTGGGACCTGGAGAAGAGGGTGGGCCCAGGTCCCTCCCTCTCCCCTCCCCTCCTCAAGGACACTAGTGGGGTAATTAAAAATACCGGTTCAGAGGCAAGCAATGGCGCCCTGATCCTTCCCCAAAGAAGAGAGAGCGCGAGACCCAGCATAACAGTACCGGCAATTTGCCACAATAACCATCCCCTCTAACCTTAAGAGCTGAGGGACCCCATCTTGGAGCATCTTAAAAATCCCGGTTCCCAGACGCTGTAACGGGGGCTGCTTTGCCAGGCTCACCTTTCTCCCTCCATCAGGTTGGCCGATGGAGATAATGAGCCTGGAGATCTCATTCCTGCTGCTCTGAGTGGTGCCCATGTGCGCACGGCTGAACTCAGGTCTTACTGTATCCCAGGGACGACATCATCTTCTGGGATCCTCATGGCAGCAGTGGGATGATTTAAATGAGTCCCTTAGTAATGGGGCCTTTCTCTCTTTTGTTTCAGAGCCAGAGTCCTGGAATCTTCTCACGATTCTTCTGGTGCTTGGAGTGGTGGTGGCAGCTGTGGTGGGAGTGCTGCTAGTGTGTGTAGTGCTGCTAGTCTTACTGTACAAATGTGAGTTTCAGAAAGCTAGAGAAAAAGTGTCTGCCTACCTGCGACTCATCTTCAGTAAGCCGACTCATCTGTCCCACGAGCCTGGAAGTCCGCAGGATTCACAGGAATATGAGCTCCCCGCAGTGCATGACTGGGATGGGGACCAGGCCCAGGGGACCAGAAACAGGAATCGAGACCCAGCCCTGGAGAATGATGAGGGAGACCTGCTAATGGAGGACAGATGCTTCACCCAGGAAACCAGAGAAAGGGATCCATTAGGTGGGGACACGAGCCCAGCCCAGGGAACTAGAGTAGCGTTGCCAACCCTCCAGGAGTCTGTAGGAATTAAATATTATTTTTTAATTAAAGATTATATCATGTGATTAAAATCTCCAGGAATACTTCCAATTAAAATTGGCAACCCTAAACCGGAGTGGGTGGGAGGGACCCATTAGATGGAGACAGACTTGGGCTGGGGAACCAGCTACAAGAGATGATCCCTCTTACAATGCCCGTCAATGGTGGGGACTAGACTGGGCAAAACTTCATCTAAACCTATTTTAGGTGAAAAAATGCAGATTCAGCAACACGGAAACATTTTGTGAATTCATTCAATGTTCTGCTGAATTGTTCATGTCCAGACCCTGCCCCCAGGTCTTAAAAAGTCGAAGCATTTCGTTTAGACACTTTCCAAACAAACCATTTTGATTTTTCAGTTTGACACAATTTTTTGTTTAAAAACGTCCTTCAGTTTTATTTAAAAAAATCAAAGTTACAACCCTTGAAATGTTCCTGGTTTTTTGTTGTTGTTTTTTTTTAAGCTTTTTGGTTCATCAAAAATGTAGTTTTGTTTGACCTGAAACCAATTTTTTCCCCTTTTAAAAAAAATTATTTATTTATTTATTTTTGCAATGGCCAGTGACCCTAAAATTCTGTTTGCCCAGCTCTAGGGGCAGGGGAGGATTTTAGCGGTTATATGGTGGGTCTCTGAGTCTCCTTATTGCTCAAAGTTTTCTTACTGTAACAAATTTATTTGGGATGAGGGCAGGATGGACAAAAGCTTCTTAAAAGTGGGGGTGGGGGGGCTGCCGGCACCTGAAGAGTGGCCCTGCCCCCAGGCCACCCCTTCTCCTCAAGGCCCTGACCCCTTACACCGCCCCATTCCCTGTCCCCTTACACCACCCCACCCTCACACCGCCCCTTGCCTCCAAGACCTCACCCCCTGCTCACTCCTCTCCCCCCTCATCCAGTTGCTCACGCGGCCAGTAAAAAGAGGTGGGCCCTGGCCCCCCTGGATGAGAGTGGGAGAGGATGGATGAAGAACTGCATTCAAATATCACACTCCCCCGCCCCACCTCAAAAAAGAGCAACTCGCCAGCCACAGCAACACCTGCAACTAACCAACCCGTGCCAGTCACACCGTGTTGTGTGTTACATTCCCACCCTTGGGCGGGTTGTGTCTTTGAGAATGTGAACCCTGAGGGCCGGCAGTTCTCTGTGCAATGTGACCTCTGTGCTTACGAGAGCCATTGTTGGTAAATGTTTCAGTAGCACATATATTTATCATCCATGTACATACAGACATATTTATTAATAATTAGAACTGGTCAAAAATAGCCGAGGTGGGGAGGGGGTCATGAAAATTGAAGCCTAACCCCTCCCCCCATTCTTCAAACTTATTTGCAAATGCTTTTAATTATTATCAAATTTTTGTTTAGTTTTGGTAGGAAAAACTCCACGTTCTCTCTGAAGTGGGCAGAGAAATCCAAAATGTTTTTTTGAAAAGGGACATTTTTCAAAATATGAACAATGTAACCAAAAGGGGCAGTTTTAATTAAAAGTTGCATTGTCAATGTAAAGCCATTTTTCACCAGCTCTATTACTGTAGAAAAAACTGAGTTTATTTTTCATGATGCGTCGTTTGGGCCAGGTGCCAAGCGGTGTCCGGGTTTTGCACAGCTCTTCTCTTCTTGCATCTGTGCCTCTCAGGAGCTTTGGCCTTAAACTTAGCCTTGGAAACACTTATGTGCATGTTTAACTTTAATTACTGCTGTGAGTAATTCCATTTCAATGGGACGACTCTGAGGTCGGGTTTACACTATGGCTCTATATCGGTGTAACTCAGGGGTGTGAAAAATCCACTCCCTGAGTGATGCAGACCTAATCCCCCATGTAGACAGTGCTATGTCAGAGGGAGAGCTCCCTCTGCTGGCCAGCGACATATCTACTGCCTCTTGGGGAGATGGAATAACTACACCGACAGGAGAGATCTCTCCCCGAGCGTCTTCACTGAAGTGCTATAATGACGTGGCTGCATTTGTGTAGCTGAATCGATGTAGCATTTTTAAGTGTAGACGTGCCCTCGGTAGACAGGCTAAGCCCTTGCTTAGGTGTTTGCTGGATCGGGGCCGTAATGTGTATCTGGCCCATGTAAATGTGACGGAACAACGAATAATCTGTGAGGGTTTGGAAAGAAGGGCAAGGTAAAGCACCTTCTTAGTGTTGGAAGTGGATAAAGTGTGTGGTTACAATAGAGACACAAGGTGGGTGAGGGAATCTCTTATCGGCCCAACTTCCGTTGGAGCGAGGGAGACGAGCTTTCGCACCACACAGAGCTCTGCTTCAGGTCCAATAAAAGAATCACCTCCCCCACCTTGTCTCTCTAATATCCTGGGACCGACACGGCTACCACTACTGTCTACAATAGACGTATATTGTTTTTTATTTTTCTTTCAAGTGTTTCCTCCTGTGCTGTTGTATATACTCTTGAATGCTATTTAATACCCGTGAATACTTAATGTGTATAAATAAATTGTATTTTAAAGCTAACTGTGTGCTGGATTTTATTTTATGTGAGAAAAAGTAGCTAGCAAAAAACCTGATCTTAGAACTTGAAAGTACCCAGCCTCTAACCGCGCTGCCATAACATCTTAGAGGCAATCCAAGAAAAAACTATTAACACTGAGACTTGTACAAGAAACGAGTGTTAAATAGATACCAGCCTAACTATCTATGTAGCCATCCCTATATCTATCTATCCCTCAGCACCTCAGAGCCCTCAGAGCACCTCAGCACCTCAGAGCCCTGTCACAAAGCAGGACCCAGCACTGTACAAACACTGAACAAAGGGATGGTCCCTGCCTCAAGGGATTGACAATTTGAGAATAAGACAAGAGAAAACATATGGTGGGAGGTCGGCGCACAGGGAAACAACGAAGTTGTATTTGTCAGCATGCTAAGAACTAAAGGTCCATCTAGCCCAGTGACCTGTCTTCCGACAGTGGCCAGTGCCAGGTGCCCCAGAGGGAATGAACAGAGCAGGGAATCATCAAGTGATCCATCCCCTGTCGCCCATTCCCAGCTTTCGGCAAACGGAGGCTAGGGACACCATCCCTGCCCATCCTGGCTAATAGCCATTGATGGACCTATCCTCCATGAACTTATCTAGTTCTTTTTTGAACCCTATTAGTGTCTTGGCCTTCACATTATCCTCTGACAAGGAGTTCCACAGGTTGACTGTGCATTGTGGGAAGAAATACTGCTTTTCTCTGTTTATACCTGCTGCCTCTTAATTTCATTTGGTGACCCTTAGTTCTTGTGTTACAAGAAAGAGTAAATAACACGTCCTTATCTACTTTCTCCAGATGTGTCATGATTTTATAGACCTCTAGCATAACCCGCCCCCTTAGTTGTCTCTTTTCCAAGCTGAAAAGTCTTATTAATCTCTCCTCAGAGGGAAGCTGCTCCAGACTCGTAATCATTTTTGTTGCCCTTTTCTGAACCTTTTCCAAGTCCAATATATCTTTTTTGAGATGAGGTGACCACTGCACACAGTATTCGAGATGTGGGTGTACCATGGATTTCTATAGAAGCTGTGGTCTCAACACACCAGTAAACAAATGAGCGTCAAGTTGGTTTCAGGTTTCCCGGCACAGGAGAGTTTTTGAGGGTGATTTGAAAGAGGGCAACACGACGGCTTTGACGGGGAGCTGCTCCCAGGCGTCAGGGGCCGCGGGGCAGAAAACACGAAAGGGCTTGGTGGGAAATGGAGGCTGACATCATTGGCTGATTGGAGGTGAGTCAACATCTTGATAGCGAATGAGAGAGGCCAGGTAGGGTGGGGATTGTGAAGACAAGGCTGTACATCGCCCTATGGCACTTATGTCTCCCCCGTATCCCATCACTGTAGTACAGGAGCATCTCACAATCTTTGGATGAATTTATCTTCCCGACACCCCGTGTATCTAACGTGAATTCTCCCCTTAGGAAAAGCTGCCCTGAGCCCTCTGGAGAACAGCCAGTCATTCCACCTCCAAACTGCACCAGAGAACCTCTGTACCCGCTCTTGTTCACTCCACCCACGTCCTCGCCCTTGCGTCCCGCTTCAAGAGCAGGTGGCAGGGCCTGCTGCCCCCTGAGAGCATGAGGAACCCCTGGGGACCAGCCAGTACCGCAGTCCGGCTCCACAGCCAGCCAGGGATACTAACTGGCGGCTCCTCCCTGGACCCATGGCACAGTTCACCAGCTCCCCCAGCGCCTGTCCCTTTTGTGGAGAGAGAGAGACCCAGGCACATGTCTGTGACCTTGCAGCCCCTCTTCCGGCTCCTCCAGAACCTCATCACACCACCTGATCTGGGCACTCACCCCAGCTGCCCCACAAAGCCGCAAGATCCCCTCCTCAACCACCTCCTGGCGCTGGCCCGGCGGCCGTCCGTCACTCCAGGAGCAGAAAGCTGGAGGGGGTTCCTCTGGGCAGCGCCCACTGACTCCTGGACGCCTTCGAGGAGCAGTGGGGGCTGTCGGGGGTTCTCTGCTTGGTGTTCTCCACCGGATTCCTGATTTTCCACCTTAGACCGGGCTCCCGTTCCTGTTTTCTCCTCTATTGTCCCTCACAATCAATTGGAGCCTGGACTTAGTGGTTCCTCCCCCTTTGTCGAGGGACGGAGCCTTTAGTTCTGGCAGGCCCAGACCGGCCTGTACTAATACTTCCCAGAGCACGAGCACCCACAGCAGGTGCGTCTATAGCCTGGGAGATTTCCCCAAATCTGGGAATTTTTGAGTAAAATGTTTCAACTTGGGAAACTGGGAATTTTCATTCAAAACCTAAATAATCCTGAGAAAATTTCATAAAAAGTAAAAGACTTTCCAAATCTAAAAAATCCTAGGAAGTTTTCATAAAAAGTAAAATATTTGCGCTTCTTTTAAATTTCCCTCAAAATGTGTTCTTCCCCTGGTGAATATTTGTCACGTGATTTTCATAATCGGGCTGTGCTGTTCTCATATTGGTGGTGCTTCGACGTACTATATCATGACGGCACAAGTGAAGTGATACGTGCACTCATGCACTCACAACAAACCAACCTCAGCAACAGCTGGCTGGCGGGTAATGAGGAGATGGTTATCAAATTTATCTTCTAGGTAAGGTTTCTTCCAATAATTAAGTCTATTGCAATACTTATTGGTTATGATTAGTTTCTTGATCTGTCATTACATCTCTAAAATTTTGTATTTCGTGCTTGCAGTGGCATAGAGAACGTGGACCAGAGCTTTCGGCTGTTTATAAATTTGTAACAGCACCTTCCTCCAGGCAAATATTAAATATCTTCGCCAACGGTGTTAGGTAATCATATACGATATGTTCCCTTCTTTGATTTAAATATAAATTGAAATATACATTATACTAATTATCGCATTCCATTATTTCAGAGATCTCAGTCCATTTTTTATCTAACGTAAAAAATGAATAAAGAGACCGGTAAGGCTGGTGAGGAGAGGAAGAAGACTGCAGGAGTAGACAAAGATCCGTCCACGTCGAAACGAAAACAACAGGAGAGCACCCCCGACAGAGTATTGAAGACTTGGGGTGAACTTCTTCCCAAAGAGAAGCCATCTACTTTCAAAAAAGCCTTGCAAGACTCGTGGCTTCAAGAAGGTAAATACAAAGACTGGCTGCAGAAAGTAGAAAACAATCGTTTTTTAGCTTATTTCAAATGCTGTGATGTAAAAATCCAGGCAGGTACTAGTGAGTTAGATAAGGAGGCTAATGGTAAAAAACAGAAACGAAAGGTTGAGACAGTATCTAATACACAGAAAATTGATGATATGTTTAATAAACAAAATTTAAAAAAGCAAAAAAAATTGAAGAGCAAGTTAAAAATGCAGAGATTAGAATGGCCTGTTACTTTGCTGAACACAATGTCAGTATTCAATCTGTTGAATACTTGACTGAAGTAGTTAAAAAATGTTTCCCTGATTCCAAAATTGCTGAGGCTGTAACATTAAAGAAAGATAAATGTACTGCTAGAATTAGCAATGTTTTGGCTCAAACTGAGACTGAGGAACTTGTAGAAAAATTGAAAGTTAATGAATTTAGTGTATTTGTGGATGAATCTACTTCAGGGAATAAATACCTCGCAGTTGTTGTGCGATCCAATCGATCCAATGGCAAAATTACCTCACAATTATTAGAACTTGACACCAAAAATTGCACTGCAGAGGGGATTTACACTACTTTTAAAGAGTCTATGATGGGGAAAAATATTCCTTTGAATAATATTTTAGGTGTAGCTGTAGGGATATTAAAGAAGGTTTACATTAAACAGGGTTTATATGACAAATGATTTATTGATTTATTGTTAAGTAATACTTTATAACTTAAGGTTTATGTTAGAAGTACATTTGTAATGATTTATTGATAGCTGTATAAGGTTTATGTTAGAAGTAAGTCTGTGTGGATTTATTGTTAAAAATAGCTGTGTAAGGTTTATGTTAAAAGTAAATTTGTAAGGATTTATTGTTTAAAATAGCGGTGTCTGTGTAAAGCCTGCTCAAGGAGATACTTTGTACAAAACTTGTTAGACGTCAATTAACTCTAAGTGCCTGTTTTCTAAATGAAACTTTGAAGTCGCTACTTTGCTTTGTAAATGGCGGCTGTAAGCTGTTAACTGGTTAATGGACGTCAAATGACTCTAAGTGCCTGTTTTCTAAGTGAAACTTTGTAACTGCTACTTTATTTTGTAATGGCCGCTGTAAGCTGCTGATTGTTAATTGACTCAGCACCTTGTTAACTCATTGCACGAGCTGTCAATTGACTCTGTAAGCTGCTAATTGGCCAATTGACTTTGTTAACTCAGCGCCCAAGCCGTCAATTAACCCTGTGCCTCAGGCAAAACTATGTAACTATCTTGTGCTCCCCCTTCTCTGGCTGCCTTGCTGGCTGGAGCTCCTTCTCCAAAAAATAAATAAATAATAATAATAAAAAAAAACCCCACCGCAGTAAGCCAAAACAGTGGACCCCCCACCTCTGTTAATTAATTTTTATCTCATTTTATGTTTCTTGATGGTTAAAAGACAAGGAGTCTCACACCCCAAAAAGATAAAGAAGACAGTAAAATAAATGTAGTTATGAATGTGAATGAGTGTCTAGTTTAAATGCTGAATGAATGGTTAGGGAGTTACCAGCCGAGAAAATTCAGTGTTGGCTGAAGAAGGTATCAAGTGGAATCAACCAGATGACCCCCGGAGGGCGAACTGGAATCCACCCCGGCACCTCAAAGGAAACAAAGGACAGAATGGAACCAGCTATCTGCTGATTGATCTAGCAACAGCAGAATGAAGAACTAACATAGGGAAAAATCCCTATAAAACTGAACTCTGGAGAATAAGGACTTTGAGTCAATGGTTCTGCTGCCAGCCTCCAGGAGCATCAGGTGCACCTGACCCGGAGTCGGCTCCACTCTTGTGTGCAGGATACCTGGCCAGTATTCTGTCACAAGCAACTTTAGGCTGGTAACTATAATATCTACACAGAACTTGTATGAATGATTGTGTGAATGGATGGATATATATATATATATATATATAGTAATCATAGGAATAAGTAGCCAAACAACGTTGTTTGCTGTTATCTTCTATTTTATTGTGATATTTACAATAAATGTGACAAATGTCTTTTCCCCTTTAATAAGATCCTGCTAGTTTTTATTGGTATAACATAGCCTGTGATGGAGCCAGTGTAATGATAGGGCCAAAGAACACATTTTTCTCTAAACTGAGAGATGTTCCACACATAGTTTTAGTCAGGTGCATTTGCCACACATCAGCTCTGATCTCTAGTTCTGCTGCAAGTGTTTTACCTAATTTTGTGGAGCAATTTATATCAGATATGACTAACTATCCTGCACATAGTGTAGAAAAGAAAGAAGAAATTCAGGAGATGGTGGAATATTTTCTAAACATCAAATTAGGAATGTTAAAACAAAGTTTAACCAGATGGTTAGCTTTGCACCCATGTGTTAATAGAGTTTTGATCTTATGGGATGCCCTGTTTAACGATATTCAACTTAAATGTATCAGTTGAAAAAGCCCAAAAGCAAAATATATTTATGATGTAATGTGCTATCCAGAATTTAGAGCTTATTTGTTCTTTTTGAAATATGTTTTGGATTATATGAACAAATTTAATGCTCTTTTCCAAAGCGCAAGACCGCTGATTCATGGCATCAAACCGGAATCTGAAACTTTTTAAGCTTATAGCAGCAAATTACTTAAAGCCAAATTTCCTGAATGAAGAACTAGTAAAAATTAATGTAGCACATCCCTCAATTTTTAAAAAAATTGAAGACATTTACACTGGCCCAGAATGCGAAAACTACTTAAAATCTATTGAGCCAAACTTAGCTTTGCTTGTCAGAAAGAATATCCTACACTGTTATATCACTTGCTGTCAAGAAATGCAGCACAGACTGCCACTTGATTCTGTTGTTTTCACAGAAGTTCAGTTTGTAGATCGTGCAATATGCCTTCATGTTAATGTTGCCAAAGAGAAAAAAGCTATCACTAAACTTTGTGTCATATTTATGGTTGATTTCAACGCTGCTCAGAGTGAACTCAGAGCCCTGCCATTATCTCTTGAATTAAATCAAATTGCAATTTTAAAAAGCACACCAATTGATGAAATGTGGCAAGAGATTTCACAAATCAAAGATTATTCAGCTCCATTCATGTTTGCAAATATATCTGAACTGGCCAAAAAGGTTTTCACATTACCACATTCAAATGCAGCATGTGAAAGAATTTTTTCAATGGTAACTGAAATAAAAACCAAAATAAGAAACTGTCTGACAACCAAAACACTCAATTCTAGTGTAGTTATAAGGTCAGCTTTGAAAGCAAAGCAAGAGAAATGTTCTGATTTTGTAATTACTATTAAGCACTTGTATTTACATTGTAAAAATATGTACAGTAAAAATGACAGTGATAAAACTAGTACAAATATGAATGATGGTAATGATGTTCCTAGTGACGACTCAGACCATGAGTCAGAAAACAGATAAAACTCAGAGATGATAATAATAAGGAAAAGTATATAAAAGAGTGTTATTTGTTGTTTGCTTTATCTTATTTTATAATCATATGTTTACTTTTTATTTTTTCAAAGTAACTTTGATGTACAGTACACTGCAGGGCACATGCTGTGCTTATGAATACTTTTATTTTTAAAACAGTGAAATTTGTGTAAAATATATTGTTTTCTATCATTTCAATCCTACTCCTCATGTGTTAAATATTTTTACTGTATAAGTAATATACATTTAACACTGAAAAACGTCTATACATGTAAAAATTATAATAAATGTGAAATATCTCAAATGAATAAGAATAATTTGGATATAATATAATATAGTTATGAAAAGCACACATATGTTCCTTTGAGACTTTGAAATAAAAAACTTTATCTGGGAATTTTTCACCAGATTTGGGAAATTTTTAGCGCTAGGTTAGGAAAAGTTGGCATCACCACATAGAAGCACTGAGCTAGGGAAAGGGATAGCTCGGTGGTTTGAGCATTCAGCTACTAAACCCAGGATTGTGAGCTCAATCTGCGGGGGGCATTTAGGGATTTGGGGCAAAATCAGTACTTGGTCCTGCTAGTGAAGGCAGGGGGCTGGACTCAATGACCTTTCAGGGTCCCTTCCAGCTCTATGAGCGAGGTGTATCTAATATCTCCATATATCATTATTGTTACCCACAGTGAGGGACTCCCACTGGCATCAGCTCCATTTACCGAGCCCAAGAGAGCGACGGGCAGCTCTTCTAAAAGGACCCCATACAGAAGGAGTTGAATTCCCCAGATGTTCCATACTTTGATTCCCCCGGAGTGGCCATTTAGGGCGGATGGGGGGGGGCACCTGCCCCCCCCCGTTTTGTACCATCAGGGGAGATCAACACCCCCCCTTCCCTTGCTGCTCCCCCCTCCCCAAAATCTGAAATGGTGCCCCTGGATTCCCCCCACTGCACCAAGCCTGTTCCCCGCCCCAGTTCTGCCTTTCTGCTCATCATGCAGAGCAGCAGTTTCCTGCCTGTTCAGGCTGACAACCCTCCCCCCCTGCAAAATCCAAAATGCCCCAACCCGCTTGTATCGGTGCTAACGACGCCATGCGCCCACACCCCGCTGTAGCGACGACATCGGATCTCCCAGCTCCCCAGGGTTTGGCCATCCCAGTTTTCTTCTGGAAATTGGCTCTTTTTCGCCTAAGACTGTAATAAAACTTTCAGCACCTCACGACCTCCCCTTTTTGTGACCCCCGGCAACTTGCTGGGGGACAAACACGGGGGTGCACGAGGCAAGCTCGCAGCGTCCTGCGTGGGGGGCTCTCGGCCGCCGCTGCGGTGGGACCGGAACAGCCGCTGGGCCGATGGCCCAGGGCTGGGCTGTGGGGCTGGCTGGTTTCTGAACCGGGGACGCAATCCTGGGTTCACTCGCTACCGCGCGCCCTGCCAGCGCACCCAACCCCGAGGGAGAAACAGCCCGGAGGGGCGTGAAACGTAGGAGGTGCGGGAACGGGACAGCAACGGGCTGAGGCACGTCTGCTCCCACGAGCATCTCAGACAGAGTGTGCCAAGCGTTTTGTGCGCGCCCCTATTTATATGGCCACGTGACTGCGCAAATCCGCTCAGTGATTGGACCAGGAGAGGGGGGCGGGGAGCTCACAACTGCAGCTTCCAGGTTTCGTTTTCAGGTCTATTTAAACGTCCTCCTTCTTAACCCCGGTTTTGTGCCTTTTTATTTGCACTTGATTTCCCAGTTTGGGTAGACCATGCTTTGAGTTTGATTTAATGTCTGGTCTGCTGTTTTCTGGTTTCTTGCCTTATCCTTTACGTCATTGCTCTGTTATTTATGTCAGAGGCAACTGGTGCCCAGGATGATAGGTGCTATCAGGGAGGTAGAGTACGGACAGCGCTGGGAGAGCTTTCTCCCAGCGCTGGCGCTTTGACTACACTTAGCACTTCAAAGCGCTGCCGCACACAGCCGCGGCAGCGCTTTGAAGTGCTAAGTGTAGCCACAGCCTGGGCTGGTAGCCCTGCCTGTTGTAAAGCAACCTTAACATTTACAGTTATAAGACCCTGTTTTCAGTTGCTTATAACTTTGCCAGACTTCAACTGTTTGGACTGAAATTTTCCCAGGCAGGTCAGAGCATGTGTTGACCTTTGCTGCTATATGTGTTAACCCTCCTTGTACAATAGCCACCAAAATAACGGTAACACCAGGACAAACAACACATGCAGATTCTGAAAATTGCTGCTTGAATTTAGCACTACGGGAGCTGGAAGAAGGGGAGTTCTGAGGCGAGAGACGATAGGGAGCCTGCACCCTGCAGTTGGTGAGTAGGGGGTTAGGTTAGGGATTGCTGGGGGGGGGCTCTGCATCCCCCTGTGAGCAGGGGTTGGGGAGGGGGCACAAGCGCCGACTCCCTGGGTAACTTCAGCGTGGTGCCGTGTGTATGTGTGTGTGTGAGAGAGAGAGAGACACACACACACACACACATCTTTATTTTAAAGTTGAAAGTTAATGGATTAAATACAATAGATTAAAACAAGCATTTACATTGACTCTGAGAGTGGATGATTAGGCAGAGGAGGAGGAGGGGAAGGGGGGACGAAGGAGGGGTGCTGAGGGGAGGGAGGAGAGGAGTTAGGGGAGAGAGGAAGGGGACGAAGGGGGGAGGAGGAGGAGAGGAGGGGGACGAAGGGAGGGAGAGGGGGGGCTCGAGGGAAGTGGAGTTGGAGGAGGGGGTGAAGAGAGGGGGGGTGAAGGAGGAGGAGGAGGTACCGAAGGAGAGGGAGGAGGAGGGGCTGAAGGGGGGGTGAAGGAGGAGAGGAGGCTGAAGGGGGGGTGAAGGAGGAGAGGAGGCTGAAGGGAGCTGTTACCACTCAAGAGAGAGATCTTGGAGTCGTGGATAGTTCTCTGAAAACATCCACTCAATGTGCAGGGGCAGTCAGAAAAGCGAACAGAATGCTGGGAATAATTAAGAAGGGGATAGAAAATAGGCCAGAAAATATCATGTTCCTGCTATATAAATCCATGTGTGTGTGTGTGAGGAGGGCCTGCTCCTTCACCCCTTGGGTCGGTGCCTATCACAGGTGGGCAGATCCCTGTGGGTGGGGCCCATAGCAGATCAGGTCACTGGCCCCTCCACCCCCAAGGGCTTCAGTGGGGTTTAAGGGAGTTTAATCACCATGGCATCGCCTCTGGCAGGGGGTTGGGCAGCTGGGCAGGGAACGAGAAACCACAAATCGCCCCTCCACCCCCCTGACTTGTTCTGCTTGGGTCCGTCTGGGCTTTCAGATTGGCTGGAGAGTCCGGAGCAGGGTGTGGGGGGAGCGAGGGCCAGGACCCCCGCCCTGGCTCGGCTTCGCTGAATCGGACCCAGTCAGACAGAGGGGAGCCGACCCCAGCCCAGTGACTGTAGCCTGAGTGTCGCTGAGAGACAATGGGGCCAGCACCTGGGGCTGCTGAGAGCGAAGTGCCGCTGCAGGAGTTGCGTGTTGATGGCGATGGACACCTGGAGACTGACGGGGAGCCAGGTAATGGGGCGTCGCTGCCTGGGACCAGGCTGGAGAGACCCTGAGGCTGCCTGGGGTGCTGGAAAGGGGAGGTGGGGGCAGGGTCCATGGCCCTCCCGCTCCTCTTCCCTCTGAGGTCTCCCCCCCCACACACACCTGGCCAGTAGCTGGAGCCCTGCTAGGGAGCCCAGGCAGTTGCAGGGAGCCATGGACCCTCCAATTGCCTGGTGTGGGGGCCGACAGCAGCCCCTGGCCTTTATCCTTGCCCCCCCCCGGGCTCCCTGCCCAGAGCAGGGGGAGGGTCTACAGTTCCCAGAGCTGCAGCTCTTACCATGGCCCGGCTGCTGCTCCGAGGCCCTGCTCCCCAGCCAGAGCCGGATTGTGGTTACAGCCCCCGGGCAGCTCTGGGGAGCCGTGGACCCTCCATTGGCTCTTGGTGGGAGGTCTGGGGGGCAGGGACATGGGCCAGAGGCTGCTCTCAGTGCCCCCACCCTGGGCAGATGGAGGGCCCAGGGCTTTCCGCAGCTGCCTGGCTGGGGGCGGGGCCTCAGGAAGAAGAGGTGGGGCCATGGAGGAGGCGGGGGCTCTTGCCTCCCACATAGTGGAAGCAGCAACTGCCCAGCCCACTGTCTGTGGGCAGCAGGGAGTGGTCACCCCCCGGGGCTCTCAGGGCACCGATCCCGGCTCACAGCTGCTGCCTGGTGCACACAGCGGTGGCCGTGGGGCTGTGCAGGGGCCTCCTGGGCTGGGTGTGTCAGACCCCCTGGGACAGCCCTGGCCCAGCTCTGCCTGGTTCCTTCTCCCCCCTTCTGCTGTGTGTGGCCAGTGCGAGACCCCAGTGTGTGGGGACAGGCGCACTCGTGACAGCCTGGCTGGGGGTGCCGGGGGGGCACTGGGCTGAGGGGAAGGAGGGACTGTTCTGCCAGCCCCAGCCTGCCTGAGCCTCCGGGCTCCTCTCCCAGAGCGTCTGACGGGAGGAGCCATTGACAGAACGGGGCATGTTCTAGGGCAGCTCCAGCCCTGGTGCTGTCGGTGAGACGTGTCCTCGCGGCCCGGCCTGACGGGTCTTTGTGTTTCAGAACCTCCTCGTAACTGCAAGAAAAGTCAAACCGGTCCAGTTGTGGTTGCACTGATAGTTCTATCATCTGCTTTGATCGCTGCCATCATTGCTCTGGCAGGTGAGTTCCCAGCTTCTGCCCTGCTCCCTTCCCCTCCCCTCCCCTCCCTCTACGATCTCTGTGATTCCCATTCCCCTGGGACCTACCACCGTCACTCTCTCCTCCCGGCCTGTCTGGCTTCTGCCCCTGGGACAGAGGATTCCTGGGGGATGTTCCTCCACAACCCTCTTCCTGCTCCCCCCAGACCCCTGCACCTGGGCACTCTCTGTGTCGGACGATCTGACTGACATTAGCTCCCCCCAGCCCAGCTCTGAGCACTATGGACCCAAGTCACCTATACCATGTGCCATGAAGCAGTCGCTTACCAGGGTGTCTCATGGGACAGGGCGCAGAGCAGCAATGAGCCCTTTGCCTGCACTGTGTTGCTCTGAGGTTACCAGCCTGGCCTTCCTGCATCTTCAGGTGCTGCTGTGTTATTGAAATGAGCTATAGAATTCAGTCTAGACCCCTCCATCAACGCTGCATTGAAACCCACCAGTTGCTGATCTTGGCCATGAAGGGTCCCTTAGCACCATTCACTCCCCCAAGCTGCACAGCCAGCACATGTTAGTGCACAGGGTGTGTTTTTGCGGTGAACATGAACCCTGCTGTATCTGCCAGTAGTCTGCGGCAGGGCGGGGCTGTGAGACTGTCGGGGGTGGGATTTATCTATTGCCCTGGGATCAGATCACTGGGCCCCAGGGGGGTTTAGTAGCTGGCAGAGGGCATTGAATCTGGGTCTGTCTGCTTTAGGAATCCTTTGTGCCAAAGTCATGACCTCAGTGCGGTTGAATTGGTGCAAACGGCTACAGTAGACGCACTGCACTGGGGCACAAAGGAGCTTGCCTGGGTGCAGTTCGCTGCAGGAGTTACCAGAGTGAGCCCTGCTGCTCCAGCGCATCTCCAGGAGGTGTTTGCCCTGATGGAACTGCGTCACTGGGATTATACTGGTGCAAATTGCTCTGATACAGATGGGCCCTGAATCCTGGCTCCTGCTGCAATGGCAGGCTGTTGCAATGGGCAGCATTGGCTGCCACTGTGTAAGGTGGGATCTGTGAGCTTGGGGTTGGTTACACACCTACAGGTGCAGGGAGCTCTGTAGAACATTTGGCATCTGCCCTGGAGATGGATGGTAGAGAGAGCCTGTGTCGTCAGCTGTTAGTCACTGACTTCTCTGCTCAGTTCTGTAGGGGAGGTTGTGGGCTACTGTGCACTGCGCAGTTAAGTCTACAGGGTGAGACATGGCTTGTGAGTGAGATGAGCGCGTGCTCTTTCTTTGACAGTGGCCTGGTTTGACTGACTCTTCCAGACTTAGTGTCTGTTCCTCCCTGAGCGCCAGCCACATGGGAAGGCTTTAAAACCACTTACCCAGTTACTGTGGTGCAAAAAACGGTGATATGCTCAAAAATGTCTGGAGGGGTTTGAGTCAGATTCCTCTCAACTAGTCAGGCCTTTCAAATATCTCTTGGGTGTCAATTATGGGTGACCCCACTGCTGTTCTTTCCTGGCACTGAAAGGGTTACACTGTGTGAGGGCTTCCAGCAAGTGTCTTCCTTGCAGCTGTATTTGGGGAAAGAAAAGTCTGCAGGTAGGAGGTGAATTAAGTTACATCATTCCAGGCTGACAAGGTAACTGGTCACTTCCTGTTGCTGCGGTTTCTGATGCCACCTTGTGGCTTTCATGTCCCTGGGTGAAAGTTACTGCACAGTCTTCTGTTATTCACCTGCTGTTTGTTGCTGGCTTGAATGTCCAGCTGTTGCTCTTGTGCCTGGGGTGAAATGCTCTGGGCTGTGTTAGTGCCTCCCAGGCTGGGAGGGTCCCTGGAATCCTCCCTGCCAGGCAAATTTACTGTGACAAACGTCTCCCTCAACCTGCGTCTGATTGCAGTGGACAGGCCCAGGCTGGGGGCCCCAGTAGGTTTGGCAAGTCGGTCAATTGACTGCATGTTTGGCTGCAGCCAAACAGTGTCAAATACTCCAGCAAGAACCCTGGGGGTAGGAGGCCGCTTGCCATTTTGATTGCACGTGTGTTTCTTCAGAACTTCGTTTCATTGTTTCACTTTTTCATCTGAGTTAAAATAAGTCAGTTAAGTACATTTTTTTGTTTTTAAATTAGGTGTAATTTATCTAATCTAAAGCTAAACCTCCTGGAGACAATGAACTCTTGCTCTTGTTTGTTACTGTTCTGATAATTTTTTGAAATATTCAACCATTTTTTTGACATATTTGACTGGTCAATTGACCGATTTGTTTTTGTATTAGTCAAATGCCCAATTATAGATGCAACTCTTACCTCACATGTTACTTTCTCATTCTCAGTGCTGGCATATAAGCTTTTATCAGCTGATCTGTGCCCCCCTGCTGGCGCTGCATGCCTGGACGGCTGGATGGGATACCGAGGGAAATGCTACTTTTTCTCCGAGACTGAAGGGAACTGGACCTACATAGAGAGACTCTGCTCCTCCTTTGGTGCCTCCCTGGCTGGGATCGACAGTGAGCAGGAAATGGTGAGCGACTCTCTCATTGCGATACACTGGATTGGCACAGCAGCTGCTGCAGTAGGACCTGGGCTCTGTCCCTGTGGGGCAAGGAGCAGCTCTGAGCCCTCTCGTGCTGGGAGGCCACAGCGAATGGACTTCCAGCCCCTGAATGCCAGGCCTGGTTGGGCCCAGGGCCCTAGTGTCTGTGTGTGATCACAGGGATTGCCCATTCTCAGCTGCCCCCCTCCCCAAATAGGGAGACAGCCCCTGTCTAGGGCAGGGCTGACTTGGGCATCTCCTGGCTGCTGGGGTGGGACTGAGAACACAGGCAGTGCTCCTGCTTTGGGGATGGGAAAGGAGCAGCCAGCTGAGGATGGGGGGGGGATCCTCTCAGCATTAACCCCTCTTACTTCAGCTTGACTTGCTCCCTCCTCCTACCTTGCTGTGGTGAGCGGCGGCTGCTCTGTGAGAAGTGACCCAGCAGCTGCCCCCAGGCCAGGGGAACTTGGGGTGCAGGTGACTGGGAGCACAGGGGCGGGGCTGCTGTGTGCGGTGGGAGGGTTAATACGGCCTGGGTGATCTTGTGCTTTGCAAGAGGGAGGGGGAAATCCAGCGTCCTTCTGAAAATAAATTGAGCCCTTCAATGTGTGACTGGGATTCTCTGCAGTTCAGAGCCCTGGAGGGGGGGGCGGGGAAAGCACCAGAGCTGGGGTTGATCCGTGCTGTCTCTCTGCTTTCTTTCAGATGTTCCTGCTGCGCCATAAGGATGCCCATGACCACTGGATCGGCCTCTGGAGGGAGCAGGGGCAGCCCTGGAAATGGACCAACGGCACCGAATTCAACCACCTGTGAGTCTGTCTCACCCTTTGTACTAATTCCCTGGGCTTGGGGGTTCTGGTGTCTGAGCTGTTTGAGTTCAGGTGGATCCACCATTCAGTGCTAGTGAAACAACCAGACACGACCCTGGTCCGTTCGCGTCCTGCGTGTATTAGAGACCGATGGGAGCCGGCCACAGCCAGAGGTGCCCTTGCAGTGTGCTGGGATTTCAGCTGGGATACTCGCTGTTCTTCCCCAGCCCTCATCAGCAAGGTCCCTGGGGTGTCTGACACACACCACCCCCGTCATTGGAGCTAAATAATCCACTTCTTTAAGTGAAAACCCCTCCTGATTGATAAAGCTCTTACACAGGCCAGCCACTAGCGGGGGATGGAGACCCCCCCACTTCCCTGGTCTGGGTTATTTCAGTACTTTGAAAAATCAGGCTGTTATGGCGCTGGGTCAGTGCTCCCCAAGGCCAGTCCCCATTCTGCTGTATTGGACCCAACCTTTGGATCCCACCTGCTTCCAGCTCCACTGGGCCTGAATAGCTGCCAGACACTGTCCCTAGTTCAGGCCTCTGTGGCCCACTCCTGGGGTACAGACGCCCTGTCTGGTACCCTCCTTAGGATGTGGGACCCTGCAGTCCAGCTGCTGTGGGACCCAAAACCAGCGCTGAACCCTCCCAAACCTCCCTAGAGGCCATGCTGTCCCTAGAGCTCCACCCTCCACTCCAGATGAACTCTGGGAGAGTCATGTGACGGTTACAAACAAGGAACACCTGCTTTCGCAAAGGAACTTCTCAAACACTCTCTTTTCCCTCTTCCCAATGGACAGCTCAAGAGTTTTATAGATCAATGGAAGAGGAAACCCCTAAATGCAATTTCTTCTTTCAGTGTCTTCTTGGTTCTGAGCAGAGTGTTTCAAGGAGGCAAGATCCCTCCTGCCCCCCACTTTCCCTGCTCAGTCGTCTGGTTCTGGTGATGATCTGCCGCCCTTGTTAGAGGACCGGTCCCTTTCTGAAAATCAGTCTCACAAATTCTCCCCGTCCTGCTGGGGACTTTCCATTCTCCAGCTCCCCTGTGGGCTGCTCAGTATAGAGGGATTCTAACAGTCAGCAGTTCTGCAAAGCCCCCACTGTCCTGAGCTCTGCTTCTGAGGGGCTGTGAGAGTAGCTGCTCCGCACTCAGGCCTGCACTGCTGAGAACGGCTCCCCTGACTGTGACTGGTGAAATGCCCAGACTGCCTGACTGCAACACCCCGGCTTCTGTGTTGCAGGTTTGTGATAAGAGGAGGCGGTGACTGCGCGTATCTGAATGACGAGAAAGGGGTCAGCAGCTCACGGTGCTACATGGAAAGACGGTGGATCTGTAGCAAACTGAGGTGTATGTGATGGGCAAAGGGACTGCACTGGAAGGAAGCTCAAAATAAGTCTTCCAGAAATGACACTGATACAACTCACATCTACTTGAACGAGCCATGTCCCCATTCATTAGCCTGGCCAAGCTCAAGATCTCAAAATCAGGCAGTAGGGCCCTCAAGCGATAAGTGTGTGTCATTTAAACTGTGGATTCTTTGTATGTCCCTTCTGCTTCTGAACCTTTACACTCAGGGACACATTGTCAAGCTTCTCTCTGCAGCTGAGAGGGCGAGATCTTATGAGAAGGCGTCTCAGCCACATGCTGGGGAGGTAAGGGAAGGGGAGGCCTTGTTAGCTTAGACTCCAGAACAGCGTTTCTCAAATGTGGCCACCAGCCGATTGTTTTGCAGCCACGAGAGCCTCCGAAGTGGTCAAACAATCGCTGAGATGTTCAGTATTAAAGTTGCCTTGTAAATGCCATAAATCATAATGCGCACCCCCTTCTAAATAGTACCGTGCAGGCAGAGCTGAGCTACACAGCTGTGGTTTTCTTTCAAGTCACAAAGCATATTTATTGGCTAATCACTATGTTTACATCTCCTGTTACTGTAGCTCTGTAAGCGGCTACTGGCCGTCTCCCTGCGTGGTGTTTGGGTAGGTTGCGATTGTTCATGGGAGGAGGTGAAAGAGTTAAAAATGTGAATGAGGGTCAGAAAGTATTTCAAATAATCCAGTGCCAGAAAACTACCCTGAATGTGATAGACTGTCCCAGAGGAGTCACCTGCTGCTAAGAAAAGCAAAAACATAGAAAGAAAAATGAACATTTCAGCACTGGGCGAAAGGCAGTTTCTTGTGTTTCTGAAGCCGTCTGATGCCATTTCTGAGCAAGTTGCAGTGTGCACTGTTTGTAAGAGAGAAATTCATCACATTGAAATGTATGTAGTGCAGCATCCCTATAGCACTCATGCAGGGGAAGTTGAACAAAATTACCACGGTGAGTTTCAGAGGCACAAGCTGTTAAATAATGCAAAAACTAAACTCAAAAGACAACAGCAACAGATCAGAGATTTTGTTGTTAGTGTTCTCATTATTATTACTGGTCCTTTTTTAGATTGATTGGGTTTTTTTATCTGTGAAAAATTTTGGACATATTGGCAATACGTTCTTTCATTAATATTTGGATGTCTGTTATGTAAAGCATTTATAAATTTAGTTTAGAATTATTGTACTGTCCTTTTACTGTCCTTGTATTGTATTGTCCTTTTACCAAAAAAAACAAAAAAGACCAGAATGTGCAAAGCACTTTGTTTGTTTTTAGGTCCACTAAAGAGTAAACAAAACTGTGCCTTATATTTCTTATTGAATCTGCAAAAAGCCCTGGTGTAAATATGCACATGTAAATTATTTATTTTTCCTACAGTTAGTTAAGTATTGTCAGAGCTGCATTCTGTAGCTGCCAAAAATTTGTGAGAACCCCAGCTCTAGAAAGTATTATCATTTTGTTTTCTATGTATGGGTGGCTCCAAGCACCAGCAGGTCCACCGATCCCACAGCTTCGGCGGTAATTCGGTGGCAGGGATGCTGAAGGCACGGCACTGGCGGACCTCCCGCAGGCATGCCACCAAATCCGCGTGGCCAGTGGACCGTCTGCAGGCGTGCCATCGAAAGCTGCCTGACTGCCATGCTTGGAGCAGCAAAAACCATAGAGCCGCCCCTGTTTCTATGTAACCATTACTTCCCAGTATTTATTCACTCTCGCTTGCATCTCTCTTCTTTGGTAATAAACTCCATTCTTGTTTTCTGTGTGTGTAGATTTATATCTAAGTGCTGTGGTTTGAATAGAGTGGTTGGCCTGAATGGAGTCTTGCAATCTGCTGTGGCCTGTATTGATAAAGATGAGTTAAAAAATGAGTCAGGCTCTGAGACCTACCTAAAAATCACTAGACTTACAAATACTAACTAAGTTCTTTTTATTTATCTGCTGGTTTGTGAGCCTTTGCGGTCATGGTTTCTAGCGTTCTCTGCAAGCATTCAAGGCTTGGTTTTGTCCGCCGTCCCTAAGAAAACCATGAGAACTGAGATTGTGGCCTACTCCCGGGACTCTAGGCGCTGGGGCTTTAAGAAAAACACCAAATATCATCAGACAGATAAGGGGAGAAGGGGCAGTAAGTTACAGACTTTACAGAACTGCGCCACTCGCCCCAGAGCATAGCAAGGTTGCCCAGGAAGCACGGACGGTGAGTCTGTGGGCAGGGGCCGCTCGCTAGTGGCACTAACTGTGGGTGTTGGTGCTGCTGGTACAGAACTGTCAGCGGGAGCTCTCCCCTGTGCAGCCCGTTTGCACACTCACCTCCTCTGCAGCAGGCAGCCCCGCTTTGCAAAGCGATTCATTTTGGCTGGTGCTGGATTACAGCTCGCTCTGGTATTGAAGGTAGGGGAGTGAAATGTTCTCCGGATTGTCGGGGTAAAGGGCAGCAGAACTGTGCTTAGCCTGCCCTGAGCGAGGGGTCACCTAACCTGGAGGGGAGGGAAGCCCCCCCCCACTGGAATAGGGTCATGCAAAAGAATTCTTATGATGGTTGGGTGTGTGCAAGACAGGAAATCCCTTTGCAAAGGATTCCTTTCAGAGAATCATCAAATATCAGGGTTGGAAGGGACCTCAGGAGGTTCTAGTCCAACCCCCTGCTCAAAGCAGGACCAAACCCAACTAAATCATCCCAACCTGGCTCCTCTTCAGCCTTTTGCTTTTGTTCCTGGGCAAACCTTGTGCCCTGGCCTTCCTCCCCAGCCCTTTGTTCTCCGGCTGATCACATCCCACTGGCTTCCTGCAGAGGGGGGGCCATTCATGGTCGTTAGTTGCTAGATGCCAAATGTCTGGGCAACTGGAGTGGCCATTTTCTTCTGGTGGCCTCCATGGGCATGGGGCCCCAGGGCCTAGGCATCGGCCATGCCTGTATCTCTGGGTCTCTACAATGCGTAAACAACCTTTTCCCACCACCTGCTTAACCATGCCGCACATGGGGAAACCGAGGCACATAGTTTTCATACAAAATAGCGCAGAACATTCCCACTCTGTCACAGTTCCTCCCCTCCCCCAGTCTGTGCCTGGGACAGAGAGGCCCTTCTTTGCCCCTTCTCCTCCACTCCCACCCGTCTCTGCCCCTGCTCGCCCAAGGATTGCACTGGCTCCCCACTTTTCCATACCGCTGCACCCCTTTCAGGAGTCTGATTGACATACCCCAAGTTACACCTCACTTAAAAACGAGTAGCCTACAAAACCAGACATAAAAATGCAGAAGTGCCCCACAGCCACTAGTACTGAAAAATTGCTGACGTTCTCATTTGTCCCATATAATTATAAAATAAATCAGCTGGAAAGTTACATCAGTGTATACTCTATGGAGCAGTACAAACAAGTCACTCTCTGAACTTTTTAGTCACCATTGATGTCACTAGTGCTTTTACTTAGCCTGTTGTAAAACTAGGCAAAGAGCTAGATGAGCAGAGGCGGATTAGCAAAAACACCGAGGAGTCCTTGTGGCACTTTAGAGACTACAAATCTATTATGTATTTGGGCTGATACAGACTAACAAGGTTACCGCTCTGAAACCTGTCATCATGGGAGGCGGGACCCTTGCTCCTGCCCCTTGTCCAATCCAGAAGCGGTACATCGTGGTTTATAGTTTCAATTTCCTTGTGGCGGGCTTTTTCGGCGGTTTTCCTTGCACTAGCAATGGGGGAAGAAGACATGATGTGTGTGAAGTGGGGAGTTTGGACGCCTCACTCAGCTAATGCACAGAGACGGGGAGAGGAAGCAGAGACCTGCCCTGCGAGGGATGCTGCAGCCATGGAGTCCCTGGAGGAGGTAAGCTGTGATCTTCCTACAGAGCAGTGCCCTCTGCAATGGGGGACTGGGGCTAGGGTGGAGACGGGAGGTTATTCGGAAGATCGCAGTGTTTAGCAGCCCTGATATTATTTGTACAGCTCCCAAAGGCGGCCCGGAGCGCCTCGCAGTGCATAGGAATGAAGTCCTATTTGTTCTACAGCAGTTGTTGCATTTTGTATCCAAATTTTTTTTTGGCCAAAAACTTGGATTGAATATTTTCATTTACCGAAAACGGAGGGGTTGGGTTAAGGGGAGACTGGGGAGGGGTGTCCAGGAAATGGAAAGTCGCGTTTGGACGGGTCAGAAAACATAGTAACAAACAGCGAATTCCTACCAAGTGGACACGGGGCCTTGCGGTTCAAACCCGGCTCCTGATCTAGAGACGATCCTTCCTTGGGGGGGAAAATCCATCCCACGTCTAGAGACCGATCGCGTGTAACTCCCAGCTGAGACTCGCTCAGAGGCGGCGGGATGGGGGAGGGGGCACTGATTTGCCCTCCTGCCCCGGTCCCTCGGGCTGTAGGCAGAGGACGAGTCAGGACCTTGAAACCCGGCTCCTGACACATGTAGCCAGAAGTAGCGGTTACTGACAAACCAACCAGGAGTCTGGCGGCTCCTGTAAGACCGGGAGGGGGAAGGAGGCGCGCTCAGGGGAGCAGGTGGGGATTTGGGGAAGGGGGTCGGGGCACGCGAGCATCCACCGGCTCGGCGGAAGTTGGGGGATCTGCTGTCCGCAGCTCCCTGCTGGCCTCTCGGAGATCCGGCTGCCCGGCAGGGCTGGGGCTACTCGCTTTTCCCTCTCTCACCCGGTACGTCCCTCGAACCTCTTTTTTTAATGCTCGTAGCTTGTGTGGGTGTTACAGTTGCTTGTGAGAGGCTGGTTCCCGGGGGACGGGGCTAGCTGGAGTCTTTGCAATAAGCCTTTGCTGGAGAAACTCATAACGGGGCAACCTGCCAGCTTCGCTAACTCCTCCGGTGACTTAGAACAGGAGCAGCAAACAGGGAGAATTCTTCCCTGGGTGCTGGCTGGTGAGTCTTGCCCACATGCTCAGGGCTAGGCAACCTCCAGCACGGGTGCGAAGCCGGCGCGCGGGCTGATTTTCCGTGGCACTCACACTGCCCGGGTCCTGACCACCGGTCCGGGGGCTCTGCATTTTAATTTAATTTTAAATGAAGCTTCTTAAACATTTGAACAACCTTATTTATTTTACATACAACAATAGTTTAATTATACATTATAGACTTATAGAAAGAGACCTTCTAAAACCGCACCCGAAACCGTAAAGGCGCAGCACTTCTGAAAGGTTGCCAACCCATGGCCATATTTGGGGTTGGGAAGGAATTTTCCTCCAGAGCAGATGGCCAGAAGCCCTGGCTTGTTTTTTTTTTTTTTTTTGCCTTCCTCTGCAGCATGGGTCACTTGCTGGAGGATTCTCTGCCGCTTGAGGTCTTTAAACCAGGACTTGAGGACTTCAGTAACCCAGACATAGGTTAGGGGTTTGTTACAGGAGTGGGTGGGTGAGATTCTGTGGCCTGGGTTGTGCAGGAGGGAGGTCAGACTAGATGATCATAATGGTCCCTTCTGACTTAAAGTCTGAGTTTTGCCTGGAGCTCTCTCTGAGTGAAGGAGAGACTGTGGGATCCTTCGTTAGTTTGTTGTGTGCTTGCTTAGGGTGACCATAGTCCCGTTTTGGCCGGGACAGTCCCCTTTTTAAGCCTTATCCAGGGTGTCCTGATTTTTTGCAAAACTGAGCATTTGTCCTGTTTGCTCTTGGAACTCCAGCTGTTTCCAGGGGACTGGGCCAGCCCTGTGTGTGGGGTGGGGCTCAGGCAACCTGCTTCAGCCCCGCAGGGGAGAAGGCGAGCCAGTCCCGTGCAGCGTCCCGTTTTCACCCTAAATTAGAGGTGTTTTACAGATGTATAAATAAAGAGAATTATATCTTTTAAAATGCCTGGGGGAGGGGATCAGGAGGGAAAGAGAGAGAGAGACATGAATGATAATGAGGAGTCCAGTGGCATCTTCAAGACTAACAGATTTATTTGGGCATAAGCTTTCCTGCTTGTGCCCAAATAAATCTGTTAGTCTTTAAGGTGCCACCGGACTCCTCCTTGTTTTTGTCGATTACCAGACACATGTGACTCATTTTCAGTTTCCTAAACTCACTAGAGTGCACTTCTTCGAGTTCGGTGAACGCTGCCCAGGACAAAGCGGTGTAGGATACCCAGCAAAATATTATTTGTTTGACCTCTTGCAGTCAGCGCGCTACAGGAACAATTAGACTGTAACAAACTAGAGTGTGAATTTTCCTGCTGTGGTCTGTTCCTGTGTGCCCTGCTGACGCACATTAATAGAGCATTTTGATCTGTACTTCTTTGAAACAGAATGGATAGGTGAGTGGGCAGAGCTGGGAACGGGGTCTACGAGGTTGTGGGGGATGGATGAGGTGAGGCAGGACTTCCTTAAGGAATGGGGCTTTTTAAAAGGGACTTGTCAGGGAGCAAATGTGAGACTGCCTTGCAATCTAACTTGGTACTGGGGTAGCCCTGGGTTCTTGTTTAAGGATTTACATTTCTTACAGCGAACCTTGTGACTTTTGATTAGGGGGACAAGTTATTAGCGAGGTAGTTACATATTAAGGTAGGAGCCGAGCTTAACTGGATTTTAATAAGTAGGAATTACAGCATTTCCTCCCTAACTGTTTCCCTGACCTCTGATTCTGGGTGCACTGGGAGTTAAGGAAAGTTTGCTAAAACGACACAGGTGATGCAGTCTACTCTGAACAGCAGGGAAAGGACCCGTGTCGGCTGACCTGACCTCTGAAGGCAGCGCAAATCACTAGAGTATTTGTCTCTCTCTATCCGGGCGGCTTTTGATGCCGTGAAGATTAATATTTAAAAAGACAATACAGAAGAGAACGAACTCAGCTACTGGACACCTGGGAGACAGGTGGGGGTGGGGGTATTAAATCAATGACATGTGGGAACTGGGATGTGTTTGGAATTCTTCTTATTTCCTATGGCCTGGGTAGGTAGCAATGACTGCTCATTTATATCTAATGTTTGGAATTTAAAGTACCACTAGGGAAGAATATAGAATCCAATTGCAAGGGTGTGTGTGTGTAAAGCGTTAATGGCTTTACCCAAGACTCAAACCGAGGAGGAGAAGGTGGGCGGGGGGAGTAACCCGATTGCAGCAGTTGTTGCGGGAGGGTAAAACAAGTTGTCCCGCTCCTTTGGGGCTGGGTTTGGCTTGGGCTTACTGTCTAGTAACCCCGTCCGGTACGAGATGCCTGTCAGCGAAATGGTCGCAGGTCCGGGGATAATAAACTGGGGAACCCGGCTGGAGATGCCGTGGCGCTAAACGCTCCTTTTGGTCTGATAACACTGGAATGTTTTTCCTCTGTGCTTTCTTCGCAGCGCCCACTTCCCTAGCCGCGTTGCAATTGTCCTAATACACACCAGGGAGCTTGCAGCGCAATCGTGATTGTAAACCCCGGTTTAAAAAAGCAGTGACATTGCACTGGGGGGGGGGTTATGCCTCTGTGATTAAATGCGCGGGGGGGGTCTTATGGGCAGGGGCTGCTGGAACAATGTTTATAGGTAGGGGGGGCTCATGATAGCAACCAGGCGCTCGGTGGGTAGTAACTGCTTCAAGCGGCAGGGGCAGCACCCCAGTCCCAGCACCGCCGCTTGTGTGGGCAGGAGAGACAGGGACGCAGAGCTGCCATTGGTTCAGCTGCCGGCTGTGTGTGTATCAGCTGGTGCAGCGCTGCTGTGACAAGCTGCTGCCAGCTGCGCGGGAAGTTTAAAACTCGCGGGCTCCCGCAAAACTTTTGCTCTCTCTCCATTGGCCAATCATCAGAGGGCTTTTGTGCCGCCACACCGAGGTTTTAAAGGGTCCCCTGGGAACGCGCGTCTCTGCTGCTGTTCGAGCACCGAAGAGGCTGGTGAGACATCAGGGGTGAGCTGGGGCCGGTTGTTAAATTTAGAAGCGGTTTTAGAACCACTTGTTAACTGGCTTCCCTGCGAGGGAAGCTCTGATGGTCTCCGGTGGGGAAGGGTGTAATTCCTCCTTGTGGCCGCCGGGGGAGCCGACCTGCTGCTGTGGGAGCCATGTTGTTGCTGCTGCTTCTCGGACCTCTGGCCCTGGGGCTCCTGCTGCTGCCTGGTGGGTCCCCAGCTGCATCCTGCTGCTCGGGCTGTTCCCAGCCGCTCCCCTGTGTGAGTGTCTGCACCCCCCACCCAGAGCCAGTCCCTGCCTGCACTGCCCGCAGCCAGCCCTTGCCCCCCCTGCCATCCGTCCTGCCACCCCCGCTTGCCCCCTGCCCACAGCCAGCCCCTGCCACCCCTCCACCCCCTGCCCGCAGCCTGTCTGCATCACCTGCCCACAGCCATCCCCTGTTGCAGCCAGCCCGTGCCACACTCCCTGCCTCCAGCTAGCCCTGCCCCACGACCCTGTCTGCAGCCAGCCCCAGGTCCACTGGTGCCCTGCAGTTCTCAGGGCACTAACCCTGCACACCTGGTTCAATGATGAGGGCAGGGAGCAGCTGGGACCCACACGTGCACACCCGAGGGTGACCAGACAGCAAGTGTGAAAAGTTGGGACAGGGGGTGGGGGGTAATAGGACCTTATATAAGAAAAAGACCCCAAAATTGAGACTGTCCCTATAAAATTGGGACATCTGGTCACCCTAGCACACCCCCAGGGAGTGGCGGGGACCCACACATGTGAAGCAGAGTTCATTTCTAGTTCAGCCCCATCTTTTTAAAAAAGAACTTTAGGTAGGGTTAACATACATCTGTATTTTCCCAGAGATGTCAGGCTTTTAGGTTCTTAAATCACTGTCTGGGTGGTAAATTTTAAAAATTCCTCCCAGGAAAATACGGATGTATGGTAACCCTATTGGTACAAAAAATCCATACTGTGGCACATCCCTTAAATCAGAACTTTTTATAGGGAACCGGTTGTTAAGATTTTAGCAGCTTATCATTGGCGAGGGTTCCCGTGGGTGGGCGCTGACTGTCGCTGCTGAGCCCGTGAGAAACCGCTCGCGCCGGGCTCGTTGGGGGAGCGCAGGGACACTGGGGTGCAGGAACCCCAACTCGTGGGCTGGGCATCGCCCTTCGGTGACCCCTCCGCCTCCCTCCCTCTCCGAGGGCGGGGCCCTCTCTTTTCCCCTTCTCCTCCCCGAGCTGAGGGGGGGCTCTCCTCCCCTCCCCTCTGGACTGGGGAGGCGGGACCTCTTTTTCCTCCTCCTCTCCCTCTTTCCGGGCTGGGAGGGGCTCTCTTTTTTTTTTTTCCCTCTCCCTTCTCCACTGGGGCGGGACCTCTCTTGTGTGCCTGGGGGCAGGCTCCCTGGTCCGCTGGCTGGGACACCTGTGTGCAGCATGGAGCTACCTTGGCCCTTCCCCTCCCATGACCCCAAGCCGGTGCTGGGGGGGCATCAACACAGGGTGCTTCCCGGGGCACCTTCCCCCTGCCTGTGTTGCCGGTGAGAAAGGGGGGCGGAAAGGGCCACTTCAATGGTCCTATCACCCGCTGAGTGTGCACCTGGCCTTAGAAAATAACTGAAGTAGAAATGGAAAAGTTGCTGTAAATTGAGGCTTTGGACTTGGTGATTTAATTGCCTTGATTTTACTCAGTCCATTCTGTTCCCCCCTCTCCCCCCTCCACTCCCATTAGGGGATTCTCTACTTGCTCTTGTTTGCAGAAGGTATGTGTGGGGAGGGAGGGTTATTTTTCCCCCTCCTGTCCACCTCAGCTGGGTGCCTCTCACATGTGGGCAGGTCCTAGTGGGCGGGGCCCGTAGCAGATCAGGTCTCTGAAGCCCTTGGGGGTGGAGGGGCTGATAGGGGTTAAGGGGGTTTAATCATCATGGCACCACCTCTGGCGGGGGGTTGGGCTGCTGGGCAGGGAACGAGAAACCACAAATTGCCCCCCAGAACCTGACCTGTTCTGCTGGGTCTGTCTCGGTTTTCAGATCTGCTGGAGAGTCCGGAGCAGGGACGGGACCTCGGGCTTGGCTTTGCTGCTGCTGAATCAAACCCAGTTGGACAGTGAGGAGCCGACCCCAGCCCAGCACCCGCGGCAGCATCTGTAGCCCGAGTGTCAATGAGAGAGACAATGGGGCCAACACCTGGAGCCGCTGAGAGCGAGGTGCCGCTGCAGGGGAGAGCTAATGACGATGGACACCTGGAGACTGGATGGGAGCCAGGTAATGGGGTGTCGCTGCCTGGGAACAGGCTGGACAGAGACCCTGAGGCTGCCCCACATGGGGCCATGTTCTCAGTGGCAGCAGCAAGTGCCCAGCAACCCCCTGGCTCACAGCTGCTGTCTGGTGCACACAGCGGTGGCTGTGGGGCTGGGCAGGAGACACACTGAGATACACTGGCCCAGCTCTGCCTGGTTCGTTCTCCCCCCTTCTGCTGTGTGTGGCCAGTGTGAGACCCCAGTGTGCGGGGACAGGCACACTCGGCAGTGTGGGCCCAGCCAGCGCTCGGCAGGGGGCAGAGCGGGGGTGGGGATGGTGGGGGGGCAGCTTGAGCTCCTGCCACCAGAACATGCGGGTTCTTGTCTCTGTGCCCCTGAGCTCACCAGGCCCCGTGACAGCCTGGCTGGGGGTGCCAGGGAGGGCACTGGGCTGAGGGGAAGGAGGGACTGTTCTGCCAGCCCCAGCCTGCCTGAGCCTCCGGGCTCCTCTCCCAGAGCGTCTGACAGAAGGAGCAATTGACAGAATGGTGCATGTTTTAGTTCAGTGCTTCTCAACCTTTGTGGACGATTTGTGTTGCGCACCCATAAGTTTCACCTCACTTAAAAACGGCTTGCTTCCAAAATCGGACATGAAAATACAAAAGTCTCACAGTCACTGTTACTGAAAAATTGCCGACTTTCTCATTGTTACTTATATAATTATGAAATAGATCAATTGGAATATAAAAACTGTACTTTTCAGTGTATAGTCTATAGAGCAGTATAAACAAGTAATTATAAGAAATTATAGCTTGTACTGACTTAGTGCTTTTTATGTAGCCTGTGGTAACACTAGGCAAATATCCAGATGAGTTGAGGTGCCCCCTGGAAGACCTGTGTGTATCACCAGGGGTACACACACCTGTGGTTGAGAACCACTGTCCTAGGGCAGCTCCAGCTCTGGTGCTGTCGGTGAGACGTGTCCTCGCGGCCCGGCCTGACGGGTCTTTGTGTTTCAGAACCTCCTCGTAACTGCAGGAAATGTAACTACAAGAAACGTACAATTGTCCTCACAGTCGCCCTCGCAGCCACTGTGTTCTTGGGTCTCATCATCGCTGTTATTGTCCTGGCAGGTGAGTTCTCAGCCCTTCCTCCCCCCTCTCTGCACATCCCATTCCCCCTGGAGCCACCACAGTCACAGTCTCTCCTCCTGGCCTGTCTGGCTTCTGCCCCTGGGACAGAGGATTCCTGGGGGATGTTCCTCCACGACCCTCCTCCTGCTCCCTCCGAGACCCCTGCACCTATTGCTGGGCCCCAGGCACAGTCACTGGTACCTGTGCAGAGTGGGGGTGATTGACAGGAGAAGGTGCAGGGCAGCGATGAGCTGGGCCCTCTGCCTGCAGCATGTCATCCTGAGGTACCAACCTGGCCTTCCTGCATCCCCGGGTCGTGCCCTGGGCCGGGCTGGCAGGTGCTGGCGTGTCACTGAAATGAGCTGTAAAACGCAGCACAGACACCTCCATTAACGCCGTGTGAAACTCACCAGTTAGTGACCTCGGCAGTGCAGGGTCCCGTAGCGCTACTGACTCCCCCGCCTGCACAGACAGCGAGTGCTAGTGCAGAGGCAGCTGTTCACTGTGCAATGTAATGACATTAGTGCAATTGAATTGGTGCAAACTGCTCACATAGATGCACTGCAGTGGTGCAGAAAGGGGCCTCCCTGGTGCCCGTCACTGCAGTAAGTTACCACAGCAGGACGTGCTGCTCTGGCACATCTGTGTGAGGGGTTTGCACTGATGTATCTGCCTCACCATCCTCACATTGGTGCCAGCTGCCCTGCTACAGGGGGGCCATAAGTCCCAGCTCCCTGCTGGACTGGCCAGCTATTGCCATGGGCAGCATTGTCTCACACAGCGTAAGGTGGGATCTGTGAGCTTGGGGTTCCCCACCTGTTGGTGCAGGGAGCCCCCAGAATGCAGTGGGGTCAGATGATGGAGATGGCACCAGTCAGAGGCTCCCAGAACTGAAAGGCTCCTTGCTGTGCCCTGTCCCTCCTAGGCAATAGTGGAAGTGGCCCTGCAGGTCTGGAAGCCTTTCTCCTGGGGGGCTGTATATTCCCTGTCTGGGGTGTGAAATGTGAAGTTGTGTCCCACAGCTGCAGCAGCTCCCTGAAATGAGTGACACAAATCACACACTGAGCAGGACTATAAAGCATCATATGCACTGACTGCCCTGCTCCGTTCGTGTGTGAGCACTAGTGCGTACTGCACACTGCACCCATTACTGCTCCAGGGAAATACATGCCTGGTGCATGACCTGCTTGTTCTTTGATCTCCGCTGCCTCAGCTGCGAATGTTCTCCCGAGCTTACATGTGTCCCAGCCCCAGGGGAAGGCTTAAAAACCAGCTATGGAGTTACTGGTGCAATATGAGGTGCAAAAAAAGTGCTATGCACCAAAATGGCTGGAGGGGTTTGAGTGAGACTCCTCCCCACCCCAAAAAGGAAACAACATGAGATCCCCCTGAGGAGAGGGAGCAGGAGTGATTAGGGGGGCGAGGAATCGCTCTCTGACATGGTGTTTGGAATGGGTTAGCAACTCTTCCCATAGTAACCAGAGGCAGAGTAATTAGGGTCATTCACCTACTGCACTGACCTTTCCAATAGCTTCTTGGTGTGAGCTATGGGAGACGACCCCCCCTCCCCCCAGCTGCTCTGTGATGGCACGGAAAGGGTTACACTGCAGAGTTTCCTTCTAGCTGCTCTACTTGGGAGAAGAAACATCTAGACCTCAGAGGAGACTCAAGCTACAATATTCTCAGGCTCCTGGGGATCTCACTAAGGGGCTGTTTAATTGTGGCTCAGGCTGTAAACTTATCACAACAAACAGCTCCATTGCCCTGTGGTTGGCTGTGCTGGGTTCAGTCTCCTGAAGGGAAGGGAGTTCGTTCCCATCTTCATCTCAATCTGCCTCTCTAGGGAAGCAAAGCGCAGAGCAGAAGGAGGGGAGCAGTCCAGGCGAGCAGAACTCCTTGGGGTACCAGACCTGGCAAATCATGTTGAAGTTGATCTCCTACCCATTCATTATTGTCCCTGCTGGCCCCCTGGTAACTGTCCCCTCCCTCTGCAGCTCCCTGCCCACCCCCGGCTGTAACACTGAGCTCGGGCCCAGCTCTCTGTGCTGGGCTTCATGGCATGAGCGGTTTTTCAGCTGCATCCGTGTTGAATGTGAACCCAAGAGAGAGAGACCAGAGTCAGATAACCCCCATCTGGGGCTGGATTCCCAGCATCCCTCATTCCCCTGGCTCCCTCATGCCCTCCCAGCACCTGCCAGCTTCGAGGTGTCTCAGAAGCCTGGGACGCAGGGGCTGATTTCCCCATGTTCTCCTCATGGCCGGGCAGCAGGTCCCTCTCACACCGTGTGTTACTGTCTCATTCTCAGTGCCGAGATCTGAGCATCCCTCAGCTGCTCTGGGCCCTCCTGTTGGCCCTGCATGCCCAGATGGCTGGATCGGGTACCGAGGGAAATGCTACTATTTCTCTGAGGCCGAAGGGAACTGGACCTACAGCCAAAGCCACTGCTCTTCCCTCAGCGCCTCCCTGGCTGGGATGGACAATGAGCAGGACCTGGTGAGAGATGCTCTAATTACAACGTCCTGATCTTGGCTCAGCAGCTGCTGCAGTAGGACCCGGGCTCTGCCCCTGCAGGGCGAGGAGCAGCTCTGAGTGCATGAACTTCCAGCTGCTGAATGCCAGGCCTGGCTGGACCCAGGGCACCTCTAGTGTCAGTGTCTGACGGCAGGGATCACCCACTCTCAGACCTCCCAATAGGAGACTGTCCCCCTCTAGCACCGGGCTGGCTTGAGTGTCTTCTGGGCTGCATGGGGGTAGGGGGGTACTGAGATCCCAGAATGACTTGAAGAGCCAGTGCTCCTGGGTAGCCAGCTGAGGATGGGGGAGGCTCCTGTTAGCCCTGGTTCCTTCTGGCTGAGGACTGGGGGGCTCTTCTCTCATCCCTGGCCCCGCCCAGCATCCCTTATTGAGATCAGCTGGGCTCTTTCCTTCCCCTTCCCTTGAGATGGTGAGGGGAGCTCGGCTGCTCTGTAAGGTGAGGCTTTGGCACAGAACGTGGCCTTCTGTGGAGAGGTGCAGGGGGCAGCTTAGACCCAGCAGCACCCAAGAGCTGCCCCAACCCAGGGACAGATTGGGGTGAGGGGGAGCTGGGTTTGGGGTGGGGAAGTTACAGGGCTGACTCTAGGTTTTTTGACACCTCAAGCAAAAAAAAATTTGGCTCCCCCCACCCACCAGTGCCCTTCCCCACCCACACCCCCTGCTGCCCCAGCCCTGGGCTCCCCACTCCCAAACGTGACCTCCTCGTTCACCACAGCAATCCCCGTTTGCACTTGCAGTGGGGATCAAACCGTTTCTCCTATTTTTATTTCACTTTAGTATAAATCGTGACCCGCCCCAACCCCATCTTTAGTGCTCCAAATGCACATGGAAGCCATAGGGACTAACCCTCAGACCTTGTACCCAGAAAGGGATGGGGATCTAGTGAAGAGGGTGCAGGCAGCGGAGCGGGTGTGGGGGCGCTTGGGGGCTTGACACTGGCAGAGAAGTGGGGTGTGATGTACTCGCGGAGGAGGAGAGGGGGTATCGGGAGGGTTGTGGGAGAAGAGGTGCAGGGGAAGGGGGAGGTGCGGAAGGAGAGGGCTGGGGGAGGGTGCAGGGGAAGGGGTGCGGTGATGGGGGAGGTACAAGTGGAGGGGATGGGAGCAGGATGGGGGGCGCAAGGGCTGAGAGGGGCAGGCGCTGACAGCTGCTTCCCCAGTGCCCTGGTGGGGCAGTGTCCCCCCACTCGGAGCCGGGCTCTGCCTCCCCGCCCAGGACAGGCAGCGCGGGGCTGAGGCGGGAGAGGTGTGCGGCGGGCTGGGTCCAGGGGCAGGAGGGGGAGGGGGCAGCTCCCTGGCAGCTCGGGCTGTCCAGCCACTCGCCCTATCAGCGCGAGCCGGGATCCGCGCCCCCTGCCCAGCCCACTCGAGCGGGGAAACGCCGCCCGCCTAGGGAGACTTGGTGCAGAGCAGCAGGACCCTTCCCCCCTTCTCTGCATCCCAGGCCCTGCTTCCCTCCCTCCCCGGCTCCTCACACCCAGGCTGGGCTGCAGTTCAGGCTGCCAGAGCATCGTCCCCCGGAGCTGAGCCCCTCTCGCCGCCCGCCGCAGCCCGGGCCCAGCTCCGGGGATGATGCTCAGGGCAGCCTGAACTGCAGACCAGCCTGGGCAACTCAGGCTGCCGTGACGCCATCTAGCGACAGCAGCCAGAACTGCAGTGTCAGTTCCAGCTCAGCCTGGAAGCCTCAGCTGACAGGGAACATCTTGGTTCAGGGCCGGCCCTTGGCTTTTTATGCCCTAAGCGCAAAAAAAAAAAAAAAAAAGGCGGGGGGGGGGGGGGCCCTGGAGCCCTGCCCCGGGTAAAGTGCTGCCCCAAGCACAAGCTTGGAGCGCTGGTTCCCAGAGCCAGCTTTGGGAAGTTAATACTCAATTACCCAGAGCTGGGCGGGAGGGAGGAGAAAATCCCCAACCACCCCCTGGAAACACTCAGAGCTCTTCCGTGTCCACCTGGGATTCCCTGCCTAGAGCCTGGGGGAGCAGCAGGGTCGGGGCTCTGAGCCCACCTCTCCCTCTGCTGTTTTTAGGATTTCATGCTGCGCTATAAAGGCAAACCCGACCACTGGATCGGCCTCCGGAGGGACCCGGGGCAGCCCTGGAAATGGGCCAATGGCACCGAATTCAACAGCCTGTGAGTCCTCTGTGAATTCCCTGGGCTTTGGGTCCCTGGTGTCTGAGATACTGAGTTCAGGCAGACCCACCAGTCAGTGCTATGTACTTGGTGTATGTACTGGCCAAAGCCTTCAGATCTGTCTGGCTGTAGTGGGGCCAGCTGGGTTAAACATGCTCGAGAGTTACAAATGCTGAGCGCCTGGGGCTGCCATTGGAACTGGGGTACAGTAGACATGGCCCAGATGACATCCCAAGACTGATTTCAGTGGGAGCTGGGTGTGATCAAATAACCAAACCCCAGTTGAGCCAATAGCAGGGTTTGACCCTGGACCATCAGCGCTAAAAGAACGGCAGAGCAGGTCGCGCTGGCCGGGGAGTGGCACTGAATGTGAAGGAAAGCATACAGTCAAGTACAGTAAAAATCTTAAATGAATCCAACTGTACCATAGCATCTCTAGGAATAGAAATTCCACACTCGAAGAATAAGAATTTAGCAGCAGGAATATACTACTGACCAGGATGGTGACTGTGAGACTCTCAGAGATTAGAAGTACTTGTGGCACCTTAAAGACTAACAAATTTATTTTAGCATGAGCTTTCGTGAGCTGCAGCTCACTTCCGAAGAAGTGAGCTGCAGCTCACGAAAGCTCATGCTAAAATAAATTTGTTAGTCTTTAAGGTGCCACAAGTACTCCTGTTCTTTTTGCGGATACAGACTAACACAGCTGCTACTCTGAAACCTGTCAGAGATTAGAGAGGCTACAAAAGCAGAAAACCCAATAATAATGGGGGTTTTCAAGTATCCCCATATTGGATGCATCCGATGAAGTGGGTATTCACCCACGAAAGCTCATGCTCAATACGTCCGTTAGGTGCCACGGGACGCTTACAGATCCAGACTAACACAGCTACCCCTCTGATACTTAAAACTACAAGATATTTAAGTCCAAAGTAGATTGTGAAGGGTTACAAAGGGATCTCACAGAACTGGGTGACTGGGCACCAAAATGGCAGATGAAATTCAATCCCACCCAGAGTCAGAGGCTGGTGGTCGGGGGAGGGGAGATCCCAGCCTGCCCAAAGAGCCTCCTCCCAGCCCAGCACATGACTACTATTGTGTAGCCAGGCTGGGACCATGGGGGAGGATTTGCCTAAGGGCCTGGATCCCGCCCTGTTCCCAGGTGGGAAGTTCTGGCTTCCAGCTCTCACGGAAAGCTCTGTGTGAATGGCTGGGGTCACACCACAGCCGCTGGGTTTGTGCTGCAGTCTCTGTGCTGCTGGCGTTTCGCTCCAGCCCTCCCCAATACAGCCTGGCCTGAGAGCTGCTGTAAACTGTCCAGGGAGCCCTGCACCCAACAGTTCTGTGCTGCGTTACTGCTGCTCCTCACCACGCCGACACTCACCTGGAACCTGCGCTCAGGGCACTTTGGGCGGATTGGGCCAGCAGGGACCCATCCAGACCCAGCTGGGGGCGTGGGGGGAGCAGGAGCTGGGGTTAAAATATCCCCCCAGCATAAATGCTCCATGGAGGCCAGTTGATTTTAGAACCTCTCTTGGTCCAGCTGCCCCCTTCTGCTGGGGGCGGGGCCTGTGGCTGGTGCAGGAGCGGGAATCGTGAGGGGCTGTGAGTGCAGCAGCTCCCTGCACTGTGTGAGTGTCTCCCCCTGTCTGCGACTGATGGGAAATGCCCAACTCCTACCTGACTCTAGCTCCCTGGCTTCTGTCTTGCAGATTTCCGATAGGCGGAGGTGACTGCGCGTATCTGAATGATCTGGGTAGGGTCAGCAGCTCACAGTGCACCAGTGAGAGGTACTGGATCTGCACCAAACCAATGCATTTACAGAGGCAAAGGAGGTTGCTGCAGAAGGGGACTCATAAGAAGAGTACTGTAGAATTAGTCCCAGAAAAGCCAGACTGATCGCTGTACAATATCACATCTGAGCAATTCCAGAATATCAGGCAATGCTCTGCGCATCTCTGGGCAGAGCATTATTGATTCAGGTGAAAACCAGAGATGCTATTTGCACATCTTGTTCCCCCACCCCTGCCACCTGTTTTTCCTGCCAGTGGAACCCCTCTTACACTCCTCATAGGATACCTAGGGCCTGGTATGTAGGAGAAAGAGGGAAAATGTCTGGTCACTCCCTTCCTGGAGCCAAGTGGGTTAGAAGAGGGAAGGGAGTGAGTAGGTGTGACATTAGCAGACCAGGTACCAGCTCATGCCAAAGTCCCCATGTTCACCTGATTTAACCTTGTAAATAACCCTTATTTCCTTCTTAATAAATTGTCATAAGACTGGCTCCACGAGCTGTCTTTGGTGTGAGATCTAAGGTGCAGTTCACCTGGGGTGCCTGGACCTGTGGGACTGGGAGTAAGCTGAATACTGTTGTGATTCTGACTGTAAGAGACCATCTAGCTCACAAAGGCAGGCTCACCTTGGTGGTGAGACAGATTGGACTAACCAAGGGGACTGCATGGTTAGGCTGTTATGGCGCCAGAGGAGTTTACACTGGTTGTTTGGTTGGTGAAATCTAAGTCTAGAAATCTAAGTCTCAACCAGTTTGGGTTTGTGCCTGGTTCCCAGCAGTCTGCCCTGAGGTTGGCACTCACCGGGCCTTGGCTTCAGTTCCCTCATTACAGGACAGAGCTGAGCCTGCCCAAAAGGGAGTGTGGGGACAAGAGGTATGTGACCCAGGGACCCCTTGGTGCCAAGTGGCAGGCGGCATAGAAGGTTTTACATGAATCCCCTGGGTCTGATCTCTACATCAGTAGTTGTCAACCTTTCCAGATGACTGCACCAGAGGCCCAACTGAATAACCACCTCCTACCATAGACCACTAAACCTTCAGGGAAAGTTGCTCTTGAAAAAATGAAGCATTTGCAAAAACACTAGCATGCTACAGCCTTCTGCTGTTCACAAAACTATCCCTCTTGCATGCATATTATCTGCACACACAGCTCAGCTTTAAGATGCTAAACAAATCTATGAGTCAACTAGAAAGAGTCATGTTCTCATCGCAAATATTAACACAATCTTTTCTGATACTCGAAAGGACAATAAAAGGCATTCACTCAGGCTTATACAATTTCTCTGAGATGTCAACTGTTAATGTGATTAATACGTCACACACGTAGAACAGTAACATTAAGTAATAAAGCAACACAGAGACTAAACAAACCCACAAAAACAAGTGACACCACTGAACATATGAAAGGAAGTAAAACATCAAGTGGTTGGTTTTTGGGATTTTAAATGAGTGTTTAGGACCCATGCTGAGCAATTGCAACAGAGCCCCGCAGAAACAGGCAAAGTTCTCCTGGGGCTGGTCTACAGTGGGTGGGGGGAGTTGATGTAAGATACCAACTTTAGCTACAGGAATAGCATAGCTGAAGTCGACGTATCTTATTTCAACTTACCTTGGGTCCTCACGACACTGGATCGACAGCTGTGGCTCCCCCGTAGACTCTGCTACCACCGTTCGCCCTGCTGGAGTTCCAGAATCGATAGTGAGCGTGTTTGGGGATCGATATATCGTGTCTAGATGAGATGCGATATATCAATCCCTGATAGAGCGATTACTACCCACTGAATCGGTGGGTAGTCTGGACACACCCCGGAGGGTGAGGGTGTGGGAGTGGGAGAGTGTGTGTGTGTGTGTGTGTGTGTGTGAGAGAGAGAGAGACTGACCAACTCATTTGCAGACAGATTCCCTGCTTCAAAGAGCTTGCAAATAAGGTCTTTATCTTACAAAACACTTAGCACCACTGGCATGGCTGCATGTCCTCGGGAATGGTGGATGAAGCACGAAGGAACATACGAATGTTTAGCATATCTGGCATGTAAATACCTTGCAATGCTGGCTACAGAAGTGCCATGCAAATGCTTGTTTTCACTTTCAGGTGACATTGTAAATAAGAAGTGGGCAGCATTATCTCCTGTAAATGTAAACAAACTTGTTTCTCTTGGCGAGTGGCTGAACAAGAAGTAGGACTGAGTGCACTTGTAGGCTCTAAAACTTTACATTGTTTTGTTATGGAGTGTAGTTATGTAACAAAAAAAAGCTACATTTGTAAGTTGCACTTGCACAGTAAAAAGATTGCAGTACAGTACTTGTATGAGGTGAACTGAAAAATACTATTTCTTCTGTTTGTCACTTTTACAGAGCAAATGTTTGTAACCAAAAAATATAAAGTGAGCACTGTACACTTTAGATTTTTTTCTACATTTTCAAATATATTGATTTCAATTACAACACAGAATCTAAAACATTTAATACATTTCAGTTAGTATTCTATTGTTTAACAGTGCGATTAAAACTGTGACTAATTGCAATTAATTTTTTTAATTGATTAATTTTGAGTTATCGTGTGAGTTAAGTGTGATTAATCGACAGCCCTAATTAAAAACATACAATATTCCTGCTGGAAGGTTGCATTGTAACACAACTTTATGGCTTAGAAGCCAGAATGAGAACACACAGCACCAAAACCAGAGACAAAGGGCTTGGCTACACTTGAGAGTTACAGCACTGTTGGTGGCTTTACAGTGCTGTAACTCACTCCCCATCCACCTTGGCAAGGCACATACAGCGCTGTATCTCCCTGGCTACAGCGCTGCATGTACTCCACCTCGACAAGAGGAATAAAGAGTATAGCGCTGCTGCTGCAGTGCTGGGGTGCCAGTGTAAACAGGGAATAATCTTAGTACGCAGTGACTGACCTACAGAAGCTTCCCATAATGCTTTTAAAGTGAAGGTTCCGCTCTTTGTTTTGTTGTGAACTCCGGGCTCCGGAGCTGCTTATAAAAAAAAACAAACCCAGCTCCTGTTTGCTGTGAATGAGCAGAGGCAGGGGGCTCCCTTTGGAATGCCCACAGGTAGCGTTTGCTTGGAGAGGGAGAGGGAGAAGGGGTCTGTTTCAGCCAGCAGCTGCTTAGCTGGTCTGTGAGGAAAAAACTCAAGAGCTGGTTTGCTTTGAGTGAGTGAGAGAGAGGGGAGGGGAAGGGGGTCGGAACTTGCAAGGCAGCTGCTGACACACAGTCAGCTCCAAAAATCCACTCTCTCTCTCTCTCTCTCTCTCCCCCCCCAGGCTCCCTGTCACACATCCCCCTACACCCCCCTTTTGAAAAGCATGTTGCAGCCACTTGAATGCTGGGATGGCTGCCCATAATGCAGCACTCCCAATGCCGCTGCTGAAAATGTGGCCACGCCAGTGCGCTGTCAGCTGTCAGTGTGGACAGACTGCAGTGCTTTCCCTGCTCAGCTGTACGAAGACAGGTTTAACTCCCAGCGCTGTACAGCTGTAAGTGTAGCCATACCCAAAGCAAACTGCTCCTTGAGGGGGCAAGACACGACTCAGCCTACCTTGTTCTAGGCTGTTTCTTTCAAGACTGGTTGCTGTTCCCAGGCTTCACTAGAGCCCTCTAGTGTGCAAGCAGGACCAGGCAGCCTCCCCCTTCCCTCAACTATCCCTTAGAGCAACAGCTTGTGATTCCACAGAAGCTGGGAACAGGCGACAGGGGATGGCTCACTGGATGATCCCCTGTTCTGTTCATTCCCTCTGGGGCACCCGGCATTGGCCACTGTGGGAAGACAGGATACTGGGCTAGATGGACCTTTGGTCTGACCCAGTGTGGCCTTTGGTCCAGGGCCAGATTAACTTGCCTATGGGCCCGGGACTATTAGCGGTTCTAAGGTAAGAAGTAGGCTATTATATTAGTTTCTTTCTGGGAGGGAGTTTGGGTGCAGGAGGGGGGGCTCCAAGCTGGGGCAGAGTGTTAGGGTACAGGAGAGAGTGAGGGGTGCAGGCTCTGGGCGAGAGTTTGGTGCAGGAGGTGGATTCTGATCTGGGGCAGGCGGTTGGGGTGCAGGAGGGGGTGCACGGAGCAGGCTCTGTGTAGGAGGCACTTACCACAGGCGGTGTGACGGGTTGGATCACAAAACCCCCTTGGGGCTGCCAACTGATGTGCCAAGATTACTTCTGCCTCTGCTTTCCCTGCCAGCCTGGGACTCCAGCACCCTGTCTTGCTGAGCCAGACGCCCATCTGCTCCAACACAGACCCAGGGTCTGGACCACATGCCCCAAAGCTGCACTTAACTGAAAGCAACTGAAGAAGTGTTCCTGTCTTTACCACTCAGCTGCTCAACTTCCAATGGGGTCTAAACCCAAAGAAATCCATTTTACCCTGTATAAACCTTATACAGGGTACGGATAGAGAGACATGCCCAGCTGTTTGCTCCCCTAGGTGTTTTTACTTATTAACCAGAGTATGTATTAAGTGATTTTATTGAATACAGAAAGTAGGATTTAAGTGTTTTCAAGTAGCAACAGACAGAACAAAGTCACCAAGCAAAATAAAATAAAATGCACAAATCTATGTCTAATCAAACTGAATACAGCTAAGATCCTCACCAGTTCCAGAATGCTCCCTTTTACACACTAATCTCCTTTTAGCCTGGGTCCAGCAATCACCCACACCCCCTTGTTCCAGTTTCTTCCAAGTATCCTGTGGGGTGAGGAGGCTCTCTCTTTAGCCAGCTGAAGACAAAATGGAAGGATCTCCCATGGGTTTAAATTGACTCTCTCTTGTGGGTGGAGACCCCCCCCCGCCTCCAAAGTCCAGCTCCAAGATGGAGTTCTGGAGTCACCTGGGCAAGTCACATGTCCATGCATGACTCTCAGTCTTCACAAGCAGAAGCCATTGTGCACATGGCATTTTGTATGTCTCCAGGAAGACTTATGTGGATTGGAGCAGTGCAAGATGCATTGTTCCCCAAGTGCTTCCTGATCAGGTACTTAACCTTGCAAATCCCTTCCTTCCTAAAGAAGCTGACCAAATGCCTCACAAAGCTTACTTAGAAACCAAGCAAGTATACAGCCCATATTCTTAATCTCAAGTACAAAATGATGTATGTGTACAAATAGGATGAATATAGTAGACCATAACCTTTACAGATATACGTTACTTAGCACAGGCAGCACAAAACATATTCCAGTTATGTCATATTCCCATAAAGCCTGGAGGTACCATCACACCTTGAGACTCAGAAAGGTATGCAGAGACTTGCCCATGTGACTCCAGACTCCATTTTGCTGTAATTTTCCACAGTAAGGACAAAGAGGTTCTTACACCTGGAAAAAACTATAAAAGGCTGATGCCTCATCTCCCTCTTGTCTTCAATCCTGCTTCTTACCTTGGGACTTGGGTCATCAGTCCCTTGTGTAGAGCTTCCATCTCAGCAGGGGTTGTTCTCCAGAGACTTGATTTGAACCTGCAGTTTATTCCATCACTGCTACAAGCCTGAACCACAGACTTTGCCATTACTGTATGTAATTGGTTCCACTTAACCAATTCTAGCTCTCATCTCTATCTTTTATGAATAAACCTTTAGATTTTAGATTCTAAAGGACTGGCAACAGCATGATTTGTGGGTAAGATCTGATCTGTATATTGACCCGAGTCTGGGGCTTGGTCCTTTGGGATCGGGAGAACCTTTTTTCTTTTACTGGGGCATTGGTTTTCATAACCATTTGTCCCCATAACAAGCGGCACTGGTGGTGCTACTGGGAAACTGGAGTGTCTAAGGGAATTGCTTCTGTGACTTGTGGTTAGCCAGTGGGATGAGACTAAAGTCTTCTTTGTCTGCCTGGTTTGGTTTGCTTTAGAGGTGGAAAAACCCCTGCCCTGAGCTGTAACTGCCCTGCTCGAAGCAATTTGTCCTGAATTGGCACTCTCAGTTGGGTCCCACTAGAACCAGCCTCGTTACACCAGGCTAAGCAGCTGGGGGAGATCTCTTACTTGTGCCTAGAAAGCCTTGCCCTCCTGAGGACAAGCAGCACAGACACAGATACTCACACTTCCTTCGTTAGGAGTTTGTATCCCACCTCCTCCCTTGAACTCTGGGCTGCTGGAGTTCCACACTTCACACTCCTTAATACCTCTCTCCTTTCTGGTGAGTTACGGTCACAGAGGTGCCCAACACAAAAGGGGTGGTGTGAGCCTGCACACTTTAAAATCAATCGGATTTTCAACATATGGCAAAACTGACCCACAAGGAACATCTTAACAAGAATTTTTGTGGGGGGGGGGAACGTTCCCCACTCAGCTCTATTCCAGTCCACAGAATCTGGATGGTGAATAATTTAAAAGATTCCAGAGATAATTTTCTCCAGTGAAAAGCTCGAGTGGGGGAAGATGGAAGTTGGTGAAAGCTGAGGCTGATGTCTTGGCTCTATTCTCAGGTAGGCAGAGTCCCTGGCCTAGCTGAGGTAGGGCTTAAAAGGCTGGACTAGAGCAGTTTCACTGGCAGGCAAAAGAGGTGGCAGGGGTGGGGAGCTAAGTTCCCTCTAAGCTGCACGGCCACACAGCAGGCTATCAAGGGCCGCACAGGTGCACCGCCACAGGGGCCTGGCCCTGGAGAAGAGAGAAGTAGGGGACGTGCAGGGCTGTGGTGGGGAGAGACGCCTCTCCCCCAGCCCCAGGGTGAGAGAGTGTTGGGGGAAGTCCTCTATGCCATAGCCCTGGGGCAGCCTGCACCCTAAACCCTGTGATTCCCAACAGGGGGGAGGGATAGCTCAGTGGTTTGAGCAGTGGCCTGCTAAATGCAGGGTTGTGAGTTCAATCCTTGAGGGGGCCACTTAGGAATCTAGGGCAAAAATTGGTCCTGCTAGTGAAGGCAGGGGGCTGGACTTGATGACCTTTCAAGGTCCCTTCCAGTTCTAGGAGATTGGTATAGCTCCAATTATTACATTACCTAACATTTAGCCTCTAACCTGCAAGTCACCAGCTGTGTCTGTGTGATGCCTGCTCAAAGAGATACTTGGTATAAAACTTGTTAAACATTAATTAACTCTAAGTAAGCCAAAACAATAGCTGTTATAGTATATAGATAGAGACCCCCACCCTCTGTAAGTTTTCATCTCACTTTATTTTTGATTGTTAAAAGACAGGGAGTCTCACATAAATTGTTAACACCCCAAAAGGTAAAGAGACAGTAAAATAGATGCGATTAAAATAGAAAATGTATGTGGAATGAGTGCCTAGTTTAAATAATGAATGAATGGTTAGGGAGTTACCAGCCTGAAGAATTCAGTGTTGGCCAAAAAAGGTGTCAAGTGGGATCAACAAGATTAACCCCGGAGGGCAAACTGGAATTCACCCCACCACACCTCAAAGGCATTAAAAACAAACATCTGATAACATGGAGCCAGCCACCTGCTGATTGATTTAGCAACAGCAGAATGAAGCAACTCTCATGAACTGACATAGGAATAAATTCCTATAAAGCTGGACTCTGAAGACTGAGGACTTTGAGTCTATGGTTCTGCTGCCAGCCTCCAGGAGCATAAGATGCATCTGACACAGACTCAGCTCCATCCTCATGACCAAGATACCTGGCCAGTAGCTTGGCATGAGCAACGGCTAGGCTGGTAACTAACATCTATACAGAACCTGAATGAATGAATGAATGAGAGAGAGAGAGGAATAAGTAGTGATAGAAGTAAATAGCAAAACAATGTTGTTTACTGTTGTCTTTTGTTTTGTTATGGTATTTACAATAAATGTGGCATCTTTGCCTTATCCCTCTTAATAAGATTCTGCTGGTTTTTATTATATTGGTATAACACCTAGCCCCACCCCAGAATCCTCACCCTCAGCCCTCACCCCAACCCTCCACCCCAGCCCTTAGCTGCCTCCCACAGGCCGAGCCCCTCCACCTCACCCCTGCCATCATCACCTCCATAGTGGTGCACATAAAATTCATTCCACACATGAGTGTAAAAAATTAGAGGGAACATTGGTGGGGGAAACAAGACATGCACATAGTGTTTCTGGGTTTCACCAAAATCAACAGTGTTCTGCCCAGTGACACTCAGAGCATTCCCTGATATTCTGGAGTTCGTCAGATGTGATGGTCACAGAGATCACAGTCAGGCTTTTCCAGGGCTAATTTCCACAATACTCTTATCATCCCCCTTCCACAGCATCCTCCTTTGCCTTTGTAAACTCATCGGGTTTGGTGCAGATCCAGTGTCTCTCATTGGTGCACCGCGAGCTGCTGACTCCATCCTCATCATTTAGATACCCACAGTCTCCTCCTCCTCTTACCACAAACCTGCAAGACAGAAGCCAGGGAGCTGGTGTCAGGCAGGAGTTGGGCATTTCCCATCAGTCACAGACAGGGGGAGACACTTGCACAGTGCAGGGAGCTGCTGCACTCCCAGCCCCTCATGATTCCCTTTCCTGCACCAGCCACAGGCCCCGCCCCCAACACAAGGGGGCAGCTAGAAAGGGGACAGTGACACAGCAGGCCCAACAGAGGTTCTTTGATCCACTGGCCTCCATGCAGCCTCTATGTTGGGTGGATATTTTAACCCCAGGTCCTGCTCCCCCCATACATCCAGCTGGGTTTCTATGGGCCCCAGCAGGCCCAACCCACCCAAACTGCCCCAGGGGGAGATTCCAGGTGAGTGTCAGCATGGTGAGGAGCTATTTCTGCTGAGCTAGCTCCAGCCTGTCTACTGGGCTGGGAGGCCTGATAGCGGCTGCAGTGCAGACACACGCCCAAGCAGGCCTGCTAACAGACAGCCCCATGACGCAATCACAAAGGCAGGCTGTTGCCTACACCAGGGCACTCGTCCTGGAACACATGACAATATCTGACTGGGATCAAACAACAGGTTGTCAACTGACTGGCTTCCTAAGCCACTCTGGGCACATTTTCTGGCCTATCGCCAGCCACCAAGTGCCTTTTTAAATACAATTCAGTGGTAAGCACCTAAAACCGACCATATTGGGTCAGACCAATGGTCCATCTAGCCCAGTGTGCTGTCCTCTGATACAGGCCAGTGACAGATGCTTCAGAGGGAACAAACAGAACAGGGCTGTCATCGAGTGATCATCCCCTCATCCAGTCCCAGCTTCTGGCAGTCAGAGGGGAAGGAACAGAGGGGGGTGGGGAGTAACCCAAGGGATGGCATCTCAGGCCCAACACCGCACTGCGAGGAGGAGCTGCGAATCCCAGGCAGACACTGGCTTCCATCCATCACTAATGCACTGAGTACGCAAGAACCTGAGTGCGCTCTGGCTGGTTCCACAGCACTGATTGGTGGATCGACCTGAACATGGTATCTCAGACCCCGGGGACCCAAAGCCCAGGGAATGCAGAGATGGGAGAAAGACTCACAGGTTGTTGAATTCGGTGCCATTGGCCCATTTCCAGGGCTGGCCCAGCTCCTGCTCCCTCCAGAGGCCGATCCAGTGGTCGGGTTTGCCTTTATAGCGCAGCAGGAAATCCTAAAAACAGCAAAGGGAGAGGTGGTGTCAGAGCCCCGGCCCTGCTGCTCCCCCAGGCTCTGGGCAGGGAATCCCAGGTGTACACGGAAGGGCTCAGTGTTTCCAGGGGGTGGCAGGGGATTTTCTCCTCCCTCTTGCCCAGCTCTGGGTAATTCAGTATTAACCTTCCCACCCCAAACCCAGCTCCCCCTCACCCCAATCTGCCTTGGGCTGGGGCAGCTCTTGGGTGCTGCTGGGTCTAAGCTGCGCCCACCCCCCATGCAAGGCCAGGTTCTGTTTGCAAGCCCCGTCTTACAGAGCAGCTGAGCTCCCCTCACCATCGCAGGGGAAGGAGAGAGGAGACAATCTGCATTGGGGAAGGGCTAGGACTGAGAGAAGACGTCCTCCCCCCTATTCTCAGCCAGGAGGGGCCAGGGCCCAGACGTCCTCTCTCCCCAACTGGCTGCTCTTTCCTCTGCACAGGAGCAGCTCTGGCTGTGTTGAGCTGGGTTCTCAGTCCCCCTCCATGCAGCTCAATAGGCCAGGAGATGCCTGAGCCAGCTCAGCCTTAGAGACAGGCAGTCTCCTATTGGAGGGGGAGGGGAGGAAGAGAATGGGTGATCCCCAGGGTCACACACTGACACTAGAGGAGCCCTAGGTCCTGCTAGGCCTGGCATTCAGCTGATGGCACAAGAGGAGTCAGAGCCCAGGTCCTACTGCAGCAGCCACCACTAAGCCAAGGTCGTGTATCACAATTAGAGAGTCTCACCATGTCCTGCTCACTGTCGATCCCAGCCAGGGAGGCACTGAGTGCAGAGCACTGGCTCTGGCTGTAGTTCCAGTTCCCTTCAGTCTCTGAGAAATAGTAGCATCTCCCTTGGTACCCGATCCAGCCGTCCGGGCAGCAGGGCACAGCGGGGGGGCCAAGATCAGCTGAAGGAAGCTTATATCTCTGCACTGGGAATGAGAAAGTAACACGTAGTGTGAGTGAGACCTGCCGCCTGGCCACAAAAACCATGGGGAGATGCGCCCCTACGTCCCAGGTTTTGAGATGCCTCAAACCCCTCAGCAGGTGTTGGGAGGGAGCCAGGACAACGATGAGAATCCAGCGCCAGAGTGGGGTTACCTGACCCTGGTCTCACTCTCTCAGGTTCACATTCAATAGGGTTGCAGCTGACTAATAGCTCATGCTTCGCATCCCAGCACAGAGAACTGGGCTCGAGCTCAGTGTTAGAGCAGGGGGTGGGTAGGGAGCTGCAGAGGGAGGGGACAATTTTTGGGAGACAGCAGGGGAAGAACAATTAATGGGTAAGAGGTCAACCTCAACACGATTTGATTTGCTAGGCCTATTACCAGAAGGAATTTTGCTAGCCTGGGGTCCTCCCCCTGCTCTTTGCTTCCCAGGAGAGGCAGGCTGAGATGAAGACGGGAACAAACTCCCTTCTCTTCACCCGACTGAACACCCGCTCCCTGGGTCCGTCCAGCTCAGCCAGCCGCAGGGTGAGGGAGATGTTTGCCATGATCTGTTTGCAGGCTGAGCCTGAACAGCTACACTGCAATTAGTCCCTTAGCCCAAGAAGCCCCATGAGCCTGCGTCAGCTGCCTCAGACCAGCCGCAAGCGTCTAATTGCAGTGTGGAGGTCCCCTGAGCAGCCAGGAACACTGTAACTTGATTCACCTCTTACCTACAGACCTTTCTTCCCCCAAATACAGCAGCTAGAAGGAAACTCGCTGGAAGCCCTCACTGCAGTGTAACTCTTTCAGTGCCATGAGAGAGCAGCAGTGAGGTCACCCATAACCAAAGCCAAGCAGCTACTGGCAAGGTCAGCGCATTAGGTGAATAACGAGACAGGGTTATCAGGGTCACTATGGGAAGAGTTGCTAAGCCATTCCAAACACCATGTCAATGGGTGATCCCCCTCCCCCCAGAATCACTTCTGCTCGCTCTCAGCTTCAGGGAGATCTCATGTTGTTTCCCTTTTGGGGTGAGGAGGAGTTTGACACAAACGCCTCCAGCCATTTTTGTGCACGTCACGTTTTTTGTTCATTTTGTACCACAATAACTCTGTAGCTGGTTTTAAGACTTTCCTTGTGTCTGGGATTGGGACACACTTAGGTCTGGGAAAATATTAGCAGCTGGGGCAGTGGTGATCAAAGATAGATAAAGTCATGTGCCAGGCATGGATTTCCCTGGAGATTTCACAGTACAGCGTGCTGTACACATTAGTGCTCACACATGAACAGGGCAGGGCAGTCAATGCATACGATGCTTTCTGGTGCTGCTCAGTGTGTGGTTTGTGTCACTCATTTCAGGAAGAAACTCAGCTGTGTGGGGCACTGTGGCATGCTGTGCTTCAAAGCAGCACCCTGGAACCCCCCCTATTCACCACTGTCATATAATTCTATGTTTTGTAGAAAGTTTGCCTTGTGAGGCTTCATTTTAAAAGTCTTGATCTGTTGAACATTAATATCCTGTTGGATTGTATGTGCTGTCATTAGACGGGAAGTTATGAAGTTTTGCTACATGTATTACAGAAATATGTTGCGAGGTTAGGAACACCCACAACCAGCCTTTCAGGTACAACCATGGAGCAGCCAGATGCTGCTGATGGCCCACTAAAGGAATCCATACTCCCAAGGTGTATCTCAGGAACCGTATACAACGGAGACTTTTCAGAGAGAGCAGGTAGACAATGAAGACTGCTTGATTCAGGTCATAGCAAAGGATCTTTCCAGCAAGCTGGAAGAAACTATAAAAGGGGGAAGTAACATCACCCTTTGGCCTCACTTCTCCCACAAGTCAACACCTGGAAACATGTCTGGAGGTAAAAGACTAATAGGGGAGGTGGTCCTAGGGTGGAAAGAAGAATCCCAGCCTGAGTATTAAGGAACTGTACCATCTACCAGGGTCAGACACTGCTTCACTCAAATCCTGTCTAGTTTATAGAACTCAGATTGCGATTTTACTCAGGCAAAACAGTACAGTTCTGGGATCCTAGGCTGGGGAAATTGCAGGGTGCCTCTCTATTGTTAGTTCATGAGTGAACTGGGAGAAGCTGGGTGTGTCCCCTGCCTGTGGATGGCGGTGTAAGTACAGTACCTGACAAAGGTTTGTGGCTTAGCAACAGCATCACAGTCCGAGAGGAAGCCTAGGTTGGAGGGACAGAGGGATCAGTGGCACCCAAGTTCCAGGTTGCACCCTGGGGAACCCGCCACAGGCACAATTTCACGTTTCACACCATGTACAGAGCTGGATTTGGGAATATACAGGCCCCCAGGAGAAAGGCTGCCAGGCTTGCTGGGCCCCTTCCAGTACTGCCTAGAAGGGACAGGGCACAGCAAGGAGCCTTTCAGATCTAAGAGCCTCTGACCAGCGACATCTCCATCACCTGACCTCACTGTGTCCTGAGGGCTCCCTGCACCTATAGGAGTGGAACCCCAACCTCACAGATCCCACTTTACGCTGTGTGAGCCAATGCTGCCCATTCCAATGGGATGCACAGAGAGGGGGGACGGAGAGCAGAGAACTCACCTGCCAGGACAATAACAGCGATGATGACACCTAAGAACACGATTGTGAGGGTGACTGTGAGTCTCTTGCAGTTACAAGGCGGTTCTGAAACACAAAGACCTGTCAGGCCGGGCTGCGTGGACATGTCTCACTGACAGCACCAGGGCTAGAGCTGCCCTAGAACATGTGTAACCCACACACCTTCTGGGTGTGATGTTGTCTCATCTAGTGGCACTGAGACCACTTCCAGAGAGAGAGAAAATGAGTTTGCTCTACAGCCTTAGCTAACAGCCAGTTGGCTTTTAGCTCATGCAGTAGAGGCTCATGCACTAAGCTCCAGGTGTCCAGTTCGATTCCCCTCCCACAAATCAACAACTGGGGCCTGTTAGCATTACACATGCACCGTTCTGTTGACTGCACCTTCCATCAGATACTCTGGGAGAGGAGCCTGGAGGCTCAGGCAGGCTGGGGCTGGCAGAACAGTCCCTCCTTCCCCTCAGCCCAGTGCCCTCCCTGGGCACCCCCAGCCAGGCTGTCACGGGGCCTGGTGAGCTCAGGGGCAGAGAGACAAGGACCCGCATGTTTGGGTGGCAGGAGCTCAAGCTGCCCCCATCCCCGCCGTGCCCCCTGCCAAGCGCTGGCTGGGCCCACATGGCCGAGTGCGCCTGTCCCCGCACACTGGGGTCTCACACTGGCCACACACAGCAGAAGGGGGGAGAAGGAACAAGGCAGAGCTGGGCCAGGGCTGTCCCAGGGGGTCTGACACACCCAGCCCAAAAGGCCCCTGCCCAGCCCCACGGGCACCGCTGTGTGCGCCAGGCAGCAGCTGTGAGCCGGGATCGGTGCCCTGAGAGCCCCTGGGGGAGACCCAGTCCCTGCTGCCCACAGACGGGGGGTTCTGGGCACTGGCTGCTGCCACTGAGAACATGGGCCCATGTGGGGCAGCCTCAGGGTCTCTCCAGCCTGGTCCCAGGCAGCGACACCCCATTACCTGGCTTCCAACGGGTCTCCATCGCTCTCAGCTCTCCCCTGCAGCAGCTCTTGGCTCTCAGCAGCCCCGGCTCCGCGCTCCCTCTCGGCTCCTCTCGGCCTGCCTGGGTCCCATTCAGCGGCCGCCGGGGCGGGGGTCCTGGCCCTGCTCCTCCCCCCGTCCGGACTCTCCAGCCGATCTGACGGACGCAGCAGGTCAGGGGCAGGGGCGATTTGTGGTTTCTCGTTCCCTGCCCAGCAGCCCAACCCCCCGCCAGGGGCGGTGCCATGGTGATTAAACCCCCTTAACCCCATCGCCCCCCCCCACCCAGGGCTTCAGAGACCCGGTCTGCTACGGGCCCCCCCGCCCGGCCAGGCACCCAGCTGGGGGCGGGAAGAGCAGAGCCCCCCCCGCAGCAGCCCGGCAAGCGCCAGAGGGGGACGCGAGACCCAGGCCAGCCCCCGGGTGCCCGTTTCCATCAAAGCACCGGGGGGGGGGTCACTGCCCGGCCGGCCAATAACTCGGGGGGAGGGGGGGAACCGCAGGGGGGTGCAGCGGGGACGCTCCGGTGGCGGGGAAAGGCGGGATGGTGCCAGCGCGTGAGCGGTGCCCCCCCAGCGCGTGGGGCTCGGGCCGGTCCCGAGCCGGGGAAGGGCAGTAACCTGGGACCCACCGGCAGCGTCTTACCTGGCGCCTGCAGCCGCGCGGGACAGGGACCGGGACAGGCCAAGGGCCGCGTTCTGCGGGAGCCCGCGCTTTTCTAACCGCTCCCCGCCAGCCAATCAGGAGACCCAGCGCTCCCGCCACAGCTTAGCGCGGGACCCGCTCCCAGTGCGGGCTTGGAGCGCTGCGGCCTGGAGCCGCCCCTGGGTGCAGTTGGCACCAGGGACTTTAGATCCGCCAAAATCCGACACCCCATTTCCCGCCAACCGCACAGACCCTCCCCCCTCTTCCTTTGGAAGCGCAGCGTCTGTGTCCCTGTTACGAGGGACCAGGGCGGCTGTAACCCCAAGAGCTTCAGGTGTACCATCAGAAAAATGAACCGCTCCCGATTTGCTACTTTGGCTGCACTGAGCATGCGCAGCCGAACTGAGCATGCCCAGTAACCTCCGCTGTCGCCACTGCCCTCTCTCTGCCCTCACTGCTACTCACGATTTGCTGCCTGCTCTTTGGGGGCGTTTAAAATGCTCAAGGGGGCAAATCGCAGCGGGGGGGCTGCCAGGGTCTGAGCGGGGGACACAAATTTACTGGACAGAAGGGTTCAAGCTGCTGCAGGCAGCGGCAGGAGAGAGGCTGAGGGGGAAAAATCGGGGTGGGGGTGGTAGCCGCGGTTAAGCCCCGGGGAGGGGAGACGCTGCCAGACCCTGTGCGGGGACAAAACCCCCGTTTAGGGAGGGGGTGGGGGGGGACAGTGGCCCCTCGGGATGAGCCACCTGCTGGGCTCGCAGATCTGGGGGTGTCGGGGCTGTGGGGGGGGGCACAGGCTGTTTTCAGTTGTGCCCCGTGTCAGCCCTGGAGCAGGGGGCGGGTTCCTGGGGCTGGGGCTTAAAGGCACCGGCAGCCCGATTCCTACACTGTCAAAGCGTAGACAGCGGAGCTCCTCTATCTTATATAAGTGCTGCGGGGCTGTTACTGCTCCAGCCAGGAGACTGAATGTGGGGAAATATTGTACAGACGCCCCCGCCCTCCCTCAAACTCTGCCTCTCACATTTTGACTATGTAAAAGTCTCTTCTATCATTTTCTATGTCTACATGAAATCCCTGCAGCTCCTTTCTCTTATACAACGTGCTGATTTGGTAACTCCCTCCCAGAGCCCACATGTCTGTACCCCCTCCTGCACCCCAATCCCCTGCCCCAGGTCAGAGCCTGCACCCGTCACTCAAACTCCCCATAGCCTGCAACCCTCCTGCACCCCCAACTCCATCCCAGAGCCTGCACCCCAAACAGGGCCGGATTAACCTGTTGTGGGCCCGGTGCTAAACATATTTGTGGGTCCCCATGGGGGAAATGGGGACATGAGGCATGGGGGCAGAGTCCTCAGAGCGAGGGGCTGACTTGGGGCAATGGGATATGAGTCATGGCACGGCAGGGACAGCCCCACTCCACCCAGCCCAGTACAAGGGCACTGTTTACAAACCAGGAGCTGCCAGACCCATGCTGTCCAGCCCAGCCCTGCACTGCCATTGTGCTTCTTCCCCTTGGGTGTGGGCCCATGCTGCACCATGCTACCCCCTGCTCAGCACCCCTCTGGCTCCCTACGCGCAGTGCCACACCACCCAGAGACCCCCACAAATCCCCTGCCCTGAACCCCTCTGACTCCCTTCACCCAGTGCTGCACCATCTAGAGACCCCCACAAACCCCCCTGCCCAGTGCACTCCCAGATCACTCCCCCACCCACTCAAAACCCCCCTACAGATCCTCTCACTGACCAGTGCCCCCCAGCTGAAGACCCCCCACAGCCCTCCCACAACTGCACAGTGCCCCACACCTTCCCACCCAGAGCCCCCCTACAGATCCCCTCACTGTCCAGTGCCCCCACCCCAACTGCAGTGACCCGCACAGACCCCCCACACTTCCCAGCACCCACACACACACAGATCTCCCCCACTGACAGGCCCCCAACACATAGATCTCCCCCCCCCAGTGCCCAGCACCTACCCAGACCCCCTAGAGACCTACTCTCCCAAACCCTAGCCCCCAGCCACAGTAGCCGGCCCTGATGGGAGGTGACTGTGGCTGCGAGGCTGAGATGGCAGCGCAGCCAGAACTGGTCCTGGGGCAGGAGAACTGTGGCCTCTTGGGAGTGGTGGAAGCAGCCAGGCTGGAGCAGGAGCAGAGCCTACCGGGGCCAGGCTCTCTCAGGACCCAGCTGAGCCTCCCCCCTCCCCGACTGTTCCCTGAGAGTGGCTGAGACTGGCCCAGCCTCTGCACCGGTCCCAGGTGGCTCTTCCCCCGGGGAGGCAGGTGGGGCCCCACAAGTCCCAGGCAGTGGAGACAGCTCAGAGCTGGAGCAGTGCTGGGGAGTGGGGCAGATCCCTGAGACGTGACTCCCGCGATCCTACCCAGCCCACCCACACCCATTGGCCCCGTGGCCAGCAGCCTTGCAGAGCACACACCTCTCTCTCTCCCTGCTTTCCTATCACCAGTTATGTTACTACAGGAATGAAATCGAGACATCCCATAAAACAGCTAGTTCCACATTGTTCTTCAAACCTCAGATCATTGAAATGTAGCTTTGCATTTGAGATACTATATGACTGTAGTACATTTTGCACCGCCTGCATCTACACTGACATCAGGAGAGGAGAAGAGGACAAGACTGTCCGTAGCATATATGATTTTAAAGAAAGGAGAGACACACACACCCACTATCAATACAACAAGAAGGGAGAACAGTAGCTGGTGCCAAGAGAGAAGATGCAATGAAACCCTTCTGTACCCACAACTGATGTCTGAAAAGCATCAGTCACTCTGCAGATCAAAGAAAGAAAGAGCAGCCAGTTTCAGACAGATAGGATCCTTATGACCTATATAGGAGAAGTGTACTTCCCTATAGCAGTTTCCCACCATAATAAATAAATCCATAAGAAAATTAAGCAAAAATTAAGATTAGGAGTCTGATTGAAATTATGTACATTTTCAGCATTAGTTTAGTATGAAAATATTGCAGCTACTTTTCTTTTACTCCTGTCTTCATAAAAAGCAAAAGAGTTATAAGATATAATTACAAAGACTAAAGTGCATGCTTTACTATAATTAGGACCAGGCAATCCAAGATGAAAACTACACCGTGGCAGAGTCCTACAACCAGGTCTTTGAGGCCAATCCCTTTATCAATACAATCCTCAACCAAAATATGAGGAAGGAGACGAGTCACCCTCAAACTTTTGACAATAGCTCAAGGTCAGACACCCAGAAGACCAGCGCCATTCGTATTCTGGTTTTGGATAAAATACTTGATCTTGCCTACATCATAGAAACCTTCCTCTCTCCAAGTCTATACCCCACTACACCCTTTAGCGATAAAGTAACCATTAAAGAAGTTCTGAATCAGTCGTCTTTCTTCCCAATTTAGGTTTAACAATAAAGCTGCAACCTAAGTAGCTATGGGAGATGACAGTGCAACTGCTAGGTATTGGTGGGGGAAAAGTGTGCTACTAATGTCCTGGATATACTGGCAGGGCCGGCTTTAGGCTAATTCAACTAATTCCCCTGAATCGGGCCCTGCCCCTAAGAGGGTCCCGTGCCCAAGCCCTGGTTCGGTGTATTGGCAAGAGTCAGTGCACTGTACCGGGGTGGCCCGGCTTCTCCAGGGGACAATTTAAAGGGCCTGCGGGCCCTTTAAATTGCCACCACTGCCACACTGCTGGAGCCATGGGGTAGGGCTGTTGGGATCTGTGGGCTACTTAAAAAGTCCATCGCCCCTGTTGCTTCTATTGCCCCAGCCCTTTAAATAGCCACTGGAGCCCCGCCGCTCCCCCAGGGCTCCGGCAGCTGTGTACATGGCCAGGGCTGTGGAAGCAGGGGAGCCCCAGGTGGCTGCTGTTACTCTGGTGGGGGAGGGAGGAGGAGGAGGGAGCACTTACCATACCGGGTGGTCTGTACCCCCTGTACCTGCACCCCGTGCCCTGTCTCCAGCCAACCCATGCTGCACCCCCCCTGCCTGAAGCCAGCCATTCCTGCACTCCTCTGTCTTCAGCACTGCCAATCTATGCCACACCCCCCTATGGCCCTGCTTGAAGCCAGCCAGCCCACCCCACCCCACCCACCCCTGTCTCCAGCCATTGCTGCACCCCTTGCCCTGCCTGCAGCCAGCCCCATGTCCACTGGTGCCCTGCAATTCCCTGGGCAGTAACCCTGCACACCTGCTTCAATGATGGGAGAAGAGAGCAGCTGGTACCCACACACATGTGCACACCCTAGGGTGACCAGACAGCAAGTGTGAAAAATCAGGATGGGGTGGAGGTTAATAGGATCCTATATAAGAAAAAGACCCCAAGATTGGGACTGTCTCTATAAAATCGGGACATCTGGTCACCCTAGCACACTCCCAGGGAGTGGCGGGGACCAGGGGCGGCTCTAGACCCCAGCGCGCCAAGCAGGCACGTGGGGCGGCCCTTTCCCGGGGGGGCGGCATTTGGCTCCGGTGGACCTGCCGCAGGCATGCCTGCGGCAGGTCCACCGGAGCCCGGGACGAGCGGACCTGCCGCAGGCATGACTGCGGCGGGTCCCCTCTTCCCGCGGCTCCGGTTGAGCTCCCGCATCAACCGGAGCCGCGGGAAGAGGGGACCCGCCGCGGGACCGGGGAAGGGCGGCGCAGCGCACCGCGCTGCTTGGGGCAGCCTGATTTCTAGAGCCGCCCCTGGCGGGGACCCACACATGTGAAGCGGAGTTCATTTCTAGTTCAGGCCCATCTTTTTAAAAAAGAACTGTAGGTAGTGTTAACATACAGCCATATTTTCCTGGACATGTCAGACTTTTTGGTTTTTAAATTGCTGTCTGGGAGGAATTTTTAAATCTGGAAATATAGTAACCCTATTGGTACCAGAAATACATATTCTGGCACATCCCTTAAATCATAACTTTTCATAGGGAACCGGTTGCTAAGAAAGGAAAGGCTTTTTTTTCCCCACCTTTTTTTCCTTTTTTTTAAAGTCATCCCTGCTGGGGCACCGCCGAAAATGTTTGAATTGGGTGGGCCCCAAACTTCCTAAAGCCGGCCCTAACTAGTCTGTTCACTGTTATAGCTTTTAATATGCTACTGCAAACACTGTAATAGAGCATTAATGTCCCAATGTACTGTAGCTTGTTTTAACTTACCGTAATACTAGAAGTGGTGCATGTGAACATTGCCGTAACGAGGGCAAGGCGAGTGAGGCATTTGCCTCGGGCACGGAAAGTGAGGGGCTCAGAAAGTCTCTCCTTCAGCGGCAATTCGGCAGCAAGTCCTTCCCTCTGAGAGGGACTGTGGTACTCGTTGCCGAAGTGCCGCTGGTCGTCTTCAATGGAGAGGGGCAGCGCATACGGCTCTTTTGCAGAAATTCGTTGGTGGATCCTTCCCTCTAATAGGGAAGAGTCGGACATGCTGCCTCTGTTCCTTGCCTTATGTGCCAAAAATCCCTACTGACGGCTCTGCATGTGAAGCTCTCTTAAAAGCTGACACTACAGTAGTGATATTCCCTAGCCAGCATGCATAGGGCTGGGTGTGGGGAAGGGGAGTGAATTTAGGTATAAGTAACATCTCTCACACCAAACAGGAACTTTTACAAAGTTCATTATTATGCCTTGTCTTACAAACACCAAAAACTATTATTACATATGCAGAAAGGTCAATAATCACCCCCTCCCCATATATACAGAGTTGTGCTTCTGCATATAGTATCTATGTCAGATTAATATTGAGTTACCAGCTGTTCAGGAATCAGTCAAGAGTCAGCTGCCAAGCCACATGTTGATTCCTATTGCAAACTGTATGGGTGACCCTTGAGGCATTCTGAAGCAAGAGATTACTGTAAAACTGTAAATAAGACATAGAAAGAATAAAATTTTCCTAGGTTTTGTTTGTCAGATTTATTGTATTATGTATAGTAGGTGTTTAATATAAAAACCAGGTAGTATGGTTTACAATGTTTTAACAAGAGATTATTCTATTACCATTATCCAGTCAACTTGCACACTATTTTGAATTAGTGATAATTCACAGAGAGAGAAAGAAGAAAGCTGAATTTAGATAATTATTAACCAGATTCCTGGTTATTCACCAGCCACTTTGCTTCAGTCCATGGCATAAAGCATCATAAACCCAGGACAGTATTGACAAGATAATATTCACCTCGAATTTGCATCTGCTACACTCCCCGCCCCCGCCTCATTCCCAGTCACAATATTCAGGATATAGCCTAGTAAGAAAGTGGCCTGGCTGAAGCATGTAGCTGCCAACTGAAAACTAGTACTGAGTACAATAGCCTTGAGAATCATAGAATCATAGAATCATAGAATTCAAGATCAGAAGGGACCATTATGATCATCTAGTCTGACCTCCTGCAAGATGCAGGCCACATAAGCCGATCCACCCACTCCTTAGCAAGCGACCCCTGCCCCATGCTTCGGAGGAAGGCGAAAAACCTCCAGGGCCATTGCCAATCTTCCCTGGAGGAAAATTCCTTCCCGACCCCAAATATGGCGGTCAGCTGAACCCCGAGCATGCGGGCAAGACTCTCCAGCCAAACCCTCTGGAAAAGGTTATATCATACCATTGACCCATTGTACTATTTACCAGTGTGGCACTTAATTGACCTATTGACTAAACCCGTTATCCTATCATACCATCTCCTCCATAAACTTATCTAGCTTAATCTTAAAGTCATGGAGGTCCTTCGCCCCCACTGTTTCCCTCGGTAGGCTGTTCCAGTATTGCACTCCCCTGATGGTTAGAAACCTTCGTCTAATTTCAAGCCTGAATTTCCTGACTGACAATTTATATCCGTTTGTCCTCGTGTCCACATTAGCACTGAGCTGAAATAATTCCTCTCCTTCCCTGGTATTTATCCCTCTGATATATTTAAAGAGTGTAATCATATCTCCTCTTATCCTTCTTTTGGTTAAGGAAAACAAACCGAGCTCCTCAAGTCTTCTTTCATACGACAGGCTTTCCATTCCTCGGATCATTCTAGTGGCCCTTCTTTGTACCTGTTCTAGTTTGAATTCATCCTTCTTAAACATGGGAGACCAAAACTGCACACAATACTCCAAATGAGGTCTCACCAACGCCTTATATAACGGGACTAGCACCTCCTTATCCCTACTAGAAATACCTCGCCTAATGCAACCCAAGACCGCATTAGCTTTTTAACGCCACATCACATTGCCTACTCATAGTCATCCTACGATCAACCAGGACTCCTAGGTCCTTCTCCTCCTCCGTTACTTCCAACTGGTGCGTCCCCAGCTTATAACTAAAGTTCTTGTTAGTCATCCCTAAATGCATAACCTTACACTTCTCACTATTGAATTTCATCCTGTTACTAATACTCCAGTTTACAAGGTCATCTAAATCTCCCTGGAGAATATCCCGATCCTCTTCCGAATTGGCAATACCCCCCAACTTGGTGTCATCCACAAACTTTATCAGCCCACTCCTACTCTTGGTTCCCAGGTCAGCAATAAATAGATTGAATAAAATCGGACCCAAAACCGAGCCTTGAGGAACTCCACTGGTAACCCCCCTCCAACCGGACAGTTCCCCTTCAATACTACCCTCTGCAGTCTCCTTTAACCAGCTCCGTATCCACCTCTGGATTTTCATTTCGATCCCCATCTTTTCCAATTTAACCAGTAATTCTTCATGCGGTACCGTATCAAACGCCTTACTGAAATCCAGATATATTAGATCCACCGCATTTCCCTTGTCTAAAAATCTGTTACTTTCTCAAAGAAGGAGATCAAGTTGGTTTGGCACGATCTACCTTCGTAAATCCATGTTGTAATCTATCCCAGTTGCCATCGGCCTCATGCTCCGGAACCACTCTCTCTTTTAAGATTTTTTCCATGACTTTGCATACTACAGATGTTAGACTAACAGGCCTATAGTTCCCCGGGTCACTTTTTTTCCCCTTCTTGAATATAGGAACTACATTAGCTAATATCCAGTCAGTCGGTACAATCCCCGAATTTAGGGATTTATTAAAGATTATCGCTAACGGGCTAGCAATATCCCTCGCCAATTCCCTTAATATTCTAGGATGAAGATTATCCGGGCCCCCCGATTTACTTCCGTTAAGCTGTTCAAGTTTGGCTTCTACCTCAGATACCGTAATGTCTACCCCCATATCTTCATTCCCTTCGGTCCCTCTATCACTATTCCTTAGCCCTTCATTAGCCTCATTAAAGACCGAGGCAAAGTATCTCAGATATTGTGCCATGCCAAGATTATCCCTAATCTCCACTCCGTTTAAAGTTTTAAGCGGTCCCACATCTTCTTTCTTGGTTTTCTTCCTATTTATATGGCTAAAAAACCGTTTGCTATTGGTTTTAATCCCCTTCGCTAGGTCCATCTCCACTCGTCGCTTTGCCTTTCTCACAGCTTCCCTGCACCCTCTGACCTCAATAAGGTAGGTTTCCTTGCTGATCCCTCCCATTTTCCAGTCCTGGTACGCTTTCTGTTTTTTCTTAATGACCCCTCTAAGACGCTTGCTCATCCAGCTCGGTCTAAAACTGCTACCTATGAGCCGTTTCCCCCTTCTCGGGATACATGCCTCTGACAACTCCTGCAACTTCAGCCTGAAGTAACCCCAGGCGTCATCTGCCCCTAGATCCCTAAATATGTTAGCCCAGTCCACTTCCCTAACTAGTCGCCTTAATTTAGTAAAGTTGGCCCTTTTGAAATCGTACACCCTAGTCTCAGATGCACTATTGATTATCCTCCCATTTATTTGGAAACGAATTAGCTCATGATCACTCGAGCCAAGGTTGTCCCCTACAACAATTTCCTCAACAAGGTCCTCGTTACTGACCAAAATCAAATCTAAAATGGCATCCCCCCTCGTCGGTTCAGCAACCACTTGATGAAGGAATTCATTAGCTATCACGTCTAGGAAAAGCTGAGCCCTATTATTATTACTAGCATTTGTTTCCCAATCTATATCCGGGAAGTTAAAGTCCCCCATGATCAAGCAGTTCTTATTAGTGTTTACCTCCTTAAAAACATTAAAGAGCTCTCTATCCGTCTCTAAGCTAGATCCCGGCGGTCTATAGCACACCCCAATCACTATCCCGGGTGAGGCTCTGGTAGTTTTCTTCCCCAATGTGACCATTGCCCAAACAGACTCTGTATTATCCATTGCATTGCTAGTTACCTCATTACATTTCACCTCATTATTGATATACAGTGCTACTCCCCCACCTTTACCTTTGCATCGGTCTTTCCTAAACAGCACATACCCTTCCATACCTGTACTCCAGTCATGGCTACCGTTCCACCATGTTTCGGTTATTCCTACGATATCCGGTTTCAATTCCCGGACCAGGAGCTCCAGTTCCTCCATTTTGTTACCTAAGCTTCTCGCATTGGTGAACAAACATCCTAATTTTTCCTGTTGGGCTCCTCTCACTCTTTTCACCCAACTCGGTAGGGACACAGTACTTCCAGTATGTCTTATAGATCTAGTATCCGTCCCCCCCCTCTTCCTTACACGTAACTGCCCCCCTCTGGCTATATCTGTTGTTATCTTGTTGTCCTCACTCCCAATGTATAAATTTGGCGTGGAGAGCACCAGGACCTCTCCCAACCGTCTCCCCCCAGTGTCTAGTTTAAAGCTCTTTTAATCAGATGAGCCAGCCTCCCTCCTAGAAGTCTACTTCCTTCCCTACTTAGGTGGAGCCCATCCCTTGAGAACAGTTGTCTGTCCCCAAAAGCCTCCCAGTGCCCATACATCCCAAAGCCCTCCTTGTAACACCACTCCCTCAGCCAACTATTAATCGTCACGATCCTCTCACCCCTTTGGCGCCCTTCCCTAGGGACAGGTAGGATCCCACTGAAGATCACCTGAGCCTCAATTTCCTTGAGCGTCTTACCCAACCTGGCATAGTCTCCCTTGATCCTTTCTAGTGAGAATCTAGCAGTGTCATTCGTTCCCACATGAAGGATGATCAAAGGGTTCTTACCCGCTCCTCTTAGGATCCTTTTCAACCTCAGGTCCACATCCCGTATTTTAGCACCCGGTAGACAGCACACCCTTCTGTTCTCCGGATCGGCCCTGGTCACAGGCCTGTCCAACCTTCGCAGTATGGAATCCCCAATCACGTAGACCTGCCTTCGCCTGGGGACAGCACGGACCTCTAACCTATCCCCTGTTCCCCCTGGTTGCAAGCTCCTTCCATTCCTATCATCCCTTGTGGTTCCCCTTAAGCCATCCTGTATCCTCCCTGGGCCCAAACTTGGTGCTACCTCCATCGACTCCTCCCCTTTTTCTATGGGACTGGCTGCTCGTCTCTTTTTCTTTGGCCTTTTTTTGCTTAATTCTGAGCACTGTGTCTGCAGTGAGATGCAGGGTGGCCCTGGTGCCATGGCACCATTGTAAAGTCGATACTGACTCTAATCCCATAGGCGGCAGGTTTGTATAATTTTTGGTGGTGCCCAAAATGGTGGTCTATCTCCCCGCTCTCGCCCTGTAAGCCGATATAAAATTAAGCTACAACGCATCAGAAACACACGATTACAAGGGTCATTTAAAAGTGGAAAGTGAGAAGCAGCACTTGCCTGCTTCAATATACGGTATTAAATTTTGTTACACCTGTTGTGCCAAATTGGGAATGTTCTTAATGTTTTCTCTGAATACTGTGTGGATGCCTCAGTTTCCCCTGCAAGGTGCCAACTGAAGGTGTTGGGGACAAAGAGATCAGGTGGCCTCCTTGTCCAGAAGAGATACAAAGGCTAGAGGAGGGAGTGTCAGTTTGGAGCTGGCTGGGGAAATGGGGAGAGGCCCAGAACTTGGGTCTAGGCTCCCCACCCTCCAAGATGGACCTGACTGAGGGGTCATTTTCTGTACCTACAAGCTCTGTTTAATCTGTGTTCCTGTTGTCTAACAAACCTTCTATTTTACCGGCTGGCTGAGAGTCACGTCTGACTGCAGAGTTGGGGTGCAGGGACCGCTGGTTGCCCCATGACCTGCCTGGGCGCACGCGCTGCAGAAAGTGCACGGTGTGCAAAGAGCTGAATGCTCCAAGGTCAGACCCAGGAAGGTGTAAGCTTCTTATCTTGGAGACAGTACGCTCAGAGAGAGGAGTCTCTCGCAGAGTCCTGACTGGCTTTGTATGGAGTAGTTCCAAAGCATCACAGCATCCCCTTCCACACCATGGGCTTCCCGGAAGTCTGCACAGGCACTGACACTCCCTCCTCTGCCCTCTCTCTCTTTTCCAGGCATTAGGAGGCCACCTGATCTCTTTGTTCTCCAACACCTTCAATTGGCAGCTTGCAGGAGAGTGGCCCAGGCCATCAGGTGCCAGGAGACAGGGTTTCGGCCATTCTCTGTGCAGACAGCATCACACTGGCCCTCTAGGGCTCTACAACAATCACACCCCCTTATCCCACCATCTAGATACTTGAGAAATGCATAGGGGAAACTGAGGCACCCACACAGTATTCAGAGAAAACATTAAGAACATTCCCACTTTGTAACACCTGTATACAACTAGTTATATACTTTAAAGGGGTGTAAAATAATCAAGTATTGTGCTAAACACAATGATACTCCAAACTGACCACCACATTTAAGTTGCACATTTTTCCCCTCAGGTGAGGGCTCTGGGGTGGGGCTGGGGATGAGGGGTTCACAGTGCAGGAGGGTGCTCAGGGTTGGGGTGCTGAGGGTGCATGCTCTGGGGTGGGGCAGGGCTGGGGATAAGTAACTTGGGATGCAGACAGGCTGCCCCAGGGCTAGGACCAGAGAGGACTCCCCCCCCCCCACCCCATTATCAGCAGCAGCAAGCTCCAGGGGAGGGATCCCTCCTCTCCCCCCGCAGCACACTCACTCTGCAACAAAGTCACTGCACATGCTCCTAGGGACTCTCTCAGGTCCAGAAAGCCCACTCGCCTCCCCTGTGGTGGGTATCGGGTGGCACAGAGTCCCTGGGCAATGCTCTGGAACTGCTCCCCACCAAGCCAGTCAGGACTTTGGGGAGCCTCCTCTCCCTTGGAGCAGACTTTTTCAGGGCAAGAAGCTCACACATCTTCATCTCCTGGGTCTCTCCTTAGTGCATTCAGCATCCTCTGCCCCTCCATGTGCTTCCCACAGCGATCCCACCCCAGCGGGGTCCAGGGGAAGCCACAGGGTCCCGCCCCCCCACTTCGCAGTCAGACATGACTCTCAGCCAGCCAGTAAAACAGAGGTTTATTCGGTGACAGGAACATGGGCTAAAACAGAGCTGGTAGGTACAGCGAACAAGACCCCACAGCCGGGTCCATTCTGGGAGCAGTGAGCCAGACCCCCATCTGCACTTCCCTCCTCATCCCCAGCCAGCTCCAGACTCCCAAACCCCCTCCAGCCCCTCCTCTCTGCTCAGTTCCTTTCCTGGGCCAGGAGGTCACCTGACCTCTTTGTCTCCAACACCTTCAGCTGGCACCTTTGCAGAGGAGGGCCCAGGCCATCAGTTGCTAGGAGACAGAGTGCCAGGCATTTAGGTGCACTGGCCCTTTGCTCTGTAGCAATCACATACCCTGATCCACCACCTAGATACTTTAGAACTGCATAGGAGACACTGAGGCACAAACAGAGTATTCAGAGAAAACATTAAGAACATTCCCAGCTCGTCACACCGGGGTGGGGGGCTGCCATCATGTGTGGCCTCCCCACGCCTGCTATTCCCCCTGCGCGCTCTGTACCCACAAACCTTACCTCCCCTTTTCACGTATTCACACACAAATGAGTGGAAGTGCGCACCTCACTCATCCAATAGGTCAATTTGGCACATTAGCCAAGAGGAAGCAAATCGTGAGTGTTTTCGACCACAAACCCCATCCCTCCAGATTTGCAACCATCCCTGGACCAGTGACAGGTGCATAGGGAGCCAAGTCAATGGAAATAATCACGGAGGAAGCCAGTGGAAAAAATGAATGGGGCCACTCTGGTTACCACCTTGGGGTCAGGGGAGTGCTCTGTACCCCCAAACCTTACCTCCCCTTTTCACGTATTCACACACAAAAAAGTGAAAGTGCGCACCTCACTCATCCAATAGGTCAATTTGGCACATTAGCCAAGAGGAAGCAAATCGTGAGCGTTTTCGACCACAAACCCCATCCCTCCAGATTTGCAACCATCCCTGGACCAGTGACAGGGACATAGGCAGCCTAGTCATTGGAAATAATCAAGGAGGAAGCCAGTGGAAAAACTGAAAGGGGCCACTCTGGATACCACCTTGGAGTCAGGGGAGTGCGCTGTACCCCCAAACCTTACCTCCCTATTCACGTATTCACACACAAAACAGTGGAAGTGCGCGCCTCACTCATCCAATAGGTCAATTTGGCACATTAGCCAGGAGGAAGCAAATCATGAGCGTTTTCGACCACAAACACCTTCCCTCCAGATTTGCAACCATCCCTGGACCAGTGACAGGTGCACAACCATCCCTGGACCAGTGACACATGCATAACCATCCCTGGACCAGTGACAGGTGCATAGGCAGCCAAGTCACTGGAAATAATCAAGGAGGAAGCCAGTGGAAAAAATGAATGGGGCCACTCTGGTTATCACCTTGGGGTCTGGGGCGTGCTCTGTACCCACAAGCCTTACCTCCCCTTTTCACGTATTCACACACAAATGAGTGGAAGCGCGTGCCTCAATCATCCAATAGGTCAATTTGGCACATTAGCCAGGAGGAAGCAAATTGTGAGTGTTTTCGACCACAAACCCCATCTCTCCAGATTTGCAACCATCCCTCGACCAGTGACAGGGGCACGACCATCCCCGGACCAGTGACAGGTGTGTAGGCAGCCAAGTCATTGGAAATAATCAAGGAGGAAGCCAGTGGAAAAAATGAATGGGACCACTCTGGTTATTACCTTGGGGTCAGGCGAGTGCTCTGTACCCACAAACCTTACCTCCCTATTCACGTATTCACACATAAAAAAGTGGAAGAGCATGCCTCAAGCATCCAAAAGATCAGGGTTCAGCAACCTTTCCGAAGAGCTGTGCCGAGTCTTCATTTAGTCTCTCTGATTTAAGGTTTCGCATGCCAGTGATACATTTTAATATTTTTAGAAGGTCTCTTTTTATGGCTATAATATATAACTAAACTATTGTTGTATATAAAGTATATAAGTTTTTTAACATGCTTAAAAAGCTTCATTTAAAATAAAATTAAAATGCAGAAACCCCCAGAACGCTGCAATAGGTCAATTTGGCACATTAGCCAGGAGGAAGCAAATCGTGAGCGTTTTCGACCACAATCCCCATCCCTCCAGATTTGCAACCATCCCTCGACCAGTGACAGGGACATAGGCAGCCAAGTCATTGGAAATAATCATGGAGGAAGCCAGTGGAAAAAATGAATGGGGCCACTCTGGTTACCACCTTGGGGTCAGGGGAGTGCGCTGTACCCACAAACGTTACCTCCCTTTTCACGTATTCACACTCAAAAAAGTGGAAGTGCGCGCCTCACTCATCCAATAGATCAATTTGTCATATTAGCCAGGAGGAAGCAAATCGTGAGCGTTTTCGACCGCAAACACCATCCCTCCAGATTTGCAACCATCCCTAGACCAGTGACAGGTGCGTAGGGAGCCAAGTCAATGGAAATAATCATGGAGGAAGCCAGTGGAAAAAATGAATGGGGCCACTCTGGTTACCACCTTGGGGTCAGGGGAGTGCGCTGTACCCACAAACGTTACCTCCCTTTTCACGTATTCACACTCAAAAAAGTGGAAGCGCACGCCTCACTCATCCAATAGGTCAATTTGGCACATTAGCCAGGAGGAAGCAAATCGTGAGCGTTTTCGACCGCAAACACCTTCCCTCCAGATTTGCAACCATCCCTGGACCAGTGACAGGTGCATAGGGAGCCAAGTCAATAGAAATAATCATGGAGGAAGCCAGTGGAGAAAATGAATGGGGCCACTCTGGCTACCACCTTGGGGTCAGGGGAGTGCTCTGTACCCCCAAACCTTACCTCCCTTTTCACGTATTCACACTCAAAAAAGTGGAAGTGCGCGCCTCACTCATCCAATAGGTCAATTTGGCACATTAGCCAGGAGGAAGCAAATCATGAGCGTTTTCGACCGCAAACCCCATCTCTCCAGATTTGCAACCATCCCTGGACCAGTGACAGGAGCACAGCCAACCCCGGACCAGTGACAGGTGTGTAGGCAGCCAAGTCACTGGAAATAATCAAGGCGGAAGCCATTGAAAAAAATGAATGGGGCTACTCTGGTTATTACCTTGGGGTCAGGGGAGTGCTCTGTACCCACAAACCTTACCTCCCTTTTCATATATTCACACACAAAAAAGTGAAAGAGCATGCCTCAAGCATCCAAAAGATCAGGGTTCGGCAACCTTTCAGAAGAGCTGTGCCGAGTCTTCATTTAGTCTCTCTGATTTAAGGTTTCTCATGCCAGTAATACATTGTAATATTTTTAGAAGGTCTCTTTTTATGGCTATAATATATAACTAAACTGTTGTTGTATATAAAGTATATACGTTTTTTAACATGCTTAAAACGCTTCATTTAAAATAAAATTAAAATGCAGAAACCCCCAGAACCCTGCAATAGGTCAATTTGGCACATTAGCCAGGAGGAAGCAGAATGTGAGTGTTTTTGACCAAAAACTCTGTCCCTCCTGATTTGCAACCCCATGGATCAGGCGGCAGCAAGTCCTGAGCAGGATCCCAGATGGTTACGTTGTGCGGCAGAAACTGCTACTAGTAGCAAAACGGGAGGGTTTCGAAATGTGATGGTACACCGGCGAACCGCTGATCTCCGCCCCCGCCCCCATTGCAGAGTCAGCGTCCCAGGGCACTGCTCTGCAGGAAGATCACAGCTCAGCTCCCCCAGGGACTGCAGCCCCCCATCGCAGAGCAGGGGTGAATGTCAGCGTCCCAGGGCACTGCTCTGCAGGAAGATCACAGCTCAGCTCCCCCAGGGACTGCAGCCCCCCATCGCAGAGCAGGGGTGAGTGTCAGCGTCCCAGGGCACTGCTCTGCAGGAAGATCACAGCTCAGCTAACCCAGGGACTGCAGCCCCCCATCGCAGAGCAGGGGTGAGTGTCAGCGTCCCAGGGCACTGCTCTGCAGGCAGATCACAGCTCAGCTCCCCCAGGGACTGCAGCCCCCCATCGCAGAGCGGGGGTGAGTGTCAGCGTCCCAGGGCACTGCTCTGCAGGCAGATCACAGCTCAGCTCCCCCAGGGACTCCAGGGCTGCAGTATCCCGTGCAGGGCAGGTCCCTGATCCATTTCCCCTGCTCTGCATTAGCTGAGGGGGGAGCCCGAACTCCCCACTTCTCACACAGCGCGTCCTCCCCTATAGAAAAAGCGCACGAGGTAGCCAACCAGAAGGGGGGTGCACGGCAATAATGCACAGGGGCGTGGCCATACACTGTATTAGCATACTGCGCCTGGATTGGACAAGAAACCAAGGAGCCTAGCTTACATTGGCTAATAAAATGAATGAAACTTTACTGGCGTGGCGGGACAGTTGAAGGTATCGAAGTCAACTTTGCAGTCGTTGCATAGATAATCCAGCCCCATGTTGGACGCATTTTCACCACTACATGTGAAAGATCTAGTGTAGAGTCAAGGGACACATTGAAATATCCTGCTTTCCTTAAGTCACCCAAAACTGAGCCTCTCACTTTTTTAGCCATACACTGGTGAGTTAATCACGTATTGTTTTAGACAAGGATGAAGGCTTCCCACATCCACTGCTTCCATAATGTTTGATGTGGTTAGACAGAAATGGATCAAACTTAGTTTTTTTCTCAGCCCTGGTCTCCTGCCAGTCAATAATGAACAATTAGTGAAGAGAAAGGGTACTTGTGTAGCCAGATGTGTATATTTTTGTCATATTTGAACAAAAATGTCTATACTTAGAGAGAATCTTTTTTCCCCCATATCTCCTTTATTTATCAACTGATTCTGATAAAATTTGAAATGGAGTCAGATTTTTCTTTTTTAGAGGCTTCTCATAGTCATAGAATCATAGAACTGGAAGGTACCTCGAGAGGTCATCTAGTCCAGTCCCCTGTGCTCAAGGCAGGACTGATTATTATCTAGACCATCCCTGACAGGTGTTTGTCCAACCTGCTCTTAAAAATCCCCAATGATGGAGATTCCACAACCTCCCTGGCCAATTTATTCCAGTGCTTAACCACTCTGACAGTCAGGACGTTTTTTCTAATGTCCAACCTAAATCTCCCTTGCTGCAATTTAAGCCAATTGCTTCTTGTCCTATCCTCAGAGGTTAAGAAGAACAATTTTTCTCCCTCCTCCTTGTAACAACCATTTATGTACTTAAAAACTTATCATGTCCCCCCTCAGTCTTCTTTTCTCCAGACTAAACAAACTCATTTTTTTTCAATCTTCCCTCATAATTCATGTTTTCTAGACCTTTACTCATTTTTGTTGCTCTTCTCTGGACTTTCTCCAATTTGTCCACATCTTTCCTGAAATGTGGCACCCAGAACTGGCCACAATATGCCATTTGAGGCCTAATCAGCGCAGAGTAGAGCAGAAGAATTATTTCTCGTGTCTTGCTTACAATACTCCTGCTGATACATCCCAGAATTCTGTTTGTTCTGCTCTGCGCTGCGCTTTGCTTCCCAGGAGAGGCAGGTTGCTACACCCTCCTTCGTTTATCACAGCAGTCATTTCCCATTTTGTATGTGTGCAATCAGGGGTGGCAGGTTTGTATAAGTTTTGGTGGTGCCCAGAATAAGTCCAAGTCCCGACCCCCCACCACCTGCCTTGTAAGCCCATATACAGTAACTCCTCACTTAAAGTCATCCCAGTTAACGTTGTTTTGTTGTTACATTGCTGATCAATTAGAGCAGTGGCTCTCAAACTTTTTTTTTCCATGGCCCACTTGAAAAATGCTGAGGGTCTTGGTGGACCACTTAATGATCTTTCCAAATGCTGTTTGTACCATTAGCTAACTATTGTAAAGCACTTTGGATAAAAGTGCTATATAACCCCCCCACCCAAATAATAATTAACTTTTTTTGTTCTACACATAAAAGCACACAACTCATTTTTTAATATCGGTAGCCTTAACCTTTCTAATGCGATGGATGTGCCCTCTCTTCCCTGCCACAGCAGCCCCCAAGCTGGGGCTGGGAAGAAGGGGGGTTTTCCCCCTCTCTCCTCCTCTGTCCCCCACTGCAGCAGCCCCTGAGCTCTGGCTGGAAAGGAAGGGGGTCTCTCTCTCCTGCCACAGCAGCCACAGAGCTGAAGCTGGGAAGAAAGGGGGTCTCTCCCCAGCAGTCGCAGCCCTGAGCTCAGTGTTACAGCAGGGAGTGGGCAGGGAGCTGCAGAGGGAGGGGACAGTTATTGTGGGCCTGCAGGCCAATAATTAATGGATAAGAGGTCGAGTTCAACACGATTTGCCAGGTCTGTTACCCTGAGGAATCCTGCTAGCCTGGGGCACTGCCCCCCTCGCCCTGCTCCACGCTTGGCTTCCCAGGAGAGGCAGGCCGAGATGAAGATGGGAACAAACTCCCTTCCCTTCCCCAGACGGAACACCCGCTGCCTGGGACCATCCAGCACAGCCGGACACAGGGCGATGGAGACGCTTGTTGTGATATGTTTACCTGGCAGGAAGGATTCCAGGGACACTCCCAGCCTGGGGGTACTAACACATCTCAGAGCTTTTCATCTCAGTCATAAGAGCAACAGGTTTCAGAGTAGCAGCCGTGTTAGTCTGTATCCGCAAAAAGAACAGGACAACTTGTGGCACCTTAGAGACTAACACACATTTATTTCAGCATGAGCTTTCGTGGGCTACAGCCCACTTCTTCGGATGCATCTGATGAAGTGGGGCTGTAGCCCAGGAAAGCTTATACTGAAATAAATGTGTTAGTCTCTAAGGTGCCATAACAGCGTCAGTTGCACGTTCAGAGCAATACACAGCAGGTGACTGACTAACTGCGAAGGAAGCGAAGTAACTTTCAGTCAGGGATATGAAATGGCCACAAGGTGGCGCCAGAGCTCCAGCTACAGGAAATGGCCAGTTACAGTGACTGGCTGGGTTGCCAACTTTCTAACTGCCTCAAACTGCCCCTTCCCTTCCCTGAGGCCCCACCCCACACTCCCTTCATTCCCCCTCCCTCCCTCCCTTTCACTGGGATGGGGCAGGTGGTTGGGGTCAGGGGCGACTCTAGGAATTTCGCCGCTCCAAGCATGGCGGCACGCGGCGGGGGGCGCTCTGCCGGTCGCCGGTCCTGCGGTTCCGGTGGACCTGCCGCAGACGTGCCTGCAGATGCTCCACCAGAGCCGCGGGACCAGCGGATCCTCCGCAGGCACATCTGCGGGAGGTCCACTGGAGCCGCCTGCCACCCCCCGCGGCATGCCGCCCCAAGTGCGCGCTTGGCATGCTGGGGCCTGGAGCCGGCCCTGGTTGGGGTGTGGGAGCGGGTACGGGCACTGGGCTGGGGATGCTGCGGGGGGCAGAAATGAGGGTTTCAGGGTGTGAGAGGGGCTCAGGGCTGGGGCAGGGGACTAGGGTGCGGGAGGGGGGGCAGGCTCCAGCTAGGGGTGTGGGGCTGGGGATGAGGGGGTTGGAGTGCAAGAGGGGGTTCAGGGCTGGGGCAGAGGGTTGGGGTGCTGCAGGTGGTTCGGGGTCCAAGCAGCACTTACTGCGGCTCCCGGCATAGGAACCGACTTCCCCTTTGCTTGACCCCCACTCCACTCCTTCCCCCAAGCCCCAGCCCCCGTCCCGCCTCTTCCCACCCCTGCTCCGCCCCGGCTCTGCCCCTACTCCACCCAAGCCCCAGCCCCCGCTCTCGTAGGAGCAGGGTTTTATAATTGTACTCTGAGAATTAATGTATGATTTGTTTTCATCCTGCAGCAGCACGGCAAGCCCCAGAGGGGGGAACTTCAATGCCCAGCCACTAGCTGCCCTGTTTCCCACCACAGCACACGGGGAGGAAGGGGGTGGGGAAGATGCCCAGCCATCTGAATACATGGGGGGACAGGGAGGCAGGTTGCTCACATACAGCACATGCTAACAGAAAGCAACGCACCACGCCCACTGCGGACCCTGGCTGCGCACGGGCAGGGTTGTCCTGGGGCTGTGGCTCCGTCAGGGCATTGGCTGTTTTGCCATCTGCTGCTCCACAGAGATCCCCAGCAGCACCTCCCATTGGCAACTGCAATGTGATGTTCACAGCAAAGCACAAGGCACGGTTCGCATCTACAATCCAAGCACAGCGCCCTGCAGCTGGGTTAGAGGCCGAGTGCACAGAGGCAGCGGGATGAAGGCAAAACATCCAGCTAGGAATAAGGAACCGCTATTGACATCAATGCAGGCTATGAGCTGTGTCTATGTAGATAAAGACCTCATGTCCCTCAAGCCTGACCAGCAGCTCCCGGCTATCCCAGGCCTCAGCTCCCTCTGCCACAGTTTTGTCAATACTCCTCAGTCCCACCCCAGAGCCCCCTGCAGTTCTAGCCCTAGGTTACCCCTACCAGCTCTCTTGATTCTCTTCACTCCTTCTTGGCAGATACAGGATACACAGCGGAGCAGTGTGCAGGTTTCCTTGGCATTCACTTGGAGTGAGCTCTGTCACTTGAGGCTTCAACCTTCATAAGTAACATGACCATTGCAACCCCACACCAGCCAAACCCATACATGGCGCCAGCAGGGCTTCTGGAGGCTATTTCTTGTGCTGCGCAGGCCACAGGGAAATGTTTTACTCTATATTTTGTGCCCTCAAAACAGGTTTTACTTTTTTAAACGCAGCCTGTTTTATTTGTCTCCTTCTGCACCATTAGCCAGGCTCTGGGCAGAGATTTTCAGAGCTGCTTAAGGGACCTGGATGCCTAGTTCATCACAACTCATAAAAACCTCTTTAAAATGAGCTTCCTAGTGCCTGACTGGGGGTTGCCTGCTGGGGCTGACCCAGTGACCTCTGGATCTAGAAAGGAGGTGCCTCTAACAGAAGAGAGAGAAACCCAGTTGCTTCTAGCAAACAACCTGCCCATATGCTGCAGACAAAGATGAAACACCCCCAAGGTCCCTGCCAATCTGACCTGGGGAAAATTCCATCCTGACCCCCATATATGATGATCACTTAGACCCTGGGCATGTGAGCAAGAACCAGCCAGCCAAGCGCCTGAGACAGAGAAAGCTTGGTACCATTCCAGAGCATTGGCCCACCCCATCCAGCGTCCCATCTCCAACCATGGCCAGTGCTGATGCTTCAGAGGATAGAGACAAGAAGCAAACACCTCCCCCCCACCCCCAAAAACAGAATACACTGTGGGAGGGGGAAATCCTTTCCTGACCCCTTCAGATGACCAGCTGAAGCCCTGAAGCATGAGATTTAGGACCATAAGACATATACCAGAAGAGACCCCAACATTGTCCAGCCCACACCCACCATCACCAGCAACCGCCTCATACAGTCACACTCATAAATGTGTCCAGTCTCTCATAAAACTAAGTTGGTTGCCCCACACAACTCCTACCGGGAGGCTGCTCTAGAACATCCCTCCTTTGATGGTTAGAAACCTTCTACTCTCCAGCCTGGACTTGTTCTTGGCCAGCTGAGACCCATTTGGTCTTGTAGCTACATTATCCTTTAGCTAGAAGAGCTCTGCACTCTCCCTGGTGTTTAATAACTCCCCACCCCCACCTATTTATAGAGAGCCATCAGATCCCCTCTCAGCCTTTGTTTTTCTAGACTAAACCAGCCAAGCTCTTCCAGTCTCCTGTTATAAAACAAGCCCTTTATTCCCCAGGTGACATTACACCTCACTTATGCTTATGATATGAGTATGGCATAACTAAGATGTAGTTTATGCAAGATGCATCTTGAGAGATATCGTTGGAAAGGTTTTGATTTACTGAATGTGATTCTCCAATTTGTATGCACGTATCATTTCTTTATCTGAAGGCAGGAATACTGACGATGTAACCATTACAACTCTGGTTACACATCGGAAATGCCCACCAGATAGTAAGCAATCAGCCTGGATGGGCCATTACGAAAGACAGTGGGTCTTTGAAGATGCTGATCTCCCATCTTCCTGGAGTTCCTTCCTCTGAACATTACAAATAAACCTTGTCTCTGTTGTAGGAGCAGCTCAAAAGGTTTGTTATACTTCCCCCCACACACCCCATTTTGACTCCTTTCCCTCTCTGAATACCTGTGACTTGCTTTCCCCCTTCCTCCTGGGATGAATGGGCTGCTTGAACAGCTGGAAGATCAGAAGAGCTCCCAGGTAGACAAGGTGTCTGGAACTCTAATTAGGCAGTGATCACACACCCAGAGCATGGACACTGCCCGAGGTGGAGTGTGACCAACCAGATGTGGCCAAGTCATCTCTAGTCGCAGGCCATGAGGAGCAGATCCTTAAAAGGGGAAGGGGCCATGTGCTCAGGAGTGCACTCACAAGCTTGTACCTCCCATGAAGGCCCTTCGCCTGGACCGCCTGGCCAGTGGTTCGCCGCGTTGCATTCCATCGTGCCTCAGGAAGACTTACTTTCATCACACCATCCATCGCTGCGCTGTGAGACACTTACCGGGAAGGATCCTGACATCTCCAGTGCCGTGCCTGTCCTGAGAGCGTGAGTATGCGAGTGTGACCCCACCCCCCATTCTTTTGAGCTTAACTCTCACTATAATAAACGTGCTGCTTTCTGCCAAACTCTGGTGGGTCATTAGTCCTCCATAAATTTACTAGCTGCCCCAATTTCTGGTAATAGTCTTATGGTTGCTTTAACACCACAAGGTCATGTGATGATGTCACCTGGTATAAAATACCACCTTGGACACTTTTCCACTGTGTGTGTGTGGTGGGGGGAGACAAGCGGAAGGGAAATCAAGCAGGGAAACAAAAGATTCCTGCGATATGTAAGGCTGGAGAATGAGTTAATCCAGGTCACTAGTTCTTCACTGAATCCCCACCCAGGATGACTAAAACTGATCTGAGGAAAAAAGTCTGGGTCCCAGGCTGAGACAGGGGTCTAGCCTGTGAAGTAGGAAATATCTGGAACGCTAAGCTTCAGAAGCTCTGCAAGCTGCCGAAAACAATATTTAGGGTGAGAAAACACTATTTGTAACCAGTTTCCTTAGTGAATTAAATTTAGGTTGCGTGTTTGTTTATTTTGCTCAGTGATCTGCTTTGTTCTGTTTGTTATCCCTTATAATCCCTTAAAATGCATCCTTTGTAGGTAATAAACGTGTTTTGTTTTCTAAAACCTAGTTTGTGCAATTCATAACTGGGGGGTGGGCAAAGAACTGTGCGTATCTTCCTCCGTATTGATGGAGGGGGTGATTTTCATGAGCTTATGCTATATAGATCTCTATACAGGGCAAGACAATATAATTTTGGGTTTACGCAAATAGTATTCAGCATCAGGCACATGATACACAGATGGGCAGACAGGGAGATAACCTCAGTCATCACCTGCCTGAAAGGTCCTGAAACCTTCTGGTGACCTGCATTAACTCCAGTGCACAAGCGTGCTGGGCAATCCCTTAGCTGAATCCTTCCACAGAGAGCTGATCGCAGTCTCTGTGTGATTCTGCAGCTGGGTGTGTCCCTAACTGTGTGTGCGCTGGAAGAGGGCTTGAGAGCCTGGCACAGCAGCCCAGAATAAGGGGAATCCAGGCTGGTGGGACAGGGGGGCTCAGTGGGACCCCAGGACATCCGGTGTCACCCCAAAAGGGGGACCCCAATCATCCTCGTAGCTCTTCTCTGCACCTGTTCCAGTCTGAATTCGATGTTCTTAAGGTCTTGGAGTTAATGTGGGTCACCAAAAGGTTTCAGAACCTTTCAGGCAGGTGGTAACTGAGGTTATCTCCCTGTCTGGCCATCTATGTATTGTGTGCCTGATGCTGGATACTATTTGAGTACTGAGCCAGGTGAAAATTGAGAGATTGCAAAATCCACAAAAATAGAAATCTACAGGAAGACACAAACAGCGGGGTGTCTCATGAAAGAAAGGTACACTGTGCCTGGCTGTACAGTGCTGCAAGGATTTCAGGTGAGCAGGACACGGTTAGACAGGAGAATATCTTGTTAAATAAGTCCAGGCTCTAGAACACGTTATGTTTTTATTTTATATATAACCATTTGTTTCCAAGACTTCTGCTTGAATCGCTGCTTTGTTAAACTGATCCTTGATTTCACTATGAACATACGTAAGTGCTGTGTGTTAAGCGGAGCAGTGATCTGAGGTGGAACTGTTCCTTTGGAAGCAGCGAATCTGTAAATAACACAGGTGTCCACGGGACCGGGGGCTGGACGCTCAAGGTGGATGATCAGAGGGTCTGAGGGCAGAATGGGCCTATTGCTACCCTGCAGTGTCTGCAAACCCAGCAGCAAGTGTGTGTGTGGCACAGACAAGGCTCTCTCATACAAAGGGCAGATGGTCGTGAGCAGGGGTGAAAGTAACTTAAAGGACTCACCCGGACATAGGGTGTCCGGGCTCCTGGGCAAGGTGGGTGTGTGTGGCTCTGGGACCCTGGATGGGGCGGGGCCTCGGGCGGAAGGGTCAGTGCTGGGGCCAGACTCCCCCAGCCAGCCCTTCAGTGCTGCCCGCCCTGCACTGCCCAGAGCCCTGGCAGCGATTTAAAGGGCCCGCAGCTCCCTGGAGCGATTTACAGATCTGCTGCCTGGAGCCCCAGGCCCTTTTAAATTGCCGAGCCCTGGGGCAGCTGCCCCTTTTGCCCCCCACCATCAGCAGCCCTGCCAATACGGTGCTTAAAGCACTGCCGCGGCAGCACTTTAACGTCGGCTGTGTACCGGCCCGTACCAGTGGCCACTTTCTTACCGGTATGAGGTACCGGCCCGTACTGGCTTACTTTCACCTCTGGTCGCGAGATGCATCACAGGTTAGTAATTTCTTCCAGGTTTAGGACAGTTATAAATTACAACTCAACACCCCAAGCCAGTAAGAAGGGCCGAGGGGAGGAACTGTGACTGCGAGAGGCACCTGAGTCCCAGCACCTCCCGGGGTTCTGCTCTGCCCCCGGCTTAGAGCTCTGCCTAAAGCCACAATCCTGCCCCGTGAGCCTAAACACCAGTATTTCATGTTACAGATACACAAATAAAGATCCTCAGCCCGACTGTTTATATCACAGCAGCTTCTTTCTGGCAGATCCATTTGAACTCAGCAGCACACGTCTCAGACTGAATCTGGGTGCCTTTTACAGACGCACAGCTGTTCCCATCAGCAGAGCCTGAGAAGCTGCAAAATTAAAGAGAGAGTCGGTGTCACTGTGGTCCCTGTAACAAGGAAAGGCCCATGGGTGAGTCTTTCTTTCCCCTCACTCTAATGGGAAGATTGGCTCTGGTGTTGGCCTTCCTCTCTGTAACTTTCCTGCAGAGCTTCAGGTGAGAAGACAGCCCTGGAGGTGAGATGAGCGAGGGGGTCTCTGGCAAGGAATGAACTAGGCTGAATCTCATGGGTCAGTGAGCTCAAAGGGCAGATGGTCGTGAGCCACCTTGAGCTCCCGCATCTCGGCTTTCCTTTGAAAACCAAATCTGAGTCTCAGGGGAGAGAGGAAACCTGCACCACGTGACCTGGGTAATGGGACGGCTGCAGGGAGCCTGAGGATGTGTCCAGATGAACGGTTAGGGCTGTATTCACAAAGGGACTTAAGAGTCTAACAGGGGCACCAGAACAGGGGGGACCAGGGGGCCATGGCCCTCCCATTTTTTGAAAGTGGAAGTGCCTGATCCCTGCCCCTCCTATTCCCACCAAAGCCCTGAGCCTGGGCAGCTGTGGGGAGCCACAGACCTGTCACCTGCCAGGGGTGGAGAGGCCTGAGAGCAGCCCCCAGCCTGTGCCCCTGCCCCCCGGACTTTCCCCCCCAGAGCAGGTAGAGGATGCACAACTCCCCACAGCTGCCCACACAGCTCTTACCGAGGCTCTGAGGCCCTGTCCCCAGATGGAGCCAGGTCAGGATAAGAGCAGCGTGGGCAGCTGGGGGGAGCCACGGACCTTCCACCTGCCCTGGATGGAGGGTCTGGGGGGTGGGGACTCCAGTCGGGGGCTGCTCTTGGCCCCTCCATCCTGGGCAGTTGGAGGAGCCTGGGCTTTCTGGCCTGCTTCCAGCTTGGCCGGAGCAGGGCCTTGGGGGAAGAGGAGGGGCAGGAGTTGGGCCATGGAAGGGGTGGGACCCCCTGGCCCCCACACTTTTGAGAAGGCTCCATCGCTCCTGGAGCCTAACAGCCACTTTAGGCACGTACATCCCAGAACCATGTCCAAAGCCCTGGCTTACCTGCAACCAAACCCTTGAGGCACCTACACTTTTTCAGTGCCTCAATTTTCATAGTGAAGGTTTCCTAGGCACCTGTGTGTCTGCCTGTCAGCTTGTTCGCTGCTGCCTCCCTCTAGGCTACTGGATGCCTAAGTCGCAGCATGATGCATGAGCCAGCAGCAGACAGACATTCCTCTGCCTAACATGCCTGTGGGCTCCGAGCCGGAAGTGCATGTTCAAAGGCCACTTACCAGATCGGGCCCCACAGGTGAACTCCCACAAAATGGCAGGGAGGATCAAGCCCTCCTTGGTAATTTTTAGCCCAGGAGTTGGGGCACAAACCTGAAAAGTGAGAGACCCCCAGTTCAAGTCCCCTTGTGGCTGCAGGGGAGAGGGGATTATGAACAAGGGGCGGTGGAGAAGAAGCCTCTAACCACTGAGCTAAGGGCTCCCTCAGTGTGTTTCACTGGGGATAAATAATTTAAAGAGCGATTGGAGCAGAGGGACTAAATGTCACCTCAGGATGGGCTGCAGAGAGATGATTTCTAGCCCCCATCAGTGACAGCTGCTTGGAACAGCTGGGCCTGGCACCCCCAAGGGGAGAGGCAATTCCTGATTTAGTCCTCAGTGGAAGACAGGATCTGCCCCAAGAGGTGAAGGGAGCTGAACTGCCTGGTAATAGTGACACAGTAATTAAATTTAGCATCCCTGTAGGGTGGATAATACCAAAAAAGCCCCAAACAGTGACATTTAACGTCAAAAGTGGAGCTACATAAGCAAGAAGATACTTGTTGGATGGAAATAGCACAGAGCTGTCACAAGGGTAAAATGCCTCCTAGCAGCACGGAGACTACTTAAAAACACCATCAGAGAGGCTCAGACTAAGGGCTTGTCTACACTTACAGCGCTGCAGTGAAGACACTCCCTACCCTGACCAGAGAGCTTCTCCCATCAGCGTAGTCAATCCACCTCCCCAAGAGTGGTAGCTATGGTGACAGGAGAAGCCCTCCCACCAACATAATGCTGTATACACCCAGGGTTAGGTTGGTACCTGTGTCGCTCAGGTGGTGGATTTTTCACATCCCTGAGTGACTTAGTTAAACTCACACAAGTTTGTAGTGTAGCCCAGGGCTAAATGTGTACCTCAAATCAAAAAAGATAGTTAGAGGACCCAAAAAATGCCACCCTGGCTAAACAGCAGAGTAATGGAGGCCATTAGAGGCAAATGGCATCCTTTAAAATTTGGAAGTCAAATCCTAATGAGGAAAATAGGACAAAGCACAAACTCCAGCAAGTGAATTGTAAATGTTTAAGGAGACAGGCCAAGGAAGAGTTTGAGAAGCAACTTGCTAAAGGTGCAAAAACTAACAAAAAATTGTTTCAAGTACATTTGAAGCAGGAAACCTGTCAAACAGACAGTGGTTACATGCAGTGTTGCTGTAGCTGTGTTGGTGCCAGGATATTAGAGACAAGGTGGGTGAGGAAATATCTTCTATTGGAGCAAGTCCATTGACCTAGCTACAGCCTTCCGAGGGGGTGGCTTTACTACAGCGATGAAAAAAAACCCTAATGTTGCCGCAGAAAGTGCCTACTCCACTGTGGCACTGTAATGTAGTTATGGTGCTGCAGCTGTAGCACTTGTAATGGAGTCCGGGGATTCTCAACATTTTACTTTCTGACACCCCCCCACCCCCCAACATGGTATAAAAACTCCAGGGCCGGGGGTCGGGATTCAGCTGCTGGAGTGGCAGTGGGGAAGGGGGGTTTGGGGCCAGGGCTGGAGGCTCCAGGTTTCAGCTGCCAGGGCTCAGGGCTTCTGCTCCATGGGACTTGGGACTCAGGGCTCCTGGCTTTAGCCCCACGGGGCAGGGAACTCAGGGCTTCTGCCCCACAGGGACACCAGGGCTCGTGGCTCCGGGCTGCAGCCCCATGCTGGGGGGCAGGACTCGGGGCTCTGGGTTTCAGCCCTTTGGTGCTAGGCTTTAGCCCAGCAGGGGCACTGGGTCTCCAAGCTTTAGACCCGCAGGGGCTGGGGGCTCCGGGCTTCAGCCCTACAGGCTCAGGACTCCGGGTTTCAGCCCCTTGGCTCCAACTTCAGCCCGGGCTCAGGGCTTTAACCCAGCGGGGAGTGCCAGGGCTCAGGCACCTTCCCCTCTCATGTTGGCATCTCCCATTCGCTAGCTCGGGCGGTTCCCCACCTCGTGTGCTGGTTTCTGTGAATCCCATTGGGAGGTGCTTGTCTCTCCCCATGCATTGTACAAGGGAGCCTGGGCACCTAACTCGGGCTTTGTGAATCCCAGGGATTTTCTCGGTGCCTAAACATTAGGTGCTGCTACACTCAGACTCCCACCACGTACGTCTCTTTGTGAATCTAGCCCTTACGGCACAGCAGGCTGGGGTGTGCTTGTGCTCACTGGCCGTGTGGACAGTCTGACCGCACACTAACACTGGGAGCAGAAAGACCAGAGAGAGGAGCAGAGCCCAGGGGAACCCAGCAGAGCCCAGAGACAGGGCTGAAGTAAGACGTTTAGGGCCTTAGGCACAACTTCTTATCAGGGTCCCCCCCACTGGCACCATGGGGCAGAGACTGGCGCACTGGCTGCCGTGTCCCCCTTGCACTGGCAGGAGCAGTAGCCACATTCTCACCAGTGATCACACGTCACTGCCTCCAGCTGCCAGCCCAGAGGAGCAGATGTGTGACAGGAAGGATGGTTCAAGGGTTAGGGTGCTGACCTGGGTTCCATTTCCTGCTCTGCCCAGGCTCCCTGTGACACTCTGGGCAAGTCACTTAAAGTGAGAGACTCAGCGATATTGAGGCACCTAACTCCTCTTGAAGTCGATGGGCATTAGGCATCTAAATACCTTTATGAATCCCACTGTTAGTCTCTCTGTGCCTCAGTTTACCCATCTATAGCAAGGGGATAATAGCCCTGCCCTGCCCTAAAGGTTGTGAGATGCTCAGATACTATAGCAATGGGGGGCAGATCAGGACCTTAGGCCTTGTCTACACTAGGAGGTGTTTCTGGTGCAGTTATATTGGAAACCCTGTAGTGTGGACATAGCTATATCCATATCTAAGGGCATGTCTACATTACCTGCTGGATTGAGAGGCAGGTGGAGTCGACAGGGGAGCGTCAGCAGTCGACTCACCGCAGTGAAGACACCGTGGTGAGTAGATCTAAGTAAGTCGACTTCAGCTATGTTATTCACGTAGCTGAAGTTGTGTAACTAATCGAATCCTGCCCCCCACCCCGCAGTGTAAACCAGATCTCAGTGTTTCTACCACTACAGCTTATGCCAATTCCCCCAATTGGCTACACTACACTAGGGCCTTTGCTGGCACAGCAAAAATACCCTTAACCGACATAACTATGCTAGTAAAACTTTTAAGTGAACATCAGTTAGAGATTTAACATCAGCAATTTATACAATGGTGCTTTTCCCAAACATCTATCAAACATTAAACATCAGGCAGCACTTACAGCATTGGATCTAATGGGGAACCGTCCACCCAGGTCCATTTCCCCCCTGGAAGTGTCACTGTGAGTCCAATCCAGACATCATTTGCACCTTGTGTAAGATTCTGTATGGAATCCTGTGAAGTGCAAAGCAGAGAGGGTGGGGTGAATATGCTGGAACAGGCTAGAATTCGTTTAGTGCTCCCGTTAAATGCCTGCTCTTGGCTTCAGTGGCTCTACCCATAATGCCAGCAGGAGAACGCATCAGCACCTGAGCTAGTTCACCCTCACCCCTGGGCGGGCAGAGACCCAGTGCAGGTGCTGGGAAATGTGCCTCTCTCTGTGCAGGTGTGGTAATGCCAGCACCAGTCCTTGGTGTCACAGGGTGAGCTGGCCCTTTAAGGGAGTCCTGGGTTCAGCCCCACCTGTGACTAGGTGCCCCTGGACTGGGAGGTTCAGGTGAGAGAAGCAGGTGACCAGGATCCAGGCCTGGTGGGGCTACGGGGGCAGCCCGAGGTCAGTCAAGGCAGGCGAGATTTGGTGGAGTAGGGGGGTTGTGCGAGTAGCTCTATGCAGAATGACTCTGCTGAGCTCCCAGACAGGGCTCAGGGGGGCAGAGCCTGCAGGAGCCAGCTGGGCAGTCTGGGGTGGGAACGCTGTGGGGGTCTTGTTCTGAACTGTATGTTAATCAGCCAGATGCCCCAGAATGGAGGAACAGGAGAAATGGGGCAGAGGGTTAGAGCCAGGCTGGATAAACCTGCTGCTCTGGGATTGTAACTAGGGACACACGTCTCTCTCCAGCTGGAGTTTAATGAGCGTGTATTTTATGTTACCATCTCCTCCCGGTTCCGGATCACGAGCATGCGAGAGCTCTTCCCCGAGCAGTCGTCACGGCTCCCAGTCCAGTTTTTACTCTCTTTAGACAGCCAGTAGCACTTGTCCCCATGCAGCTGCCAGTCCCTGGGGCAGAGTTTGCACCCGGAGCCCTCTGGAGGGAGAGATGGAAATAGAGGTGTCGTCAATTCTGAAAATTCAAACTGCAGCTGGCTGAAAACTTTTGTTCAAAGCTGTTTTTTAACGCTAAAATGCCATTTTGACCAAAATAAAAGTTTTGGTGTCATTTTTTGATGGGGGAGGGGACTCAAAATGGAAATACTGATTTTTTGGGGGGTAGGGGAAGATTTCATTCAGTTTTGGATGTTCCCCCCACTGGAAAAGAGGGGGAGGACTTTCACTTTTCTATTTCCATCAGAGGACATCAAGCTGTCATTTCTTTTCATATTTTTCATGAACTAGGTTTGCAATGTACCAGCTCTAGGTCTAGATATTGCTGAAGTTTCCCCTGCAGCTGTGTAAAAGCTTCAACATACTAGCAAGGGCTTTTTTCAGAGGTCCGCATGCAAACAGGCAGGCCCGCTGTAGGGCACGACTGAGCGGTGCTGGCAGAGCTGGGAGGCCAGAGAGGAGAGAATTCATTTGACGTCTTTACACAGAGTTGTTCTCTAATTAGATCTGCTCTAACTCAGTCCTGCTCTAACCCAGGTTCTGTGCAGGAATCACGGGGTGGAATTTTCTGGATTGGTGCATTAAATGTTCACTGAGGTTTGGTCGTGTGAGATCATAAAAGCTGAACAGAGACGGGCTCGGCCTATACTCCGATGGGAGACCTTATGGGGAAATAAGTGTGGAAACAAATAACATTGATGACTGAGACTGAGAAGGAGGGACACCACCTACTAAGACAGAACTGAACCCAGTGCCCCAGCCTGGCAGTAGGGGGCGCTGTACCACTGCTACTGCCATGGTTCAGCTGAGAACTAAAAGCAAGGTTCACATGGGGTCATTAACAACATAAGTGCTGCCATATTGGCTCAGACCACAGTCCATCTTGCTCAGTATCCTGTCTCTGATAGTGGCCCATACCAGAGTTTCCTGGGGAATATACAGAACAGGGCAATTATGGAGTTATTCATCCAACTTCCACTCCCAGCTTCTGGTAGTCAGAGGTTCAGCATTGCACTGATTGTGGGGTTGCATCCCTGACCATTTTGGCTAATAGTCATTGATGGATCTATTTCTTTTTTGTACCCAGTCATAGTTTTGGCCATCATAACATCCTATGGCAATGAGTTCCACAGTTTAGTTGTGTGAAAAAGTACTTCCTCTGGTTGTATTAAACCTGCTGCCTATTAATTTCATTGGCTGACCCCTGGTTTTTGTATTGTGTGAAGGGTAAATAATAAATTAATTGCTGTTAACTCACGCGATTAACTCAAAAAAAATAATCGTGATTAATTCCACTTATAACAATAGAATACCAAGTGAAATTTATTAAATATTTTTGGATGTTTTTCTACGTTGTCAATATTGATTTCAATTACAACACAGAATACAAAGTGCACAGTGCTCGCTTTATATTATTATTTTTTATTACAAATATATGCACTGTAAAAATGATAAACAAAAGAAACAGTATTTTTCAATTCACCTCATGCAAGTACTGAAGTGCAATCTCTTTACTGTGAAAGTTGAATTTAATATATTTGAAAATGTATTAAACATCCAAAATATTTAAAATAAATGGTATTCTATTGTTAACAGTGCAATTAATTGTTTTAATCGCTTGACAGCCCTAGTAAATAACACTTCTCTATTCACTCTTCCCACACCACTCATGTCCTATCATATTCTCCCCCAACCCCCACCCTCAGTTGCCTCTTTTCTAAGTGGAACAGCCCTAATCTTTTTTAGTGTTTCTTTATATGGAAGCTGTTCCACACCATTGATCATCTTTGTTGCCCTTCTCTGAACCGGTATGTGCTTTTTGAGATGGGGCAACCAGAACTGTACACAGTATCCAAGGTGCACCACGGATTTATATAGAGGCACTATGATATTTTCGGTCTTATTTTCTATCCTTTTTCTAATAGTTCCTAACATACTGTTTGCCTTTTTGACCACTGATGTATATTGAGTGGAAGTTTTCATAGAACTATCCTCGGTGACGCCAAGATCTCTTTTTTGGGTGGTAACAGATAATTTAGAACCCATCAGTGTATATGTGCAGTTGGGATTATTTTTCCCCCAATGTGCATTACCTTGCACTTATCCAGGGGTGGCTCCAGACCCCAGCACGCCAGGCGTGGCTTCGGTGGAGCATCCGCAGGCACACAGCATGCCCCCCGCGGCGTGCCGCTGTGCTTGGGGCGGTGACATCGCTAGAGCTGCACCTGCACTTATCCATGTTGAATTTCATCTGCCATTTTGTTGCCAAGTCACGCAGTTGTGAGAGATCCCTCGGTAGGGTGACCAGACAGCAAATATGAAAAATCAGGACAAGGGGTGGGGGGAATAGGCACCTATATAAGAAAAAGCCCCAAATATCGGGACTGTCACTATAAAATCGGGACACCTGGTCACCCTATCCCTCGGGTAACTCCTCACACTCAGCTTTGGACTTAACTATCTTGAATAATTTTGTATCATCTGCAAACTTTGCCACTTCACTGTTCACCCCCTTTTTTCAAATCATTAATATGTTCAACAGCTCTGGTCCCAGTACAGATCCTTGGGGGATCCCATTATTTACCTCTCTCCATGTGAAAACTGGCCATTTATTCCTACTCTTCGTTTCCAATCTGTCAACCAGTTACTGATACACAAAAGGACCTCACCATAGCTACTTAGTTACCTTAAGAGTCTTTGTTGAGGGACCTTGTCAAAGCCTTTCTGAATACCCAGCTACACTATATCCACTGGATTAGTCTCACCCACCTGCTTGTTGACTCCCTTGAAGAATTCCCTTGACAAAAGCCATGTTGACTCTTCCCCAACAAATCATGTTGATCTATGTGTCTCTGTTAATTCTGTTCTTCACTATAGTTTCTACCAATTTGCCCAGTACTGAAGTCCGGCTCCCCAGGCTGTAATTGCCAGGATCACTTCTGGAGCCTTTTTTAAAAACCGGAGTTACATTAGCTACCTTCCAGTCATCTGGCTCTTCTTGAATACTGGGAGGTCTGAACCTGTTCAAATTCCAGCCTGGGTGACTTCAGTTTGCCTCTCTAAAATGCCCCCTGCAATTCCAACAGGCTATGAGGTTCTTCTTCAGTCATTTGCCTAAGACAAACAGCTGTTGAGTTTCACCCCAGAGGTGGCTGCATTTCAGTAGTGGGGGAAAGGATTCCTGAGAGTATTACATAGTTTGAAAAACACTTTGTGATCCAATCTCGACAGAAATTGTATTATTACACTATTATTAAAACTGTCTATGCTCTAGCAATGGGAGTTACTCTGACCACTAGATGTCACTGCTGATCCTCTGCACAAACAGCTGAGAATTATTAATTTTACTTAGATTGTAAATTCTCTGGGGCAGGGACTGTCTTTTTATTATATGTTTTTACAGCACCTTCCACAATGGGGCCCTGAATGCTGAGCCTTTGGGCACTGCTGCAATACAAATAAATAATAATCAATATTAGTACTACAGTAGGACAGAGAGGCCACAACAATGGATAGGACCCCATTGTGGTAGGTGTTGCACATGCACGTAGTACAACAAACTCTGCTTCAATGAGCTACCAATCTAAACATAGGATGGGAAACAGGTGGAGACACACAAAGAGGAGTAGGATGACAGGGAGAATGAAATAACCCTCCTGGTACAGAAAGAGGTAACCACGACATTTACCTTGCACCCACCAATTGGGACTGATGAAAAGAAAAAAGATAGAGGATCTTTGGGTGTATAGTACATCACTACCACACCTAGAGCATTAGAGCACATTGAAAAACATTCCATTTACTTAAAAATCACCCTGTTGTCTGAACATTGTTTTCCCTGCTGTAGTTAGAAGTAGAGCTGACGGGAAAAAAATTGTCTTTTTTCAAAATGAAATTCTTCACAGGAAACTTGTTTCGTTTGAATTTTTTTTAGTTTTTGTTGAAGTAAGCGTCTGCTTTCCAAACTCTTTGACTCAAAAATGAAAAAGTTTACTCCCATGGTTAGCCCCCTTTACACTGTCACTTTGGCAATGTTGCCATCTCTCATATTTTTATCACACATCTTGCGAAGTTTGGTGTTTTCTTTTAAGCCCCAGCTCCTGGAGTCAGGGGATTATGTGAGAATCTCAGTTTCATTACAGAAAGTTTCTAGTCCTCATAATTCTGAGAAAAGCCTGACAGCAGGACCCAAGTGCAACCTAAAGGCTCAGAAACCAGAAGGCAAACATAAAGAACCCAAAATGTATATTTTTTCTAAAATAAGCCAATCTCATAATTTTTAGGGCCTGACTCCTGGTTTTTGAATGCTTGGGAATCGCAACACTGGAGTAATGGCTATAAAGGGGCCTCAGTGTGAATGAGAATCTGGTCCATTGTATTTCAAGCTGACAGTGTCCCTTTAACACAGTGCCTGGATTTTCAGTCACAGCGAGCGTGCTGCAAACTCTGGGACAGTAGGAGCTGTGGTTACCTGCCAAGCTGCCATTGTGGGGTTCACATAGAATTGGTTTCAAGCGAGACCGGAAATCCTCCAGGCAGGAGCTGCATTCAGTGTTACTGATGATTCTGGTTTCATTATTCTCCAATGTATTCAGAGTTCCTCTGGTCTGCCCTTTACAAGAGACATGCAACTGGGAAACTTCAAAACAGCATCAGCGTCAATAAAAAATCACTTCTATTGCAGCTATTTAGGGATTAAAAAACAACAATCGTGGGAGGTGTAAAAATCGAACAGTGTAGTGCCAATCACAGCTAGGGTAGGGACAGAGGAAGAGAGAATCCCATTCACTACACAGTCTAGGTGCATTTCTGTCTTCGCATCCACATGTAACAGTGCACTTGTTTTAGCTGGATCATATGAGTTTCATGGATCCAGCTCTTAACTGCACATTGTTCCTGTAACATTTTGACCTGGCTGGTGATGTAATGCCAAGGATTTCATTCATAAACGGACTGGAATCAGGAATGGAATATCAGTGGGATTTGGGAATGAGAAGAGAATTCATGGAACACCATTAAGCCCAAATGGATAAACAGATTGGTGCTACTTACCCCAAACCCCCAGGGCTATCACAGCTATTGTCAGGACGATGTTCCCAGCCCATCCGACCCCTACAGCGATGCGATGCCACCGGGGACATGGAGGGGAACCTGTAAGAGACAATGTTTGGAGAAACACTATCAGCCCCCAGTGTGAGAAATCAGCCTCCTTACCTGGGAGTTCCACTCCTCTTCATATAACACTAGGGGCAGCTTTACCAATGGCAGCTTCTTTCACCCATTTCTCTCAGAAGCACCTTCATACCTTTTCCCCCACACTGTGCCTTATGCAGGGATGCCCCCCCCCCTGAAATCATTCTACACAGCCACTGCTCTGCCCTGCTTCAGATCCTTTCCTATGGTCCCCCTGTAACCTGACACGCATGGTAAACTGCCTAGTAATAAGGGCTAGGCAAGTGGCCTGTTAATGATTCATTAATATAGCTTACTTCATTTAAAACCAACAACTATGAAGCCTCCAAATTGTTAACCTAGCTAATACATATCACTTTGTGCCCCTGTGACCATCCCCCCTTTCCTTCCTCTCCTCTAGCCCTCCCTTCATGTTCAAAATACACCAGTTGTGTTTTGACCCTATTTAAACCGCAATCCTATAAATACTGTTATGTCAGGAGTCACCAGGTGGTGCTGTTACACACAGTCATATATATTCCTTTTCTCAATGTGTGAACACTGAAGAAATGTTATACTATTGTTCATTTTGTGGTATGGATTCTTTGTGGGGGAGCTGTTGCACCAGCAGGGGAGTTTGCTCTCTGCCTTAATTTCTCTACTAGAGTCACATCTTCTGGCAGAGTTGCTTCCTGGGAACCAGGCATGGTGTTTGGGCTGAGATTCCTGAAAGAGGAGTTTGTTTACATGCCATTTGTGATCACCTCTGTTCCAGGACCGGTGTACACAGTGTAAATAAACAAATTACACTAAGAAAATACCCAGCCTCCGTGTCACTGAATTCTTCTCCATTGTGAAAACAGACCAGGCTCAAATGTCTACTATCACTAAGTACAGAGGTGACAATACTTGTGCCTGCACTTAACTTTAAGCACGTAAGTAATCCCATTGACTTCAAAAGGACCACTTATGTGAGAAAAGTAAAGTATTTGTGTAAGTGTTAGCAGGACTGGGGTCTTAGTTTGTAAATTATCTGGTTGAGAAATTTTCCATCAAAACGGTTTTTTTGATAGAAAACTGGGTTTGGGACTAAATTTTTTTTTTGCTAAAGAAGTGTTTGCTTTCTGCAGAAAATTGATTTTTTTTTGGTATTTTGATTCTGAAATGCCACCCACATCTCACAGAATTGTAGTTTGGGTGCCTTATTCCCCTAGTCTCCTCTATGAGCTGCAGGGCCACACAGAGAGGATGCCAAAAATAGCAGTTTGCCCCAGGCATCAGGTTTAAGAATGTCCCCAAACCCATGGAACACTATGATTATTGGATGAAACACGGAGAGGTGGCGAGTCTCAGTTTCAAATATTGCCCCAGGCCCCCAGAAACCTTTGTGCAGCCTGATGGACGAGGCTCCCCAGCCAGATTTAATCTTTCGTGATGCACCGTGGCCATGTGAGTGCTGTTGTGATAACTGGGCCTACAAATTTACCCTGATTGTGAGAAGTGTGTGAAAGTTCATTAAATGTCACAATGACCTATAATAATAAATGTTGATAGGAAAAGTACAAAAGGGAGACAGAAAGACTGAACTAATCCAAACACAAAGGCCGACTGCTATAAATTAAGACCTGTGTTAAGATCATGCACGGTGAAGGCTGCACATGAAAGGTGCGAAAGAGCTGCCTCATCAAACAGCACAGATATGAACTTTGCATGCTCTCGGCGTGGCTGACTCTGCATCAGGATTTAGACTTCCGTCATATGTGTAGCCATAGATGAGAACTGCGACAACATCAGCAGCAATGTACTACTAACACACAGCGTTAATTCATGAATAAAATAATGAGGGGATGGCTCTTCCACCCATCACTGCTTTATGGGGTCCTTTAAAAAAAACTTTTTTGGGGTGAAGGGGGCAAAAAAAAAGCCAAGAAGAAGCTGTCTGCCAACATCTGCTACTGCAAATGTTACCATCAGGGCTGCTGCCGCTACCATATACTGGGACCCACCACTACACCATTGGGCCTTCCTCATTCTGATCTTGAAAGATGTCCTGACCAGCCTGGCCTAGAGAGAGGAGCCCAGAGGACATTGCTGCTTCCACCTGCTCTGGCTAAATTCCAAACACTGCCTGGGATGTGAGACGTTGTCATCCCCCTTCCCCCTTGTTTCTTCTTTTTTTCCTCTACCTTTTTTCTTCTCTTTCCTATCCCTCTCCTTTTGCCTTCTGTGTAATGAGAGTCTGGCTTAGGCAGCCAAGACTGTACGTTTTGCAACATTGCTGTAAGCCTGTGACCAGAAAAAGACAACCAGCCATGATACCCCAAACAGTCCTATTCTGCTACAACAGGGGTCAGCAACCTTTCAGAAGTGCTGTGCTGAGTCTTCATTTATTCACCCTAATTTAAGGTCTCGTGTGCCAGTAATACATTTTAATGTATTTCAAAGGTCTCTTTCTATAAGTCTACAATATAGAACTAAACTATTGTTGTATGTAAAGTAAATAAGGTTTCAAAATGTTTAAGAAGCTTCATGTAAAATTAAATTGAAATGCAGAGCCCCCCGGACCGGTGGCCAGGACCCGGGCAGTGTGAGTGCCACTGAAAATCAGCTTGTGTGCTGCCTTCGGCACCCATGCCATAGGTTGCCTACCCCTGTGCTACAAGTTTAGCAGGACTCCGGGCGGCTGCTATGATTGTGTGCCCTGCTTGTGTTTCTGCAGAAGCAAGGTTACAACTGAGAGTTAACATCAAAAACAGAAGCTGTATTTTCTATCTTTGCTGTTTCTTTTCCCTCCCCTTTTGTTTGTCTTGTTTTCTCTTTTAGAGGAACAGGATCAGACTTTAAACAACAGAAGCAACAGCTCCAGCCCATCTCAACTAACCTTTTTTCTTTTCCCTAAAAAGAACAGTTATTGTCATTAATACTATCTAAAGCCTGTCAGATAGGGGGCTTTTCTCCAGCGAAAGGGAAAGGAAATAAGGAATGGTGTTAAAATGAAAGCCTTACTTAATAGTTCAGATTTCAAATGCTTCAACTGCTTTATTAAAGATACAGAAAAAGAAAAGAAAGAAAAAGATTAAAATGATTTTTAATGGTGTGTTTGCCATGGGACTAACCAAGCTGAGGTACTTGTATGTCAAACCCTGGACATTGTTTACCAGTGTTTAATGTCAGACAGTGACAGGATCACATTAACACCTTTGATCCTTTGGGCCCATGAAAATTAACACAAAAGTGCCATTAAATGGACTGCCCACCCTTGCCAAGAGGGGAGACCATGATGAATCATGGGAGTTGTATTCCAAGCAGAGAGCTGAGCCCATAGAGGAAAATGGAGACATGAGGCACTCAAATCATACACGCCACATTTCTAATGTGTCGGCAGGGGAGGGGGGAAGACTCCACCCCAGGCCCCACCCTTTCCCCCAAGGCCCCACCCCTATCCTGCCATTCCACCCCCGCTCTGCCCTGCCCTTCCACCCCTGATTGCGGTGGGTGGGAGGCACTGGGAGGAGAGGGGGAGGCGCTGATCAGCTGGGCCACTGATGGGCAGGAGGCACTGATAGTGGGGCTGCCAATGGGTGCTAAACACCCACCATTTTTCCCCCCCGTGGGTGCTCCAAAGTGCTTTCAAAGTAGGCTAGAGGCGTTTCAATGGTGGCTGAAACCCCTTAGCCTTCTTTGAAAATCCAGCCAAAATACTTCAGTGGTTTGCTATTTTCCCAGGAATTATATTGTGAAATGAAGATAGTAAGCCAGAGTCTATTCTGTTACCCGGGTGCACTCTAAATACAAAGACATTCCACTAAGGTAACATCCAAATTTACACAGAAGTGACAGTGCTATTATATTTGACTCAGTGTCTTGATTTTGAGCGGCAATCTTTTGTAATTTTTTTGTAAACAGAAGCATCTTTAAACCAAACTCACTCTATACTTTCAAACTATGTTTCCTAGGGAAAGGATTGGAAACTAACTTCTGGTTTCAAATGAAGCTTGTGACACTCTTAAAGCCATTCACAGAGTTTATAATTATTACAGGAGAATTAAATGCCTTCCTGTTGTAACCACTATTCAATTAAAAAATTGCATCCTTCTGCTCATAAAAGTGGATCCTTATGTTTGGATTTTCACAGAGACCTAATTCAGATCACTACTGTGAACTTCAGAGAACTAATTGTTCTGAAATTATGAGTGGACAAAAGTAGTGGAAGTAATTTTTTAAAAGTGAAAAATATTGTCTGCTCTATACGAGTTCAGTACCTAACACAACAAGGCCCCTGCTCCTAACTAGAACCTTTTAGCATCACCACATGGCAAATTTCATATTAATTAATGCTGAATAATTAATGGTGGTGGTGGTTGTGTTTTCTGTCTTCAATTTAAAATCACTTGTTGAATTTTGTTTAACGTTGCTAAGGAAAATTATCTTGTAGCTTTGGATTAACAAATGATTTCAAGCTAAAAGGAGAGGGGTTTTCTGGAAAAGGAAGTGGGAAGGTTAAAATCATCCTTATATTGGAATTGGTCTTCCACTTTTAACCGCTATGTGAAGTCAATACTGTGACGTTATGATTTTAACAAGTATCAGGGGGTAGCCGTGTTAGTCTGTAGCCACAAAAACAATGAGGAGTACGGTGGCACCTTAAAGACTAACAGATTTATTTGGTCATAAGATTTTAACAGCAACTTATGAGACAAGTTAATTTTAATTTCAGCATTAGACCCTGATCCTGCAAAGATTTGAGAACAGGTGTTATTTTAAACATATGAGTGACTGCTTCATTGGGATGACTCATTTAATGAAGGAAAACTTGTGCACAAGCATCTGCAGGTTCGGGCCTTTGGATGAGCCACCTTACAAAGCTCTGCACATTAGCCACAAGCATTTGGAGGATCAGGCCCTCAGTTGTAGGACTGCAAATGCATTATTGCCAAGGGGCGTGGTGGATTCTTCATCACTGAATTTTAAAATCAAGACTAGATTTTTTTTTCTAAAAGATAAGCCCAAGTTTGGCTTATATTCTATGAGCCAAACTTGGGACACCGCTTGTTCAGGGAAAGCCCCTGGTGGGCCTGGCCAGTGGGAGCCGCGATTGGCCGAATCTGCGGACGCGGCAGGTAAACAAACTGGTCTGGCCCACCAGGGGCTTTCCCTGAACAAGCGGCGTCCCAAGTTCGGGAAACACTGCTGTCGGAATTACATTGGGGAAATTCTACAGCCTGTTATACAGGCCGTCAGACTAATGATCACGTGTCCCTTCTGGCCTTGGACTCTGTGAATGAAGGCTCCACTCCTGCAATTGGATCCATGTGGGTGGACCCTTGTGCCCATTGACTTCAATGGGATTCTGTACAGGTGTGAATGAAGACCAATCATAAGGATCAAATCAGATCACAGGATTGGGGCCTAAGTTTCCATTCATTAACATAAGTCTTCAACATAACAAAAATGATATAACTGCAGCTAAAAAAGTCACTTAAAGTCAACTTCAGTTCTTGGATACATTGGTGTAAAAAGTTTAGAACAAGTTCACTGACTTCTAAGAAGTCACGCTGGATTTACACTGATGTAACAAGCAGAATCTAACTCCTAAAATATTTTTCAAGAGTAGATCAGATCCTGTCTGAAAATATATCTAAAGTGCATGGATACAATTCATGAAGGCTCACAACAAAAATTAAATTTGACTAGACAGCTACATATTATGCTAGTTACTACTGTGATGTAAACAGATACCAAAGCAATATCTGTTGGAAAATATCACCTGCTAATAAAATGCTATCACTTCTGTAAGAAACCCCTTCAGAAGCTGCACCATAATTCCGTTATGTTCACAACGTGTAAATGTACAGCAAGATGTTTTAACTATAATACACTTGTAGCTACACTTAAAGAAGGAAAATGTATGAGATAAAGGAAGCCAGAATCATTGGCAATATACAAGTATAACTGCAAACAGATAGTATGTTTGACTATAGCATATCACACTTGATATACAGCTTGATGAAATATCTGGGCTATTAGAGTGGGATTTTTAGAAACACCTAAGTCACTTAGGAACTTCTGAAAATTTTACCCTTCATGTAAATCTGTAGCCTTTAATAATTAATTAATAATTGGAGATATACCAATCTCCTAGAACTGGAAGGGACCTTGAAAGGTCATCAAGTCCAGCCCCCTGCCTTCACTAGCAGGACCAATTTTTGCCCCAGATCCCTAAGTGGCCCCCTCAAGGATTGAACTCACAACCCTGGGTTTAGCAGGCCAATGCTCGAGCTATCCCTCCCCCCTTACAGCCTTACTGTACTTATGGAAAATATGCTCTAAAAATAATTATTTAATGTTTAATATTTTTTCCCCAAACAGCCTCCAAACTATCAAGATTTTTAACCAATTTAATATCATTTTTCAGGGGAATCACAAGTTCTGATACTCAGTTTACACCCTTTAAGTTGTAATACCTGCGTCCTTGTATTTTCAACATTCCTAAAACACTGATAACTCTTCATGGTCCCCATCTCTGCCATGGTCTTTTCATTGACAGTCTCCCCTAACTCCTGACTGTCCATACTTCAGTAGAGCTACAGTGCAATAACTTGCTGTCTCTCCTGCACGTAGAAACAGAACACGTCATCTCTGTCCTTGGAAAGCTTTCCTGGTTTTTTGTCCATTTCAGAATCCAGTAAAAAAAAAAATTCCTTTCATTACCTCTATCATTCCCACCTACCCACCCCCACTCCCCAATGGCCAGGTTCTTCTCATTTCTTCTTCTTCTCCTCTGGTCCCAGTTCCTACATTCCTCAGAGATACCAGGCTTCCCTCTCCCTACTTCCATCAGTACACAGAGGTTTGTAGACCCTTCCTCCTCAATCCCCAGTACCTACCATCTGCCACAGTCTCCATGACCCTCCTCACATAGTTTGACTCCCTCCCAAATTTCAGATTCCACCTCTTCTCTCAGACCTATGTGGATTTTAACCTTGTCTCTAACAATTAAATTATATTCTATGAGCCTCCCACAGTCCCTGTGCTCATTCTTTTGAGACTCACCCAACCTACTGCTCTCTGCCCCCCTAACTCTAACCCACCATGCTATGTATTGTTACCTCAGTAGTTTGCTTATATGCCACAAATACATATTACATAAGTAGGAAGGGTGTCATAGAAAGTACAGCTATATTTTTGCACTTGTATTTGCATGTTTAAATTGTCAGTGACTGAAGTTTTCTGTGACACGCTGGACTAACAAACTAAAGTGCACTATATTACCTTAACGGAATTCAGTTGCCAAATGCTGAGAGTGGTAAGGAATTTCACTTTAACTAAGTCCCACCATACATAAAGCACAGAGCTGCTCCTTGGCTCTGGACACAGTTTCTCTAAATTATCTGTGCTCCAAGTCTAACAAAAAATCTTAGAAAAATGGAATCCTAACCAAAGACTGACCATATTGGTGCAAAAATAAGAAACCTAATGCACTTACTGAGATGCTGAGATCGTTGCGGTGGCCTTGAAGAGGAACTGGCTCCAGGAAGGTTTAAATCAGAATAAATTATTTCTCCAGCCATGGCAAGTACAGAGGAAGGTGTGAGCGTACAGAAGAGGATCTGTGCCTAAGAGTAGTCTCCTGTGTATGTCTGCCCTCTTCTCTGCAGTAGCATATTTCTGTTCTGTTCTATGCAGGATCTTACACCACGCTCATCGTCATAGCATCTGTGAGACTTCTAGTAGTGCATTAAGCAATGTGACTAACATCCGTCACGTTTGTTCTCTCATCACCTCCCTAGAGAGAAATGTGCAGTAGAGTGTCTTGGTTTGGTAGAGTGTGGGTTGTTTTTGTTTTCCTTTTTCATATAAATAGACCTGTTGCGATGTGTTTATATTAAAGCTGACAAGGTCAAAGAAATGTGCCCTGCACTCGGAGTGGAAGATGGTGACGTTTGTGATGATCCTTAGTTCTTGGGGGAGTTCATTCCAGAGAAAGTTCTGTCTCCTTCACAGACAAGCTTTGCCCTTATTGTTGAGAGTTTCATTGAGCCAAAGGAATGGAGTTGTCAACCAGTCTTCATCCCAGAGCTTTAGATGATTATTTGGATACCCTAGGTCCAGGCGACGAAGCACTTTGAAGACAAAGACTGACTCTTTGAACTTGATGCAAAATTCTATGGGAAGCCAGAGTAGACAGCGGAAGACAAGTTTGAGGCATTCATGGTGCTGAGGAGACACACTGCAGCATTTTGTACTAGTTGGAATTTCCTACCCGCTGAAGGTTTCAGGCCCAGGCATATTATATAGCTGTAATCCAGCTGAGAAGTAACAAAAGTGTGAATAACTGAGGCTAGGTCTTCATCTGCCAGGATGAGATGGAGTCCCTAACTTAGTAGAGATGGCAGAAAGCATTACTCACAGATGCTGCATTGCGAGTGCTCAGCGTCAGAGAGGAATCCAAGAGTATTCTTATATTACAGACTGAATTGACCAATTGTCTGTGTGTATCTTCAACCAAAGGAGACTGCACCATGGCTGCAAGCTTTTCAAAATATGTTCCTCTGCCCACCAGCATCACCTCTGTCCTACTCGGGTTCAGCTTCAGCCAGTTGCTCTTCATCCAAGCTGATCTCATTCATTTTTTCCTCCTTTGAGTGACTGTACATATTACACTGTAGGTAACTCACAAGCACTTTCCCTTAAAGGAGGTGGGACTTTGGATTTCTTGAAGAGAGCCAGCAGCACTGACTTGTTAAAGTTGGCACCATCCCGGGAATTTTGAGTGATACGGTCTGTAAAAAGTTACGTACAGACAACCATATTGCCGCTTTGCAAATGGCTACTACCATACATTGCTCAAGAAGGCTGACAAAGTGGAATGAACTCTAGGGGAATGGGCTGTTATCCTTGGAGGAGCAGAAACCTTTGCTAGATTACAGCACAGATGATCAATTCTGACTATCACACTGGGCTGTAATCAGTTGCCCTTTAATCCTTTCAGAGAAGACCACAGAAAGGACAGGCAAAGACCTGAAAGACTTTATGTGATCCAGGTAAAAGGACAGAGCACTCTGAACACATCCAAAGTATGAAATTTCTCCTCTGCTTTGTTAGAATGAGGGTTAGGAAAGAAAAGTGGAAGATGAATGGTCTAATTGAGGCAGAACGTAGATACATTACACATGAATTTAGGGTGCGGTCAAAGGCAGACCTAGTCCTGGTGAAATATTATGAAAGGGTGGTCAGCTAGTAGTGCCTGGAGCTGTGATACCTTCCTCACAGAAGTAATTGCTACCAAAATTGCTTTCATTAATAGCAACGATAAGGAAGTTGTTGCTAAAAGTTTGAAAGGGGAACCCATTAAACAAGACAAAACTACATTCAAGTCCCATGAAGGTACTGGGATCAGACACAAATGGGTCCATGTGAATAAGGGCCTTTCAAAATCTAGATACCAAGGGATGTGAAAAGACAGAAATAACTCATTTACTGGTAGATGTATCACAGGGATGGAAGCTAAATTGACTGTCACAGAACCAATGGAGAGGCCAGAAAATTTCAAATGTGGCAGGTAGTCCTTGGGTTCAACTGGAGGGTTTCAGACATAGATACTATGGACTAGAATCTGTCCATCAGAAGATAGCCATAGGTCACAGAGGCCAGATCCCCCCCCTACAAAATTTATTCTGTGTGTTGGTTGTAATGTTGATTTTTCTACATTCCATTTTAGACCAAGATGAGAAAACAGATGTCTGATGACTAGGATGTTGTTCTGGACATAGAACATTGACTTTCCCCAAACTCGCCAATCATCCAGGTAAGGAAATATCTGAATTCCTGAACAGTGCAAATAGGCTGCTACCACTGCTATATGCTTAGTGAGCATCCTCAAGGCTGAAGGGCAGTATCATGTACTGGTAGTGCATGTTGCTACTATGACTCAGAGATACTTTCATGTGGAACACATCCCAGCACAGAAAGTAACAATCTGCAGATTGAAGGCAGCATACCGATCTTTCTTCTCGAGGGAACTGATAATAGACTGAAGGGTAACCATCCTGAACTTGATTTTCTTGATAAATCTGTTCAGTTTTCGTAAATCCAGGAAGGGATGAAGACAACCTCTCTTTTTGGAAAGCAGGAAGTAGTAGGAAGAGAAGCCTTTCCCTCTGTGGTGGTAAGGAACTTCATTATCTATTGTGCCCAAGCCCAAAAGATACTAATTCCTGCATTAACACCACCTCGTGTCCCTGAAACGGGACCAGAAGGTGGGTTGGAGAAGGGGAGAGAAGTGAATTGGATAACATATCCCTCTATCACAGTGCTGAGCACCCAGTTGTCTATGTACTATAAAAGAAAGATAGGTAATTTCCAAAGGGGGTGGTTCTCTAAAAATTGGAGGAGAGACATTGTTAGTACGCTGTTCTTGAGTGTGATGTCAAAATGATTGCTCCAAAGTAGATGAAGGCTGGTGAGAAGGACCTGCTGTGGATGATGCTGATGGGCAACAAGTAGGAGGCTCAGAACTCTGTCTAGAGACATCCTGAGGTCTCAGCTGGTAATAAGGTCTGTATTGCACCTGTGATGTGAATGGTTTATTCTTTGTTACTGGGGTGTAGATATGCAGCAAATGCAGAGTCGCACAGGAAACTTAACTTGCACATGGCATCATAGGTCTTTTGAGAAAATAGCTTAGTTCCCTCAAAAGATTTTGTAGCTCTCTTGGGATGCCAGAGGCTTGCAACTAAAAAGAGTGTCTCATTACGATGGCTGTTGCCACAGAACATGAAGCTGTGTCAGATGTGTCAATAGCCACTTGGAGAGACATCCGGGCAGTGAAGCATCCTTTGGAAGCTATGGCCAAGATCTGTTCTTTGTATTCTTTAGGCTACTTGTATGTGATCCAATAATACCTGATAATTTGCACCTTAATTTAAAGGCTCACAGTGATATAAGCCTTTGTGCCGTACAACTCCATTCCCTTAAACTCCTTTTCTTTCGGGGTGGCCTTTGGGTGAAAATTCCTCAAATGTTCATTTGCTGTCGTGACTACTAGAGACTCTGGGGCAGGGAGGGTGAAGAAATAATCCTATTTTCTGAGTAACTTCATATTGTCTAATCCATCTGTTTGGCAGTGGGTGGAACAGAAGCTGATGTCTGCCAAAGAGTCGTGGCAGTTTCCAGCCAAGCTGCATTAATGGGAAGGGCTGGAGTTATTGTCTCACACAAGCTCTCTGGGCAGTCCCAGAGAAGCAGCCACTCGCCTCATGAGGTCTTGAAAGACCTTGAAGTCTTCATGGGTAGGTGATGTTGACTCCAGTGTGATGGTCTTGTCCGGAGAAGAGGAAGAAATATCTAGGGATTCCTCCCTTGCTGCCTCCTACTCTGTGGTCTCCAGTGAGAAGGGACATTGAGATGCTAAAGAAGAATGTTTTCTGGGAGCTACTGGAGCTGGAGAAGGTGGTTTCCTTCTGGATTGTGTAGCTGACAGAGGTCCAGAGGGCCTTGAAGCAGTCCAAGAAGCCCAATACTGCCCATGGTGGTGGGCACCATAGGAGGGCGTCTTTATAAGAATACTGGCCTTGCTCAATGTTTTGAGCAACTCTAGAGCATGATCTATATGGAGATCTGAAAGACCTTGGAGGAGATAAAAGTCTATCACGTGCAGAGTCTGAAGAGGAGGAGGAAATAGAACTCTCCTCTGTGAATGGGGGAGCCCTTCCCGTGGCTTTCATGGAGGTCTCAGCACTGGCAACATATGGTGTTGCCCAAAAGGTACAGACATTGAGGTATCTGACAGTGCCAGTGGAAGTGAATGAGGCAGATGGAAGGCCAAAAAGGTGAGTCGATGTTGAATGCCAGTGGAGCCAGTGCTGACTGCATCAAGGATGCAGGAGAAACGGATGGTGCCTTAGTGGTACACAATGACTGCAGTGCCTACATAGCTGAGGATGCTGTGACTGGTATTGGACAATGCACTTGCAGCAAAGGTGAGAATGGCAGAGGGAGACACAAATCCTTGTGGTGTTGATGGCACTGACAGTGGAGGTGAGTGCACAGCTGCCAAGTGGTGGTACCAGACCTGACGGTGTGGGGGTCAAAGATCTCTCCAGTAAAGGTGAAGGCACCAGTCTCAATGACGCCTCCTCAGAGGTATCAGTGCTTATGACCAGACATCAAATCGGCACTGAAGGACTTTTTTTGTGCCTTGTTGTGAAGAGCAAGACTTCAGTCTTTCGGTCTCAGATGGTTCTGAGTGCTTTGAGGAGACCACAGGAGAGGAAGATGAGTGAGATTTCTCACCCAAATCCAGTTTCAGAGCCAGGGCTGCTGCAGGGATGCTCCATGTGGAGGCAGGGCTGGATTAACCTTCTGTGGGGCCGGCGCCAAACATATTTGTGGGCCCCCATGGGACACTACAGCAGGAGTGCCAGAACCTCCCCCAGCCCCGGCTCAGGGAGACTCACTGTACCAGTGTCTCCCCAGAGCTTGTGGACACCTCAGATGGGAGGTGCAGGGCACAACAATGTCTCTACATCTGGCTGATCAGAGATTAGGGAACCTGATCCCAGCACCTACCCCTGCGACCCCTCTCCCTGCGCCCAGCCCAGGGCTGCTGCAGTCACCCTGCCCCACCAGGGAGCATGCTGGGGAGCAGGAGCAGCAGGAGAAGGACAGAGTTCCTTTCCCTCCCCCATGGCAGGCCAAGCAGAAATGGGGGGGCACTTGACTCTGCATGCCCCCCGCCCAAGTGTCCACACTGGGCCCATCACTTGGAAGGAGCCATTATGAGCCCCTTCTGAGTGTGGGTCTGGCACCATTGTAAACCCAGGTAACACTGTCCCTGCAGGGCCCTCCTGGCTCCTGCCCCCGCTGGGCTGAGACAGTCACACGGAGACCTTTAGGTCCAGTGCCCACCTGGTGCTTCTATTTACAGGCTCTGCTCCCACCACCTTTCCACCATACAAGCAGTCCCCTTCTTGCAGTCCCCCGGGGAGAGAGAGGGGGCAAGCTATCTCTCTCTGCTTCCCCTCACTGCCTTTCCTCTACTGCAGCTTTCGTCTTTCCAGCAGCTCCCACAGCTTCCTTCTCCTGGGGCTCTTATCCAGCACCAGCCTGAGGAGGCAGCAGCTCTTCAAGCTTCCCCAGTCAGGGCCAGGTGATCTGCCCAGCTCCAATTCACCTCCCTTAATTGGAGCTGGAGCGACAGAGGGTTGGCTAAGCAGTCTTCTGCTTAGCACCCTGTCACAGCCCGGTACTGTGTGGTGGAGGCCCTCTCCACGCTTTCAGGGTCAGGGTCAGGCTCTGAGGAGGGACACATCACCTTTTCAAGAAGATGAATTTGAAGGCAGAAATCCTCTGCTTCTTCATCCTCATTGGAAATGAGGTGCAAATGGGATATTTGCCCCTCACATGTCTCTCATTCATTCATTCATGCCCGTCACCCCAATCGGGGTATGGGCCGCCAACAACAGATCTCCAGAGTCCTCTATCCTGGGCCATTTGCTCTAACTGGTTCCAGGTATTGCAATCAGCCTGAAGGTCAGGTGTTTCTTCCACTTGCCTTGAGGGTTCCACCGCAATGCCTGTCTGTTGATGTTGGTTGGCTGCTTGTGTAGTGTGTGTCCTATCCAGCCCCACCTTCTTCTTCTAATTTCTTCCTCTGCTGGAGGTTGAAGAGGTGGATGTTACTGATGGTGTCTGGCCAGCGGATCTGAAGAATCCTTCTAAGGCAGCTATTAATGAAGGTCTGGATCCCTCACCTAAGCAAATTAGGCAGCTTCTGTGCCTGCCGCTGAGAGCGATAGCAGTCCTACATGTGGCATGTTGTTGGAATCCTGGTGATTTCTGCATGGCAAACCTCTCCACCCCAAAACAGTTAGCTGACTAACTAAACTATACTAGAAGTAACACTAAAATGAGCTATATACAATAAGAGAAACTCTCTTTCTTAAAGCTAGCTACCGCAAGCTCGTGAGCGACGGAGAGCTGCAACTCTTGCTGTGGGCAGTAGGCAGGAACTCAGGGGGTGGTGGCGGCTGTGCCTCTGTACACCATCGGCACACAGATAGCAAGGGCACATGCGCTGACTAGTGGACTGCAGGTAAAAGTCTCCAATTTGAGTGCATTGCATTCAGATACACCCACAATGGAATGTATCTGTGCACACTGACTTGAAGTAGAACACTTTAAATGGAGACTTCCACTCAGAGCAGGGGCGGCTCCAGGCCCCAGCACGCCAAGCGCATGCTTGGGGCGGCATGCCGCAGGGGGCACTCTGCCAGCGCCACGAGGCCGGCAGGCAGACTGCCCTCGGCGGCGCGCCTGCAGAGAGTCCGCTCGTCCCGCGGCTTCGGCAGTAGCCATGGGACCAGTGGACCCTCCACAGGCACGTCTGCGGGAGGTCCACCGAAGCCGCGGGTCCAGCGGACCCTTCGCAGGCACGTCTGCGGGAGGCCCACCGAAGCCGCAGGACCAGCGGACCCTTCGCAGGCAAACCGCCGAAGGCAGCCTGCTTGGGGCGGCAAAATCCCTAGAGCTGCCCCGACTCAGAGTGCTTACATGTGACAACTCATAACGTGTATAACATTAGCACCTGCTTCCATAACAATTCCAAAATGCTACCACAAAATACGCTGTAACAGGGTGGTGCTCACCTCCCATGAGCGCCCCCCCTTGGCAGAGCATGTGTGCTGCGCTTTCACTCTGCCTTGCGGTGAGTCTTCAGCAACTCAGCCCTCTGGCCGAGTCACACGTACAGACTGATGTAAAACATTAGATAGATAAACCCCTTCTGGAGGTCCCAGAAAGTCACAGGATCCATGACTTCCACAACTTGTTTGACAAACTATCAGCCTTACCCATCACATACACATTCATGTCTGATTTTATATATCAGGGGAGATACTACTATAGGAGGAATGACTGTTGGAGGAACAGTTGTCCCAAAGAGCTATTTAGTCTGTGAAGATGTATTTTGTGAACTTGAGCAGAGCAGTTAATGAAAAACGATGGTCTGCTGGCTTTGCAAAAACATGCAGCCAACACGGGTGCTGTAATACTGGTTAACAAGTGGTAACAGGGCTATGCAGTTAACATATAGCAAAGGCCTCTCTGCAAATAACCACTAAACCCAATGAACAAACAGTGTTAGGCTGTTCTTCAGATGACTTGTTTTTCTCCACTAGGTTTTCAAGCTCACTCTTTGTATTGTAAACATGCAGCCGGGCTGAGGAGCTCTGGGCCTCCAGGTGTGAGCCAGTTTGAAGTGGACACTTTAATTGCTGAAACTCTCCATTTCCTTTCTTTGAAATGGCGCACACAGCAGCGTGCTTTGCCAGGCTATATTTAACTCAGCGTGGGCTGTAACACTCTCTAATGGAAAATACTGAATGAAAGAAGAGGAATAGAGAGACAAAGTCAAGAAGTTCAAGTGGAAGTCAGGGGTTGAAGTTATTGTGGTCAGATAAAGAATTTTAAATGTTACTCAAATAATTATCCAGCTCTTAGTCACCTTTAAAAGATGCCATTACTGGAAGAAAGTAGGACCTACCTTATTTTGTTGTCTGATTAGCACTGGAACAAAAACAAACGTCACCTATCTCTAGCACTGTAGTTATAGTAGTCTTCTGTAGTTCTTGTTCTAAAGTCTTGCTATTAAACAGCAGATATGGTTCATCCCAGACCAGCTGCATTTCAGTGGCAGATGAAACAACACACCAGATGGCCTGAATCTGCAATAATTATTCAGATAAAACTCATAGAGAAGTAAATGTAGAGCCACTATTTCAAATGTCTAAACTTACTTTTTTATATGTAACTATTTATGCACAAGAAACGCATAGTGTGCAAAAGGCATCTGCAGTTGTTAACAAATGTACCGTGTACAAAATGGCAGTTTGTACACACAGATGTGGTTCGTAATTGTAAAACAATTCTTCTGGGTGGATTTACTGGCAGGAGAAATCAAACCTACAGCTTCTTGATCTAAATACATGAGCCACTACGGCCTGAGCTGAAAGAACTTTCTCTGCTAGTTCAGAGGTAGCGAACTCAAACTTCTGTGGTGCAGCCACCAGCGGGGCTCCGCATGCTGCTGTGTAAGCGTGGGTTACTTCTGCACAGTTACACACGCCAAGTTTGCAGACATAAGTTTAGTGGCCAGTTTACAAAGCCGTTTTGAATTAGAGCTGGTCAAAAAATTTTCTTTGAAAGGTTTCTCTACAAAACGTGACTTTCCAACCAAAACGTTAATATTCCCAGACAGTGTTCATTTTGGTTGATTTTTTTTTAAATTTTTCCTTGAGAAAAATTGATTTTTTTGGTTAGTTTTGGTGGAAAAAATCCCACTCACTTTTTTAGTCTCCCCCCCCCCCACCACACCTCTTTCCACTGGAAGAAAAGTAAAAATGTTTTTTCCCCACAAAAACTGAACACAATTTTTCAAAAATAAAAAGATGTCTTTTTGAAGTGTTTCCTTGAAAAATGTAATGACAAAATTTGAACAACACACACAAAGTAAAAGGCAGTTTTTCTCCCACAGTTTTTACAATATGAATAGACAAATAGGTGAGAGAAAGGACAATTATCCCTATTTTACAGATGGGGAACTAAGAGAAGTGGTCCTAAGATACCCACATGTAAAACTGAATAAAAGATGAGGCCATAGTTTGTTTCAGTGCATGGTCTGCATCTATGATTCTGTGGTTTAACTTTGTTTTCTGGCCACACAATATAATCTTCCTCATCCTAAAGTTCAAGGCCGCCTGGGTGGGGGGACAAGTGGGGCAATTTGCCCCAGGCCCCGCAGGGGCCCCGTGAGCCCTGGCCCGGCGGCGGTCTGGGTCTTCGGTGGCATTTCAGCGGCGGGTCCTTCAGTGCTGCTGAAGACGCGGGGCGACTGAAGGGCCCCCCTGCTGCCGAAATGCTGCCAAAGACCCGGACCGCCGCTGGGTGAGTACAATGCCGCAGCTCCCCTGCTTTTGCCAAGGCCCCCTGAATCCTCTAGGCGGCCCTGCTAAAGTTCTGAGATGTCCAGTCTCATTAACACTTGAATTGTTGCCCTTCTATTTGTGTCTAGTGTAGTTTCTCCTGAGGAGGTGTCATCATCTCTGCTGCAGGCCTATGCCCTAACTTGGACCATCTCTGGTGCACTGAGCATTTCTCTTATCTTCTAATCATTTGCTAGGAGACAAAACCCAAAACAGAAGGTGCAGGCTGAAGATGATTACACAGTACTAAACCTCCAGTTACACAGAAGAAACACCAGCTGCCCACATCCAAGGTAGAATAATGATTGTACTTAGCACATTACATTTTTCAAATCACTTAGTACTAATTGGGGTGGGATTTTCATAAGTGCATCAGTGTCCCATAATAAGGCCTGTTCTGCAGTTTTTGTATCAGTATAACTATTTCAGTTTGGGGTATATATATATATTTTAACCAATTTAGATGTACCAGTGTAACCCTAGTGTGGATGCAGTATTACCAGGAAAAAGTGCTTTAAAATGGCATAGCTTATTCCCCTTCCTGTATAAGAATAAGCTCTACATATATAAGCACCTTTAATACCAATATAATGGCATCTACGCCACAGGGGTTGTATTGCTTAACTATAGTTAAAACAGTAAAATTTGTGTTCAGACAAAGCCTTAGGAGCACAAATGCCATTGGCTTTCAATGGGCCTTGTGCTGCTAAGTCACTTAAAGGCTATGTCTACACTGGCAATTGAGCGACAAAACTTCTGTTGTTCAGAGGTGCTAAACCCTGCCCCACACCCCCAGACCCTCGGAAGGCATAAGTTTTGCCACAGCAAGTGTCAGTCTGAATAGCGTGGACTCGGCAGGAGCGTTCTCCTGTTGACAACACGAACACCACTCATTGGGGGTGGAAGTATTTTGCTGGCAAAAGTGCCATCAAGGAGCGGCTACGCTGCCCGACTTTTAGCGACATGGCTGTGTCAACACGGCCGTGTGGCTAAAAGCCGTGTAGTGTAGACAAAGCCCCGACGCTTTTGGAAATCCCACTCTAAGACTGTAAAGTTCAAATTTTAATCATACCCAGAACCTTTCACTTGAGGAATTAAAAAGACAGGAATCACACAAAAGAATCAGGTCTGTGCAGCAGAAAAGGGGCCGTTTTTAGGCTATATCTTCACATGGGGCTAGAGGTGAGATTCCCAGCTCTAGGAGACATACTCAGACTAGTGCTAGAATGTAGCCACAGCAGTGTGACCTGCAGAATGGGCTAGTCACACTGAGAACATGCCCGTCAGAAATGCTGGGCACCTACTTGGGTTTGCGAGCCCATCCTGCAGCTCACATTTCAGCAGTTACATTAATTTTAGTACACTTGCTCAACGAGAGCTGATGCAAATATGTCTCCTTGAGCTGGGAATCACACCCCTAACTCCAAGTGCAGAGATACCCTGAGAGTCACTTTTCAGAGCAGAGCTGTGCTGTAATGTAGAATGGCCCCTTGACCATCAGCAACATCTGCTCCCTTTGTGTATCAGTCACAGTTGCTGACAACAGGGATTAAAACAAGATTTTACTACTGTCCAGCCTGCACAGCCACCAACAACTTCAGAGAAGGAAGTTGAATTCTTAAGGCCTGAATCCCCCCCACTCCCGCCCCAGGGCTCCCCCGATCCCCGTCCTACATCTTTCCACCCTGCTCCGCCCCTGCCCCCACTCCATTCCTTCCCCCAAGGCCCCACCCTCACTCCCCTCTTCCGCCCCCTCCCTGAGCGCACTCCCTCTCCGCTCCTCCTCCTTCCTAGCACCTCCTGCACACCACAGAATAGCTGTTCCACAGCGTGCAAGAGGCACTGGGAGGGACGGGGAGGAGTTGATCAGCAGGGCTGCTGATGGGCAGGAGGCGCTGGGGGGAGAGGAGGAGCTTGGCTACCAGTGTGTGCTAAGCAACTGCTATTTTTTTCCCATGGCTGCTCCTGCTGTGGAGCACCCATGGAGTTTGCACCTGTGAGCAGAGCTCATGGTCGGACGCCCCAGAAATTCAGTCTTAGAAGGCTGTGAAGCAGCATGTGGCCTACTGTGAAGGAAGAGTGAGACCCCTTGGGAGTCTGGCATACTAAAGGGATTCCTCCAAGAGACTGTTCAAAAGCAGGGGATACAACACTTACCCTATGGATCCATGAGAGTCTTATACTGTGATTGTACAGCACCTCGCCCCATGGGGTCCTGGTTCGTGACCAGGACTCCTAGGCACTATGATAACAATATCATTTTCCTACATCTTAAAGTTCTGAGAGGTCTCGTCTACTTAACGCATTGATTATTATTGCCTTTCTATTTGTGTCCATGACAGCATCTAAGTTTCCTGTGTGGTTTCTCTGTGCAGACCCTTATGGAGGCGTCATCACTTCCGCTGTCCAATTTAGGGCATAGGCCTGCACACTCTCCCTACACATCCTGCTAGTGCTTCTAATCACTTGCCAGAAGATAAAACCCAAAACTAGAAGATGCAAGATGAAGCAGGTTACATGATTAAATCTCCAGCCCAAGATGAAACCCTCAATACCCACTCCAAGGTAGAATTATAATACTTAGTACTTCTGATTTTTTGAAGCACTGAATATTGATAAATATTTTAATAGTCAGTACATATATTCCATCTGAGGAACATAAAGTATTTTATAAAAACGAATTAATCCTCAATGTCCCTATGAGGTGGGCAGGTATCTCCAGTTTACAGATGTAGAAACTGACAACCTGACAGCAGATTCCCTCCTTCTCTCCCACTCTTCCCAGTGCTGCTGGCCTGCAGTCTGGCTGTCTGCCAGTTATTCCCATGTGACTCCCATGGGTGCTACCAGATAACCGGCTAGCATAGAGATAGCTCACACTGGGTGTATAACAGATCAGTGAGGGTTTCTGGCAGCAGGGAATGACAGTTTCTGGCAGTGTGAAGGCAGGTCATGTGGGGAGCACATGCCAGGGATCAGAGATGGTTTTGGGACCGCATGGAAGTGGGACAGGCCAAGAGTTACTCTAGCCAAATATCTCAGGCTACTGGTACCTTCCAGCTGCTGTAAAACTTCTCCATTAACAAGCTTCCTCCCAAGGGAGCTCCTGAACACCACAGCACACAGTTAGCTACCCAGGGATGGACCACCTCGAAACTAGCTAATTTCTAATGGCTAATAGGTCACCATCTCTCTGCCCTGTCAATCCCGTTTGGGTCATTCCATAAATACACTGAGCAGTGACTGTCTGGAGCAGCAGCAACGACATCTCGTGGCCAGACAGGGTAAGCATGGGTGGCAATAGGTTTTAGTATGGAATTACTTTTATTATTTCTGTATCATCACAGGTGTGAATAATAGCATAGAATACATACACCACTATGGAAATGTATTTACATATGTTTTGTTTTTATGGATCTCAGAATACTCTACAATTTCCATAAATAGAAAATCTCTGTACCCATGGTTGCTCTCACACCTATTCTTCATACGCAGCCTTTCTACAGCAAATAAATAATAGTGAAACATTTATGCTTTGTAGGTTTTTTAAAGCCAAAAGTGACCACTTTGATCACCTAATCTGATTTCCTACATAACACAGGCCATGGAACTTCACCCAGTCCAAGTTAATTTGTGTGACTGCTCCTCATGTTACGGTAAGGCAAGTGATTGTTGTTATTCAGTAAACCAAGAACAATTAGGGACACCCCCCCACTCACTTTTCCTTCAGAGGGATCTGCATGCAAACTCTGCCAATAGGACTGGTTTCCATATAGGAATAAGTGCTACCGGCTTTCTGAAGAGAGTAAGACTTGCATCAAAGCTAAGATGTTCAGCAAAGAATTCACAAATCCTAGTGACCCAGGATTAGGAAGAAATGGTAAACTAGAGGGTCACACACTTGGCTTCTGTAGTCTAAGCTCACTGCACAAACCAAGGGCTCCTTCCACCCCTCCATTGCTCCCACAAGCTCCCTGTGTGCCCCGCTCCCATCCCCTCTATTTCAGGGACTACAACCACTCTATTCTCCCTTGTGCTAGGAGCCCTGTATGTCCCCCCACTCCCTCCTTCCCCCATGCCACAGATTCTGTGTCTCCCATACCCCCTCCCCCATACCATAGAGCCCATGCCATGGCAGGAGAATGGGGGACACTATGCCCCTCATTATCCTGTTCCCATACTGCCATTTCCCCCCGCTCTTCCCATACCAGGCTCCCCCATTCTCCCCGACACTAGAAGTTCATACACAAACCACCATAATTACCTCATTAACTCATACGTAAAATACCAGCACAAGCATGGTGGAAGGTGCAGTCAGAACCGGCTCTAGCTTTTCTGCCGTCCCAAGTGGCCCAAAAGAAAAAAAAAAAGCCAATCGGCGGCACTTTGGCGGCAGCTCAATCGCCCTGCTCCATTCTTCCACGGCAGTTTGGTGGCGGGTCCTTCACTCCTTCCTCTTCGGCGGCACTTTGCAGCAGCTCAAAGAGGAAGAGAGGGACTGAGGGATCCGCCGCCGAATTCCCGTCGAAGACCCGGATGTGCTGCCCCAATAGCGGACGGAGTGCCGCCCCTTTGTATTGGCCACCCCAAGCACCTGCTTCCTTAGCTGGTGCCTGGAGCCGGCCCTGGGTGCAGTGTAGATGGGCCCTGGCTGACTAGCTGCCACCCTTTTCCTGGCCCTTCCCTCACTCTTTCTGATATTCCTGACTGGGCCTCAGTGGTGACCTACATAGCTGCACACAGTCACTTCCCTCTGCTTCTCAAGGACTCTGCATTGCACACCCAGCTCGCCAGTCCGAGCACGATTCCTGATCCCAACCCCGACCTGACCCCACAGCCAAAAGTCAGTTCCCATCTGCCTTCCCCACGCATCGTTTGGAGAGCTGCTCTTCAGCTGCCTCTCTTGGCTGGGTTGTGAACGTACTGCAGGGGACAGACTGAGGTCTCCTAACAATGCAGAGCTGGTAGAGGGGAAGGGAGGGAGGGTCACCATAGTCTGAAGGGCTAGGTTCAGGGCTAGGTTCAAGGGAGGTAACTGGGATTTACGTGCTGGGCTGAGAGGTGGAGGGAACATCTCACAGTGAGTGGAAGGGGCTGAACTAAGGTGCCAGTCTGTCTGCCTCAGCTCTGCCACAAACTATCTGACCCTGCAATACCCTTGAGTAACTGCCAGTCTGAGCCTCCCCACTAACTGCTCCAGCTGTGACACAAACTTCCCTACCACTCCCAGACCAACGGCCAGTCTGTCCTCTTAATTAACTGCCACTGTCTGCTATAAACTTCCCCCTCGGCTCCCCCAGGCCCCTGTGATGTCCTGGACTAACTGCCAGTCTGTCTTCCCCTCACAAATCATAGTCAGAGAGTTCAAGGCCAGAAGCAGAGGTGAAAGTAAGCGGGTCCGGTACCGCGGGCAACCCAGAGACCTTTAAATCCCGGCCGCGGGTTTGGAGGCTGGGACGGGGCCAGGATTTAAAGGGCTTAGAGCTCCCCAACGCTGCGGGCAGCCCAGAGCCCTTTGAATCCTGGTCGCGGCTGAGATTTAAAGGGCTCAGAGCTCCCCGGCGCTGCGGGCAGCCCAGATCCCTTTGAATCCTGGTCCCAGTCCAGCCACCAGAACCGCTGTTGTACACTCACCAGGCTTCTGTGTTTGGGTCCCATCATGCTAAACCCTTGTGCTTGAAGCTCTGAGCAGGCCCCAGCGCACTCTCTTCCATTGGCTTCTCTGGCAGACTCCCTGCATGCAGGCGCTGTGTCTGGTGCCCCTTCCTGGAAATGGGACCTTGGGATCCAGTTACCCTAGGCCCCCAGGACCAGTGCTGACCCCCCATAGACACCCCAGTAGCTTACGCATTCTTTCCCAGAGCTCTGACCTTATGGGTATTTGGGGTTACAGTTGACCTTTCCAGGGAAGCGTGATAGTTGAAGCATGTAACACGGAGACTTTGCTCCCAAACCAATCACTCTTCATTTTAGACAGCTCAAGAGATGTACAACTCTTGTCAAAACACTAAAACATCTATACGCTGTTCCTGTTTCACTTTCCTCACCACACAGGAGTGTTCATCAGGATTTGGGGCAGTATCCTTTCAGGGTTCCAAGTCCCCTCCCAGGCGCCTCTCGCCTCATGACGTCTCTGCAATGTGCAGGCTGCTCTTTCCTCCTGCCTGCTTCCTTTCACCTTGGTTGGTCCCACAGTCAAAGAAGGTCCCCTCTGCTACAAAAGGATGTCTCTCTAGTCCTCTCTCCTGCTCAAACTTCCTCTGTCTCAGAGTCCCTCTGAGTCTTTGGTGAAAATCGCCACCTGGGTTTCTTTGTTTTCCTGTTTGTGGACTTTCCATTTTCCAAAAACCCCTCCCTTCAGACCATCTGGGTCAAACTGGTTCTCCCAGATCAGACACCCTCCTTAGCATACCCACTGTTTGGCCAGAGAGCCTGTATTAAGGTTAATGATTTATTTTATTTGTTCAACAGGTTCTTCCAGACCATGTTAGGAAAGGAAGAAGGGGGTGCTGTACATCTCCGGGATCCTGCCAGACACGCTGAGTGATTCAGTGATACAGGAATTTCATAAAATTAACCAGAATTCATAAGTTGTACAGAGACAGATTCCCCAAATTGTCTCAGCTGCATTTTTCAAGGAATTTGGCAGGTGTGCTCCTCCGAAGGAGGTGGTTTTTATTCCTATGAATAGTGGGCATAGCTGTTCCTACCTGACTTTAACAGCGAGGAGGGGCATGGATCTATTTCACAGGTTGTATCTCTGAAATTTCTCAAGGTTTCTTGAGGTTCAGTACGTATGATGGGGGAAAACTCAGGGCTGGTGGGGTGAATAATACAATCTGGTGAGCAATGGAATTTTCTTTCCCAGTCAGCTCCATTCATACATATTTGGTTGATCTTATCAGTGAAGCATGTTGACAGCTCTTCATAGCAGTTGACGCTTGGGTCTGATGTCTGGGCTATGCAGCCTGGATTGCTTAGCCAGTTCACCGTGCAAAATAGCTCCATTGACCATGATTCTGCTGCATGGATGTTGGCAGATCAGAAGCTTGTTTTGCCTTCTTTATGCAGTGCTGTAGTCATTAGGATTTGCTGTACAGTGGGGTGGATTTGCTGCAGTAACAGCAGGGCCGGCTCTAGGTTTTTTACCACCCCAAGAAAAAAAATGTTAGCTGCCCCCTACCCCAACCCTGGGCTCTCCCTCCCCCCACACCAGTGCCCTCCCCCACCCCCTGCCGCCCCAGCCCTGGGCTCCCCACCCCCAAACGTGACCTCCTCGTTCACCACAGCAATCCCCGTTTACACTTGCAGTGGGGATCAAACCGTTTCTCGTATTTTTATTTCACTTTAGCATAAATCTCACCCCCCGCCCCAACTCCATCTTTAGTGCTCCAAATGCACATGAAAGCCATAGGGACTAACCCTCAAACCTTGTACCCAGAAAGGGATGGGGATCTAGTAAAGAGGGTTCAGGCAGCGGAGCAGGTGTGAGGGCGCTTGGGGGCTCGATACTGTCAGAGAAGTGGGGTGTGATGTACTGCAGAGGAGGAAAGGGGGTATCAGGAGGGTTGCGGGAGAAGAGGGGCAGGGGAAGGGGGAGGTGCGGGAGGACAGGGCTGGGGGAGGGTACAAGGGGAGAGGTGCGGGGGAAGGGAGGGTACAAGGGGAAGGGATGCAGTGAAGGAGCGATGGGGGGAGGTACACACGGAGGGGCTGTGAGCGGGATGGGGGGGTGCAAGGGCTGAGAGGGGCAGGCGCTGACAGCTGCTTCCCCAGCCCTGAGCAGGCAGAGCCGAGAGGACAGACACTGACCCCCAGGTGCCCGAGTCATGGGGGTCCCCTGGCAGGGCAGTATCCCCCCTGCCCCGCTCGGAGCCGGGCTCTGCCTCTCCCCACCCAGGCCAGGCAGCGCGGGGCTGAGGCGGGGGAGGTGCGTGGCGGGCTGGGTCCGGGGGCAGCTCCCTGGCAGCTCGGGCTGCCCAGCCACTCGCCCTGTCACCGCGCGAGCCGGGATCCGCGCCCCCTGCCCAGCCTGGCGGCGCCCTGCACAGCCCACTGCCGCGGGGAAACGCCTCCCCCCTCCCTGCATCCCGGGCCCTGCTTCCCTCCCTCCCCGGCTCCTCACACCCAGGCTGGGCTGCAGTTCAGGCTGCCCTGCCGCTGGGGAGCCCGAGCATCGTCCCCCGGAGCTGAGCCCCTCTCGCCGCCGCAGCCCGGGCCCAGCTCCAGGAGATGCTTGGCAGGGCAGCCTGAACTGCGGTCCAGCCTGGGCGACTCAGGCTGCCATGACGCCATCTAGCGACTGCAGCCAGAACTGCAGTGTCAGTTCCAGCTCAGCCTGAAAGCCTCAGCTGATGGGGAATATCTTGGTTCAGGGCAGCCCCCTGGCTTTTTGCTCCCCCAGGGAAAAAAAAAAAGGGAGGGGGCTGAAATGCCGCCCCTTGGAAAGTGCCACCCCACACACATGCTTGGAGCGCTGGTGCCTAGAGCCGGCCCTGACAGCGCAGGGGGTGACATGCTCTCGAGAACAGAGAAGATTCTGCTGAGGAGCTGATGCAGTTGTGTCCCTTTCCTGCTGCATCTCACATAGCCCCAGAACACGTGGGACTAGACCCCCCAATTCACCAGCTTGCCCAGTGTTATCCCCCAGACATGGCCCTTCCCCACACACAATGCAGGGCCCTGGAGGTCGGGAGGGGATGGAAGCAAAATACTTCTGTCCTAAAGATTTCCCAGCGCCCTCCCCAAATGCAAGAGCCCCAGCCTGGGAGAGCTCCCTTAGCACTTGCCGCCGTGTCTGGTCCCATGGCAGGGTCCCTGCTGGGCAGGAGGCTGGCGGGAAGTGGGACCTGGGAGGAGGTGAGTGACACGGAGAGCAGACTTGGGTGAGGAGCTCAGGCCAGAGAATTTTACTCTAGTTTCTGCACCAACCCATCTGCCTGTTGGGCTTTCAGCCAATCTGTTCATTCAGTCTGTGAGCCACGGCCTGAGCCTCTCCCCACATCATTTACTGCATCCAAAGAACTGTGCCAAAGCAACATGGAGGCTGCAAGTCGAGCACCCAGAAGTCAGGAATGACCAGAACTAAGGCTGCCTGAAGCACCTGTGGCCAGGAGCAGCCAGGACCGGGGAAGCCCTGGGCTGAAGGAGGCTCAGTTGCCGTGCAGGGATGGTGCATGGTCCCATGCAGGAGCTGTGAGGGGATGGCGCACGCCTAGCACAGATGAAATCTTTGGAGAGTTGAGTTCAGCAGCTGAGTCTTCACTGAATATATGTGAACTGACGTTTTCAGAGGCTTATAATTTGGTTAAATTTGGGCCGATTTCCATGGGGATGGATAGGGGCACATGCCTGCCATCAGGGCAACCCCTGGCCAAATATCAAGAAAGCGTGGAGATGCCAGAGCTTTCCATCAAAAACCTTGGAAGAAGCTTTATTTTTTAACCCGGGCAAAGAAGAATGTTTTGCCTAATGTCCTTCTTGTAAGCGGCTCACCTGTTTAAGTGAAACTTACAAAAAACATCCTCAGGCAGGGAAATTTCATACTGAAAGGTTAAAATCTGGGAAAATTATAAGCACTGAAAACAGGGTATTGTAACAGGAAGCATTGGGAGACTTGAGCTACCGGTATCATTGCCTACAACATAGTGGTAGCACCCAGAGGCCCCAGCTGAGATCGGGGCCCTGTTGCGCCGGGCGCTGCACAGACACACAGGGAGAGACAGTCCCTGCCCCAGCTGAGATCAGTCTAAACAGACAAGACAGGCAAAGAATGGGAGGGGAAACCGAAGCACAGAGCAGGGCAGTGACTGCCCATGGTCACCTAGAAGGGCAGCGGTAGAGCCAGGACTAGACCCCAGTTCCCCCGTATCCCAGTCCAGTGCCTTAACCGCTGCACCATGCTGCCTCCCCCTGAAAGCCATGGAGAGAAGGGGCACATTTGCGGTTCCCACTGGGCTGACAGTGCAGGGAGGAGGAGCAAGTTTGCACCTGCTTATAGTTTGTAGTCACAGCCTCCGAGGGGCCAGCAGCCTCACCTGCGACCGCAGCCTTTTCCCTTTGCTTTCCGGGAGACGAGCGGGGACAGACATGCCTCTGGGTCATGCTGCCTTCACTGCGGGGTTTAAGGACCCTGCTCGGGGTCAAGGCATCGTCACCCTCACTCCTGTGCTGCCTTCAGAGCTGGGCAAACGGAGAGCAGCAGCTGCTGGCCAGGTGCCCAGCTCTGAAGGCCGCGTCGCCCCCAGCAGCAGCACAGAAGTAAGGGTGCCAATACAGTGAGCCCCCTACAATAGCTATGTGACCCTCTTTTGGGTCAGGACCCCCAGTCTGAGACATGCTGTGTACTGCTGTATACTTTCACCCCACCGTGCAGGGTACCTTTTATAGTATACAGTAAAAGCTCACAGAAGACACGAGATTTCATGGGGGAGACCAGATTTCACAGTCCCTGATGCTTTTTCCACAGCAGTGAATTTGGTAGGGCCCCAGTCCTCCCACTGAAATACTGGTACTTTCTTCTGGTCTTCTGGCACTTCCCCGTGCCCCAGCCTAGAATCACACTGCAGGGCTCCTGAGGGGAGACAGACTCAAGATCAAACTAAAATGAAAACACTTCACAGTTGGCTCCCTCCCAGCTCTGGGAAACTTACAAACTCAGGGAGCATCTGGGATCAGGGGAGCTACAACGTTCGCTGGTTTGTAACCTTCCCCTGAGCAGCTGGTCCTGCTGCAGCACCCGAGACCCCAGGGGTTATTCTGACAGGAACTCACCCGATCCCTGACTGGTTCAGGGACAGGATCCACCAATGGTCACCCGAGCTAGACACCATCTGCTGGAACGAGCTGGTCTCTGAACTGAACCTGAAGGGGGAGAGAAGAGAGATCCTCTAAAGAATCAATCGACTACAGAGCCAGGACTTGGCTCAGTGTTTCAGTTCATTTGAATTAGAGGTGACTGAATACGAATTATACTTATCTGATAGGCCAGCGCTCAGGGAGAGTTCGTCCATATGCCCCAGGGACCTTCCTACAAAGGAAGTAATAGAATGTTACTAAACAAAACCATTCACAAAGTCTGTTGGAAGGAGACGGCCGGGGTGTTTCCGGATGTACCTAGTAGGGATAAAGGGAACTTGAGCACCCAGGTCCAGAGTCGCAAATGGACTTGGGTGTCTAAAGTCCAGATTTATGCACAACTGTGATCCACAAACCCCTGCTCGGCTGTCACCTCACCCTGTAGGCGCCTACGCTCACTCAGTGCCTATATTGTCCCTGTCAATGTCCTCCAGCTGCTAAGTTCCTGCCTCTGAGCATGGGCCCTGCTCCCTTCCATGTGACTGTTATCCCAGGGCTTAGGGCACTCACCCAGGATGTGGGAGACCCAGGTTCAAGCCCCCCCTCTGCCTGATGAGAAGCGGGGATCTGAACAGGAGTTCCACTGTGTTACGGGCTGTGCAATGCTGTTCGCTGTGCTATGAGCCATGCGAGGAGCGGCTTGCGTCGCCGTTCGCTGTGCTACGGGCTGTGCGATGAACGGCGTGCAGCACCGTTCACTGTGCTACAGGCTGTGCGAGAAACAGTGTTTGATGCCATTCCCTTTGCTACGGGCCGTGTGAGGAGCGATGTGCTGTGCCGTTTGTTGTGCTACGGGCCGTGCAAGGAACGACGTGTGGTGCCGTTTGCTGTGCTATGCGCCATTTGAGGAGCAACGTTCGTTGCCATTTGCTGTGCTACGGGCTGTGCTAGAAACGGCACTGCACGCCGTTGTGTGCTATGGGCTGTGCTAGAAACGACACGGCCCGCCATTGTGTGCTACGGGCTGTGCTAGAAACGACACTGCACGCCGTTCAGCGTGCTCCGGGCTGTTCGGTGCTATGGACTGTGACAAATGTATCCGGGGTGGAGGCTCCCAGGAAGGCTGCGAACTGAGTGCTGGGGCAAGTCCCTTTTTACCTGAGTCTCCCCAGGGCTGAGCAGGTCTCACTGTCTGTTGTGCAGAGAGGTGTGGCCCCTGGGTCTGTTCTTCGGGACACCAGGACAGTTTAGCTCAGCAGCACGGACTTAAGGGGTGCCCTCGTTACCAGAAGGTTTAGACTCAGTGGGATCTCAGCACATCAAGTGACAGTCCCAAGGGGGTCCCGACCAGAAAACCAGTTACACAGCATGAAGTGTTTATATTTTTATTGATTATTTCTAATTTTTCCTTGACTCCGGTGTAGATACTGAGGCTCTCAAACAGGACAGTCAATGTATCTTGGCTCTCTGCTCCTAGTAGTTTTTGTTGGTCTTCTTCAGTCGTTTGGGGAAGAGGTTTGCATATTCTGCTGCTTTCTCCTCGTCCTTCTCAGTGCGTTGCTTCTTGAGAGCATAAGTATGAGTCTCTCTGGCAGCACTCGGGGAATTCGCAATGGTTGGATCTTAGGAACCTTGGTCCAGAGTTTCTTGCCTTCCTTTCTCACAGGTTTGCTCACTACATATTGATGGATGGCATCTGTTTTGGAACGCTAGAACAGCTGGCGGATTCTGCCAGCCCTCTGGGGACCAAGTCGAGGAGGCCCCGTGGGATCTGTCGGGTCAGAAATCCCCCACGAGTGAATCTTCTCCAACTCCTGTTTCCCCATCTCCTCCACCTCCATCTTCTCCTCCTCCCGTTCCCCCATCTCCTCCACCTCCATCTCCTCCACATCGCTGCTGCTGGGGTCCTCCAGGAGCTGGGGCTTCACCGGGGCACAGGCCTCTTGACCCCCTACTGCCCCACATTGTCCCCCAGGAGCACCTCCCGTTAGCACCGCAGGTGCAATCCAAACGCAGAGCACAGCCAGGGGAGAGGGCGGAGCGCACAGAGGATTCCGTTGCTCGCACAGGCAGGAGCAGGGAGGCGTAAAGGTCCAACCAGTGACACTGCGCCTGGCTCCGCTGCCATGTGGATGCCCCGCGGGCAGCGTTGCCTGGGCAGGGGGAGAAGCTGACGGCTCCATCTGCTGCTGGAGTCCCCGAAGCAGCCCGAGCCTAGAACAAGAGAGCCCGGCACGCCCAGGATCGGGGCCCTGGAAGCGGGCTAAAAACGAGCCCTGCCAGGAGCCCGGCTTCGGCTGAAGCCCACTGGGCTGTTCTCGCAGCCGCCCGTTCCCTGGCTCACTTGGGTCAACGAGCCCAGCGCGATCGACAACGGAGCCTCCACTTCCCTAGGAGTCGCTCCCACAATCAAATCAGCCCCATTCATTAAGAACAGGGAACGGCGCAGCCTGTATTTATCCATTGCTGGGCTCTGCCCCGCCCCTGGGCTGAGCCAAGCCAGGAACCGGTTCTGTGGGCGTGCTAGAAACGACACTGCACGCTGGTCAGCGTGATACGGGCCGTGCTCGAAACGACACTGCACGCCGTTCAGTGTGCTACGGGCACTGCTAGAAACGACACTGCACACCATTCCGTGTGCTACGGTCACTGCTAGAAACGACACTGCACGCTGGTCAGCATGATACGGCCCGTGCTAGAAACGACACTGCATACTGTTCAGTGTGCTACGGGCACTGCTAGAAACGACACTGCACGCCGGTCAGCATGATACGGCCCGTGCTAGAAACGACACTGCACGCCGTTCAGTGTGCTACGGGCTGTGCTAGAAACGACAGGGCCCAACGTTCAGCGTGCTACGGGCTGTGCTCGAAACGACAGGGCCCAACGTTCAGCGTGCTACGGGCTGTGCTCGAAACGACAGGGCCCAACGTTCAGTGTGCTACGTGGTCTGCTAGAAACAACATGGCCCGCCGTTCAGCGTGCTACAGGCCGTGCTCGAAGTGACACTGCACGCCGTTCAGCGTGCTATGGGCTGTGCTAGGAACGATATGGCCCAACGTTCAGTGTGCTACGGGCTCTGCTAGAAACGACACGGTACAAGGTTCAGTGTGCTATGGAGTCTGCTAGAAACGACACTGCCCGCTGTTCTGCTTGCTACGGCCGTGTTCAAAATGACACTGCACGCCGTTGTGTGCTACGGGGTGTGCTAGAAACGACACTGCACACCATTGTGTGCTACGGGCCGTGCTCGAAACGACACTGCACGCCATTGTGTGCTACAGGCCGTGCTAGAAACGACACTGCACGCCGTTGCGTGCTACGGGGTGTGCTAGAAACGACACTGCACACCGTTGTGTGCTACGGGGTGTGCTAGAAACGACACTGCACGCCGTTGTGTGCTATGGGGTGTGCTAGAAACGACACTGCACGCCGTTGTGTGCTACGGGCTGTGCTAGAAACGACACGGACCAACGTTCAGTGTGCTATGGGGTCTGCTAGAAATGACACTGCCCGCCGTTCTGCTTGCTATGGCCGTGTTCGAAACGACACTGCACGCCGTTGTGTGCTACGGGGTGTGCTAGAAACGACACTGCACGCCATTGTGTGCTACGGGCCGTGCTAGAAACAACACTGCACGCCGTTGTGTGCTACGGGGTGTGCTAGAAACGACACTGCACGCCGTTGTGTGCTACGGGCCGTGCTCAAAACGACACTGCATGCCGTTGTGTGCTACGGGCCATGCTCGAAACGACACTGCACGCCGTTCAGCATGCTACGGGCTGTGCTAGGAATGACACTGCACGCCGTTGTGTTCTACGGGCTGTGCTACAAACAATATGGCCCAACGTTCAGTGTGCTACGGGCTCTGCTAGAAACGACACGGCCCAATGTTCAGTGTGCTACGGGCTCTGCTTGAAACGACACTGCACGCCGTTGTGTGCTATGGGCCGTGCTCGAAACGACATGGCTCAACGTCCAGTGTGCTACGGGCTCTGCTTGAAACGACACTGCACGCCGTTGTGTGCTACGGGCCGTGCTCGAAACGACACTGCACGCCGTTCAGCGTGCTATGGGCTGTGCTAGGAACGACACTGCATGCCGTTGTGTGCTACGGGCTGCGATAGAAACGGCACTGCACGCTGTTCAATGTGCTACGGGATGTGCAATGAACGGCATGCGGTGCTGTTCAGTATGCTACAGGCCGTGCGAGGAACGGTGTGCGACGCCGTTCCCTGTGCTACAGGCCGTGCGATGCTATGGACTGTGACAAATGTATCCGGGGTGGAGGCTCCCAGGAAGGCTGCGAACTGGGTGCTGGGGCAAGTCCCTTTTTACCTGAGTCTCCCCAGGGCTGAGCAGCTCTCACTGTCTGTTGTGCAGAGAGGTGTGGCCCCATCCCTGGGTCTCTTCTTCGGGACACCAGGACACTTTAACTTAGCAGCACGGACTTAAGGGGTGCCCTCATTGCCAGAAGGTTTAGACTCAGTGGGATCTCAGCACACCAAGTGACAGTCCCAAGGGGGCCCCGACCAGAAAACCAGTTACACAGCATGAACTGTTTATATTTTTATTGATTATTTCTAATTTTTCCTTGACTCCGGTGTAGATACTGAGGCTCTCAATGAGGACAGTCAATGTATCTTGGCTCTCTGTTCCTAGTGGTTTTTGTTGGTCTTCTTCAGTCGCTTGGGGAAGAGGTTTGCACATTCTGCTGCTTTCTCCTCGTCCTTCTCAATGCGTTGCTTCTTGAGAGCATAAGTATGAGTCTCTCTGGAAGCACTCGGGGAATTCGCAATGGTTGGACCTTAGGAACCTTGGTCCAGAGTTTCTTGCCTTCCTTTCTCACAGGTTTGCTCACTACATATTGACTGATGGCATCTGTTCTGGAACGCTAGAACAGCTGGCGGATTCTGCCAGCCCTCTGGGGACCAAGTCGAGGAGGACCCGTGGGATCTGTCGGGTCAGAAATCCCCCACGTGTGAATCTTCTCCAACTCCTGTTTCCCCATCTCCTCCACCTCCATCTTCTCCTCCTCCCGTTCCCCCATCTCCTCCACCTCCATCTCCTCCACATCGCTGCTGCTGGGGTCCTCCAGGAGCTGGGGCTTCACCGGGGCACAGGCCTCTTGACCCCCTACTGCCTGACATTGTCCCCCAGCAGCACCTCCCGTTAGCACCGCAGGTGCAATCCAAACGCAGAGCACAGCCAGGGGAGAGGGCGGAGCGCACAGTGGCTTGTGCTGCTCGCACAGGCAGGAGCAGGGAGGCGAAAACGTCCAAGCAGTGACACTGCGCCTGGCTCCGCTGCCATGTGGATGCCCCACGGGCTGCGTTGCCTGGGCAGGGGGAGAAGCTGATGGCTCCATCTGCTGCTGGAGTCCCCGAAGCAGCCCGAGCCTAGAACAAGAGAGCCTGGCTCGCCCAGGTGCGGGGCCCTGGAAGCGGGCTAAATACGAGCCCTGCCAGGAGCCCGGCTTCGGCTGAAGCCCACTGGGCTGTTCTCGCAGCCGCCCGTTCCCTGGCTCACTTGGGTCAACGAGCCCAGCGCGATCGACAACGGAGCCTCCACTTCCCTAGGAGTCGCTCCCACAATCAAATCAGCCACATTCATTAAGAACAGGGAACAGCGCAGCCTGTATTTATCCATTGCTGGGCTCTGCCCCGCCCCTGGGCCGAGCCAAGCCGGGAACCGGTTCTGTGGGCGTGCTAGGAACGTCACTGCATGCCGTTGAGCGTGCTACGGGCCGTGCTCGAAACGACACTGCCCTACGGTCAATGTGCTACGGGCTCTGCTAGAAACGACACGGCCCAACGTTCAGTGTGCTACGGGCTCTACTAGAAACGACATGGCCCAACGTTCAGTGTGCTACGGGCTCTACTAGAAACGACATGGCCCAACGTTCAGTGTGCTACGGGCTCTGCTAGAAACGACACTGCCCAACGGTCAGCGTGCTACGGGCTCTGCTAGAAACGACACTGCCCAACGTTCAGTGTGCTACGGGCCGTGCTCGAAACGACACTGCCCAACGTTCAGTGTGCTACGGGCCGTGCTAGAAACGACACTGCCCAACGTTCAGTGTGCTACGGGCCGTGCTCGAAACGACACTGCCCAACGTTCAGCGTGCTACGGGCTCTGCTAGAAACGACATGGCCCAACGTTCAGTGTGCTACGGGCTGTGCTAGAAACGACACTGCCCAACGTTCAGCGTGCTACGGGCTCTGCTAGGAACGACACTGCCCAACGTTCAGTGTGCTACGGGCCGTGCTCGAAACGACACTGTCCAACGTTCAGCGTGCTACGGGCTCTGCTAGAAATGACACTGCACGCCGTTCAGCGTGCTACGGGCCGTGCTCGAAACGACACTGCCCTACGGTCATTGTGCTACGGGCTCTGCTAAAAACGACACGGCCCAACGTTCAGTGTGCTACGGCCTCTGCTAGAAACGACACTGCCCTACGGTCAATGTGCTACGGGCTCTGGTAGAAACGACACGGCCCAACGTTCAGTGTGCTACGGGCCGTGCTCGAAACGACACTGCCCTACGGTCAATGTGCTGCGGGCTCTGCTAGAAACGACATGGCCCAACGTTCATTGTGCTACGGGCCATGCTCGAAACGACACTGCCCAACGTTCAGCGTGCTACGGGCCGTGCTCGAAACGACACTGCCCTACGGTCAATGTGCTACGGGCTCTGCTAGAAATGACATGGCCCAACGTTCAGTGTGCTACGGGCCGTGCTCGAAACGACACTGCCCAACGTTCAGCGTGCTACGGGCTCTGCTAGAAATGACATGGCCCAACGTTCAGTGTGCTACGGGCTCTGCTAAAAACGACACTGCCCAACGTTCAGCGTGCTACGGGCTCTGCTAGAAACGACACTGCCCAACGTTCAGTGTGCTATGGGCCGTGCTCGAAATGACACTGCCCTACGGTCAATGTGCTACGGGCTCTGCTAGAAACGACATGGCCAAACGTTCAGTGTGCTATGGGCTCTGCTAGAAACGACACTGCCCTACGGTCAATGTGCTACGGGCTCTGCTAGAAACGACACGGCCCAACGTTCAGTGTGCTACGGGCCGTGCTCGAAACGACACGGCCCAACGGTCAATGTGCTACGGGCTCTGCTAGAAACGACATGGCCCAACGTTCAGTGTGCTACGGGCCGTGCTCGAAACGACACTATCCAACCTTCAGCGTGCTACGGGCTCTGCTAGAAACGACATGGCCCAACGTTCAGTGTGCTACGGGCTCTGCTAGAAACGACACTGTCCAACGTTCAGCGTGCTACGGGCTCTGCTAGAAACGACACTGCCCAACGTTCAGTGTGCTACGGGCCGTGCTCGAAACGACACGGCCCAACGGTCAATGTGCTACGGGCTCTGCTAGAAACGACATGGCCCAACGTTCAGTGTGCTACGGGCCGTGCTCGAAACGACACTGTCCAATGTTCAGCATGCTACGGGCTCTGCTAGAAACGACATGGCCCAACGTTCAGTGTGCTACGGGCTCTGCTAGAAACGACACTGTCCAACGTTCAGCGTGCTACGGGCTCTGCTAGAAACGACACTGTCCAACGTTCAGTGTGCTACGGGCCGTGCTCGAACCAACGCTGCCCAACGTTCAGCGTGCTACGGGCTATGCTAGAAACGACATGGCCCGCCGTTCAGCGTGCTACGGGCCGTGCTCAAAACGACACGGCCCAACGTTCAGTGTGCTACGGGCTCTGCTAGAAACGACACTGCCCAACGTTCAGTGTGCTACGGGCTCTGCTAGAAACGACACTGCCCTACGGTCAATGTGCTACGGGCTCTGCTAGAAACGACACGGCCCAACGTTCAGCGTGCTACGGGCTCTGCTAGAAACGACACTGCCCAACGTTCAGCGTGCTACGGGCTCTGCTAGAAACGACACTGCCCAACGTTCAGTGTGCTACGGGCCGTGCTCGAAACAACGCTGCCCAACGTTCAGCGTGCTACGGGCTATGCTAGAAACGACATGGCCCGCCGTTCAGCGTGCTACGGGCCGTGCTCGAAACGACACAGCCCAACGTTCAGTGTGCTACGGGCTCTGCTAGAAACGACACTGCCCAACGTTCAGTGTGCTACGGGCTCTGCTAGAAACGACACTGCCCTACAGTCAATGTGCTACGGGCTCTGCTAGAAACGACACGGCCCAACGTTCAGCATGCTACGGGCTCTGCTAGAAACGACACGGCCCAACGTTCAGTGTGCTACGGGCCGTGCTCGAAACGACACGGCCCAACGGTCAATGTGCTACGGTCTCTGCTAGAAACGACATGGCCCAACGTTCAGTGTGCTACAGGCCGTGCTCGAAATGACACTGCCCAACGTTCAGCGTGCTACGGGCTCTGCTAGAAACGACACTGCCCAACGGTCAGCGTGCTACGGGCTCTGCTAGAAACGACACTGCCCAACGGTCAGCGTGCTACGGGCTCTGCTAGAAACGACACTGCCCAACGGTCAGCGTGCTACGGGCTCTGCTAGAAACGACACTGCCCAACGGTCAGCGTGCTACGTGCTCTTCTAGAAACGACACTGGCCAACGTTCAGCTTGCTACGGGCCGTGCTCGAAACGACACTGTCCAACGTTCAGCGTGCTACGGGTCGTGCTCGAAACGACACTGCCCAACGTTCAGCGTGCTACGGGCTCTGCTAGAAACGACATGGCCCAACGTTCAGTGTGCTACGGGCTCTGCTAGAAACGACACTGTCCAACGTTCAGCGTGCTACGGCCTCTGCTAGAAACGACACTGCCCAACGTTCAGTCTGCTACGGGCCGTGCTCGAAACAACGCAGCCCAACGTTCAGCGTGCTACGGGCTATGCTAGAAACGACATGGCCCGCCCGCTCAGCGTGCTACGGGCCGTGCTCTAAACGACACGGCCCAACGTTCAGCGTGCTACGGGCTCTGCTAGAAACGACACTGCCCAACGTTCAGTGTGCTACGGGCTCTGCTAGAAACGACACTGCCCTACGGTCAATGTGCTACGGGCTCTGCTAGAAACGACACGCCCAACGCTCAGCGTGCTACGGGCTCTGCTAGAAACGACACGCCCAACGCTCAGTGTGCTACGGGCGTGCTCGGCGACACGCCCAACGGTCAATGTGCTACGGGCTCTGCTAGAAACGACATGGCCCAACGTTCAGTGTGCTACAGGCCGTGCTCGAAACGACACTGCCCAACGTTCAGCGTGCTACGGGCTCTGCTAGAAACGACACTGCCCAACGTTCAGCGTGCTACGGGCTCTGCTAGAAACGACACTGCCCAACGTTCAGTGTGCTACGGGCTCTGCTAGAAACGACACTGCCCAACGGTCAGCGTGCTACGGGCTCTGCTAGAAACGACACTGCCCAACGGTCAGCGTGCTACGGGCTCTGCTAGAAACGACACTGCCCAACGGTTAGTGTGCTACGGGCTCTGCTAGAAACGACACTGCCCAACGGTCAGCGTGCTACGTGCTCTTCTAGAAACGACACTGCCCAACGTTCAGCTTGCTACGGGCCGTGCTCGAAACGACACTGTCCAACGTTCAGCATGCTACGGGCCGTGCTCGAAACGACACTGCCCAACGTTCAGCGTGCTACGGGCCGTGCTCGAAACGACACTGCCCAACGTTCAGCGTGCTACGGGCCGTGCTCGAAACGACACTGCCCAACGTTCAGCGTGCTACAGGCTCTGCTAGAAACGACACTGCCCTACGGTCAATGTGCTACGGGCTCTGCTAGAAACGACAAGGCCCAACGTTCAGTGTGCTACGGGCCGTGCTCGAAACAACACTGTCCAACGTTCAGTGTGCTACGGGCTCTACTAGAAACGACACTGCCCAACGGTCAGCGTGCTACGGGCTCTGCGAGAAACAACACTGCCCAACGTTCAGTGTGCTACGGGCTCTGCTAGAAACGACACTGCCCTACGTTCAGTGTGCTACGGGCTCTGCTAGAAACGACACTGCCCTACGTTCAGTGTGCTACGGGCTCTGCTAGAAACGACACTGCACGCCGTTCAGCGTGCTACGGGCCGTGCTCGAAACGACACTGCCCAACGTTCAGCGTGCTACGGGCTCTGCTAGAAACGACATGGCCCAACGTTCAGTGTGCTACGGGCTGTGCTAGAAACGACACTGCCCAACGTTCAGCGTGCTACGGGCTCTGCTAGGAACGACACTGCCCAACGTTCAGTGTGCTACAGGCCGTGCTCGAAACGACACTGTCCAACGTTCAGCGTGCTACGGGCTCTGCTAGAAACGACACTGCCCAACGTTCAGTGTGCTACGGGCCGTGCTCGAAACGACACTGCCCTACGGTCAATGTGCTACGGTCTCTGCTAGAAACGACACGGCCCAACGTTCAGTGTGCTACGGGCCGTGCTCGAAACGACACTGCCCTACGGTCAGTGTGCTGCGGGCTCTGCTAGAAACGACACGGCCCAACGTTCATTGTGCTACGGGCCGTGCTCGAAACGACACGGCCCAACGTTCAGTGTGCTACGGGCCGTGCTCGAAACGACACTGCCCAACGTTCAGCGTGCTACGGGCTCTGCTAGAAACGACATGGCCCAACGTTCAGTGTGCTACGGGCTCTGCTAGAAACGACACGGCCCAACGTTCAGCGTGCTACGGGCTCTGCTAGAAACGACACTGCCCAACGTTCAGTGTGCTATGGGCGTGCTCGAACGACACTGCCCTACGGTCAATGTGCTACGGGCTCTGCTAGAAACGACATGGCCCAACGCTCAGTGTGCTACGGGCGTGCTCAAAACGACACTGTCCAACCTTCAGCGTGCTACGGGCTGTGCTAGAAACGACATGGCCCAACGTTCAGTGTGCTACGGGCTCTGCTAGAAACGACACTGTCCAACGTTCAGCGTGCTACGGGCTCTGCTAGAAACGACACTGCCCAACGGTCAGCGTGCTACGGGCTCTGCTAGAAACGACACTGCCCAACGGTCAGCGTGCTACGGGCTCTGCTAGAAACGACACTGCCCAACGGTCAGCGTGCTACGGGCTCTGCTAGAAACGACACTGCCCAACGGTCAGCGTGCTACGTGCTCTTCTAGAAACGACACTGTCCAACGTTCAGCGTGCTACGGGCCGTGCTCGAAACGACACTGCCCAACGTTCAGCGTGCTACGGGCCGTGCTCGAAACGACACTGCCCAACGTTCAGCGTGCTACGGGCTCTGCTAGAAACGACACTGCCCTACGGTCAATGTGCTACGGGCTCTGCTAGAAACGACAAGGCCCAACGTTCAGTGTGCTACGGGCCGTGCTCGAAACAACACTGTCCAACGTTCAGTGTGCTACGGGCTCTGCTAGAAACGACACTGCCCAACGGTCAGCGTGCTACGGGCTCTGCTAGAAACGACACTGCCCAACGTTCAGCGTACGCGGCTCTTCTAGAAACGACATGGCCCAAAGTTCAGTGTGCTACGGGCTCTGCTAGAAACGACACTGCCCAACGGTCAGCGTGCTACGGGCTCTGCTAGAAACGACACTGCCCAACGTTCAGTGTGCTACGGGCCGTGCTCGAAACGACACTGCCCAACGTTCAGCGTGCTACGGGCTCTGCTAGAAACAACACTGCCCAACGTTCAGTGTGCTACGGGCTCTGCTAGAAACGACACTGCCCTACGTTCAGTGTGCTACGGGCTCTGCTAGAAACGACACTGCACGCCGTTCAGCGTGCTACGGGCCGTGCTCGAAACGACACTGCCCAACGTTCAGCGTGCTACGGGCTCTGCTAGAAACGACATGGCCCAACGTTCAGTGTGCTACGGGCTGTGCTAGAAACGACACTGCCCAACGTTCAGCGTGCTACGGGCTCTGCTAGAAACGACATGGCCCAACGTTCAGTGTGTTCCGGGCTGTGGTATAAACGACAGTGTCCAACGTTCAGCGTGCTACGGGCTCTGCTAGAAACGACACTGTCCAACGTTCAGTGTGCTACGGGCCGTGCTCGAACCAACGCTGCCCAACGTTCAGCGTGCTACGGGCTATGCTAGAAACGACAAGGCCCGCCGCTCAGCGTGCTACGGCCCTGCTCCAACCGACACGGCCCAACGTTCAGTGTGCTACGGGCTCTGCTAGAAACGACACTGCCCAACGTTCAGTGTGCTACGGGCTCTGCTAGAAACGACACTGCCCTACGGTCAATGTGCTACGGGCTCTGCTAGAAACGACACGGCCCAACGTTCAGCGTGCTACGGGCTCTGCTAGAAACGACACTGCCCAACGTTCAGCGTGCTACGGGCTCTGCTAGAAACGACACTGCCCAACGTTCAGTGTGCTACGGTCGCAGCTCAAACAACGCAGCCCAACGTTCAGCGTGCTACGGGCTATGCTAGAAACGACATGGCCCGCCGTTCAGCGTGCTACGGGCCGTGCTCGAAACGACACAGCCCAACGTTCAGTGTGCTACGGGCTCTGCTAGAAACGACACTGCCCAACGTTCAGTGTGCTACGGGCTCTGCTAGAAACGACACTGCCCTACAGTCAATGTGCTACGGGCTCTGCTAGAAACGACACGGCCCAACGTTCAGCATGCTACGGGCTCTGCTAGAAACGACACGGCCCAACGTTCAGTGTGCTACGGGTCGTGCTCAAACGACACGCCCAACGGTCAATGTGCTACGGTCTCTGCTAGAAACGACATGGCCCAACGCTCAGTGTGCTACAGGTCGCTCGAAAGGACACTGCCAACCGTTCAGCGTGCTACGGGCTCTGCTAGAAACGACACTGCCCAACGTTCAGCGTGCTACGGGCTCTGCTAGAAACGACACTGCCCAACGGTCAGCGTGCTACGGGCTCTGCTAGAAACGACACTGCCCAACGGTCAGCGTGCTACGGGCTCTGCTAGAAACGACACTGCCCAACGGTCAGCGTGCTACGGGCTCTGCTAGAAACGACACTGCCCAACGGTCAGCGCATACGGGCTCTGCTAGAAACGACACTGCCCAACGGTTAGTGTGCTACGGGCTCTGCTAGAAACGACACTGCCCAACGGTCAGCGTGCTACGTGCTCTTCTAGAAACGACACTGCCCAACGTTCAGCTTGCTACGGGCCGTGCTCGAAACGACACTGTCCAACGTTCAGCAAGCTACGGGTCGCGTGCTCAAACGACCCTGCCCAACGTTCAGCGTGCTACGGGCCGTGCTCGAAACGACACTGCCCAACGTTCAGCGTGCTACGGGCCGTGCTCGAAACGACACTGCCCAACGTTCAGCGTGCTACAGGCTCTGCTAGAAACGACACTGCCCTACGGTCAATGTGCTACGGGCTCTGCTAGAAACGACATGGCCCGCCGTTCAGCGTGCTACGGGCCGTGCTCGAAACGACACTGCCCAACGGTCAGCGTGCTACGTGCTCTTCTAGAAACGACACTGCCCAACGTTCAGCGTGCTACGGGCGTGCTCAAACGACACTGTCCAACGCTCAGCATGCTACGGGCGTGCCAAACGACACTGCCCAACGTTCAGTGTGCTACGGGCCGTGCTCGAAACGACACTGGCCAACGTTCAGCTTGCTACGGGCTATGCTAGAAACGACATGGCCCGCCGTTCAGCGTGCTACGGGCCGTGCTCAAAACGACACGGCCCAACGTTCAGTGTGCTACGGGCTCTGCTAGAAACGACACTGCCCAACGTTCAGTGTGCTACGGGCTCTGCTAGAAACGACACTGCCCTACGGTCAATGTGCTACGGGCTCTGCTAGAAACGACACGGCCCAACGTTCAGCGTGCTACGGGCTCTGCTAGAAACGACACTGCCCAACGGTCAGCGTGCTACGGGCTCTGCTAGAAACGACACTGCCCAACGGTCAGCGTGCTACGGGCTCTTCTAGAAACGACACTGGCCAACGTTCAGCTTGCTACGGGCCGTGCTCGAAACGACACTGTCCAACGTTCAGCGTGCTACGGGTCGTGCTCGAAACGACACTGCCCAACGTTCAGCGTGCTACGGGCTCTGCTAGAAACGACATGGCCCAACGTTCAGTGTGCTACGGGCTCTGCTAGAAACGACACTGTCCAACGTTCAGCGTGCTACGGGCTCTGCTAGAAACGACACTGCCCAACGTTCAGTGTGCTACGGGCCGTGCTCGAAACAACGCAGCCCAACGTTCAGCGTGCTACGGGCTATGCTAGAAACGACATGGCCCGCCGTTCAGCGTGCTACGGGCCGTGCTCAAAACGACACGGCCCAACGTTCAGTGTGCTACGGGCTCTGCTAGAAACGACACTGCCCAACGTTCAGTGTGCTACGGGCTCTGCTAGAAACGACACTGCCCTACGGTCAATGTGCTACGGGCTCTGCTAGAAACGACACGGCCCAACGTTCAGCGTGCTACGGGCTCTGCTAGAAACGACACGGCCCAACGTTCAGTGTGCTACGGGCCGTGCTCGAAACGACACGGCCCAACGGTCAATGTGCTACGGGCTCTGCTAGAAACGACATGGCCCAACGTTCAGTGTGCTACAGGCCGTGCTCGAAACGACACTGCCCAACGTTCAGCGTGCTACGGGCTCTGCTAGAAACGACACTGCCCAACGGTCAGCGTGCTACGGGCTCTGCTAGAAACGACACTGCCCAACGGTCAGCGTGCTACGGGCTCTGCTAGAAACGACACTGCCCAACGGTCAGTGTGCTACGGGCTCTGCTAGAAACGACACTGCCCAACGGTCAGCGTGCTACGGGCTCTGCTAGAAACGACACTGCCCAACGGTCAGCGTGCTACGGGCTCTGCTAGAAACGACACTGCCCAACGGTTAGAGTGCTACGGGCTCTGCTAGAAACGACACTGCCCAACGGTCAGCGCGCTACGCGTGCTCTGCTAGAAACGACACTGCCCAACGTTCAGCTTGCTACGGGCCGTGCTCGAAACGACACTGTCCAACGTTCAGCATGCTACGGGCCGTGCTCGAAACGACACTGCCCAACGTTCAGCGTGCTACGGGCGCTGCTCGAAACGACACTGCCCTACGGTCAGGGTGCTACGGGTCGCGCTCAAACGACACTGCCCAACGTTCAGCGTGCTACAGGCTCTGCTAGAAACGACACTGCCCTACGGTCAGTGTGCTACGGGCTCTGCTAGAAACGACAATGCCCAACGTTCAGTGTGCTACGGGCCGTGCTCGAAACAACACTGTCCAACGTTCAGTGTGCTACGGGCTCTACTAGAAACGACATGGCCCAAAGTTCAGTGTGCTACGGGCTCTGCTAGAAACGACACTGCCCAACGGTCAGCGTGCTACGGGCTCTGCGAGAAACAACACTGCCCAACGTTCAGTGTGCTACGGGCTCTGCTAGAAACGACACTGCCCTACGTTCAGTGTGCTACGGGCTCTGCTAGAAACGACACTGCCCTACATTCAGTGTGCTACGGGCTCTGCTAGAAACGACACTGCACGCCGTTCAGCGTGCTACGGGCCGTGCTCGAAACGACACTGCCCAACGTTCAGCGTGCTACGGGCTCTGCTAGAAACGACATGGCCCAACGTTCAGTGTGCTACGGGCTCTGCTAGAAACGACACTGCCCAACGTTCAGCGTGCTACGGGCTCTGCTAGGAACAACACTGCCCAACGTTCAGTGTGCTACAGGCCGTGCTCGAAACGACACTGTCCAACGTTCAGCGTGCTACGGGCTCTGCTAGAAACGACACTGCCCAACGTTCAGTGTGCTACGGGCCGTACTCGAAACGACACTGCCCTACGGTCAATGTGCTACGGTCTCTGCTAGAAACGACACGGCCCAACGTTCAGTGTGCTACGTCGCGTTTCGAACGACACTGCCCTACGGTCAGTGTGCTGCGGGCTCTGCTAGAAACGACACGGCCCAACGTTCATTGTGCTACGGGCCGTGCTCGAAACGACACTGCCCGACGGTCAGTGTGCTACGGGCGCGGCTCAAACGACACTGCCCAACGCTCAGCGTATACGGGCTGTGCTAGAAACGACATGGCCCAACGTTCAGTGTGCTACGGGCGCTGCTAGAAACGACACGGCCCAACGTTCAGCGTGCTACGGGCTCTGCTAGAAACGACACTGCCCAACGTTCAGTGTGCTATGGGCCGTGCTCGAAACGACACTGCCCTACGGTCAATGTGCTACGGGCTCTGCTAGAAACGACATGGCCCAACGTTCAGTGTGCTACGGGCCGTGCTCAAAACGACACTGTCCAACCTTCAGCGTGCTACGGGCTCTGCTAGAAACGACATGGCCCAACGTTCAGTGTGCTACGGGCTCTGCTAGAAACGACACTGTCCAACGTTCAGCGTGCTACGGGCTCTGCTAGAAACGACACTGCCCAACGGTCAGCGTGCTACGGGCTCTGCTAGAAACGACACTGCCCAACGGTCAGCGTGCTACGGGCTCTGCTAGAAACGACACTGCCCAACGGTCAGCGTGCTACGGGCTCTGCTAGAAACGACACTGCCCAACGGTCAGCGTGCTACGTGCTCTTCTAGAAACGACACTGCCCAACGTTCAGCGTGCTACGGGCCGTGCTCGAAACGACACTGCCCAACGTTCAGCGTGCTACGGGCCGTGCTCGAAACGACACTGCCCAACGTTCAGCGTGCTACGGGCTCTGCTAGAAACGACACTGCCCTACGGTCAATGTGCTACGGGCTCTGCTAGAAACGACAAGGCCCAACGTTCAGTGTGCTACGGGCCGTGCTCGAAACAACACTGTCCAACGTTCAGTGTGCTACGGGCTCTGCTAGAAACGACACTGCCCAACGGTCAGCGTGCTACGGGCTCTGCTAGAAACGACACTGCCCAACGGTCAGCGTGCTACGTGCTCTTCTAGAAACGACATGGCCCAAAGTTCAGTGTGCTACGGGCTCTGCTAGAAACGACACTGCCCAACGGTCAGCGTGCTACGGGCTCTGCTAGAAACGACACTGCCCAACGTTCAGTGTGCTACGGGCCGTGCTCGAAACGACACTGCCCAACGTTCAGCGTGCTACGGGCTCTGCTAGAAACAACACTGCCCAACGTTCAGTGTGCTACGGGCTCTGCTAGAAACGACACTGCCCTACGTTCAGTGTGCTACGGGCTCTGCTAGAAACGACACTGCACGCCGTTCAGCGTGCTACGGGCGGTGCTCGAATCGACACTGCCCAACGTTCAGCGTGCTACGGGCCGTGCTAGAAACGACAGGGCCCAACGTTCAGTGTGCTACGGGCTGTGCTAGAAACGACACTGCCCAACGTTCAGCGTGCTACGGGCTCTGCTAGAAACGACACTGCACGCCGTTCAGCGTGCTACGGGCCGTGCTCGAAACGACACTGCCCTACGGTCAATGTGCTACGGGCTCTGCTAGAAACGACACGGCCCAACGTTCAGTGTGCTACGGGCCGTGCTCGAAACGACACTGCCCTACGGTCAGTGTGCTACGGGCACTGCTCGAAACGACACGGACCAACGCTCATTGTGCTACGGGTCGCTCAAACGACACGCCCAACGCTCAGTGTGCTACGGGCCGCGGCTCAAACGACACTGCCCACCGTTCAGCGTGCTCCGGGCTCTGCTAGAAACGACATGGCCCAACGTTCAGTGTGCTACGGGCTCTGCTAGAAACGACACGGCCCAACGTTCAGCGTGCTACGGGCTCTGCTAGAAACGACACTGCCCAACGTTCAGTGTGCTATGGGCCGTGCTCGAAACGACACTGCCCTACGGTCAATGTGCTACGGGCTCTGCTAGAAACGACATGGCCCAACGTTCAGTGTGCTACGGGCCGTGCTCGAAACGACACTGTCCAACCTTCAGCGTGCTACGGGCTCTGCTAGAAACGACATGGCCCAACGTTCAGTGTGCTACGGGCTCTGCTAGAAACGACACTGCCCAACGTTCAGTGTGCTACGGGCCGTGCTTGAAACGACACGGCCCAACGGTCAATGTGCTATGGGCTCTGCTAGAAACGACATGGCCCAACGTTCAGTGTGCTACGGGCCGTGCTCGAAACGACACTGTCCAATGTTCAGCATGCTACGGGCTCTGCTAGAAACGACATGGCCCAACGTTCAGTGTGCTACGGGCTCTGCTAGAAACGACACTGTCCAACGTTCAGCGTGCTACGGGCTCTGCTAGAAACGACATGGCCCGCCGTTCAGTGTGCTACGGGCCGTGCTCAAAACGACACGGCCCAACGTTCAGTGTGCTACGGGCTCTGCTAGAAACGACACTGCCCAACGTTCAGTGTGCTACGGGCTCTGCTAGAAACGACACTGCCCTACGGTCAATGTGCTACGGGCTCTGCTAGAAACGACACGGCCCAACGTTCAGTGTGCTACGGGCCGTGCTTGAAACGACACGGCCCAACGGTCAATGTGCTACGGGCTCTGCTAGAAACGACACGGCCCAACGTTCAGTGTGCTACAGGCCGTGCTCGAAACGACACTGCCCAACGTTCAGCATGCTACGGGCTCTGCTAGAAACTACACTGCCCGCTGTTCAGCATGCTACGGGCTGTGTCATTCGTTGTGGTACGGGCCGTGCGATGAATGACCTGAGGTGCCGTTCGTTGTGCCACGGGCTGTGCTACGTGCTGGGCAGGGTCGTTCCCTCCCCCCTGCCTCTCCCCCAACATCCCCCCGCCCCCGGGTGTCCCTAGGGCTGGGGCTCTGCCTGCCCCCAATAACCCCCCCCCCCGGGGCTCTGCCCTCAGACTCCGCGCCCTGCCCCGGCCCGGGGAACAGACACTCACCGGGGAGGCAGAGCAGGACACGCAGAACCTCGCGGGCTCGGGGGCAAAACCAAATGGCGACTCGCTCCTAACTCTGCGGGCGGGCGCGGGTCCGCAATATGCAAATTATATCCCGTCGCAGCCTGGGATTGGGTGACAGCCCTGCGCGGGGCGGGGCCGGGCCGGCGGCGGCTGGCGCTGGCTCTGCTCTGCACAGACCCAGAGGCGGGCGCGTCTGGACAGGAGCTGGAGACCTGCCGCTCCGCTCCCTCGCCGGGCCGGGGGGGCTCCTGGCTCCCACCCGTTCCCCAGAGTCGCCCCTCGGCCGCCCCAGCACGGACCCCTCAGCACCCGCTGCCCCGCGCAGGGTGGGGCCCCGGGCAGACCGGGCCTTTGGGGTGTGTTCACACTGGGCAGCTGCCGGCGGTGATTTCTGAGCCCCGGAGAAGTTCTTCGCCTCCCCGCACAGTGTCAGGCGCGTTTGTTGCTGCCCCTCGGCTGGACTTCGAACCCCCGCGACCGGAGCAGTCACTCCCCGCCCCGCAGTAACAGGAGAGGGCTGAAGTTTGAACTGCTGGGACTTTGGCTCAGCTCCAGGGGGAACTGCCCAGGGCACAGGCAGCTCAAGAAATGGAGGTTTTATACCAATTCCACCTGCCTTCGTTTGCTCTTCCAAGACTCCCCCCTCGCCTGGCAAAGAGCTCAGGCGTTCAGTGTGGGCAACTGTTGTGTGAGATGAAAAACCAGAGCTCAGCTCCTGGGAGCTGCAGGTGTCCCTGCTCTGTATCAGCAGCAGCTCGCAGCAGGCCGGGGCGCCCTCAGCTAGGGCCAGATTTTAGAGGTGGATGCAGCACCCACCACTGGGACCAGGTTTCTCAAAGGGCTCTGTTTTCACTTAGGCCCCTACATAGGGGGTCAGCTTTTCAAAAGGGATGAAGGAAAAGGGGGGGGGGGGAGGATTCACCATTGTCTTCAAGGGGAGCTGAGCGCTTGGTTGTGGGCGCTGGGCCCTTCTGGAAATTCCAATCTTACTGCCACATGGAGAAAACAGCCCTGGAGTTATGGAGCTACGTGTAGTTATGAAGTCACACCGCTCTCCCCTCTGATCTCCCCAGTTTAAGTTTCTGTACATTTCACAAGTTCCTGTAGAAGGTCTGTAGGTTGCCTGTCTGGAAGGTGGCTCTGCTTTCTGTTATGGGGGGCAGGAGGGGATGAGATATTTTGAAACTACATGTGACTTTCAAAACACAGTCTAACCACAATAGATTCTGTTCTTGTAAAGCCCTCAGATGGATCTGTGCTTAGCACAGCCCGTAAGAGGGTTTCAGCCCAGCTCAGGTGCTGAGCTTGGCTATGCTCATGTTTTCCTAGTGAGTGATGAAAAATGTGGGTTTGATTTCTCTGTCTCTGCACTGACCATGTTGCTTTGGGGACCTTTTACACTGGGGATCAGGGGAGACTCAGCTCAGCAGAGCAGGAGAGCAACGAGGGCTGTGGGAGGGGAAATGGGGATCTGGGGGAGATGAGAGACCTGCCCCCATCAACACTCAGGGAGACAAAGGTCAGGAGAGGCGAGTTGTGGGTGAAGGAATTAAAAGGAGGACTCAGATGTATAGACACCCATAGGGCAGGGGATTTAGTGTACAGAGAGAGAGGAGGGGCTGAGAGGAGAGATTTAACTCAATAGATACCCAGGGGCAGGGACCCTCACAATAGTAGCCTGGTCCCAGTTCTGGAGGAGCTTGAAGGCTGATGGGCTCCCTTTTCCTGGGGAGCTTAGGGGACTGGACTGCCTTGGCCTGGGCTGGGAGACTTTCATGTTCCTTCTACGCTACAGTGTGTTGCAAGATTCCCACCCCCCCCCACCCCCACACACAAACATGCAGTGGAGGAGTTTCCCTCCCCACTTCCAGATCTCCCCCTGCACTCTAAGTACAAGAACTTCCCACCCAACTTAGGTTCCCTTCTCACACCCTCAGAACTGCTCTGCTTTGGCTTCCTGGGGTGGAGGGAAAATATTCCACCCTGTGACTCAAGCAATATGATTGGCCAAGTGCCCAGAGCTGCAGAAAAGGACCCTCACTGCAGTCACTGAGGCTCCAGAGTCGCTGGCACAGAGCTATGGAGCAGAGATCCCTCCCCATTCCTCCCGTGGCACTGAGGACTACACCTTTAAGGGCTGAGCTTCCCAGACAGAGTCTGGGCAGAACGCTGGGCTGCTCTTGGGCTCAGCAAGACCAGGTCTCAGACCCAGAATAAAGCCTGACTCTTGCAAGCACCATAAGCCCCGAGGCCCAGATCCCCAAAGGTATTTAGGTGCCTCACTTCCAAAATGGGGGCATTAGGTGCCTAAATACCTGTGAGGATCTGGGACAGTGTAATCACTGACCACCACAGCTCCCCTGTCCCTGCAGAGAGTGAACCCTGTCCCACCTTTTGGGCACTCAGCACCCAACAGTGCCCAGCCCAGCTCAGAACCGTTCATTTGGGCACCATACTGAGGTGCGGCGGAGAGGGAGGATGAAGTTGGAGAGGCCCCCAAAGCAGAGTGTGTAGGATCCCCAGATCCTCCTTGAACACCACCAATGGAGGAGTCTCCTCCCAGCCCAGGTTCTCCCTGGTCCCCCAGTACAGGAGTCTACCCAGAAGGGAGAGTGAGACCCGTGGGGGCCTGGCCCACTGACAGGGTTTGTGCAAGAGACTGTTCAAAAGCTGGGGCATAGCCTGTGGCTCTGTGACAGGGCCTGAGTGAGAGATTTGGAGGCAGTTGGAGAAAGTGACAGGCCCTGTAGACACCCAGGGAGGCAGACGCGTGAGGGGGGGAACTGGAGAGAGAGGGGAGAGATTCAGGCCTCTGTGACCCACATTTGACCCCTCCAGCTTGGCCTGCCCTGGTTCCCATAGCTGCTTTTCAGCAGCGGGAGCATAACACTGACACCAACGAAAGTGTTGGTGGATTCCAACTGAAGCAAAAGGCCCTGTTTGCTCCAGATGATCCATGGATCTGATTCTCACCCGCTGCCCTGTGCCTTATGTCATCCCTTACACATGTACACCACAGCAGGGACACTATCATGGCGCACAGGGAGTGGGAAATCAAGCCTAGTTCTTACAAGGTAAGAGAAATGCAAATCCAGCTCTGCCTTCAATTTGCTGTGCCTTGGCAGTGCTCCCCCAGTGTTACAAAGTCCAGGCAGTTGGGGTGGAAAATAACCACAACCCGCCCACTTCGGCTAAATCAGCAGCTCAGGAGCTGCTCAGGGCTTTGTTGTCTGATCCCGGCTGTCAGGTTCTTCCTGTTTATTACTTTAGTACAAGGCACAGTACAAAGTAGCTCTCTTCATACAACAGTTGACTCAGACTAAAGAGAACTGCCCATTATTCTGCACTCGTAGAGTTGCCAACTTTGTATTTAAAAAATAAGGGACTTCTTTCTTAGCACCCTCACTGCACTGCCCCTCTGGATATTACTACTACTAATAATAAGCAAAAGTCTAAAAAAAAAGACTATGGTAAAGATATGGGGGGGAGGGTAAAGTGTCCACAAAATGCCAAGTTTACACAGCTGCTATGTTCCCTTGTCTTCTACACTCATTAGGGACCTGCCTCCTTCATCGTCACCATATGAAAAAAATAACTGCCTGCAACAATGCCACATGCACAGCGGAATAGGAATCAAATGGCCTGACAAAATCACCACAAGTGAAATGCTATGGCTGGCAGCCATGACCTAACATAGGAGGCAAATCACCTAAGAACGGCCTTACTGGGTCAGACCAAAGGTCCATCTAGCCCAGTATCCTGTCTTCTGACAGTGGCCAATGCCAGGTGCTTCAGAGGGAATGAACAGAACAGGGAATCATCAAGTGATCCATCCCCTGTCGCCCATTCCCAGCTTCTGGCAAACAGAGGCTAGGGGCACCATCCCTGCCCATCCTGGCTGATAGCCATTGATGGACCTACCCTCCGTGAACGTATCTAGTTCTTTCTTGAACCCTGTTAAAGTATTGGCCCTCATAACATCCTCTGGCAAGGAGTTCCACCTAGGTCGGCCCTGTCATATGTATGGAAAACAAGCAGCTGACTAAGAGAGTGTTGTACTTAAAGTCCTGCACAGGATCTTTTCAGGGGGAATAAGGCAAAATGCCACATTTATTAGTAATACATGTATTAATTAACACTATCATATGCATATGATAAATATATATTACACTCATGCACTCACATACACACACACAAGCACACTCCATTTTGTTGTTACCAATTAGTTGCTCCCCTGAACTGCACTGGCCAGGTGAGTTAGATGGGGGAGGGGGTGGAACCAGGCTTCTGCCGATCTGGATCGATGCTCCGATGTTGACAAGAGGAGACCCAGGGTCCTGTGCAAGACACCTCACATTTATAGCAGCTTCCCTCTCATGCAAATTTGTACCAGGTTCAAAATTTGTGTCTGTGTCCATTGGTCCTTTGTGCTGCTTCCCTCTGGGTGTTGTCCCAATGCTTTCAAAAGAAGGTGCTTGCGTCTAACCCCCCAGGCTGTCAATATGTCTGCTCCACTTGACAAGTTTTATTGTCCTTGGGTCTGGCGTCCACCCCCTCTCCAAGGGTTGCGGCTGTCTGGAGGTGCTGTCTTCCATGCCTTCCTCATTCACACCTCATTCATTCAACAGGGCAATGGATTAAGGGAGTGGGGGCGGGGAAGATCTTATTTTACTCCTAGCAAAAAGACATATTTCTTCTACTTTAACTATCCTTAGGGGCTATAATATTATACCAAGGCTTAACACAAAGTTTCCATATACCAAGGCTCATCAGTACAAGGTTTCTATATGAGGCTTTGATACAAAGTCTCATGAAAACAGAGGTCACACGTGGGTAGACCCACTAGAAGGTTATATGAAGAGGCACAATGTAAATTCATATGAAAATTATCAGAGATTTATCTACCAGAGCTCTGTACAGCAAATTTAAAAAGGCAGTAGGAAGGGTGGCCGTCCCAAATTCCGCTACAAGGATTCCATCAAGCGGCACGTACAAGCTGTCGGGCTGCACTTAATGATCTGTGAGGTTACGGCTCATGACAGGTGATCTTGAAACTGCCTCCAAGGAAGCAGAATGAGCAACAGAATATCACTGTGTCACCTGGGCTGACAATAGGAGGAAACGTAGCAATTGCTTAGGCTTCTTATGCCTAGCGCTGGCTCTGCTCCCCTCAATTCCTGCACAACCATTACCACTTCCTCAGGGCTTGTCCCCACACAAAAATCAAACGCTTTAGCTACCCCGGTATAGCCAAAGCCATACATACAACCCCCCTAGTCTGGATGCAGTTACTTACACCGCTATAGTAGGTCCTTGTACTGGTGTAGCTAGTGCCACCAGGGGAGAGCTGTACAGTTACTGACAACAGCTAAAGCCTCTAAGCCAGGGCTAAGCTGAAGGAAGAGCGTCCCCCACAACGCTGTCAGAGCAACGTGACTGGTAAAATAGTGCGTGTTGTTGGCCAAGCCTGGGTAAACTGGACGGGGAAGCTGCAGCACAGGAAACAGAGCATCTGTGGGCAGATCAGATCGCGCAGGGCTTGTTAGAAACAATCTGTCACTCGCAAACAAGCAGGCTGGGGCTGGCCCCGTTGCCAGAAGCACGTGGTTCCCCACCGCCACAGCTACACAAGCCTTGTACTGTGCTAATGCAACCTGGGCTGCGGGCCGGGCTCCTCCCCCCCCCGTTTCTATTCCCCTCCCCAGGCCAGGCTGCCCGGTGTCCCCGGGGCGCCCACCCGGCGCTGAGCAGCCCGGCGCTAAGGGGTGACTCCGGGGAACTGGCGGGAGCCGGGAGCCCCCTCGGCCCGGCCCGGCGAGGGAGCGGAGCGGCCGGTCTCCAGCTCCTGTCCAGATGCGCCCGCCTCCGGGTCTGTGCCGAGCAGACCCAGCGCCAGCCACCGCCGGCCCGGCCCCGCCCCGCGCAGGGCTGTCACCCAATCCCAGGCTGCAACGGAATAATATTTGCATATTGCGGCCCCGCCCCCGCCCGCAGAGCTCGGAGTGAGTCGCCATTTGGTTTTGCTCCCGAGCCGGTGAGGTTCTGCGTGTCCTGCTCCGTCTCCCCGGTGAGTGTCTGTTCCCCGGGCCGGGGCCGGGCGCGGGGGTCTGAGGCCAGAGCCCCGGGCGGGGGGATTATTGGGGGCAGGCAGAGCCCCAGGGACACCCGGGCGCGGGGGGATGCTGGGGGAGGGGCAGGCAGAGCCCCAGCCCCAGGGACACCCGGGGGCGGGGATGCTGGGGAGGGGCAGGCAGAGACCCACCCGGGGGTGGGGAAATGGGGTGGGGTGGACGGAGCTGGGGAGAGAAGAGACACATGGGGGCAGGGGACACAGGGGGCTGCTGGGGGGTCGCAGGCTGGGGTTCAGAAGGGCTAGTGGGGGGACAGACTCGGGCATGGACTCAGTAACTAGTGGGGTGCCAGCGCTGGGATGGGGGAGGGAGCTAGAGAGACGGGGGAGATGTGCCAGACTGACTGGGAGAGGCTTGGGGTCAGCCAGGGCTCCCCAACTCCCTAACAACTCCCTGCCCTCCCCCGAAAAACTCTGTTCCATACTTCTCCCATCCGCAACACCTTCCAGGTTCAGGCTCCTTCCTCCCCCTCAGCTGCTTGGGATGGTAGAGTGACCAGACAGCAAGTGTGAAAAATCGGGGACGGGGGGGGGGGTAATAGAAGTCTATATAAAAAAAAGACCCCAAAATTGGGACTGTCCCTATGAAATCAGGACATCTGGTCACCCTATCTGATGGGGGGCAGGGAATATAGTTCTGTATTGTAATTTAAATGAATTGCTTAAATTTCTGTATTAATATCCCCCACCCCCTGCCGCCCCAGCCCTGGGCTCCCCACCCCCAAACGTGACCTCCTCGTTCACCACAGCAATCCCCGTTTACACTTGCAGTGGGGATCAAACCATTTCTCCTATTTTTATTTCACTTTAGTATAAATCTCACCCCCCACCCCAACTCCATCTTTAGTGCTCCAAATGCACATGGAAGCCATAGGGACTAACCCTCAAACCTTGTACCCGGAAAGGGATGGGGATCTAGTAAAGAGGGTGCAGGCAGCAGAGCGGGTGTGGGGGTGCTGGGGGCTCTACACTGGCAGAGAAGCAGGGTGTGATGTACTCGGAGGAGGAGAGGGGGTATCGGGGGGTATTGGGAGGGTTGTGGGAGAAGAGGGGAAGGGGGAGGTGTGGGAGGAGAGAGCTGGGGGAGGATACAAGGCGAGAGGTGCGGGGGAAGGGAGGGTACAAGGAGAAGGGGAAGGGGTGCGGCGAAGGAGCGATGGTGGGAGGTACAAGTGGAGGAGCTGGGAGCGGGATGGGGGGTGCAAGGGCTGAGAGGGGCAGGCGCTGACAGCTGCTTCCCCAGCCCCCTGCAGGCAGGGCCGAGAGGACGGACACTGACCCCCAGGTGCCCGAGCCGTGGGGGTCCCCCGGCAGGGCAGTATCCAGGGGTGAGCTGCAGACGGTTCGCAACGGTTCGCGCGAACCGTTTGCTAAAATTAGACGCCGGACAGAGAACCCGATGCTAAAGTTCTCTGTCCGGCGTCTAATTTTAGCAAACGGTTCACGCAAACCGTTGCGAATTCTGCCTCCACCTCCCTGCCATGAAGCTCCTCCTTGCTTCTCCTCCCCCACGGCTTCCCGCGAATCAGCTGTTCGCGCGGGAAGCCTGGGAGGGCTGAGAAGCAAGCAGGCTTCCCCGGCCCAGGAAGACAACGCTGAGGTAGGAAACTGGGGGCGCGGGGGCGTGTGCCCCGGCCGGTCCCTGGCCGCGGCCCGTCCCCGCCTCCCCGGCCGCGACCCTGCCCGGCCACCCGGCCCCCCCTGTCCCCGGGTCCCCGCCCGACCCTCCCTGGCCGCGTTCCCGGCCCCGCGTTCCCGGCCGCGACCCTGCCCGGCCCCGGGTCCCCGCCCGACCCTCCCTGGCCGCGTCCCCCCCCCCCGCGTTCCCGGCCGCGACCCTGCCCGGCTCCCCCCGGCCCCGGGTCCCCGCCCGACCCTCACCGGCTGCGGCACGGCCCCGCGTCCCCCCCCCCGGCCCCGGCCGCGACCCTCCCCGGCCCCGCGTCCCCGACTCCCCCCGAACCCCTCCCCGGCCGTCCGGCTCCGGCCGCACCCTCCCCAGGTCCCCGCCCGACCCTCCTGGCCGCGCCCCACCCCGCGTTCCTGGCGCGTTCCCGGCCGCGACCCTGCCCGCCTCCGTCCCGGGTCCCCGCCCGACCCTCACCGGCTGCGGCGCGGCACGGCCCCGCGTCCTGAACCCCCGAACCCCTCCTGGCCGCCCGGCCCGGCCGCACCCTCCCGGGTCCCCGCCTGACCCTCCTGGCCGCGCCCGCGTTCCCGGCCGCGACCCTGCCCGGCCCCCCCCGGCCCCGGGTCCCCACCTGACCCTCACCGGCTGCGGCACGGCCCCGCGTCCCGGCCCCCGAACCCCTCCCCGGCCGCCCGGCTCGCCGCAACCCCCGGCCCTGCCGTGCCCCCACCTACCGGGATGCCCGGCTCTGGACACGGCCCCCCACCTCCAGCCCGGCCTGGCCCCGTGGCTCCAGCCGCCCCTGCTGTTTTGCCAGGGGGCCGGGCCCCGGCTGCCCGGCTCCAGCTCTGGCCGCAGCCCTCCCTGGCTCCACCCGGCCAGCCACCTGGCTCTGGCCGCTGGGCTCCCGCCGCATCCTCCGGCTCCGGCCGCGCGACTCCTGTCCCGGCCCAGCCATGTCCAGGCAGCGCGGTAAGGGGGCAGGGAGGGGGTGTTGGAGAGAGGGTAGGGGAGTTTGGGGGTGGGGGGGTCAGAGGGCAGGGAACAGGGGGATTGAATGGGGGCAAGGGTCCCGGGGAGCAGTCAGGAAAGAGCAGGGTTGGATGAGGTGGTGGGGGCACTCAGGGACAGAGAGAAGGGGTAGTTGTATGGGGTAGGGGTTCTGGGGGGCCATTGAGAATGAGAGGAGGGGTTGGGTGGTGGCAAGGGGCAGTCAGGGGACAGGGAAGGGGGGGATGGGTCAGGGGTCTCAGAGTGTGTGTGTCAAGGAACATGAGGGGTTGGATGGGGCACGACCCCCCCCCCCGGAGGGGGGGGGAAGGAGGGAACCCGCTGTTAAAATTTTGGAGGGAGGAGGGAACCCGTTGTTAAAAATTTGGCAGCTCATCACTGGCAGTATCCCCTGCAGCCCCACTCAGAGCTGGGCTCTGCCTCCCCCCTCCCAGGGCAGGCAGCGTGGGGCTGAGGCGGGGGAGGTGCGCAGCGGGCTGGGTCCAGGGGCAGGAGGGGGCAGCTCCCTGGCAGCTCGGGCTGCCCAGCCACTCGCCCTGTCAGCGCGAGCCGGGATCCGCGCCCCCTGCCCAGCCCTGCGGCTCCCTGCACAGCCCACTGCCGCGGGGAAACGCCACCCGCCCTGGGGAGACTCGGTGCAGCAGCAGTGGTCGAGGCAGCAGGACCCCTCCCTGCATCCCGGGCCCTGCTTCCTTCCCTCCCCGGCTCCTCACACCCAGGCTGGGCTGCAGTTCAGGCTGCTCTGCTGCTGGAGAGCCGGAGCTCAGCCCCTGTCGCCGCCCGCCGCAGCCCAGGCCCAGCTCCGGGAGTTGATGCTCGGGCTCTGCAGCGTCAGGGCAGCCTGAACTGCGGTCCAGCCTGGGCAACTCAGGCTGCCATGAGCACCATCTAGCGACTGAATCCAGAACTGCAGTGTCAGTTCCAGCTCAGCCTGAAAGCCTCAGCCGACAGGGAACATTTTGGTTCAGGGCCAGCTCCCGGCTTTATGCTCCCCAAGGGGAAAAAAAAAGGGGGGGGGGGCGGGAGCGCCGCCCCTTGGAAAGTGCCACCCAAGCACATGCCTGGAGTGCTGGTGCCTAGAGCCGGCCCTGTCCCCAGCTCCTTTCCCACTCTGGGAGGCACGTTACTAACTAGGGCTCTGTAGAAAAGTAGGGATGAAGGAAGCTAGTTTGGAGACAGGCCACCGCTCCGAACGAGGGATAGCTGCTAACAATCTTGCTCAGTAAAGCTAAACACCCAGTGACTCCTGCTCTTTGTTCCCCAGGTTCCAGCTAACAGGCGCTGCTGACAGGGAGAGCTGTGGGATGATCAAAGGGAACCGCGCTATTTTGGAAACCTGCAGGGCCGTAGCTAAATGGATTTGTGAGAAAGTTGCACTGAAGGACCACTGCTCTACAGCCAAAATGCTTCTGAAATAAATGTAGTCAAACTTTACTAATTCTGGGTCACTGAGAACGAAAATGATGCTTAAAATTGTTGATTGGCTCTAGTTTTCAAGATATGCTACTAGGTCAGTATATACGACCCTTGACTTGGGAATGGCGGAGGATAATTGAGTTAAAAAGGGAAGGGATCTCAATTTAAACCAGAAATGACTAAAATACATCTTTGACTGGATCTATGAATAAATCTATGACTGGGTTTGGACAGTACTTGCTTTTTAGGCAAAACAATGAATGATGCAATCTGAAGCTGGTATTGTGTCATACATGATATTAATTGCATCATGTTATTCCTAGAAGTCATGGATGATGCAATCATAACGAAGCTTACATCACTCTGCTGAACAAATTGCCCTATATCAGCTCTAGAAATCATACAGTGTCGTGCTCTCTTATTTGTCAGTGTTTGATTTTTGCAAAGGGACACATTTCTGTTTAGCTAAAGAGAGCAGAGATGCCTCGTACTTGTGTGAACAGTGCAGATAACTTCTGCTACGTTTGTGGTGAAGTGACTTTTGCATCACAAAAGCGCAGTATAACCACTATGGTTAAGAAAGCCTATCACCTTTATTTTGGCTGCAAAATTGGAGATCAGGACAAGAGGTGGGCCCCACACATATGCTGCAACACTTGTGCAACAACTCTTCGCCAGTGGTTGAACAGGAAAAGGAAATCTATGCCTTTTGCAGTGCCAATGATTTGGAGAGAGCCAACAGATCATACCAGCAATTGTTACTTCTGCATGATGCCTCCAGTTGGGAAAGGTGTGTCAAAGAAGAAAAAGTGGACTGTGCTTTATCCAAACATTCCATCAGCTATACGCCCAGTACCCCACGGAGAAGGACTGCCGGTTCCTGATGCACCAGAATCATTCTCACTTGAGTCAGACGAGGAAGAGGAAGAGAATGAAACTTCTGGTCCTGAACCATCAATGTTACAAGACCCACATTTTCTCCCATCCTCCTCCTCTGAACCACACCTCATAACACAAGGTGAGCTGAATGACCTTGTCAGGGATTTGGAACTACCCAAGAGTAAGGCAGAGCTGTTGGGCTCCAGACTACAGCAGTGGAATCTCCTGGCAGGAGATGCTCCATTTAATGAATACAAGAGACAAGCCAAGAAGCGCCGAGTAGACACTGAATAGGACTAAACTATGTACATAATAGTTTTTTGTCTTTTGTTTCATAATAAATTTTAGTTATATAACCCTTTTGCTGATTTTTAAAGTGTTACATAAACAGGACAGGTGAAATATTATGTAAAGCAACCATAAACACATGAAAAGACCTAGGTTTATAACTTATGATTAAAACTCTATCTACACAATATACATAGACATAAAATGTAAAAACTTAAATATCTTAGAAACAGTAGCCAATCAGTTGCTTTAATTGTCATATTTGAATTCAGCACATCAAAATACATAATAAATAGCACATTTTATCTCTGAAGCAGATGACTTCTCAAAAATTGTAGACCAGTGTGATCAGTCAGACCAATGAGCTGCACTTGTGTAACTGAAATAGCAAGTACCCTTGGGTTTTTTTCCTCCTAAAAGAAAAGTCTCAGACAAACCCATTTTCCAAGGAATCATAGAAGATACAGGGTTGGAAGGGATCTCAGGAGGTCATCTAGTCCAACCCCCTACTCAAAGCAGGACCAATCCCCAACTTAATCATCCCAGCCAGGGCTTTGTCAAACCTGACCTTAAAAACCTCTAAGAAAGAAGATTCCACCCCCTCCCTAGGTAACCCATTCCAGTACTTCACCACCCTCCTAGTGAAACAGTTTTTCCTAATATCCAACCTAGACCTCCCCCACTGCAACTTGAGATCATTGCTCCTTGTTCTGCCAGATCCATTCACTTGTTCCTCAGGAGCTGGGTCTGATTTCACGAGGAGCTGGCTGCCTCCTGGGCATCGTGTGGGAGCAGACACTCTTGGCTCTTAGGAACAGTTTGAAATTAAAAGTCGTAAAGCCCCAATGTCACCGCTGGAGATCTCCGTGCCATTTGGTCACCTCTCAAAGGCAGAGTTTGGAACATTCTTCCACCCGGCCCCACTTTCAGCCATAGCCTCTAATTCTGTGGGAGATTTAGGGGAAGAAGCACCAGTTTGTATTCCCACGTCTGGTAGTTGCTTACCATTTATGCACCCAAATCTGAGCGCACAATAGTTCTTGTCACAGATCCTCAGGGTCTGGTCTATGCCCAGCCTTTAGTGGGCTGGGCCTGGCCCGTGGCCTCCAAGACTGGGCCTTCGGCACCAATGATCCCTGTCTCTCTCTGTGGCTCCCTGCAGCAAATCCAGACTCCTACGGGAGGCTTGTGTACACTGGACCCCTGCAGCACACACTGCTCCCAGGGAGTATTTGCAGTAACGTCAGGCAGCCTTTTCAAAACAAGGTAACAATTTATGTCACCTGCCTACAGAATGTATAAGTTCATAGGGAGGCAAAGGTTAAGGCCTGGTCCCCAGTGGCCAAGGCAGTGCAATCAGCCAGCCAAGCTGGTATGGGATCCATTTTTGCTCCATGTTCTTATGAGTCCCAAGTGCAAAATTCTGTCTCTTCAGAGTCCAGCCCTTCTCTGAGTCATCCCCTGTTGTTCTCTAGCTGGAGCCTGTTTGCCGCTTCCCTTCTGAGAGGTGGCAGGGAAATCTTTGTTTGAACATTATGGTCACTGAAGTTCCCAATTGCCTTTCCAAATTCTCCTTTGATCTGGGTTGGTTTCTACCAGTCCTTTAATGACCCCTTCATACCTCCCCTGACAGATGTGTGATTCCACCACTCCATAATCTTCCTCCAAAAGCAGGTTTAACCCTTTTGCACCCCCTGGGTAGCAGTGCAGAGAGAAACTGAGGCACACGTGAAAAATATTACAGAAAATGCCCACTTTGTCTGAGATTCCCTCCCCCTTGAATGTGCAGTTATGAGCGTGCTATGAGACCTCCCCTTGGAAAATCTGATCCTAAAATCTTTGCAGACACTGCTCTGGGAATCCACAGGATTCTGCGCCTACACTTGCTAGCCACTAAGAGTCACCCTCTGTCCATAAACTGCTCAGCCAGCCCCAGTTTTTCAGCTTTTCTGGTAGTGGAGGCAGGGCAGTGTCACTGACACACAGGGTCTGTGCTATGCCCGAACCTTCCATCAGTCTCCTGCTAGTAACTACTTTAGGGTCCTGGACCCCAAGGATCCCCACTGTTCTGCAACAGCCAGACTGTAACCTCAGCGACTCTGAGACCGGGGTCTTGGGGCCCAAGCAACCCACTTGGCAGCTGAACTGAGGTAGGGGCCTGTTCAGACTTTCCTCTCCAGGGTGCAGTGCCCTCAGTGAGTATCTACAGCGACCCCAGGCAGCCTTTTCAACATAAGGTACCAATTCATCAGTCACCTGCAATACAGAGCTTAAATTATTCTAAGAGACGTGTTTAGGCTTCAACCCAGGTTTATGTGTATGTAACCCTTCTGCCAGGCCGAGTTGATAGCAGCAAGGGCTGGGTTCAATACAGAGGGGTCCCCTCCCAACAACGTAAAGCAAAACCAGCTTGAGCCCCCACCCAGTGACCTGGGAAAATCTTACACACAGCCCTGGGTGCCTCGAAGAGGCAGTACTTCCCCTCTCGCAAGCACAGCGTCTCGGTGTAGCAGAAAATGTTTAATAACATGAGGTAAACAACATCAGCATTAAATTGGGAAAACACCACAACTAGGGTTCATGGACCAAACCATGAGCAAAGACCCACTCCAGAAAATTGGGCCGTGTCCTTTCCCTTTGGTTCTTGACTCCAGCAACCCAAAAATCCCCCGAAGTCCAACACCCCAAAAATCTCTTGAGTCCGGCAACCCAAGCATCGCCCAAAGTCCCCAAAGTCTCTGTCCTTGGTCAGTTCAGCTCCAGAGTTCAAAAGTTTATCTGCAGGGTTTTACCCCCTGCAGCCTGGGTGGAAATGGGGGGGGGGGAAAGGGGGACATGCAGGGTATTAAGGGGCACCTTACGTGGTGTGAGGTCGACTGCCCACCTCTCCATGGTGTTCCACTGCAGCCTTCAATACGAGCTGCTCCTGCTGTCCCACGAACTGCTCTGCTCTACCACCCATGCTGCTCCTCCATCCATCCCCACAAACTGCTCCACTCCGCTTCACTGTTCCATGGGCTGCTCCAACCCTTCCACAAACTGCTCTGTTCCACCAGCCGCTTAGCAATAGATCTTCAGGCTCCCCCACTAGTTAACACAGCACTCAGTAATTTTTCAGCTTCTAGCAGGGGAGTCCCAGTGCTGATGCAGCATTGGGCCAAAGTGAATTCAGCTCAGCAGCCTGTAATTAGACTCTTATTAGACTCAACGTTAGCTCTGACATGCAGCTGCAGCAATTGGTGTGTCAGGCTCATAAGCAGACCAACAACACCAAGTACAAATCTCAACCTCTCTTACTTCACTGTGTTTTGGAACCCATGTCCCTTGTCTAGCGAGTGCTACTTAGGTGATGGTGAGTCCCTCTGTCATAAAACAGTTTCATTGTCCTTGATTCACATAATCAGGATAACACCACTTTATTCCTCCTGCCCCAATAACAGAGAAATTGAGGATCCCACAGCTGTCAAAGTGATCATTTTAGGCTGCCGTGGGCTATGCTAGGCAGGGTGGGTGTGCCTGTGCAAACAAGATCACTCCCTGAAGTTCTTTTCCACACTTGCCGTAATTCACCACCAGATGTCAGGGTAGAGCTCATCTTGACTCTGCTTACGTGTAAAAAAAATAAACTTGTTTTAATTTAAATAAAAAATTCTGAAAAAAATCCAATTTTGATTTTTAAAGTCTCAGCGTATCCACCCTGATCAGCCCCATCCCTGGGATCAGTTTATTATGAAAACCTTGTGCAAATACTCCATAACAACAGGTTCCAAAACATAGTCCATTTATCAGCCCCCATGCATATAGTCCTTAAGATCCCACGACATCTGGTCCATCAATGTCTTTCACCACCCAGGGCTCTTCTCTGATCTGCTCCTGTCCTTCTGCCATGTCAGCCACCCCAGCTGGAGTGCAAACCCACTCTTCCCAGCAGCCTCTCCCCCGGGAGTTCATCCTCACCCGAGAAATATCCAGCACTCGCCCTGTTCTGTTACCTTTCATCTCTAGCAGATCGGCCCTGCCACTGCTCCCCTGGCCCTCAGCTCCCTCTGGCTCCAGCATGGGGACATCAGCCGGTAAATCCCTCTGCCATGCCCTTGCCTTCAGCCTTTCCTGTATCACCAACCTAGAGCAGTGTTGCTCTCTAATGTGTCTCTTGAAGCGCTTGATATTAAAACACTGCGATTTAAATATTAACTAAGCTAAGTTACTAACCAATCAGGATGATTTTACTATGTTATTAACCAATTGTAGTTGATAAAATAATATCTGGACAGTCATAAAATAAAAGAATACTTGGTCAGTTGCTGTGAGACTACATGGCGGTGTATATATCAGATGTATAATAGGAAATGAAACAATGGATTCACATGAGTGTGGTTCTTTTGGGTCACACGGATCCCTAATTTGGCTCCTGAACCACTGAGGATCTGACCGGAGTTTGCTGAAGTGCTAAACCAGCTTTTGAAGAACAGCAGCCTCTTCTGCAGGTGTAGAGAGAATATTTTCTTCTTTTCAATTTATTCAACAAGTTCAGTTCGGTGAATGGTTCGTTCAAAGTTAAGAGTTGGAAAAGCTTTTCTGCTTCCCCCCACTCCTTCCAATGGGTGAATAAAAACTAGGGAAGCCCTGGGGAGAGTCTGTAAGGAATAAAGACGCAGCTTCCTTCATTTACAGGTAGTGGAAGGTGTCTCCCCAGTACAGCTTTTCCAAGCCTAGTTCCTAAGAGTCTCAAAGTTTTGACTCCACAGCTCATCCCTTCCCCATTGTACGGGCATTGGGTTTGCTGCAGATCCAGCGTCTCCATGTTCTGCACCGTGAGCTGCCGAACCAGCCCTCATCCATCAGAAAAACACAGTCGCCGCCTCCTCTTATCAGAAACCTGCAACAGAGACACCAGGGGTGGGAGTCAGGGATGGGCGGGGCATTGCCCATCACTCATGGACAGGGCAGCACCCAGAGGCATCGGCCCCATTTCAGACTCCTCCCTGGCAGACGTAGGCAACAAGTACAGTAACTCCTCACTTAAAGTTGTTCCAGTTAACACTGTTTCGTGGTTACATTGCTGATCAATCAGGGAACGCGCTCATTTAAAGTTGTGCAATGCTCCCTTCTAATGTCATTTGGCAGCCGCCTGCTTTGCCCACTGCTTGCAGGAAGAGCAGCCCGGTGGAGCTAGCTGGTGGGGGCTTGGAACCAGGGTGAGCTGGCAGCCCCCCCATCAGCTCCCTGCTCCCCTAAGTTCCCTCTGCAACAGCTGCCCAGTAGGCTAGCAATTGCAGCTGTCCCTCCCCCCATTGCCATGTGCTGCTCCTGCCCTCTGCCTTGGAGCTGCTCCCCGAGACTCCTGCTTGCTGTGTGGGGGGAGGGGAGAAGGGGGGGGGGCTAATGTCAGGGTGTCTCCCTCCCCCCTGCTCCTGCACCCCTCTTACTCCATCTTCCATAGAGCAGAGGGACACACGACAGGGCTCAGGACCAAGGGAGTTTGCGGGCAGCTGCTGCGGTCTCAGCAAGCGGATCTAATTAACAAAGCAGTGTACTTAAAGGGGCAATGCGCATCTCTCTCACACACACACCGTGCGTGTCTCTGTCTCTGCGTGTGTCTGTCTCTGTCTGGGATGCTGTCTCCTCTCCCTCCATTCCTGCTGCCTTGTAGAGTGTGAGAGTTAACCCTTGAGGGCTCAGCCAATCGCTAGTTTATCATTTAGCAGTAAGGCATCCCTGGGAAATATCCCACCCTCTGACTCCTACACCTCAACCAAGCTTCACAATCATCACTGTGTACCAGTATTAAATTGTTTGTTTAAAACTTATACTGTGTGTGTGTGTGTGTGTGTGTGTGTGTGTGTGTATAATATAATATAATATAGTCTTTTGTCTACTGAAAAAAAATTCCCTGGAACCTAACCCCCCATTTACATTAATTCTTATGGGGAAATTGGATTTGCTTAACATTGTTTTGCTTAAAGTCGCATTTTTCAGGAACATAATTACAACGTTGAGTGAGGAGTGACTGTAGTGGCTATTGCAGGACAGGGAGAGGAGAAAGGGGGTGGGGCTGAAAGACGACAGCTGGGGCTTCCAGAGAAGTCTTTATGCTGGTAGATATTAGGCACGACTTGCCCACTACTCAGCTTTGCCTGACACTCTCCCCTAGCTCCAACTTTCTCTCCAGGCTCATTCGGCACGGAGGGGAGAGAATCCACAGGCCTCTCACAAGGCAGCGAGCAGCAGCAGCTCTCTGCGGAGAAGAGTTTGATACGATCCTCCCCGGGCAGCTGGGGGACTGTCAGAGAGGCCGCGGGCCTGTTTCAAACCCGATGGGCTGTCAGGACAGACTGTTAGTAGTGAAATGAGATGTCTCCCTACAGCCTCAAATTACCCCAACAGTGAAGGACCCTGTTCTTCTCCGCACACCACTCCTCAGAGCGGGCTTAGGGAGTCTAACTTCCACCCGGACAGCCCAATGGGGAAGGGGGAGCTCAGTTAGTGTCTCCTCCAGCAACCGCCCTTGTGCCCAGAACTGTGGTACACTGTAAACCCTGTGGGGCAGGGACCATCTTTCTGTTCTGTGATCGTACAGTGCCTGGCACAATGGGGCCTTGGTCTAGGACACTGAGGTGCTACGTTACTACAAATTATGATAACACTGCGCAGGGGCCGCAAATGCTGGTGGAATATTGGTTTTAGTCCATGAAAATCAAATACCAAGAAGAGCCCAGACACATTCCCACATCCTCAAACAACCTTGGTTGAATATATTCTTCATCTTTTGGCAGCATGGCAGACACTCGTGATCTAACATGGAGAATGTTACTGGAGGGAAAGGGACTCACCGGTTGTCGAATTCGGTGCTGTTGGGCCATCTCCAGGCCTGGCCTGGCTCCCTCTGGAGGCCGATCCAACGGTCGAGGAAGCCCTTATAGCGCAGCAGGAAATCCTGAAAAATAAGACAAGGCAGATTACGTTTAAGCCCCTGGCTCTGGTGCTCGCCTGCCCCTGTGGCTCTGTGTGGTACCCAGTCAGAATTTCTGGTTGGGCCACCTGTACTTTGCCAGCTGAGAGCCCCAGGTCCGATGACACCAGCCCAGCCCGTGCCACAGGGGGGCTGAGAACACGTCGCAGTTTAACCAACCAGCTGTGGGTCATGAAGACAGGACTCAGTGACAGCAGCAGTTCTCCTCTCCACCAGCCCCGCTCTACGTTTGGAAGGGGTCAGAGCTGGCAAGGGAAGGGCCATCAGGAGAGCAGCTGGAAGCTCCCTCCTCTGACAGCAGCTTCAGCCGGTGAACCAATTGCTGGCTGAGAATCCCAGTTTGCTGGACGTCCCATCAGACTGGGGCCTGCTCAGCTGGGAGCCTGGGGACACGTGCAGGAGCTGGGGCTGCTCAGAGGCCATTGTACCCCCATCTGTCTCCATCCCCACATCCACGTTACATGGACAGACCTGCCCCTGCCCCATCCTTCTCCACTCCCCTCTGGGGCTGGGCATCTCTTGTGTTTTGCAGGCACCTCTGCATCTCCTTGCCAGGCTCCTTCCCAGCAGCGCTGCACATAGTGCCCCCCCCCCCGCCCGCCCACCAGACAGGCAGGAACTGCTCTGCAGAAGGGCAGAGCTCACTCCCTGCACAGCCCAAGAGTGTTTCCCCTGGCACCCATGGGGTCACTGGCTGTGGTGTGCTGGACAGGCAGGTCCTTCAAGTGCTTGCTCATGTCAACTCCAAGTAGGTGTGTGTGCACAGTCGTCGGAAGGTTTCTCCCGTAGCGGTACCCATCGGGTCGGCTGTGGAGCCCCCTGGAATCATGCCTTCCTGGCGGTGTATGTAGGTCCCTGCCAACCCGCCGCCTCCTCAGTTCCTTCTTACCGCCAGTGACAGTCACTGGAGCAGCTCTTCTCTTGCCATGGCAAACGATCCCCTAGTGGACTTTTTTTGTTGTACCTGTAAATAGTCGAAAACTTAGCTTTCTACATGGAAAGGACAGAGCCATTTTGAAATTCGACACAGCTCTTCATTGCAATTGCTGAGCAGATGAGGGGACTCCCGGTGTGGTCCCAAAGGATCTCGTCATGGATTACGGCTTGTAGCAGAGCGCGCTACCACCCAGCAAAGATACCTGCCCCAGCTTTAACAGCACACAGGCCTCCTCGGCAGCATTCCTGGTGCAGGTCCCCATTCAGGACATCTGCAGGGCAGCGACGTGGTCGTCAATCCACACCTTTACATCGCATTACGCCATGACTCAGCAGGCTAGAGACAACGCAGCATTCGGCAGGGCAGTGCTGCAGTCTGCGACTTGGTGAACTCTGACCCTCCTCTTAGGAGATGCTTGGGAGTCACCGACTTGGAAGCGACATGAGCAAGCACTCATAGACTCATAGACTTTAAGGTCAGAAGGAACCTTATGATCATGTAGTCTGACCTCCTGTCGTGACTGGTGTGGAGAAAGTGAAGAAGGAAGTGTTATTTACCCCTTCACAAGGACCAGTGCTCACCCAATGAACAGGGGTGCTGGGGTGGGATCTGAGTTACTACAGAGAATTCTTTCCTGGGTGCTGCCTGGTGAGTCTTGCCCACACGCTCAGGGTTTAACTGATCACCATATTTGGGGTCAGGAAGGCATTTTCCTCCAGGGCAGATTAGCAGAGGCCCTGGAGGTTTTTAAGACGAAAAAACACAGTTACCTACCTTTCGTAATTGTTGTTCTTTGAGATGTTGCTCACGTCCATTCCAAGACCCACCCACCTCCTCTATGTCGGCGTATCCAGCAAGAAAGAACTTTTATAGACTGCCATGAAAGCACCACTCCAGGGGGCTCCACAGCTGATGCGACAGGTACCACTAGGGGAAAAACCTTCCAACACCCAAGCACGCAGCGCATGCACCTACTTGGAATTGACATAAGCAACATGTCTTGAAGAACAAGAGTTACGAAAGGTAGGTAAATTTTTTCTCAACAGGCAGCCCATTGGTCAGGAGCTGACCGGGCCGGCCCAGCCCTACAGAGGGGGATCCTCCCCTGTGGGGCTCTGGGAAAGAGGAGGCTGGGCTGGGAGTGATCCCTGACTGCAAACCCAGCTCTAGCCAGGGCTGGGATTCGGCCACCAGAAACACTCTCAGCTTTCCTAGCATGAGAGGCAACAGGTCAATTTCTGGACCTCTGGGGCTGAGCCCCGCCCGTTTCCAGCCCTGCCAAGCCCAGTCTGCTGGGATAAAGCATCTGCCGCTCTCTCACCTTTTCCTGCTCACTGTCGATCGCAGCCAGGGAGGCGTTGAGTGCAGAGCACTGGCTCTGGCTGTAGGTCCAGTTCCCGTCAGTCTCTGAGAAATAGTAGCATTTCCCTCGGTACCCGATCCAGTCCTCTGGGCAGCAGGGTGCAGCAGGGGGGCCCGGAGCAGCCAGAGGTTTGGATTTTTCCACTGAAAGTGAGACAAGTAACACAGGGTCAGAGACACTGTTCCCCTCAGCCTGATCCTGTAGCTGAGTGAATGTGGGAAGAGAATCGCTTCAGATCCAAGCTTAAACCCCGGTAGCTGTGCCAAGGGAGGAACGAGACTACTTGGAACAAGAAATGGACGACCGCCTCCCCCCCGCCATCTTCTTTAGTGCTTCAGTCTCTGGGGGGTCACAATCACAGGAGGTGCAGCTGACGAGCAACCCAGAGCAGAGTGCAGCTGCACCGGAGTCACCGTGAAGGCGTGGAGCAGGCAGGTAGGGGTAGGGCGACCATATTTCCCTACGCTCAATACAGGACAGCTGGTAAAATTACTCATAGTCAAGCGAGTTCAATGGCAATCGATCAGAACTAGGCAGTGCAATCATTTAAATTAACATCACCTTGACTGAGCCCCTGTGGGGGAAGGAAGGAGCCTGCCGGCCAGGCTGCTGGTGAGCTGAGCGCTCCGACCAGGGGCTGCTTCTCTGCACGGTGCTGGGAGAGGGACGGGCCCTGCCGGGGAAGGGGGGATATGGAGGAGCAGCTGGGCTAGGGAGGGTGAAGGGGCAAAGCAGGGAGAGGGGGAGCGTGTAAAGGGCCGATGGGTGGGCAGCCGGGGCGACATGTAACTTACCTGGACACCGCACTCACCAGCCACCGCAGCTCGCAGCCAGCGCTGGCTGGCTGGAAACAGGATGGGGGGTGGGGGAAGCAGGGCCCTGCTGGCTGAGAGCCGGCACGCAGCAGGGGCTGTGCTGATGGACCAGCAGGGGGAGCTGACAGCCCCACGCGCTGCATCTTCGCCCCACCACCACTCCCATCATTGGCCACTGCCCCCCGCTCCCCGCTGGTGGGTGGGTGCCTGAACTGCTCGACAACAGCAACCGTAATGTACAGTGCACCTGGAACTATATAAACAGCAGCCCTCAAAGCCCTCACTGCTCACGGGTGGGAGCTGGGGAGCAGGGTCCGGCCAGAGCAGGACCTGCCAGTACTGGTGGGAAGGAGACAGAAAATTTGGGACAATTTCCCCATTTTTAAGAAAAAGTCGGGAGACCTGCAGGAGGGCTTAAATACGGGACTGTCCCTTTAAAAATGGGACGTCTGGTCATCGTAGGTAGGGGGAACGATACCTGATGCTTGGCACAGACCAATATCGACACCAGACAGAGTTCAATATAATTACATGGGATGCTGGGTCTGCTAACCCAGGGACGTCCTGCTGCCCCAGCTGCCTGGCTCCCCTTCCCAGGCTCTTTGCTTTGGAGATGCCTTGAGATGAAGATGGGATTAGACTCACAACAGGGAACAAACCCAGGTGCTTCTTGGAGCAGCTTGTCTTGGAACCCACCAGAGGAGAGGGAATTCTTGAGTTAGTCCTAAGTGGTGCAGAGGATCTGGTCCAAGAGGTGAATGTAGCTGAACTGCTCAGCAATAGCGACCATAAGGTACAGTGCGCCCGGAACAGTAGAAACAGCAGCCCTCAAATGGCACCGACTGGGCCAGTTGGTGCCTCTGGGGGACCTTCTCTTCCGATTTCCTTCGTCTGTGGGTTGAACCACACAGCCTCAAGGGGGGTTTTGATACTGAATGATACGGCCTGAGTCAGTGACACAGGAGCACCCACCGGCCCTGAAAAGGGGCTGCAGAAAGGCCAGCCCGATAACGGCAGAGCGGCTCAGTGCTGCAGACGGTACGTGCTGCTTAGCAACGGTGAGATGGCAGGTATAGAAATCAACAATAAGGTCTGTCAATAATGTGCCCTTTTAACGATGCTGATCCTACAGTTCCACGTGCACTTTACCCTAGACACGCAATATGCGTATGGGGACTGGGAAGCTCTGAGGTGTAGGAAGATTTAGCACCTTGAAAATGCCCCCACTTGATATCTCTGGGCCTCAGTTTCCTCATCCAGAAAACAAGAGATAACAAGCGCTCTGTGCCTCACAGATCTCCAGTTACTAAGGTGCCGGGGCTGCATAGGCCTTTAGACAAACTCCTTTCTCACCTGACTGCTGAAGCCAAAGGGGACACGGAGGAGAGATTCTGTGACTGTGACAGCTCCAGGGGGAGCAGAGACTGGCTGGGCCATGCACTTACCTCTTAAAAGTTCTGCTAGAGCAGCGATAGTGATGAGGGCGATCAACATAAAAACTGCGGCTGCAGCTAGGACGGCAGCTGGGACTAGGACGTGACGGGAAGCACATTCCCTGAGGGTGTGGTTAGACCCAGGGCCTGAAAGAGACAAAGCCATGAGTGCTGCTGGGGAGCAGACTCATTAACGGTATCCGTGCCTGAGCCGCTGTGGAGCAAATATCTACTGTGATTCCCAGGGTGCTGCCCTTCCCCCTCTGGGTACAGACATTAACTACAGCCCCATTCAGAGGCTAAACCCACTGATAAACTCGCCCAGTCCCCAATGACCCCACGTTCACCCAACCAGGATGGCCCAATACCAATACTTATTTAATCTCTCCCATTGCTCCTCCCAGACTCTCTCAGAGCTGCTACCCAGACTGGCTCTTGGCTCACAGTTGCCCAGAGGGGTGAGGGATGGGAACATGTCTCACGCTCACCTTTACTCTGCCCCATGCTCGGCCTTTGCCCTCTGCCTGAAGGAATCAGACTTCCCCCTCCACACCCAGCCACTGAGCCTGCCAACTCCAGCTGCGTCCACCCCCACCCCACAGCCTGTGACTGGACCCTCAACTCCTTCCCCTCCCCTTAAGGGAAGCTCATGCAAAGTCTCTCTGGTGTCAATGGTGTCTGATTGAAATGTACCATTGATATCACTGATATTGCCACTGTTAGATAATTGCAACAAGCCTTGTCCAACATACGTCATGGCAGGTGTCAATGGAAAAGTTAGGATTTGCTCAACATAATTAACCTGTGCATGAACATGTATCATCTTTGTATCTGAAGTTATGAATATTGACTTATGTACCAATATTTCAAATGGGTTTGCTCCTGGAGAAACACCTACAAGGTAGTTTATTTACATCCAGTCTGGTCAACACATTGTGAATAAGCTATTCAAGTTGGTGGCTCCTTAAAGAAAACCAGGGCCGGCTTTAGGCACTGCGGGCCTGATTCGAAGGAGCTGCTGCGAAGTCCCAGCAGTAATGGCGGCGGCAGCTCAACCGCTGCCGCAGAGGAAGGTCCCTCTGCCAAAATGCCGCCGAAGACAGCAGCAATGATTGAGCTGCTGCCGCCGACACTGCTGGGACTTTGGCAGCAGCTCAATCGGCTGCCAGTGTCTTCGGTGGCATTTCGGCGGAGGGACCTTCCTCCGTGGCAGCGATTGAGCTGCCGCCAAAGACAGTGGCGGGACTTCGGCGGCAGCTCCTTTGGGACGTTGCGGGGCCCAATTCCTGGGAATCGGCTGAATTGCCCTAAAGCCGGCCCTGAAGAAAACTTAACTTTTCCATTGCATCATAGAAGAATCTTTTCCCCCACCCATGAGCCTTCCTGGGGATGCTTTAGACAGAATTTGGGCAATGGCTGCTCCTGAGAGTCAGCAAAGCATGCGTGAGCATGTGACTTGCTCATGTGACCCTGGCCTCCATCTTGTGCCTGTACTTTTCTACACACTGTGCTGGGGGCTTTGTTTTGGGACAGTGACATTCCATCCACATGGGAGAAGAGATAAAAGACCTTGGAAATATCTCCAGTTTGTCTTCATTTCCTGCTACATTTCTCTGGTCTGGATTTTTAACAAGGAAGCTCTAAACGGGACTGATGACCCCCAACCTGTTTGGGTCATTTCCAGGGAGACTTTTGCAAACTTGCAGTTCATTTCATCACTGCTACAAACCTGATCCAAGACCTTTGCACTGAGCGTATGCATTCGATTTCCTTAACCACTTTATCTTTCTCCTTCTCTTCTCTTATAAATAAACCTTTAGAGTTTAGATACTAAAGGACTGGCAACAGCATGATTATTGGGTAAGATCTGAGCTATGTATTGACCTGGGTCTGCGAATGA